>NC_136063.1:1383387904-1383991237 GCF_964261635.1 Lissotriton helveticus | reverse complement strand
AAAGTCTACATAGGATCAGATTTTTTTTTATATAATAGCAGTTGGAATTTTCAGAGAACCGCCGGGGCCTGAAGGAATTCTTTATACAATGCAAGGCATTGTTAGCGAGCCCTGCGCCTCACTGTGACTGGTTGATTCCTAGTGTGGGGTTTATAAAATTAAAATGCCAAGATTTGTGTGTGACACTGAGCGTAAACCCAAGACAGGCTGTAGCTCAAGTTTAATGCTTCTGAGGATAAAATGCATTCAGGGAACTGAAGGCCTTAATCTGAAAGGATATGATAGCGACGTGTATTGATTCCACAGTATCGTACAATATGTAAAGCTGTTTTATTCAGTGTTCAACATCGTGCCTTTAATTTACAGTGTACCACGGTGTATGAAGGGGGAAACGGCATTAAGTATGCATGCCACGGCTGCAATGTGGCACACGAGGAATAGTGTTGTAACTAACAAAAGGCAGAAGATTTTTATAAGATGCATTTCCGCTAAAGCTTAATCAATGAAATGGCATGCCTTAAAAATAAAAGTATCCATGGGCATTGTTAATTGAGTTTGTATACCCCTGAACACATGCCAGCATTTAGGGGTAGGTAAAATGTTCTGTTTTAAAGTGAGTAGTGGGATTTTTGCCCACGTTCATCAAATAAGGAAAACATGTTTTTTACGTAGAATAATTCACCTTCCTATACACAGACCCATTGTTCTGTACTCTCAACATTTAATGCAAGTTGTAATCTTAAAAAGATCCATTTGCTCGAATCACTTTACTTAAACAGTTTTCCCTTTGCCAGAAAGAAAAAGTAGAAAGGGAGAGAAGTCGATTGACCTGCAGAGAAGCTTACTAGTCCACAAATCGGAGTTTAGCACTTGGTGAGTATTGCAACACTAGCACAGTAGAAAGACTATTCTTTCACGCTATTGCACTGTAGGTGGGCAAGTGAAATTGGACAGATGCAGAAATCTCAGTTCTAAATTATTCAAGTCCCCTTGATTCATTTAGAGACAGGACTGCGGGGGCTACCACTGTAGCCTCATTCATCCAAGCTGCTAAAGAAATAGTAGAAAGACTGAGGGGCATATTTACAAAAAAAGTGGCGTAGCGCGGGTTAGCTCCAAAATTGGTAATACCATGCTCCGTCCTTTAGAAACGTAGGAATGCACCGTATCTACAATAATACGACACTTTCCTGCATTTCTCCCTGCGCAGGTGCTAAATTCAGCTGCCTAGCGCCAAGGCAGGCACCCTTGCACCATAGTGCAAAGGTGCCTGTGTTGAAGGAATGATTGTTTATGTGAAGGAAGGTGTCCCTTCTCCTCATGAAACATGGCGAAATGAGGTATTTCTCCTCATTTCGCCATGTTAAGACCAGGTTTGCCCTGGTCTTAATTTTGGCGCTGCCTCCTATTTATGCTCCCCTTGTAAATAGGGGCAGCGTCAAAATCAATGGGTGTTGCGGCAGAATGCCCACCCATTTCATGCTGGGTGGTCCGGGTGGTGAATGTACCCTAAATAAATCAATGTAATATATATACACTACACTGTATATTTCTGCAAACTGTGGACCAATGCAACTTAATAAAAGTAATCAGGGCATGGTACATGTGGACTGGGGAATATATCCATGTATGTGGGAGGCATGTTCAGCAAAACCTGCTTTTATAAGGTATATCACAATTCACCAAGCTATGTGGCAGCATGTGTGAGTCCGCTAATGCTGCTTATGCAAAGTCTGTTGTTCCTGCTACTCCACCTGTAGGGGGCGTCTTCACACAGGCATTTTTGGAGTTCCTTAACAAGTGCTCATGTAGTACTCTTTTACGTATTGTTAAGGGTCTTTGTGAATTGGCCCCAAAACCTCTAAAATGGGAATAATATGGAAATGTTCTGGGAATATTCATATACAATTAGTACAAATAGAAAGGACAGTGCTCTGTTTGCATGTTCACTTATAGGGAGTTGGGATCTTTGAGCTGATTCACAAAGGCTTTTCAGAGTACTTAAAAGACTAATTCTGTAGCCCCATTGCATTTAGTATCACGAGTACAGGAGTACACATGCACAGTCACATTGTAGGAGAGCTTCCTTTTCCTTACGAAAACAGCTTCCTGCCCCAATCCGTCATTTGACGGATTCGACTAGATGCTTCATTCGATATGGAAATCTATGGGAAAAAAGCAACTGCTAGGCCTTCTGGGAATTCCGCGGAAGCCTGGTTATTCTGCTAGAACTACCGCCTGATGAGAATCAACAAGAAAAATAAAGAGGCAGACAAGGTTATTTCGCAATGTATTGCATATTATTTGCGCCACTTGTGAAATTAACGGGAGAAATTCACTTGCGCCATTTTTTGCATCTGTGTTATACAGATTGAAGCAAACAGGTTTAGAGCTGGCCGGTGTTACTAAAGTATTCGAAAAACATTAGGCAAATTGGAGGAAACGGATCGTGAAAACATATTTATAAAACTTTTCTAATGACTGCTAACGGTATAAAAGATTAACATAATAGTCCATGAAAACCCTTAAAAAATAAAGCAAGATATTTTGCACAAAGAAAATTTAGTTACTCATCGCGGACATTTCAACAGTTCTCAATTTCTTCTTAGATTAACAGAACTAAAATAGAGTGGTACGGATTGCATGGTTTGCCCCGACACAGACATCATTTGTTTGTCCATATTCCAGAAACAGCAAAAATGGTACACAGGATTTTACTCGTTTTGCACCAGTGCAGTTTTACCAGAAAAGTTGCAATGCAGATTCAGTCTCCATTCGAGGTACATCAGTAAACACAATAGAGTTTCTTCACTCCTGTAATTTAATATTACCACTGGCAATGTAATTTCAGGTAGTGAAATTTTGCCATGATTCAAAGTTGTCTCCTATGGAATGGGGAGGTGAGTTTTTCAATCAGAATTTTGTGTTTTTTATGGATATAAAATTTAAATTATATGTTGTGTCTGACCTGGCGAGAAGGGCTCCTCTATTCATCCAATTTTAATGTCACATGTGGAATTATCGCTAACCCTTGGCGTAGTGGGCGTATCGGGGCTACGTGGAGGTCCAAGGAGTTGCGAACAAACTCCGTGGAACTCTGCTCCGCCACCCGCCCCCACCCCCCTATTAACAATTAATTCTACATTAATTAAAAGTAAATAAAATGCCACTTACCTGTACTGCGGCGTCCCCGGGCTGCCCTCCTCCTCTTCCTCGCCGTCTGGGTAATCCTTCAGAAAACTCAAACTTCTTGCAAGAAATGCCCATGCGCCTCTTAATGCCAACTCCTGTTTCTGCTCCACAGCAGGACCTCTGGCAGACTGAGGATTTTCATCAACCTCAAAATAGTGTTAATAAAAATTAAATTCACTATTGGTAACCAGAAACCTCTTTTGAACTCTCTTATGTTAAACCGTAGAGCTTCCATAATTGTATTATTAGTTTATTAGGGTTCATTGGGGTTTCATTATTGAACAGAAGTAGAGATGACCCCTTTTCATTGTTTATACAATTACTCGCATTTCCTTTGCACCTTCCCCAAATGTAATGGAGGAATGAGAGAAAGGCGAATTTTAAATAGACCACCTATTTTACACTGGTATTTAGAATGAATATATGATTTGGAAAAACCACAATAGAAATTCGTGGTAGGCGGAGCTAGGTAAAATCATGTTTATTGTCCTGCAAAGAACAGGGTTACTGAATTTATAATCTGGTGAAAGGTAAAATTATGTGGCAAAGGGAAAATCAAATATGCAACTAGGAATGCAAATTATGCGGCATTTTAAATGCTGAAAGAAGCCTTATGTGCAACAGTCAGGGATAGTATTATTACAGTATATTAATTATTAATTAACATTTAGCATTCCCTGCAGCCTTGCAGAGGGGATGAAAATATAGTGTGATCTGACATTCTCTCAACCCAGCAGGTGGATAGGTGCCAAGCACAAAGTTAGCCTCAAATTATTTTAAAGTAATACTTATTCTGGCGTGGCATCATCAGGTTACCTATGATTCTGAAGTGATCTGGGTTCCATTTGATGAGAGTGCTCAGTGTGTCTGGGTTCCAGTTGATGAGAGGCTCATGCACATTGAAGTACATCACCACAAGAAGCCTCTTGTCCCAGTGCCCTTCCCCTGAAAAACAGCACCAATGTTCAAGAGCTGCTCAAATAGGTAGGTTTCCTTGGCTATATTTCTCTGATACAGTAGCAGTTCTCAGGTCGTTCTCTCTTACTAGTCAGCAACTGAAGAATACCAGCCACTGTTCACAGGGCCTTAAATTACTTCTGTCTTCCAGAGATGAATGCAGCAACCCATCCAATCCCAAATAGCACACAGAATAACTTGTCCAATAAGATACCTTGTAAAATGGCTGAGTTTCACTCTTCCATAATTTTAGCCAATTTTTTCTAGTTACAACATTATATTCAGTCGGGCTGGCTTGGCTCGCGGGCGGGGTGTGCGGGGGGTCACGCGGGCAGGGGATCCCGCAGGGAGGGTTGGTTAATTTAATATATATATATTTTTTAACTTACCTTCGCCTACGGACTTGGACTCCCGCGTCGCGTCTCCTGCTCTCTCTCTGTTCACAGGGAGCAGAAGCAGGCAGCCTCCCTCTCCATCCCAAAGCCTATCACAACGCTGCAATGGCAGCATTGTGATTGGCTAGGACGCCGTCAGTACAGGCATCTATGGGGAGGCCTTTTTTTCCATGCAGGCTACATGCAGCCTGAATGGAGAAAACAGGAGAGTGCTCATGACCAGTTTGGTCGGCCCTGGGGCCTACCAAAAAGTCAGTGCTCAAAACATTGGGCTAGCCACTCCTCCCCAACCGGCCCACCTGCCCGCCCCCAACCAGTCATACCCTTCTTCTGCTTTCTTCTGCAGTAGGGCCATGCTCCGACGACCCACTTGGAGGAGCCACCCCTGATTATATTGCATGTATGTCTATAGAAAATATCAACATTCAAGTTCACAGTGATGTAAGAAGAAACATAGAAAGCTCAACACACATTGATTTAGTGGTGACTAAAATGTGTTGTACAATAATGCAGAAAATTAAGAGAAAAACATCTTACCAGCTCTATGAGTGCTGCCAAGAACGATAAGAGT
Source organism: Lissotriton helveticus (assembly GCF_964261635.1). Lineage (NCBI taxonomy): Eukaryota > Metazoa > Chordata > Amphibia > Caudata > Salamandridae > Lissotriton > Lissotriton helveticus. The sequence goes on along the minus strand of NC_136063.1, from coordinate 1,383,986,122 downwards.
CCAAATATAACAATAAAGATACAATCTACAGGCCCGGGTATTGGAAGTGGCATCTTAATCACAGTCATGCCAATTATTGCATGATCTTAATCACAGTAGCATGAACTCAGTACTGATATTGCATGTGTGCCCAGTAGGAGCAATGTATGTGAGGAAGGGCGGGAATCCAGCCCAGAAGTCCATCACAAGGCAGAGAGCGGGGAGGTGCATCAACTTCCATCTGACTCCCATCTAAACAATAACCAGGAACAACAATGATTCTAGGGGCACGGGTCCAGTTTGTCAGCCAGGGTAAGCACATAAGTATCCCGGAACGTGGCAGCTCCTTCACCCTCTCAAAGCTGCCGGTCATGAGACATATCATCGGCCTCTGCCATCACCCCTTTATGGACAACGTGGAGCCAACAAGGAATGGTGGAGGGCTGCGTCGACGTCAAGGACATTGCAATTTGGTGTAAACTTAATGGCCACGGCCAAATCAACTAATTTCATGTAACATTTGGTGCGTTTTGTCCATGGAGGAATTCCTAGCAGGCATAAAAGAGGACCAGGATATTAGTGTACATCAACCACAGCTAAAATGTGTTCCATCACCTGTATCTACACCCTTGCCACCTTGGGAGATTCCCAAACCATGTGAAGAAAAGTGGCATATAGGTGTCCACATCACGGGCACAGTGGTGCCACCGCAGGGAACCTCTTATGGAGCCGATGTGGTGTAAGGTGGATGGGGTGTGTAGTAAATTACTACTCTACTGTTCTCCACTGTATGGAATGCCCATGACATCATAGAATACCTGGGTGACTCTCTGGCTCACAGTGTCAGTTGGTCAACTCAGGCTGAGCTGCTTGGAGCTTGCTCCTGGTGGGGTTTTACCTATACTTCCTATCTTCTCCTACTTACCTATCCTAGAAGTAATCTACAATAAAGGATTATGTAACTATACAGCTGGACTGTGTATCTTCCTTTACTACAACTTGGCGACGAGGACGGGATGCGAACCCACGCATGAATGAACTAAGGAGAAAGGCCAACTAAGGAACCAAGGAACCAAAAGACAAGAAAAGGAACTAAAGACATTAAGAACTTTTAACTTTAATTTGAAACTATAAGGTAACGCCCACCTGACCCCACCAGTGTCCTGTTCCACCTGGACAGCCTGCACCCTGGGCATGTGTTTTTCTTTGATGTCCGCTGCTAACCTGCGTGAGAACTGGACTGGTTGCCTACAGGTGTGGTCAACTTTTTGCGCAGAGAGTGCTTTCAAAGTGATTGTGTATCTTGGCAGCGCTGTCCTGAGTGAGCAAGAGCAACATTTTACAGCAGCACTCGGCAGTCTGTTTGTGGATTGGCGTTTGTCAAGATCGTTTGTCACCTACTTTACATCCTGCTGTCCTCTAGAAGACTCAGTCTCTCAACAGTCTCTCCAGTCAAAGGTTTCACTGAAGTACAAAAAACTTGCCCACCCATGCCATGTGGAGTGCTTTTACAGGGTATCTGGCTGTGTATCTTGTTACTTGAGGAGTGGTATCCTCTTTGACAAGTGGATCATTTTGTCATTTGCGGAAGAGTCTCTGACAAAGGCAATGTTGGCGTGTTTTCAATGATAGTCATTGTGAGAGGCGGCACCTCTGGCCAACCGATACACATGTCAGGTAGAGTGGTGACTGTGGCCACGTGTTTCTGGGTGAGTGAAAGCATTTTTATGTTCGACTCTGGATGTTTTTGCAGTTACTGTGGCACGGCAGTTTAACCGCTGTCGTTCAAACTGCTCGCGAGTCTCCCACTGTGCGCATAGCCTCCACGCGCCCAGCCCTACCTGTCTCGAATCGCCTCCAGCCATTATCTGTGACGTCTGCCTCTCTGTCCGGTCGACACTTTGTACAACACGTCTTTGCCGTGAACCATCCGGCGGAGGCGTAACAGCATGCCGCCATCTTGGTCCGAATCATAGCGCTGTCCCAGGTTGTGAGTTTTAGCGTGTCTGGTGCTGTGACTTGCAACATGGAGCTCGAAGTATCTTTGTGGAGTTCCTGGTGTGGCTATAACTCGCACGCTGTGGCCTTTAACTTCCTGGCATTAACGTCACAAAGCGTGCCGGCACCTAGCGTGCCTAACATGGTAACGATGGGAATGATGATGTGTATACGCCTTTGTGCCGCCGAGCCGACCAGTGATGGGACACGAGCAAAGCCATTCTCAGACCAGCACCATGAATATTACAGTTAAATCTATGCATGCGATCATCGTTTCAGAGTTACTTGCGGGACTGCACTAGGGACAAGGATAACTTCCCCACATCTGAACGGTTCTCTGTATCAAGACCCTCTGGCGCTAAAGACCTCGGGTGAGAGATCGCTCACCGGAGCTCAAGTTCTTTGTCTTTGTTGGTGGTACTTAGCATCTCATGACATGTTGTCATGCACGTGTGGTCCTACAGCTTGAAACTCTCTCTAGGGTGTCTAGAATTTTGTGTTGTATTTCACTGGCGCTCAAATCCTTTATTTATTCCTTTTGAAATGCTTGGCATTATATTGATTGGTCGCTAGTTTGGGCATTGTTTTTCTTTGAGTTGCATCATCTTTGTGGTGGTCTCTAGTGTGTTTGCCCTATTGGGTGTATTTGAGGCCATTATGGAAAGTGTATTGAGAGCTGTTGTGACTGGAATGTTTTCTAGAGCAACTTCTTTTAACCCTATGGTGTACCCTTCTTTGGGGAGGTTGTGTGCTTGTGGGTAGTCCATGCCCTGTTTCCTAGGGTGATGTTGAATTTTATGGTGTTCCCTTTGTAGGGGATGTTGTAGTTTTGGTTCCCAGGGTGAATTTCCTGAGGTGTACCCTACTTAGGGGAGGTTTTGTGTTTGTGGGTAGTCAATGCCCCATTTCAGTTCCCAGGGTGACTATCCTGTGGTGTACCTTACTTAGGGGAGGTTTTGTATTTGTGGGAAGTCAATGCCCCATTTCAGTTCCCAGGGTGACTATCCTGTGGTGTATCCTACTTAGGGGAGGTTGCGTGTTTGTGGGTAGTCAATGCCCCATTTCAGTTCCCAGGGTGACTATCCTGCGGTGTACCCTTTTTAGGGGAGGTTGTGTTTTTTCTACAGGGTTAGATCCCAATTCTTTGGTGTTCAGTTTTACAGGCTCAGTATCCTGGGTGTACCCTATTTAGGGGAGGTTGTGTTATTTTACAAGGTCAGTACCCTGTGCTGTTCTCTATTTTTTTTTTCGTGGAGATTATTTGGGCACTATGCTCCGGTTGAAGTCTACTTGCTTGGAATTCGTGGCCAAGGGTTCCATGTTGGTAGTACTTTGAGTTAGGAGCTTTATCATATCTTTAGTGTCAGCATAAACTCATCAGGGGAACTTTTGGTTTCTTTTCAGAGCGTTTTTATCTGCTGAATTTCTGTTATAGGACTTACACTCTTCCAGTTATTTAGAGTGAATTTTACCCCTGTTTCTCTCCCAAGGGTCTGTGTCTACGTTCATCTTTGTTTGCCAGGGTGATTACCCTATGGTGTACCCAAGTATGGGGAGTTTATGAGCGTGACCACCTTTCTTTGTCGCATTGGTCTTTGTTCATTAACCATGCTGTTTCACTAAGGGAGGGGGGTGAGGCATGTAATTGTGATTCTGTTCATCTAATATTTAGCTTCTTAGTTTATTTCTGCTCATGCTAATGATACCTCATGTCGTACATTATTAGATTTCTATATCTCTATTTGTACTTTCATGCAAATGTTATATTTGAGGTATCTTGCCTATCTTTCTCTCTATTCTGCTGTTATTCCCGAAGGAAAGAGGATGTGTAGTAAATTACTACTCTAATGTTCTCCACTGTATAGAATGTCCATGACATCATAGAATACCTGGGTGACTCTCTGGCTCACAGTGTCAGTTGGTCAACTCAGGCTGAGCTGCTTGGAGCTTGCTCCTGGCGGGGTTTTACCTATACTTCCTATCTTCTCCTACTTACCTATCCTTGAAGGAATCTACAATAAAGGATTATCTAACTATACAGCTGGACTGTGTATCTTCTTTTACTACATGGTGTAAGTAATTAAACTGTGTGAACTTCAGGCGGGCACTTCTAGAGATGCGTTTCTCTTGTTATAGTGCCATCTCTCACTGTTTGGTCGTCAAAGCCATTCACAAGCATGACGCCCACCGGGGCTTAGTACACAATGTATGGGCTGTATCGGCATCCGCACTGTCGTGTAGAGTACCATGATGGCTCGCCTGCCCAACCCATGTGTGAGAATGCATAGTAACCCCTGATGGACTGCGACTCCACCTAAGCCTCCCCCCAGGGTTTATACTGCCAAGACCAAAGTAATGTAGGCCAGAAAAAGAACAGCCCCAAGGCCATACTGGTGTTTCTGTATGTCCTGAAAAGAATGTAGACCCACCTCATCATATGCCTTGCCTATTCGGGTCACCTCCGCATCATGTCATGGAGTCAGGTCGTGTGCCGTTCACAAGGCTTTCATTTCATGTGCACTCCATAGCTATACTGTGCGGCATATGCAATATGGTATTCATCCTCACTTGGGCTGGGCATATCTGTTCCAGAAGAGCTTAGCTACTCGCGCTAAGCTGCCCAGTTACCTGAACGGGCCTCCAGGTGACAGCAGCTATTCCAGCAAACCCAGTTCTCCCAGCACTATCTTCAGCCAATTCATCTCAGGCTAGCCACCACATGGGCCACTGCAGCTGCACTGCCGCAAAATAGAGCTCGAGGTCAGGTGCTACCAGACCACCCTCCAACAATGTCAACTGAAGCATTTGAATAGACACCCGTTTTCGCTCACCGCACCATATCGGATCAGAAGTCAATCCCCTCAGTTCAGCAAAGAAGGAGCTGGTCAGTATCACTGGTATTGCAGAGAAAAAATATAAGTGCCACAGGAAAATGAGCATCTTCGCTATAGAGGTCCAGCCCATAGGTGATAAGGGATGTTGTGTAATTCCTAGGAGTCCCCCATGACCTGTGCGTTTTGGATAACCTAAACTGAGGGCTTGGTGTCTCAACTGCTTCCGGAGACCCCCACACGATATGCCAGCTGTTAGACCAGCTAGCTCTACAGTGCCACTACCAGCACCCTGTATTCTACAGTGATGTAGGTAGTCTCTGGTAAACATGCTTGCTTACTCTCAGAAAATACACAGGATGGCGATCAGGATGTTTGAATAAGTATTTATTGGTCCAGCGACAGCCTTGTGTAAAAAATATGTGCTGTGACAATCAGGAGACAGAAGCATGTGAAAGAGATTGCTAGTACCAATATAGTAAATAGTAGATATATTTCTACGATAGTACTAATAAGATGAACATAAGCAGCTCAGATAAAAACCCTAGCACTTGCATATCCCTAAAATGGGCACCATAAGTAATTTTGCTAAAATGTACCTAGCCTAACCTGGATGTGTAGGTGTGTATGTGTGTATATATATGTGTATCTGTAGCCAAGAAACCCCCAGGGAAGAACCAGCCCCCTCACCTGATGGTTGGGAATTTAGGACCCTGTCTCTGCTTCGAAGATGACAGCCCACAAGGGATGTCAGACCACTGGTTGTCAGAGATGAGGCATGCAGGACCCCCGTCTCAGCTTGGAAGGTATTCTCCTCTAATTTGTCTGGGGAGTGAGGGTCTTTTATACTAAAGTGGTCACTCCAGGGGTTTTTCCAGAATCAACATGTTTTTAAAACAACCATGGCTTTTTTTAAAAAAATCATAAATGTTTTGAAAACAATCTACGATGCTTTTCTAAACAAGTGTGATCATTGAAAGCTGGCTGTTGGCCAAGGATGAAAAAAAGTGGTGACCCTTATACAGAATAAATCTGCCATGCCTGAGGACATGTTTATGTATGTCAGGTACAGGGATTATGATAGAATACTTAGAACCTGGTGTCGAGGAGACAAGAGCAAGCTACTAGGTAAAAAGTCACCTGTTTAGAATCATTATTGTCATATGGATGTGACAATATATGTAAAAATGGGGTATACATGATGAGCCTATCCTAAAAGACATGACGGCAAGCACGTACGATAAGCCAGGGACTGACACATCGGCGTCAGGGCTTTACCATGATTACCATCCAGATGATCTTTGCTAGCATGATAAATGTTCACACCAAGGTATTGGAAAATCTCAAAACACTACGGCAACTATGCGGATTGTAACCCATCTGTTTATCACACTCCACTATATGTAAGGGAAAGACACAGGACTTCCCCCAATTAATTCGGAGGTCTGTTATTGTGGCAAAAAGGTCTAGTAGGTAGTACAAGGTTGACAGTGCCTACATGTGGTTTCATATATAAACTAACACATAATCTGCATACAAGGAGACCGTATGCTAATCCGCATCAACCTGCACACCCCAATCTAGCCCTCTGGCAAGCTGGCAAGTAGTAACTCTGCAAGTGGTTCGATAACAAGTGCAAATATTATGGATGACAGACAGCAACCCTGACGGGTACCCCTCCCAATCTGAAACTAGAATGATATCTCATGACCCATCTGCACTCTGGCTCGTGCCCCGTATGGAGTTGTTTGACCCATTTAAGGAACACCTGACCCATCCCCAGGGCTTCCAATAGCAACACCAAATAAGGTGTTGCAGGCATTCTCAAAGTCTAGGGAGACCACCACTGGGAAACCAGCAGTCCTCTCAAGGCCATCCATGATTTGACACAGCCAACGAGTATTAGAGGAAATTGCTCTTTGGGGGATAAACCCACACTGGTCTGGGTTGGACCAATGGCTGAAGCAAAGGGAGCACTCCTTTGGCAAGTAGCTTGCTTAGTATTTTATAACCAATGTTTAACATTATTAACAGTTGATAAGAGCCTATCTCTAGAGGATCCCGGACAGGTTTATGCAGTACTACGATGAGGGTCTCTCGTAGGAAATCCGGGAGTACGGCCTGCCAATGTGCCTCTTGGTAGACCTCCAGGAGCTTGGCGATGAGAGTTGCTTGAAATTTAGCATAGTATTCTACAGGAAACCCATCGGTTCCAAGAACCTTGTTCCAGGCCCTTTGACAACTGCGGCTTGTATCTCCTCTATTTGGAGAGGCTGCTCCGATTCCAATACCTGTAGGGGCATCAGGCAAGGAAGAGCAATCCCATAGATATAGTCTGCCGAATGCAGTCCAGTTGAGGATCGAGGGAGGGGGAGTACAGTATCTCAAAATATTGAACAAAGACCTCATATATATTTGCTTTGGAGTTTACAGTGTTCCCAGCCTTGTCAGGAATCGCTCATATGAGAATTCTAGGAACTGCTGATCATAGTAATCATGCCAAGGTACATCCTGGCTTGTCTCCATCAGCGGGTTGCCAAGCCAGGTAAGCCTTATGATCTATGTTGGCCAGTCATCTCCATTCATCACGGTGTTGACAACAGAGCTCAGTCAGTTGCACTCTTGCATCTGGCCATGCTTCAATCTAAGAGATCCACACTGCGGAGTAAGGAGGATCTTACGCTCTATGAGGTCTTAATACAATGACCCCATATAACCCCCTTCGTGGCATCCCACTCCATTGCCCATATCCCCACAGAGCCCTAGTTTTTATTGAAGTAATGAGTTAAGCGTGTGCCGATTGTATCCCTATAGACCGCATCCAGCTGGGCCTACGTCGGTACTTAGGTATCAGTGCCCGGGTCCCCCCAGTGGAAAGTAACCCTTAGAGGACTGCGGTCAAACAGGGTGCAGCTCAAAAACTCAGAGTTGTGTACCCTAGGCCAGAATCGTGCATTACAGAATATGTAGTCTAGTCTGGAATGCACCTGGTGTCCTGATCCATAAAAGAGTATTTCGCCTCTCCAGGGTGTCCCAACTGTAAAATGTCATAAAGGCTTGCTGCCTCCATCCACTGCCAAAAGTGTCTCATTGCATGGAGGTCCTCAGTCCCAGGTAGGTGAGGGATAGAGTGTTCCATGTCTGTGCAATGTACACAATTAAAATCACCTCCCAAATCCCTGGTGCCTGAGGATCCACAAGCAGGGCAGGAGACAGAGCCTGAAAGAATTTGTCCTGGAGGGTGTTCATAGCATACATGGATGCTATCACAAGGGGTCAACCATCCAGGGTCCCCAACGGTAGCACATACCTGTGGGTCTATTGCCACTCTATTCTGTATCAAGGGAACCCCTGGGGCAATCCAGACTTGAACTCCCCAGGCGTATGCAGAGTATCCAGTCCCAAATATCAGCCCACTGCAGCACCGGAAAACCTTGTCAAGCCCCACAGTGTTGAGGTGTGTCTCCTGGAGGCATGCAATATATATATGCCTGTGCCTTAAGTATGCATAAACTATTTGTCACCTCACTGGAGTTGCCATGCCCCTAATGTTTCAGGGCAGTACATTATATACAGTAGCTAACATTTTTCATAGGACTCCAAGAACAGGGACGCTGCATGAGCCCCATCATATCCCCCATCCCTAACCCCATCTACCCTTCACTGCCACCTGCCATGGTCAAGCAAAAAAAGTAAAACTAAGAAAACAACAACTCCAACACCCTTGGCTTGCACGATAACAGGCATCATGCTGCAATATTCACAAACAACACAGTAAACAATTAATATGTGTCTCTCATGCTCAAAAGTCCTTACAGAAGTCTCTGGTGGGATAGGCCAAGAGTGATAAATTGGAAGAACAGTTCAAAAACTGTCCAACCTGGGGTCCAAGATCGGGTCCCACATGCCCAAGAGTCCGACACTCAATGTACAAGGACAGCAGGGGATAACCACACTTCCCCCCAACTATCATAAGCAGTTAAAGTGGTGCTCCTCAACATTCACCATCCAATCAATGTCCCGAAACCGGCATCTATTAGCGAGGTGATCCCATCCGTGTGAATTTGGTCTCTCCGTCAGATGTCATGGAGCTGGGACCCCCACCTCTAAGTCCAGGTCTGTGTCTGGGGCTAGGACCTGAAATTTGTTGGTGTTGTGAATAGAGACCTCAGCTACCAAACTTCAACGCCTGGATCACCAATTGCACAGACAGCATTGTCTCCATCACGAGCAACTTCTAGAGAAAATCATCCAAAAAGGCCAGCTGGTAAACCCAAGGTCTCAGAACAGCAAAATGAGACAGCAAACAGTTAGAGAGGGGATGGCAGACCAGCAAGGACACCTCCGACAGGGCAGCCTTCAAGACCTCCCTCAAACTCTACTACTGCCTGATGAGGGCAACAACGGAGACAGACCTTACCGCATGCATTGAACCCAGCACCAACAACACCAAGGAACTTTTCAACATTGTTAAAGAATTCTCCAACCCAGCTGCCAGCGAAAATAACATTGCACACTCAAAGGAGCTGTGCGACAACATCGCCCACTTCTTCCATGACAAGTTTGCAATCATATATAGAAACTTCAAATGCCAACCCGCACCTATGTACTTCCCCTACCCGCGCCACATGTTCAACCTCAGAAATAAAAGGATCAGCCAGGAACTCACCACCTTACTAAACACCCCCATCACCACCTCTATTTCCTGATTCCTGGAAACACGCCAAAGTCAAAAAACCCAAGCTGACCCCAGAAACCTCAAAGACTAGAAAAGTTAATCAACAATCAACTCATAACACAGCTGGAGCAGGACCAGCTATTCGATGTCTCCCAATCCAGCTTCCTCTGTAGTCACACTACCGAAATGGCCCTGATCGCAGCCTCCAACGACATATGAACCCTCCTTGACCGAGGAGAAACACCAGCTTTGATCCTTCTCGACCTCTCAGCAGCCTTCGACACCGTATTCCACCACACACTGATTGAAAGACTCCACCACATCTGCATCCAAGGGGACACGCTCAGATGAATCACCTCCTTTCTCACCAGAAGAACCCAGAGGCTCCACCTCCCACCTTATACCTCTGAACCCAAGGAGATCACCTGCGGTGTCCCCCAGAGCTCTTCCCTCAGCCCCACGCTCTTCAATGCATATATGACCCCGCTGACCTACATCATCAGATCCCACGGTCTCAACATAATTTCCTATGCAGATGACATTCAACACATCCTCTCACTCATCGACAACCTCGCCACCACCAGAACCAACTTCCACAGATGCATGACAAACGGTGCTGCAAACAACTGCCTACAGCTGAACACAGGCAAGATGGAAGTGCTGATCTTTGACAACAGCAGCAAGACATGGAATGACTCCTGTTGGCCATCAGACCTAAGACCACGCCCACTCCCTCCAACCAATCCAGAAACCTCGGAATCATAATTGACAAAAAGTTCACCATGAAATCACAGATCAATGGCATCTCATCCGTCTTCTTGATCAGTCTGCCCATGCTACACAAGATCTTTAAGTGGCTACCCCTACACATGAGACACACTGTGACTCGATGAACCCACATCACACCCTACCTCAGGAAACTCCACTGGCTCCCCGTACAGAAGAGTTGCCAATTCAAGCTGCTGACCCACCCACGCAAGGCTCCACACAACCAAGGGCCCGCCAAAATTAACCACCACCTGAACTTCCACCAACCATCTAGAGGACTATGTTCCACCTCCCTTTCACTTGTCCATACTCCCCTTCTTTACCGAAGCAGAAGTGGAGAACACTTCTTGTCCCACAGCACAGCAAAGACCTGGACCAGCCTCCCCACACACCTCCAGACCAATACCTAATTTCCAGAATTCAGAATGGCCCTCAGGACCTGTCTTTTCGAATAAGCTTCCAGGGCCCGCTATCTGGTGATTAGCCGCGCTTTATTAATCATGATTGATTGAGCTACCACCAGCACCCACTTCTTAGCTGCGTGCTCTTCAGTGGGGTGCCGGCGTTGCCTAGGCCTTCCTTCCCAGCAGACCATCTCTGGACACCCAAGGTGGGTTGGGCACCTCCTTGGAGTGCGGCCAGGTCCAGGTCTCTTCTGAGAAGGATAAGAAGTGGGTTGTGTTGGCGTCCACCACACAAAGCTTGGCAGGAAAAAGCAGGGAATGTGATAATCCTAAAGTAGATAGTTTTGCCTTGACTGCTCTGGCGGTGTTACGATGTCTTTGATCCTCAGTCGTGTAGTCCGGATATGTACTAATGTTGATGCCATTGTAGGTTCAGGGGCCTTTTACTTGCAACATATGTAATAAAAGTCCCCTATCTCTAAAGTTAAGCAGGTGAAGTATCACTGTGTGTGGCAGAGCCCCCGGGGGTGCTGGGGGGGGGGGGGCGTTGACCAGGGATCAGGTGTGCCCTCTCGATGGAGAAAAACGTATGATTCTGAGAAACCAAGATCGTAAATGCCAGTCAATTTTCAAGAAAAATCTCAATGTTGGGTCCCTCTGACCCCCTGGGAAAACACGAAAAGGTCTTTTGGCTTAACTAACCCGACCCTAATCCCGCCACGATGTTTATACCCCTTACTGTAACCAACAATAGGAGAAGGATCAAATGGCCACATTGTGTAAACTCCCCCATCCTGCGTCCAAAAATGTATCAGATCGCTATCCCGCACATCAGTCAGATGGGTGATATGATTTCTCACCGGCAGGCTATAGAAATTCATAGGCAGTTAGCCGTGACGTTAGGGGATGTATTCTACCCAGTAGGTGGAAACAAACAGCAAAAGTCTAGGACCCACCCCTGCTTTGATCATTCCTGCAAGAAAGCAAAGAGGGACCTCCTTGCAGCAATCAAAACCAAAGACACTGTAAAAATCCGGGCATTTAGATTGCAGTATAAGAAGGAACTCACCAGGGGCAAGAGTGAGTGAGAGGGATCGAAGAGGGAAGATCTGAGACATGCGCTTCTCTCAAAGGATGCTAAGACATTCTGGGCCCTAGTCACTTCTGGGGTGAAGGAAGGAGGAGAGGCTGTACTACCGAACATTGCACCCTCAGTATGGGAGGCACACTTCAAGGCACTTTACGCAATCCCCGAGTTTGGCGCACAAGAGTCCCAACGTCGGGACAAGATGCCAGAAGCAGACATGGCCCCCCGGATTACCCCGGCCCTAGACCACCCCCACGAGCATGGACTGGCGGGGGCCTCGGGCTCGGGATACTGCCCGGGCTTGCTGGATGTTCGGGAGACGATTCCTACTGAAAGCCTTGAGAGCATTTCTCTCAAGGAAGTGGAATCTGCTATTCAAAGACTGCTCCCAAATAAAGCCCCTGGCCTTGACAAGCTCCCAGGCGATCTCTTTCGCTCCCAGCCTAAAATTTGGGCACCTTACCTGGTAGTCCTTTTTAATGCAGTTCTCCGGGGCCCTGTGTTACCGGAGACCTGGCTGGGAGCGGAGATCGTCCCAATTTTTAAGAAGGGTTGCCCGCTAGTTCCATCTAACTACAGGCCCATTAGTCTTCTAGATACCACCCAGAAACTAATGGGCCAGATACTATTGGACAGACTATTGGGTTGGATGGAGGAACATGAAACATTGACCACCCTCCAAGCCGGATTTAGAACGGGCATCTCGACCCTGGACCAAATCTTTCGGCTGCAGGTCCTATTTTGGAAAACTGCAAGAGTAGAGGGTGGCAGCCTCTACCTTGTATTCGTGGACCTGCGGGCCGCTTTCGATTTGGTGCCCAGGGAGAGATTATGGCTGGTGTTGGAAGAACTACGTCTCCCGTCCTACCTCTTGGATGTCCTAATTAGATTACATACAGGGAACTATGGCAGGTGAGGTGTGGGAGGAACGGAGAACTCTCGGCCCGTTTTCCTGTAACCAGGGGCATACGCCAGGGCTACGTCCGGGCCCCTACACTTTTCAGCCTCTATATTAACGGTCTGGTAGATGCACTTAATGGTGTCAGGGACAGTGATGCCCCGTGGTTGGCCACTGGCCTGGTGCCCGCTCTGATGTTCGCGGACGACACCTTGTTGCTGTCCCGAACGTCAACGGGCATCCAGCGGGTTTTGGACGGGTTTGTATCCTTCTGTGCCTCGAGGGGATTGGAGATAAACTTGGAGAAAACCAAGTTTATGATCACCCGCCCGAACCCTGTATTGAGTGGTATTCCACTCGAACAGGTAAAAACTTTCGTCTACCTAGGGGTTATGCTGACCGAACACTTCGACTGGGGCCACCAAGTATTTAAATCTTCCTAGAGACTCTCGCAGATTTTTGGGGGTATTGGTAAATTTCAAAGAACCTCTCAATTTAAACCAGTTGCCCCTGTTGTCGAGATTTACAGTACCCAAGTCCGGTCAGCAGCTATGTATGGTGCAGAACTTTGGGGACATACGAACACACACTACTAGAGGTTGAGAGGCCTTCATGCGTAGTTTGGTGGGCCTATCCCAAAGCACCCCTCTTATACCATTGAGGCTGGACATGGGCCTGGAGTCTATCAAAGAATTGGTGGCCGCACGACCACTGTTCTACTGGAGAAGGCTCTGGTCTGTACCAGAGCTCGCAGCCTATAGAGTAGAATTCGCTGCGGTCTGGGGCCCGATAAAGAATAAAAACATACCCTGGTTATCCCATATTAAAGCTTTCTCTTACCAAGTTGGCTTACCTCAATTATGGGACACCTCCGAGGAAAGTTGCCCGAGGATCCAGAGGTCAGAGTTGTTGGCTTCTGTGAGACATTACAACTTTAAATTACTACATTGTTCGACAACTTTGGGCAGGTTATCCACCAAGTTTTTGTTGATGAAAACTGAATCCAAGAAAGAGGAATTTTTGGACTTAGTTCAGCCCCAGCTTGCAAGGAAATTATATACTCAACTGAGACATGGCTCTCTGCCTATCAGGTCACTAACTTCTAAATGGGCCAATTAGAATGAGGGTAGTTGCCCTGCTTGCAACAATGGCAGAGAGGACATTGTGCATGTTATGTTCTTCTGCCTGGCATATAGTAGAATTCGGAAATGTTGGTTGACGCCGTTGTGTAGAAATTTGGGACTTAGACAATGTACACAGGCCTGTAGAGTTTTAATATTTGATACTTCCCCCCCTTATTGTTTTCTCTGTTTCCCGTTTTCTGTATGGTATGTGGCATAGAAGAACTGCTTTTGTTAATAGGAATGAATTGCCCCCTTCTTTTGATAACTCACTGTTTAATATTTTTTTTTTTAAACTGCTTATATTTATGTATTTTATCATTGTGCTTGTACATATTTTATCTGCACTTTAATGGTCAATGACCGAAATAAAGTTATGAAAAGAAAGGATTTTGGTGCACCTGGAGCAACCCTCGGCACCTTCCACTCTTGCCTTGAGGTCCCGCACCTCAGCTTGCAGTGTTTTAAGGTGGTACTGCATTACAACCAAGGAGGGTCGTATTACCATTAGGGAAGATTCCGTAGCTTACACCCTCTCCATAGGTTTGACATGATCGGCCCACAGCAGGCCAGCTTCCACCTGTATCACCCACAGTTGGGCCTCCATAGCAGTTTTGGAATCTTGAATGTCTTGTAGGACCTTGTCAAAAATCCCAACTGACTTTTCAAGGGTACATTCTAATTGACGGATTGGTTCCATCAATGCGGGAGATGTTGTTAGCATGGCCATAATCAACAATTTTAAGGCAGGGTTTTGGGACCTTTGGCCAGACCATGCCTCGATTCACCACCTGTGGTGCCCAGGGAGTGTAGACAAGAGGATCAGATTGTTAGTGGTATCCTCTGGGATTGTGCCACACCCACTTCCAGGTCAGCAGCGTGGTCCTCTGTGTAGTCCCCTCACTGCTGTCTCAATAAACCTACTGCAACAGTCAAATTAAGGTCACCAGATTAACAAAGTGGTGTGGGGTTTATTTAAGGCAGGTGCATGGGTGTCCCCAGGAGCCAGGCATCCAGAGAAGAGCACTGCAAAACGTTCCATCCCCCAAGCAGCATCCAGTATGGTCGCGACTAAGGGAACAGACAAGTCCGGGGTTCCTCTCAGCTTTCATCTCAGAAGTACACCCCACTTAGGCACACAAGTCCCTGCAATGTGGGTACGAGGCTCACCTCGCTAGTGACACAATTCTCTAACCCAGGAAGAATGGGGCCACACCAAAAGGCAGAGACGCCACTCCCTTATGGGTGCTCCGATCAGCCCAGGATCAAGGGCAGCTGCAGTCAGAAAAGACCTCACTGTCTCACCACAATTGTGCATGTTTCTTCTGGTGAAATCATACCCCACAGGCAGTAAGGTTGCAGAGAGAAGGCCGCCACCAGCAATTGGGGGACCCAATGAGTGTTCGATCATCCAGATCAATGTAAATGGGCCCAAGGTAGCGTGGATCCTGACAGTGAGGCTACCATCCACGGCGCCGTCGTGACCACTTCCACCCTTGAAAGTCATTGGTGATCTTCTAAATCCAATTGGCTTCACAAGCCAATGAGAGACACACATTGAGCCAAAGGTTTACTGCCTATATGCATTCACCTCTTGACTCTTAGCTGCATAAAGGTGTAACCCAAATCATGCTACAATGCACCACAGGAGCAACCCTGCAGATGGAGGTGCGCTGGGTCCCAGTCCAATCCAACATGGTGCTAGAATGCATGGCCTTTTCTCCAGTACCTATGGCAGAGCTCTTGACCACTTAAAGCTCTATCCTGAGCTGGGGACTCAAGATATCTCTCAGATGCTGTTGGCGGGGGCAAAGATCTGACAAGGGTTACTGGGTAAAATCTGTGGTCCTTACGTTTTCTCACTGGTGGCACTGAAAACTGACCCTGCATCTGCCCATGAGTTCAATTTGCTTTTAACTTCTTAAGGTTATTCATAAAAGTCTTGCTTCAGACCTCTGGCTGCTGTTCAGTCTCTCATTCTCACACAGTTCTCAAGCACTGGGAGCTGCAGTCTAGGTAGGTGTGGGGTTGATGCATTCAGGGGTGCAGCTTCGGCAGAGGCAGCGTCTGAACTGCTGAGGCTGTGCTAGTGGCTTCACTTGGAATTTTAAGACTTTAGGTATTTAAGTGCAGTAGCACCCTGCAACAGCTCTCATTTTTGGTGTTTGTGGCTCCCCTTGGCTGGGTGTACTTGGGGCATTTGTACAGAAGTGGCAGCCTACAGGCAGATTTCATTCACGCAGATGACTTCACCAGTTGTGACTTTTCGGCCAATCAGAGCACTCACCTCTGCATTGACGGAGTGCTCTGATTTTGTTGTTGGCAGTTGCAGTCTGTCAGTTGCAGTGGAGTTCTGGTCGTACTCGATACATGATTTATTTTTGGAGGCTTTAGGCTGTTTATGAGCACACCCTTTCAGAGAGATTGGGGGATAGGGAGCCTTCACACAAGGGTTGCTCTTGGCGTTGATCCCTGGTAGTCGCTTATTCTCTTTGGCTATTCCCCACGCTAAGAACAAGCTGGTCTTCTCCACCTGGATAGTCTGTCCCCATTCCGGAGCAGGCACACTCCTCAAGTTGGAAATGCATTATGATGTAGCGATGTATGACTTTGAACTGACTGCAACCAAAAATTCTTTCCTCAGATTTGTATGCATATCAATTGTACTGTGACATTCACTGTTGGAAAAAGTCTAAGAATGATGTGATAAAACTGTCTAGGTATCAAAAACTTTTCTTTTTCAGAAAATCTCTTCTTCTCTTAGGACTTACCCTTTATCCCTCTTTGGCATCACATACCACGGGTTGATTCTTTACTAACGGTCTTGATCGTGTAATAACGACCCGACGCACTCTCCCTCATGTATAGAAGCGTCAAAGACGGGAAACCTTACTCACTATTAAATAATCCTATGGGAAGTAGATCTTTTACACTGGTTTTGTCATCACTTATTTCACTTTTTTAAATATATGTAGGCTTGTACTGTGTCCCGTAGTTGTACCATTTCGAGGAATTTTTTGCAACTCCTCTTCAGAATTTTATAGTTGAAATTCAGAAACAGATTTTTCCTAAAGAATTTTTATCAAACAAAAACATTTTTTTTCCATGAGCTCACTTAATTTCTAAGCACCCTGTTCTCACTCAACTGTTCTAATGCTCATTACTTCCACCAGTGTACTCTATTTCTGTTGCAGCCTTGAGAAAGCCCTGGCGTTACTCGCCACACAAGGTGAAACACGCGTTGGCTCTCCTTTATAATTTGCTTAATAAAGTCTTGAAAATCTACAACAAGAGTGAAATGGACTCTTTAAGAAGATGAATGAATGTAACATGCAGTAATTGTGTTTGCCACTAAAATACAAAGATAAAAAGGATTCATCCGGGCTATATGAAGAAACCAGCCATCTAAAAATAAGGAACGTATGCTCATACTTAACCTCACACTCCTCCCCTCTCTCAGCAGGCAGACAGACTTCTAAGCAATAGGCAGATGCTTAACTCCTCCAGCAGAAAGTGCAGATTTGAGATGATAACCTGTCACCTCTGGGAGACTGTCTGTTATACAGAGACCATCCCTGTTCACATAGCAGTGCTTTGAATTCCATGCAGAGCACTCTGTTCCTTGATCATGAAGAACAACATTTTGTGGTTTGAACCCCAATATTTTACACATTTTCCCGACAGGAAATGAGAATTCACTGTCTAAGTTTTCAATAATGGTTTGCATTGGTTCTTACTCAAAAGTCATTTTCTGGATTCGGCTTATATGGATCCAATGCGTAATGTAATGGCTCTCAGAGCAGGTAGTGGTGATGTTGGCTCCAAGCAAGTGAATCCAAAACAAGAGAACATTGAGCAGTGAGATCACTGCACCTGTTTTTCACCAGCCTTCTTGAATCATTAATAGAACATAAATAGACAGGTTCTGCCTAGATACGTCCTCATCCTGAACAGCAGAAACTGCTGTACTCATCCTTACCCCTATGATCTCTAAATAGCAGTTTTCAGGAAGAACCTATCACATGGTCTTTGCTAACAAGGTCCTTATTCAATTTTGAAAGGGAGCACTGTCTCCATCCTCCTTCCCTTCAGTGTCTGGGTCTCAATCCTCCAGCCACAGGAATGCAATCTACACACTTCCACTGTCTAGAGTAGGTGCATTTACCCTCTATCTTTTGCCATGCTATACCAGAAGCTATATGGAATGAATCTATTTGTTTCCATTACTCAGACTCTCACGACAAACAGAGTCCAGCTACCGTACATGTATAACAAACTCACTGCACATACATGCACTCAATATGCATACAGAATGCCAGCGTAAGAATCTGCGGTTCATATAGTAGTGCACCTTTACATGAGACGGACAGGGGATGCTCCTCCGCTGAGGTGGAGGGGCGTCACCCCACTGCTCTTTGAGCAGGAAAAACAAAATTATAATAACATAGTTATTATTTTAGTTTTCGCAGGTTCGGGGCTCGGTTAGGGCGGGGCAGGGCTGGTGACACAGGGGGAGGAGTGGTTTGCACACTCCAAGTGCGCATGACTGCTTGGCCGGCCATCTCAGGCGTGCCAAACAGGCAGGCACACTCTGCATGTTCCCCACCAGGTTGCATTACACAGCTTTATGGAGAACATGGCCAGGCCACCTATCACCATCTGAGAGCCGATCCGTGGCGCTCAGACCAATCACAATGCTGCATTGCAGCATTTTCATTGGCTTAGGGGAGCAAATAACAACACTGTTGGGATTGGCTATGGGCAGCCTGGGTGCTTCTTGGTTCCAGGACTAGTCGGAGAAGCAGAAGAGACATACAGCTAGCAGAAGAGAAACGTGTTTTTAAATTATATTGCCCCCCTGCCACCCCACCTCCCACCATCCCTCCACGCTCATTCCCTGCCAGCCGCTACTGGAGAGGGAGCCAGTAAGCCAGACTATCTGTGAGACAAAGAAAATGGCCTAGCCATGCTAATCATTAACAAAAACGTGGGATGCTGCTTTATGTGATTCACCAGAGGTTTGAGGATGTGTGGTGTGTCTCATCAGGTCACAGAACAGGTTGTGAATCTGCAATACCAAGCACAGGCATCTGTGCATATGCTAGATTAGCATGATGCTAGGGCCAAATAAGAATTCAGCATACCAGTTTCACATGAATGCAGGCAGCCATGGTGGGAGTACCTATCCAATCACTTTGGAGGCGATAACCTCACCCGACTTCCATTTCCTAATATTAGTAAGCAGTCCTAACCACATACCAGAGGAAACATGTCCAACACAGAAAAGATGGACGAGTTGATGAAAAACTAGCCCATCCATCCCTATAAAGGGACAGCCTTACACACATACACACAAGCACTTAAACACATTGATGAAAATAGTAACTCAAGTGTCTGAAATTGCCCTCAGGACCCCGTTTTAAATGAGATTAGAGCAAAGGATTCCTTCACAAGAATTAAAATTTCTATTTGAAGAAATTAAGGGGAAAGAATTGTGCAAATTCTAATCTCACCCCCATACTGCTAATTCTCCATTCAACACATTATTCACAGACGTGGGTTGTGGAGAAACAGACGTGTCCATCGAGACCTATAAAGATATCAATTTGTCTGGTGTATGTTTTTGAATTTGTATGGATTGGAAGGAATTCATACATATCCGAAACTCACAGACATTAGTCTACTAATTGGGCCATATGATATATACATGAATAGAGCCTCAAATGTGCTTCCTGTTTGAAACAATACCACACATGAGCATGCTCATGCTGTTTGTTTGGTCATAGGATAACTTTGATAAATGTCTTGCATTGTTGGGTGAAAGAAAAGATTCAGATTGCCCCAATGTAGAGCCTTTGAAACTGTGGCACCCATATAGTTTAGGAGAGATTAGTATTAAGGGAGCACTACATTAATGACTTTTTATGAATGGGCTACTTCCCACCAGCATTTATTTGAATCACTCTTACATATCTGCGCCATCTCACACCTTTTCTTGTGAAGCACTTTTATGATCTTTGTAAACAGTTCTCTAGAGGGTCTGCTCAACAGAAACATCCTCAACAGAACAATCTTTTTAACCTCCTTCTAGGTGGTTTCCAGATTCCCTTCTGCTGAGAATGAATAACAGTACTCAAAAGGGCACTCAGTGTTTCCTAAACTAAGTGAGTTATTTGTTCATAGGCTGTAATCATATCACAATTTCAGAAAGACATAGAATTATTTCCTGTGTAGCTGTGGGCGTTATATGGATGAGAGTGAACTTATACTTCATATGGTCCAATTTTAGCCTTCTCATGATTGTGGCCACTGACTATTTCTGTTGACTTATTCACCCAACTGGGTTGAGTTTATCACACATCCTGAGTAGGTCCTGTTCATAATAGATCAAGGTCACTTTCCGGTTTATTAATGATGTGAAAGTACATACAGTGAATGAAAGGCACAATTGGGACAAAAATGTAGTCATCAGTACTGTTTGCATTAGGGGCATGAAAAGTTAGGCTGTTGCAATATCTTGGGGAAAGCGTCAATTTAAAGATACAACAGGCATATTTACAACAAAACTGGCAGATCGCAGGTTAACTCCAAAATAGCTAACGCCACACTCCGTCACTTTAGAAACGCAGGGATGCGCCGTATTTGCAATGATGCAGTGTACCCCTTCGTTTCTCCCTGCGCTGACGCAAAATTCAGCTGTCTACCGCCAAAGCAGTCACCCTTGCACCATGTTGCAAGGGTGCCTATGTTGAGGGAATTATTGTTTATGTGCACCTATAGAGGAGTCTGGCCCCTTGGCCGTCACCTACCCAGCTGGTCATATGACATTGTTTTCCTCTTCTCCCCGTTCGTGTCTCCTTCACTCCTCCTCCCACCATGTAAAGCGCTCTGATACCTCCGGGTCTAGCCAGCGCTATATAAAACTTTGCAAATAAAATAAATAAGAATGGCGATTTGAAACTTTAATGTCTGCTGCATTGCCTTGCACACATAGAAATTGCAAATCGTCATGCCGTTTTGCTGTCGCTATGTGTGCTGCAAAATGCAGCACACATAGAAACAGCAAAAACAAGGAGAAATTTAACATTTCTCCTTGTTTAGCCAAGTTAAGACCAGGTTTAACCCTGGCCTTAATTTTGGCGCTGCCCCATATTTATATTTTACCCTTGTATATATGGGGAAGAGTCGAAATCAATGGGTGTTTCGGAATAACGACCACCACAACACCCATTGCTCACCCCTTTCACACTAAGTATTCTGTGAGAGGATGTGGGGGTATATTATCAAGGGGTTTATCTCCGCTTTTTTGGCTTTAAAAGCCAAGAAAGCGGAGATAAAATTATCTCCCTATTACCAAGCTGTCGCTAACACCAGTTAGTGACAGCTAATAGGAGATAGCGACCATCTTGGGCCCCGCTTTGCATGTCAGTGATATTTATCACTAATGACATGCAAAGTGGGCGTGCCAAGATGTTAGCGACTGGAAACAGTCGCTAACATCGCTATCTCCTATTACCAACTTTTGGAGATATTCGCGCTAAGCGCGAATATCTCCAAAAACTAACACCTGCCCTGAGCAGCTCTTAGCCATGTTATCCAATGGGAGGTGGATAACATGGCTAAGAGCATTTGCTCGATAATGCATGAATATCGCTGACTTTTCAGCGATATTCATGCATTGCGGCCGTTTTTTATCGCATTTGCGATAAACCTTGCTAATAGGAAGGTTTATCTGCGATAAAAATCGCCGATGTGCGGCGATAATTTTTGTCTCTAAACAAGTTAGAGACAAAAATTATCGCTAGTTGTTGGTAATATACCCCGTGGTCTAATGGCTAGGGCGGTCGACCTCGAAGCTTGGGAACTGGGTTTGTGTCTCAGCAGGGATGCTCAACATCCTGTGATTCTGGGCAAACAACTTCATCTCCCCATGTCTAAAAAAAAATGAATGTGTCCATCTGTAATGTAACTGGTGCTCATGTAAAGCGCTCTGATACCTTTGGGTCTAGTTTGCAATATATAAAACTCCCGCCCCCCCCCCCCTCCTAAAAAAGCAATCAATAAAGGTGTTTTGCTCTATCTGCAGCACACTTAGAAAAAGCAAAAACGAGGAGAAATATCAGTATTTCTCCTCATTGTGCCATTCTAACGCCTGCTATTGCATGATTTTAGTTTTTTGCCCTGCCTCAAATTTACATATCCTTGTAAATCTGGGGTGGTGTAAAAAAGCAAAGGGTGTTGCATTGGAATGCCCACAGCAGCACCCATTGCACGCCCTTTTCAAGCAAAGTGATGCATGTAAAGGGGCCATATTTACAAGGTGGCGTTAAGCCACTCAAAGTGGCTTAGCGGCACTTTGTAAATATGGAGAAGGGCATAGACCCACCAGTTCTGGTGGTGCTATCTCCTTGTAAGTATACCCCACAGTTTTAATGCATCTGTGTGGGGCTTGGATGTGCACACACTTAAAAATATTGACGAGATACAGAAATGCCACAATATTAATGAATTGTTCAGGGGAACTATGTAGTTCCGTTCAACTATTTATAGGTCTTCTGTATACTTCTGGAAATGAGATTCTTTTACAAGGAAAACATTGCTGAGCGAAATCATACCAAATTTGGCACAAAGGTATAACGTGACATAGTGTGCTTTTCATGGTTTGGTGTAAAACCGTTCAGTAGCTTTTAAGAAATTTGTATTTAAAAAGGTTGACAGAGTTTGGCATTCTGTAGTCTTGGCAGTCTGTGATGGATTGGGTACAGGGACTGACTTCAGGCCAGGACCTGCAGCGATCCCTGCTACACAAGGGAAAAGTCCTGTGCTCTGGGCGTTGGCCATCTACAGAGAGTTGAGCGCAGGGACCAGCAAAGGTTAGGCCCTGCAGCCAACCCCACTGCACTTAGATCAAGGCCTAGAGGTCAGGCACAATAGTAGACTCCACTGCACATGGCAATATATATCAGGGTTGGCAATTTATTGAAAACTGGGCCTGGACAGAGATGAGTCAAACAGCCAATTCCTTGTGCTTAGGGCCAAAGTCCAGGCACTGCTGGTGGCAACCATCAAACGAGAGTTGGGCACAGTGGATGGCCGGAAGCCAAGCTCTGCGGCCAACTCTCAACTGCCATGTACAGAGGAAGATGGCACCTAAGGAAGGTTGGGTTCCGCGTTTGGCTGGAGGCCAGTTCATTTGGCCAGTGCAACTGCACATGGTTAAAGGCCATATGCAGTGCTGGTTGGCTTTCAGGGGAGGGTAGGGCACAAGCCCTGCAGGTAAGGTCCTATGGCCATTCCCACTGTGCATGGCCTTCAACCATCGGCAGCAATGTTTGGTTACCCATGCAGCAGTGTGAACATTGCATTTGGTTTTGGAAGTTATAGTTTGCATGGCCATTGTGAAAGTAATGGATTGTGTTTGTAACCATAACTTGTACATTTTTTGGTTTTAATACATAACTCTAACTGCACTTTAACTATGGTTTATTTAGGCGATTATAGCTGTAGCTCTCTGAACTTCTAATGGTGAACTTCAGTGTTTTTGTTTTGTTTTTTAAGCTTTAGTTTTTAACTCATTTCAACACCTAACTATAACATTACTTTAATCTTTGTTTTTTTTCAGTGAATATCTAGCATTTCTTTAACATAAGCTAAGATTTCAATTCCAAACATAACTGTAACATCACATTAGCCATTATTTTTTCAGTGAGTTTCTGTTTTTTTTTAAAGTTAGGAAAGATGTTATTACCATTCTTGTCTATAACGTATATTTAATAACACACCTTTGCCCAGCACACTTCAAAAACATTTGTTACAGATAGACAAATCAATAACAGTTTTTTCAAATTTACGAACAAGTCGATGTTTTTAGTTTACAGTAGTTCTTTATTGTTCAATCTTTTAAAAGCCTTTAGACAGCATCACTTTTGGAACCGCCAACGCGTTTCGTCCCATCCAGGGACTTCTTCAGGGCTACAAAAGTACATATAAAAAAGGAGCTATTTACAAATATGTACAAAAATGATTTAAAAACATCATACATCGACTTCAACACAGTTTATAAAACTAAGTTTTCTAGCAGTATCATACTGGTCTTTTTTTACGCAATGCGTTTTTTTACAAAAAGAAACAGAAGGGAGGAACAACAGAAACAAAGAAACAATGTTCTAATTATGGTGACAATAATATCCGTATATATGGTCTAGGGACATACCTTGAACAGTTCGTATGATCTATACTAGTTGGTATTGTCTTGTAAATCCTTAATGAGGACACTAAAAATATTAAGAAGATGGCTTTGTCAATACAATTGCACTGCAGGAACAATTTAAATTTTTATTTTGGTTGTTTTTATACTTACATCTACTGCGTAAGTTTCTAGTCAAAGACCCCTTATGTATTCGCAGTTGCAGTTTCTGTAAAGATATGGCAACAGGCTTTTTTTGTAAGAGGTGTTACAAATAGGATAAACAGAATCAGCCTGATTGGACTATCGGCTACTTACATTTAATTTCACACTTTTTTTTCCTCTTCTTTAATTCATGTGGTATGGGACTTCACATTTATTCGTAGGATGGTCAGTTTACGAAGGTAACGACCTAGGACAAACAATAAACGTTACCTGCTGTATAGCAAGAGGACATTCATATTTATTTCTGAATTCAAAGAATAGGAACCTCTTTGAGGGTCATCTCATCAGACCTAAGAGGGCTAAACTGATCTCTCAAACCTTTATTATAGTTAGAGAGTGGTAAGGACTTAATATGTGCAAAAGAATGTTCAAAATCAAGTCCAAACCATTGTATAAATATTTTTTGAAGCGAAATAGTGTTGATTGTTAATTCAACACAATGATTCCTAGAACAGTATTCTTGCTTGACTTATGTGCATAATATAAACATTAAATGCATTTTAGTCAAAAACAGGAGAGCGATAGTAACATTTTACAAGCCACTTTATTAGAAATACTTCCCCTATCTACACTCGAACAGCATACATGGCAGGTTAGAGGATGATACATTCTAATCTGCAAGAGGATATATAGTTGCACAAGGTCCTATCAGTCTATTTAAAATTAAATTTAAAGCAAGCCGATATGAGAAGCATTTGGGGGCTATGCTGCATTCCACGCAGAATGCCCAGTTTGCAAACGCATAACATGGGCAGTTTTTTAGTCACAACTCTCCCGGATATGATAAAGCGGGTCCGGAAGAAGGGGTCCGTCGATCGTCTCGGCTCCAACCATGGATCACCTCGAGTCAGAAAGGGCTAAACCCAGTGTCTTATATACTGGGCCATATTGGAGCCAATCATTGTTAATTGACTGCTAATTGCTCCAGAGTGGCGCGCTTTTTTTTATATATATAAAAACTCCGGGCATCAATCCAGAGCTTAGAGACGAAAGTGTGGGCGCCATCTTAGAGTGTAATAATTCTCATGAAACATATCTGTTTCTAGTTTGTAACATTGGCTCAGAGAGCAGAGTTACTGTTATAAGCAAAGAAAAACACAAAGGTTCATAATAGAACAGTGTGTTTTAAAAATAGAGACGACATACAGTCGGATGTTACGTCTCATCATAAACATCTCAGAATGGAACACATATTGATGGCGATTGCGTGATAATGTTTAGTCGAAAAACGGAAGAAAAAAATCACACAAAAAGAAGTGCGTATGGCTTATTAAGCCTCTTCAAAATACACATGTATGTATGAGGGGGCGTGAACATAGCTATCGCGGTCCCGCCATCTTAGTACAGGAAGATACTTCTAAGTCATGTATTTTACCGAGCTTAACGTCAGCTCTTCAGATCACAGGACATTGGTCCAACGCCTAATGTAAACAAACAGAGCCATTATAGAGCGTCGTAATTCTAATGGTGCGCATATTAGATCGATTCACTACATTAGCTGAACAATTAAAAAAGGATGATTGTTTTAGGATGCCAAAAGGTCGTTCCAAAACCACATTCATATTTACATTGTTTTGATGATATCAAACTGAGAAGACAGTAAGCATGTCAGGAGATATTATCGCTCTAAAATACAACATTTAGCATTGGAAATGGTCAAAAATATCTAACTTCATTATCTTAGGGTGTTACCAATGGTGGCCGCTATTTATTGCAGAGCAAGTTATTTAAATTAAGATAAAAGTGAATCGTTTTTTGTTTCCTGTCTTTTCTTTCACATATCGATAGTTGTCTCATATGTGAGACATACTTCTATTATCATCGATGTTGATTAAGGCTAGTCATATTGTTAAACTTACAAAATACATACACAAATGGTCACATTTTTTCAAGATACAGATAAAAACAAAGATGAGTCTCTTTCTTACATCCAAGCAATGTCCTTTGAAAAGATGTATAATACGACTGTAGTTCGATTTGGTTACATTTTGTCATATTTTCAGGACAGCTAGATACATAGGTGGATGAATATAGTCTTTAAACCAACCTAGACAAAAACAAACGGGCATGTGGTCTCTAGAGGAAATGATGAAATTCATTATTGATGTTAAGACCTGAAATGACACATCTAAGTTTACAAATCCATAAAGATTCAATCCTCCTCAGCTGTACAGTTCTATTGCCACCCCTAGCATTATTCTTGACATGATCAATTGCATGAAAAGTAATGTTCTTATTTTCGGGATGGGACTCCAATATATGTTGTACTATTGGATTAGACATATCACTGTGTCTGATATTTCTCAGATGTTCCTGTATTCGTACCTTGAGACATCTAGTACTGCTGCCAACATAGATTTTTTTACATGCACACTGGATAACATATACAGTGTGTGTCGTGTTGCAGTTGATGAACATTTTGATACGATGTTCCATTGGCCCATTATATTGGAAAGTCTTCTTTTTGTTCTGTCCAAATTGACAGACCGAACACGTTCCACAGACATAAAAACCATTAGGCTTTTCAGGGAACCAATTGGGTAGTTTAGGTTTGGGTTTGGTGACATAGCTGGGACATAATAGGTTTTTTATAGTGCATCCCTTTCGATACACCACCTTGGGTTTAGGAGATACTAGATCAGATGACAGAGTTTCAGATCTAAGTAAATGCCAATTTTTTCTTAAAATATTGTAGATGTGATTGCTGTAAATCCCATACTCAGTAATGAACATACACTGATCTTGAACTTTTTTGCCTTTTACAGATTTCTTATTTTGATGTTCTAGAGTATCTTGTCTTTTACGTTTTCTGATCTTGTTTTCAGCTTTGTTAAGACATATTTCATCGTAGCCTCTGTCTTTGAAATCTTTTTTGAGCTTATCAATATTTGCCTCAAAATTGTGTTCCTCACTGCAATTACGACGGGTTCTTACCATTTCGCCATATGGTATTGCCGTGAGTGTAGTTTTGGGATGACAGCTGGACGCATGCAGCACACTGTTGCATGCAGTTGGTTTTTTAAAGAGATCACTATGGATTTTTTGATTGTTAATATACAACCTTAGATCTAAATATGCAATCTCTTTGGTTGAGCTATTCATTGTCAATTTGACATTCCTTGTGTTGTGATTTAGATAAAGGAAATAGGCATTTAGTTCTTCCTTAGTCCCCTTCCATATTAAAAAGATGTCATCAATGTATCTTGTGTAGAACATAATGTTCTCAATCCAATCCATGGCTCCTGGGCCCCAGGCATGCTCCACCTCATACATCCCCATGAAGAGATTGGCATAGGATGGAGCAAATCTTGAGCCCATGGTCGTACCCTGCCTCTGCACATACCAATCCTCACCATGTAAGAAAGCATTCTGCGTTAAAATCATCTCTGCCATACTCAGTAACATATGCGTGTGTTCTAAATGGCACGCATTTCGTTTGAAGAGAAAAAGTTTTAGTGCTCTTAGGCCATCCTCCAAGCCAATGCACGTATAAAGACTTTCAACGTCCATCGTCACGAACGTGAATAAATCTTCTTCCCAAACAAAATCTTCCAATTTACAAAGTAACTCTCTACTATCTTTCAAGTAGGACGGAAGATTATAGACAATCGGTTGCAAAAAAGTATCTACATATTCTGCAAGATGTTCCGTTGGGCCACCATTTCCTGATATTATTGGTCGGCCCGGAGGGAAAACACCCCCTTTATGTATTTTCGGCAATAGGTAGATACAGGGGTGTCTAGAATTGTCGGCAAGGAGATATTTATATTCTGAATCCGATATGAGACAGGATTCATGCCATTCTGTTAGTTTCCCATTGATTCGTCTCTCAATTGTCTTAGTAGGATTGGATTTCAGCTTGGTATAGCACTCCTCATTCATCAATTGTCTGTCAATTTCCATCATATAATCTGTGAAGTTCATAATCACAATGTTGCCACCTTTATCAGCCTCACGGATGACAAGATCAGTGTCATCACGTAAGGACTGAAGGAAGGCCCTTTCTTTTTTTGTTATATTGTGTTGGTGGAAGCATTTGGAATTGATGTTATGTTTATCTTCTAATTTATAGAGTTCCTGTGTAACTAACAGGGAAAAGTTATCTATTGCTGACTTATTCTGAAAGGGTGGCATAAATTTAGAGGATCTTTTCAAACCACTAGTAATGCTAGTGTCTTCAACAATGTTGAGGTTTCTAGCATGTTCAAATAGATCACATGTTTCTTCCTCTAATGTCGCAATAATATGTGACGTTTCAATTTCTGATATTTTGAATTCAGATGCACATGACATGCTTGCATTAGGAACACAGACATTTGGATGATCTGCAAAAAATTGTTTTAATTTTAATTTTCGTACAAAGCGAAAAAGGTCAACATGCACATTTTCCAAAGACTGGGCACCAGTCAAACAGTAGTTTAAGCCTTTGCTCAAAATTTTCAATTGATCATTATCAAATGCTTTTGACGACAAATTAACAACATTCACTGTGTTAGGTTCAACAAATCCCACATTGCTGTCCACATTGTGGTGCACAATCTCCAAGTCAGGCCCTATTGTTTGTTTACTAGCTTGGCCTATGTCGTCTCTATTTTTAAAACACACTGTTCTATTATGAACCTTTGTGTTTTTCTTTGCTTATAACAGTAACTCTGCTCTCTGAGCCAATGTTACAAACTAGAAACAGATATGTTTCATGAGAATTATTACACTCTAAGATGGCGCCCACACTTTCGTCTCTAAGCTCTGGATTGATGCCCGGAGTTTTTATATATATAAAAAAAAGCGCGCCACTCTGGAGCAATTAGCAGTCAATTAACAATGATTGGCTCCAATATGGCCCAGTATATAAGACACTGGGTTTAGCCCTTTCTGACTCGAGGTGATCCCTGGTTGGAGCCGAGACGATCGACGGACCCCTTCTTCCGGACCCGCTTTATCATATCCGGGTGAGTTGTGACTAAAAAACTGCCCATGTTATGCGTTTGCAAACTGGGCATTCTGCGTGGAATGCAGCATAGCCCCCAAATGCTTCTCATATCGGCTTGCTTTAAATTTAATTTTAAATAGACTGATAGGACCTTGTGCAACTATATATCCTCTTGCAGATTAGAATGTATCATCCTCTAACCTGCCATGTATGCTGTTCGAGTGTAGATAGGGGAAGTATTTCTAATAAAGTGGCTTGTAAAATGTTACTATCGCTCTCCTGTTTTTGACTAAAATGCATTTAATGTTTATATTATGCACATAAGTCAAGCAAGAATACTGTTCTAGGAATCATTGTGTTGAATTAACAATCAACACTATTTCGCTTCAAAAAATATTTATACAATGGTTTGGACTTGATTTTGAACATTCTTTTGCACATATTAAGTCCTTACCACTCTCTAACTATAATAAAGGTTTGAGAGATCAGTTTAGCCCTCTTAGGTCTGATGAGATGACCCTCAAAGAGGTTCCTATTCTTTGAATTCAGAAATAAATATGAATGTCCTCTTGCTATACAGCAGGTAACGTTTATTGTTTGTCCTAGGTCGTTACCTTCGTAAACTGACCATCCTACGAATAAATGTGAAGTCCCATACCACATGAATTAAAGAAGAGGAAAAAAAAGTGTGAAATTAAATGTAAGTAGCCGATAGTCCAATCAGGCTGATTCTGTTTATCCTATTTGTAACACCTCTTACAAAAAAAGCCTGTTGCCATATCTTTACAGAAACTGCAACTGCGAATACATAAGGGGTCTTTGACTAGAAACTTACGTAGTAGATGTAAGTATAAAAACAACCAAAATAAAAATTTAAATTGTTCCTGCAGTGCAATTGTATTGACAAAGCCATCTTCTTAATATTTTTAGTGTCCTCATTAAGGATTTACAAGACAATACCAACTAGTATAGATCATACGAACTGTTCAAGGTATGTCCCTAGACCATATATACGGATATTATTGTCACCATAATTAGAACATTGTTTCTTTGTTTCTGTTGTTCCTCCCTTCTGTTTCTTTTTGTAAAAAAACGCATTGCGTAAAAAAAGACCAGTATGATACTGCTAGAAAACTTAGTTTTATAAACTGTGTTGAAGTCGATGTATGATGTTTTTAAATCATTTTTGTACATATTTGTAAATAGCTCCTTTTTTATATGTACTTTTGTAGCCCTGAAGAAGTCCCTGGATGGGACGAAACGCGTTGGCGGTTCCAAAAGTGATGCTGTCTAAAGGCTTTTAAAAGATTGAACAATAAAGAACTACTGTAAACTAAAAACATCGACTTGTTCGTAAATTTGAAAAAACTGTTATTGATTTGTCTATCTGTAACAAATGTTTTTGAAGTGTGCTGGGCAAAGGTGTGTTATTGGATTGTTGGGGGTTGGTTTTTCGAATCCACCCCTAAATTAAGGGAGTATAGGGAATTGTACTCTCAGCCCTTAGCACCTTCTCCATTATATCAATACTGTCAGGGTACTTTTTAGATTGGTGCTGACATCTAATGCTTTGATTCCCATTTTTGTTGTTGTATAACGTATATTTAACCTTTGTTCTTTTTTATACATTTCTAGGGTTTTTCAGCATATTCAGTTAACACCTCCACTGTGCACAACTTTTGGTCATTCGCAAGATGGGTTTGGCACAGGCCCACTCAGTGCTTAATTTTTTATTAAATAAGTGCCAGGGCTCTCGGCAGGAGGCCACTGCAGCTTGCACTACACATTGCCCCTGCCATGCACTCAAGGATAGTAACAACACAATCAATAACCATCACACTCCCACATGTGTGACAATTCGAACTATTCCAGGCCCACAAAGCTATACGGTTGACTTGGAAGGCAGGTAATAATCATTTTTAATGTATATTGAATTAAAACTTGACTGTTGTGGTCATCTCAGACAGCGCAACCTTGTGGCAGACTGTCACAAGCGCCAGAGTTGAGAATTAAGTGCCGGTGCCCAGCACCAGAAACCACAGGCTCAAATTAAGCACTGGGCCCGCCCCTTGCTGTTAGCCAACCCACCAAAGCCTCCTCTCCATGCTTAGCTTGCTGCCCCTGCTCCCCGGCTGCTTGCACTCTGTTCTCCATCTGCAAGCCCTTGACCCCACCTCCTGCTCTCTGTGGACAGCTTACTGCCCATGCCAGCTGTTCAGATTTCCCCCTTCTCTCTGTCCTTCGAACTTACTGTATGCGTGTCCCTAACTCCTCCTTTCTTTCCTCCATGTTCCTTTGTATTGCCCCTGCCCATACAGGACTTTCCTCTGTGGTCAGTTTACTGCCCATCGTCCCTCCACTCAGTTGTTTAAGTTTTTGAACAGCCCCCCTCCAACCCTGACTGGTCTTTTGTGCTGCCACTGTCCCTCCCACGTGCCCTCTGTGCTTAACGTGCTGCACCTACCCACCTCCACCCTGACCTCTGTTGTCCCCTGTCCCCTCCCTCCTGTATTGCATGGTACGATGTGCTGCCACTGCTCCTCCCGCTTACCCTCTATGGTTAGCTTGTTGTCCCAACCTCAGCTCCTCCCCATGTTCCCTGATCTCTGAGTCCATGCCTCTGTCTCCTTGGTACATCCCCATAAATTTCAACTGCCACAAAAAATGAAACCACTCACGGGGGTATGGCCTGGACGACCCTGATGGTGGATGCAGACTAGGTTAGCTCCGACCGTGCCCCAGGCATCTGACATTATCCTGCTGTGAAATAAGGCAGCGATAGCCCTGTCTCTCAGTGTTGGGCCAGAGACAATGCTATCGCAGCCCCCTGAGCTTTGGAGTGTGAATTTGATCCGGGATCTGCAGCGAGCACCGGCCGGGACGTGGACTGGGCCTACCTGCATCCTCGATCATGGGCAGCTGTCCTTCCTGATGCGGCCCCCCTCTCGAGCGAAGGCAACCTGTGGGCTTCCCGGAGAGCTGTGGCCGGTCCCTGGTGAGGCTGCAAGGTTTGGCCTGTCCAGGAAGTTGTAGCGCAGAGGAGCAGCGCTCGCCTGACGCTTTGTATGGTGGGCAGAGTGAGTCATTCTCGCTGGTGAAGAGCGTGTGGGTGGTGGAATAGGAGCCGGCAGTCAGACCTCCCTGAGACATAGGACTACACCGAGGAGCGCCCAAGTGAAGGAGGGGAAAAAAAAGAGAAAAACAGAGTGAAATTGAATTGGGGCATTGAACTGTTGTGAGCCGGTCGCTGCTACTGCACCTGGAGAGTGAGATTGGCTAGCTGACGGTCTGTGGTGGAGCTTACGGATCGGACAGACTCAAGGTAAACGGTGGGGTCGTGGGCATCGCCAATGCCACCTCGCTGAGCGTACCTGGATTGTGTGTTACTGGGTCGGCGAGTAGAGGGGACTCCTTAAGAAGTGCATGGTGGACTTCTGAGGCCACTGGAGCTCGGTCCTGCCCCCGTGCATTGAGCCACCATCTGCCTAGTACAAGGGTGGACAAGAGTGGTGCCTGGTCGGCTGATGCACTTGAGCCCATTGGGGAATATAACTGGCATGATTGACTGTAACTAGGAGATAGGAAGGGTCTGAAGGGCCCCCGTATGGACTGTTGCTGCAATATATGCACAATAACGCAGCCAAGTGGATAATACCACCAAACTACTCACCAGCCCCGGTGGTACAACGTCAATTGCCCAAACTGAAGACGCCTGCTTACTTTTGTGGTATTTTAGTAAGCAACAGTGACATCATGGTTAAAGACAAGAACACCAAGCCATCCCAGTCCAATAAAATCGACCATTGTACCCAAGTGATCATACCCACGGACCAAACCTTGGAACTGCAAAGGGACACAGATGATCAGTCACAACATGATGGCCCACCCAAAGAGCCCACACTAGCATATCTTCTAGTGGCAATACACACCACACGTTCCGGCCTCGTCCAAAAAATAGACTCAGTCGCCATATATGTAATGCGCCTGCGGGCAGAGTTACATGGGCTAGCAGACCGAGTGACTACTACTGAGATGGAAGTGGGGGACTTAAGTACCAAAGTAGTGTCCCTCCGTGAAACAATAACCTCATTACAGAAGCTGACAGTTTGGAAGATAGAGTGGAGGACGCGGAGGGACGTTCCAGGAGGAAAAACCTCCGCTTCATTGGGTTTCCTCAAAAATCGGAGGGACAGTCAACAGAATTATTTCTTGAGAAGTACTTTACAGTAGAACAGGTGCATAGAGCCTTAGCACCGCCCCCCGTCCTGGGGCACCCCAAAACCTATCATCACCAGGATGTTCAACCATAGAGACAGAGACGCAATCCTACAGCATGCAAGAGGCACACCTAACTTCGAGGGGAACCCCATCTCAATATTTCCAGACTATACTTTGAGGGTCCAGGAGCAGCAGCAAACCTTTCTGGCAGTGAAGGCAAGGCTACACGAGCGCAATCTGCGCTATAGCCTGATGTTCCCCATTAAACTCATGGTGCAATATCAGGGAAAACACATATATTTGCCTCAGCTGCAGAGACTTCTGACTGGATTGACGCTCTACTGAGCCCTCCCACCCAATCAACATAACAATCAGAAGTTGACTCAGTGCATTGACAACAATTATCGAGGCAAAAACGCTGAGCCCTGAGGCCCGCCCGTCTGAAGTCCCAATCAGTGCGAGGGCGCATAGAGGTTTGTTCAGATGAGACACTCCGTGAGGCAGCTGAACAGTTGACAACGCTGGCCTCCCACCTTGACAGATGTAGTGGCCCTGAATACTCCTCAGACAGCACGGACGATGACAAAATATAATCATTAACTGTATCTTATGATGGCCTTATACAATTTCTGAGGCCTGACTGAGGATTGCTACATGTTAATGCCATTATTGTACACAAACTCCGAGATGCGCAAAATTTTAAATCCAGCGGGCGGGGAAACTGGGAGGGGGATACCTCTGAATAACGTGATGACTGATGCTAGAGCCCTTTAATGACATTGACATTGGCCCAAGAGACAGTTGTAAGACTGGTATAGCGGGGGATCGAATGTCAATAACTTCATTGCTTTCTTTCACAAATGAATGTTGCAAAACTCACAGCATTTCAAATTCTTCTATAGGGGTAGTTTGACCATATTTGGACAGCGGAGGTGGGAGTGCGCAGTATTGCTTGCTCTCAATTGCCTCCAGTACCGTTGGTGGTAAGCTAACCCCTAGCACGGCAGAAGAACTAACACATGCTTTTTGTTATAGTGTTGTTGTAGGGATTACAAGAGCAGGGTATGGGGCAGGATCTGCGACTCTTTTTGTCGCAAGAAGGAAAATGGGTGGAGTTAGTGGTACTGCCTAGAGGGTGGGGGGAGTTTGGTGTTAC
Organism: Lissotriton helveticus; assembly: GCF_964261635.1. Classification (NCBI taxonomy): domain Eukaryota; kingdom Metazoa; phylum Chordata; class Amphibia; order Caudata; family Salamandridae; genus Lissotriton; species Lissotriton helveticus. The sequence continues at coordinate 1,383,951,643 of NC_136063.1, read as the reverse complement.
CATGGTTACCAGTTTGTTACACATTTTGGGTTGGGGACACAGAGGTGAACTGGTACAGACTTTGACAGTGAGGTGGAGGCATGTCATATATAATGCAGAAATGGTACAGTCCTGCTACAGTTTAGAAAGCTTATGGAAAATACACTTAAGATAATAACTTGGGCCGTTAGAGGCCTATTGCGTCCGGAAAAATGCCAGAGAGTATACACATACCTTAAAAGATATCAATAGCCTTCCTTCAGGAGACACGTATTTGGGGAGACTGTCTCCCGGCACTACGAAAACGTTGGAGGGGACAATTCTATGCAACTTCCTGCTCGGGGTTTGCCAGAGGTACCCTGATCTGGATAGCCCAGGACTCATGGTTCGACACACTAGTCATGTTGTGAATCCTAATTACCGATATGTGATCTTTTTGGGCTCACTAGATGGTTGCCATCTTAGTTTGATCTTTCTATGCCTCTAACTTAGACCATTCACAGTTTTTCATTGACATATTTAAGGCTGCAGCCCCAATTTTAAATACTGACATTATACTGGTGGGTTACTATAATTGCATTTTGGATCCTGTCCTGGACCATGAACCCCCTAAGGCAAACATGAAGCCACATATGACTGATTGTTTGCGAGCACTGCAGCACAAATTTGCTCTCAAAGATGTCTTGTGTGAAAGGCCCCCTCTCTTGCCTTCTCTTGCTGTACACCGGCAGCTGGTACGCATAGTAGGCTTGTTTACATTTTCACAACCCCCAGCATTACCACCCTAGACATAGAATCATCATATCTGGCTAGATACCTCTCTGACCACCCCCTCCTAATGGCCATCGAGCGGGTTCAACCACGCCTGCTATACCACAGTGGCATCTATATGCGGTGGCATTGATGGACCCCATTTCTAGCCCTGGTACATATGACACTCGCCAATTAAGTTAGTGAAAACGGGGTTTACTCAACATCAAGGGCTTATGAATGGGAGGCGATGAAGGTGGTCCTCCGGGGGTGTGCATCAATACTACATATGGTGTCAAGAAGCAGTTAGAATGTCATTTAGACCTTGACGAAACTAAATTACTAGAAATAGAGCGTATCCTCCTTACGCAACTAGACTAGAGGAATTGCGACAACTGAAAACCTCGACATTAGAAGACTGGATTCAGTTAGAAAAATACACTCATAAGGTATACAGACAGCGCTTGCATGCAGAGGGGGAAAAAACCGGGGCTTTGTTAGCTAGACTCGCAAGACAGAGACAATTAAGAGACCCGATCATGGCATTGCGAGACACAGTGGCAACTCTGCGCACTTCCCAGGCATCCGTAAATACACTAATAAAGGAACATCTTAAACAGGTATATGGACTACACCTACTGATCCTTGACTCTGCACCACATGACTATTTAGCTGACTTTGAATTACCAATGTTGTCAAAGTAACACATGAATGCATTCGAGATGGATCTGATTGGGGAGGAGATCCTCGCTTCACTGAAAAGCCAGAAGGCTGCAAAAACTCCGGGGGGGGGGATGGACTACCCACTGAGTTTTACCATAAGTCCACTGCTGGCATCACAGATAGACTGCTAGAGGTATATAATGAGGCCTTTACGTTGGGGCGTGTCCCTGACACAATGCGCAAGGTGCTTGCAGTTAGGGTGCCCAAGCCCGGAAAACCATTGGATGAAGTGAGGTCTTATAGACCACTTTCAATGCTTAATTTCGATAATAAAATACACAGCGGACTGTTGGCAACCCGATTTCTCCCTCACTTGCCTACACTGGTCCACGAGGACCAATGTGGATTTATAGCTAAAAGAAGTACTGCATCGAACATCCGAAGACTTTTTCATGTCCTGCAGGCCCCTGACACCCAGACGGGTCCATGTGCGCTCACATTTCTTGACATAGAGCAAGCATTTGACTTGGTGAGGTGGGACTACAGCTGGTAGGTCATGAAAAAGATGGGTCTTGGACCAAAATGTATGAGATGGATGCAGATACTCTACGGTGCTCCGACAGCCATGTGCGAACAGGTGACTCCATCTCAGAGCACTTTCTTCTGTGCAGGGGCGCTAGGCAAGGATGCCCTCTGTCCCCATTGCTATTCGCGATGGCGAAGGAACTGCTGGCAGTGCTGCTTCGTAGCAGACTGGGAAACTGGGGCATCCCAACTGGAGGGTCCACCCATGTGGTGTCTTTCTATGCAGATGACATCCTACTTTACCTGCGGTACCCAGATGAGGCAGTGCCGGTGCTACAGACAGCTTTATCCGAATTCCCAACGGTCTCGGGTCTCTCTGTAAATATACAGCTATCACAAATTATGCCATTGGGGACACTTGTGACTCTCGAGCCTGATTTGCTCCCATACTTCTCTATTCCCTGGAGTTGAGAGGGGCCACGTTATCTGGGCATTAGGCTTGCCCTAGATAAACAGAGATTCCTAGATTTAAATATGGGCAAAGTCTTGGGGTGGAAATCGAATATAATTGGCTTTAGCATGAGCTGAAGGAATTGTTTGTGGCATCCATTTTGTCAGCTATGTAATTCTTCCTTCTTCACTGTTGCTTGCCTTTCTATTCTGCTTGTGTCAACAGCTTTAGTTAACTTCTTCTGTACTGAGTCAAACCAATGTATGAGAATAGGCCTGTAGCTGCTAGAATGCACCTGGCTAAAGATGTAACTGTCGATCACTCTTTACTACTGTAAGCAGTTCTGTTCCCCCTCCCACTTTGCTGACTAAGTCATCTCCATCTGCCCATGTTTGTCAGTAACTATTCCTGTGTATGCTGGTACCTTCTATTTGTAACTATATGCTTACCAGTGCAGAAAACTCTGTATATAAGCACCATGGTCTGTGTATTCAAGCCACTATCTCCTGAAACACTTGAGGGTATTGTATGGATGTGGTCTCACTCATGAGTGAATAAACTTGAAATTTTGAATTCCAGCTTCAGTGCCAATCTCTATTTTGTTAGTCTAAGGACCCCTGGACAAGAGAAGAGTGAACCCTGCACCGGTGTGTACCTTAACAAAGCACATTTGCGCGCATCAGTCCTGCTGTGAAGGGATCTTCCGTTGACGCGAAAAATCTCAGAGTGAAAATGGACAATGGTCTCTCCTCTAAACCTCAGATCACGAGCCTGGTCGGACAGTGCTTTGGCCTGCTCAAAATGCTGAAGAAATTTCTTCCACTCCTATCTATTTCTCATAGAAGGACGATTGTCCAGGCTCTGATAGGATCCAGGCTGGACTATGCGAATGTGCTCTATCTTGGACTCCCTGACTATCTCCTGTCCCGCTTGCAGGTGGTACAGAATTCTGCAGCGCGGGCAATTTTTGGTCTTGGCCGGAGATCCCATGCATCAGGGATTCTGCAATCGCTCCACTGGTTGCCCATTCGACAGCGTATTGTTTTTAAGACCCTCACAATCGCATTCAAGGCCCTGCATGGCAAGGGCGAGCAATACCTGAGGTACAGGATTGGTTTTCACCATCCAGCCAGGACCCTTCGCTCAGCTTCACGGGCCTTGGCCAGAACACCGGCCATAAAAAGGGCCCGAACAGGAGGGCGCTCTTTTAAATATCTGGCGCCTAAGGCCTGGAATGCGTTGCCAGTGACACTAAGGAGGATCAACAATCTCTTATCATTCAGAAAAGAGCTTAAGACATGGCTGTTCAGCCAATAATTTCACCTTTGTCTTTCGTTTTGTGCCTGGACAGGTCTGTCAGCGCTGGGACACTCTATCTGAGTAGCTGAGCGCTATACAAATCCCCCAATAACATAACATAACATAACATAATTGGTTGTGTTGCCCTGATAAAAATGGTGATCCTCCACCATTGCCTGTATGTTATGTAGAACTCGCTTTATGAAATCCCCGTCACTATTTCCGTGAACTTGATAAACTAATAGTAGATCTATTATGGTCTACAAAGTGACAGCCCATCAGCATACCAATGTTACAACAAACATGGTATAGAGGAGGAGTAGAAATTCCTAACCTAGAGTTTTATTATATGGCTGCGGTTCTGTAAAACGTGGTCCATTGGTTTGACGAGGAGAATAACTGTGAGAAAAGGCTACTAGGAGAGTAGGACGATCAGATCAGCCTGGCTGAGCTCTTTATGATGGAAGCATGCATCCCAGATAAATACCCATATTTGGACAGGTTGGCCGGCAGAGTGTGGCCAAGACTGGTCACATTGGTACTCCATAGAGCCCCATATGCGAAAAACATGCCAATTTGGATACTCAAGTCTTTCAGAGACATTGAAAACACCAAGTTCATGAGAAAATGGAGGGCTGGTGGCGGTGAAATCCTGGGAGACCTCTGCCTGGGTGGACAATACATAAGTATAGAGGATGCCTATGACTCGTTTGTGCTAAATGCGGGGCAGTATCTGCAATAGCAAAAAATGTTAGCCAAGGCACGGGAGATCTGGCCAGGCTTCCCCAACGAGCCTGTCTCTTCTTAGACATTGAACAGATTACTTGACATGACAGGGGGTCAAAAGCTCATTACACATTTATACAGGGCCATAAGGGAGGACGCCCCTAGAATGACCACAAAGGCTGCCCCTAGAATGACCACAAAGGCTCACGTTAGATGGGAAGAGAAGCTTAAAGAAGACATAACCCAACGAGACCGGCAAAAAAGCATGAGGGGGCACACACGAAATGCTAGGCTTAAACTGATCCAATTTAATTTTGTATATCAGTTATATCTTACCCCTAAGATCCTGCACAATATTTACCCCTTCAGATCCGACGAGTGTACATGCTGCCAAGAACCTGAAGCAGACTTTCTACATGTGGTCTGGGGATGCAGAGACATGAGGCCATATTGGGAGGAGATACTTACTACCCTACAATGAGTAACAGGATGGGAACTCGAAGGTACTCCACGTGAAATATTATTGGGTCTTATACCATCCCCAGCAAACAAAAAACGTACCCGTAGATTTCTGAACATGAGGTTGGTTCTGGCTAAACACCGTATGGCTATTAGATGGCTGAACCCACATCCACCGGATCACAGGGAATGGCTGTGAGACTTGGTGCAGTGGGCCACGGCCGAAGAGGTCAGAAGGAGCCAGGTTAGACAGGATGACAAACTTGAAGAGGATCTAAAAGCATGGAGGCAGATGATAGTAGAACTGAGCACCCGAGAAGACATGGTAGCGGCAGAGAGTGTGTCTGAATGAAATAAGAGGGTAGTGTGGCCTCCCCCAATGCGTACATGAGAAGTGCTATGGGTAGACCTGCATCGAAAATAAGCAAACAACAACAAGTGACTGTTCTGCTAAAATCACATAGAGACGAATGCACTACAACCTAGTTACCCACTTTGGGACACTCCACAACAAAGTTTCCACCAATGCTCGACTACTGGATCTTGTTTCACCTGGAAGAGAGGGGGGTGGTGGGAGGAATGGGACATGTTTCTGTTGGGTCAAAAAAAAAGAAAGATAAATAAATATCAATATGATGTTGCATTAAAAATGTTTATATTTGTGACTTCTGATACCACACTGATAATAAAAATATTCATAGAAAAAGAGACCACTCACATTTAGGCAGAAAGAAGAAGATTGAAAGTATAACCTGGAATAAGGTCTGAGAAAGGGTGGAAGACGTGAAAGAATAGTGGGGAGAGTAATTAACATATGTAATAACATTGCATGCAGTCACATCACAGGAAATAATTCAACAGAAAGTGACTTCACACCGTTATAGTATCCCTCAAGCCTATTTTACAGCCAACACTACACAGTCTTTGATATATAAAAGGCATATTTGTGTTACACTTTGGAGTGAAGTCCTAACTGCACGTGAATGTTACAAAAAAAATGCAGTTACACAGAAATGTGAAAAGAACGTTTTCTTCAGTTTTACTTTAGTGACTCATGTATGAGCTACAATTATTAATGAGTAATTGAGTTAAAAAACAACAGAAAGCGATATTTTTAAACTGACTGTGGACGTTGGTAAATACTTATGAAACTGGTTTTACTGAGTATGTAAAATGTTCTGGGTGTTAATCACTTGCTGTTATTGGATTTCTTTCTTGCAATCCGACCCCATTAAACCACGGAAGGGTTACTTGTATGCCTAGTAGTGCCAGAAAATACCTCCTGCTGCCTAATTCTCACAAATAAAGAGGATGCTTCCATGGGATGAAGAGATAAAATACCCTGAGGTAATATTTCACGTGTCTATGATGCCATACTGTGGTATTCCTCCGTACAGATGACAAGTATCGGAGCCAAGGTAAGAAGTGTCTTTATTCCAGGCACACCCACCTACCACCAGCTGGCAGTCTCATTAAACTGTCTTCCCACTGCATTCCAATTAATTACCTCACAGTGTTCTAATTCCCATTCTAGGTTCTGGTGTACGTCCTAAAATTACATAACATATGCAACACGTCTCCCTCCCATAATGTCAGCACAGCACATAATGTATGCCACACTTCTCCCTCCCACAACAATAACCCAAAAATAACAGTAACCAAAAGGAGAAGCAAAGAAAAAAAACAATAAAAATTGCTACTAAAATAAACAGAGAACTCATTATATTGAAAAGATGTACCAAACTTCTATCACCACAAAGCTGCCACTGAAAGCTAAATACAGTAGACTAGAAAATTGAATAGGACCAGAGAAACATCATGGGTTTTGTGGAACAAAATCCTGTAAATAGGATGGTTTCCTGGTTACTCTCCCACTCTTTCTTCTATCAGGCACCACCACAGGAGGCCTATTGATACCTATAATCTCTGGTTCATCCATCACATCATTTTGATTTTCTGGAATAAACTTCGGATTCCTGACAAATATTTGGTGAAAAAGTCCCTTTGTTTTTGTTCCAGATCCTACCATCATGTGTTTTCACAGCATTTTTAAAGGTTTTGGCTACTTCCAACGTCCTTGTAAACTTAGACCAATCAGTGTTCTCACTCTTAAATAATCTCCCACCTAGACTCCAACATTTGTCACATTTTTTTGTTTGTCCTAGATATCTTACCGCCATTTTTGCAGGTACATTTCCTTTTCTCTCCAATCTTTTGGGACCATTATGCGCACAACCTTTATTCCAAAACATGCCCCCTAGACACACTTTTGTATTTGAATCTACCTTTGAATAGTTTGAAAGGAGATATACCTGTAGTGGAGTGTGGAGACATGTGAAATCCAAAAATCCTCTTGGACAGCCCCATCTTCCAATGAATACCATTCACTCTGGACAATTGTATCCCCTCCTTCAATGCACCATTTGTCTCACAGTGATAGAAAGCTGATGTTTTGTGTTCTATTCCACACTTTTTTAAATAGTTCTCTCTCTCTCTGGAACACAACTGTATATCCATTATGTAGGAGTAGATATCGCTGGTGACATTCCTGCTTGGAAATATTCTCTAGAAACATTATCACAACTGAAATGAAAATATCTTGTCAACAAGACAACTCCACGCACATTGAGTATAAATCCAAGAGCACTATTACTTATGGATTAGCATATTCTACCTGCACCAGCCCCAAAATGTTAATGGTGACCTCTTCCCAGGGATAATACGGTAGCTTCCTGCATATCACAGGAGTATTATTGGTTCTCAAATCTTTGTCACATGCCACACAATCAACACATTCCCTAACCACACACTCAACATCACGATCAAGTGCTAGCCACCAGAAATCTCTGTGAAGTCTCCTTTTTGCTTTTACTATTCCTAAATGACCTTCATGCATCAATTGTAGTAGTTTCGACTGTAGACTCTGTGGTGGTATTAGTCTTGTCCCTATCAAAAGAAGCCCTTTGTGAATGGCCAGTTCTTGCCTTACCACCCACCAACTTCCAACACACTTCTTCAACATTCTCTCATTAAGTTTCTCAGCAGACAACAAGTCAATCACTTTCTCTAATTCCCTATATGTCTCTAGGTCTTGTAATATTCATCTTTTTTAATGCTCCCTTGGGTGATCTCCTCCTGCACAGTGTCTCCCATGTCCACATCAGTGGAATCACACACATCAACCAGTCTTGATAAACAATCAGCAGAAGGTTCCTGCTCCAGGAATATATTGAACAGTGACGTAATCTTCATGTGAAACTAAAACCCACCTTTGAATACTAGAGGAAATGCAATGAAGAACCTTACACTTGAAAATCTCCACAAATGGTCTGTGGCCTGTTTGTACTACAAATTTAATTCCCAACAAAAAATGTGTTAATCTGTTTACAGCCCAAAACACTGCTAGGGACTCCCTTTTGATAACCCAATAGTTACATTCAGTAACTCTTAAGGCTCGGGAAATACATTCAATGAGTTTCTCCTGACCACTTCTTATTTGAATGAGAAGGTCCCCTAAGCCCTTTGCACTCACATTGCAGACCACCTTTGTGATACATCTTTGATCATATGCTTGTAAAGATGGAGCATGGCTCAGTTCTTCTTTAACCCACTTAAATTCCTTGGAACATTCACTTCCCCACAGATATGCAATTTTTTTCTTTAACAGTTTTCTCATGTATGTTTTACTAGCAAAATCTCCCACAAACTTGCTATAATATTCAACCATTCTAAGGAACATTAATAACTATTCCTTATACTTTCGTTCCTTCATAAACAGCATTGTGTCCACCAATTCTTTACAAGGATGAATGCCATCCCAGAAAATCTTATAACCAAAGTAAATAATCTCACTCACACCAAACATGCTCTTTCCAGCCTTTAAAGACACTCCCACATCCTGCAATCTGCTCAGTACTTCTCAAACTCTCTCATGATGTTCTGAAGTGGTTGATCTGATTATCAAAATTCCACCCTGGTCAAATTTTACCCCAGAAATACCTTTTAAAACCATCATCATCACCCTTTGAAAAACAGCTGTTGCTGGGATTAAAGCAAAAGGCATTCTTTTAAACAGATACACTGCCATAGGTGTCACAAAAACTGTGAGATCTTGTGATACCTTATCCAGCTACATCTGATGGTATGCTGATACTAGATCAAGTATCATAAAAACTTTTGCAAGTGAAAACGTTGAAATCATTTCCTCAATATTAGGCAACGGAAATTTGTCTCCAATCACTTCTTTGTTGAGTGCATGCAGGTCGACACAGAGGCAAATGTCCCCATTTCCCTTGCTTGCAACGACAATTGGAACCAACCCCTGGGTCACTTCCAATCGTTCAATCATCTCTGCCTCACACAATTTCTGTAATTCATCTGTCACAGTATCCTTTATACTCAGCGGGATGCACATTACTTTTCCACCACAGGAACTGCCCTCTCCCATAGCTTTATCTTGTGTTTGTACCCAAACAGTCTCCTAAGTTTGTTCCGAAATTGACTTTTACATTTCCTACTAAACTTGTAATTCCCAGATGTAGCTTCCTCAACTTGAACCTGTGGTACTTTGTTGGGGGTTTAAGCTCACTCCTAAGCTACCTTGATGAACCCATCCCAACAAGTCATCTCCCTCATATGATACATAAATCTTCCCATGTGTGTTCTTGTTTTGTACTTCAATGTTTGCTTCAAAATATTCCAGCATTTTGTTCTCTGAGCCACCACACCCACCAGGTTTTACATCCATTTTCATCAACTTTTTTCCTTTTGGGAAAACATTTCTCCAATGTGTCCTTGGAGATTAAGGTGATATGTGAGCACAAGTCAAACTCCATGGGTACCTGTGTTCCATCGATCACCACTTCCTATGAAATCAAATTAAATTAAATATGAAATAAGGAATTTATTTAAGCGCACAGCTACTCAAACTAGAGTGTCCTGGCGCCTTTGACAACAGTGGGAAAAAGTGAGAGAGACCCCAATTAAAGACTGTAGAGCCAAGTTTTCAGGTTCTTCCTGTAGGACAGAAGATTTGTATTTGATCTCAAGACTTCAGGGAGGCTGTTCAACAGCTTAGCACCCAGCTAGCCGAAGGATCTGCCTCCTGTGCGAGCCAGATGTATCTTGGGATGCAGGCCAGGTTGGCATTTGAAGAATGTAGAGGCCTGGAGGGAAAGTAATGAGAGCCCCGTTAAGTTAAATAGCCTGCACCAACTTTATGGAATTCCTTGAAGAAGATGGTAAGGGCTTTGAAATCAACCAGTGCTTTTATGTGGAGCCAGTAAAGGGATGCCAAAATCGGAGTCATCCTGGCTCTTGGTTTAGGCTTGGAAATAGCTCTGGCTGCGTTCTGAATCACCTGCAATCGCTGGATCAGCGATTTAGGGAGGCCCAGATACAGGCAGTTGACATAATCAAGTTTTTAGTTATCAGTGCCTGCACCACGATCTTCCTGCTCTCCATTGGGAGAAGTGGCAGGGATTTTTTGACACGCTTCTGAAATTTACTCTTAGCAATTTTTTCCCTGTGCTCCTCTGGCACTTACTGAAATGGCCCTTACCACCACAACCATTTCACGTCTGAAATCAGGCTGGGCATGACTTATTATTAGCTCTGTGGCCTTCCAATCCACACCTAAAACAAGTCCCTTTGAACTCTATAATATTTTACCTTTGTGGAACCTTTGTTTTTATCACACTCACTTCAGCTGTGTTGTCTTTTACTACATTAGATTTCCTTCCCTTTCAAGCACTGAGTTCCTATATGCATTTCAACATGTGTTCCACACGTTTCACTACCAAAATCACTTCCTCTTATGATGGTTATGATGGTTCACCTTTCATTCAGAGTTTCTCCCGAATGCTGGCACTGTTGCTACACAGTACAAATTGGTCTCTGATCCTCTCTTCCAAAGTTCCTCCAAATTTACAGCTGAGATCTAATTTCCTAAAACTAGTGACAAACCCCTCCATGGATTCATCTTTTCCGTGATTTGGCAAGTAATGTAAGTCAAGTTAGTAATAGCAATTTCGTACTCATTTAGGTCTCATCTCATTTGAAGTTAGGTCAGGTAAATTTTCCAAGAATTATTGTCCCTCTGCTCCCAAAACAGGCTAACAATAGAGCATGTTTCCTTTCAGCAGTCAGATTTGTTCCAAAAACAAGTGAATAATTCCCAATTACTTCCTTCCATTCACTCCATTTAATCCATTTACTCCATTTGAGAATTAGTTTACTGGGAGAGGGGAAATAATGGAGGTGCAGTGACATTCTGCATTTCACGCAACTGATATTTTTAATACTTATGCATAAAGCAAAACCTCAATGCTGGATGTGGAGCTATTGCTTGGAGGTGGAGTTATATAAAATGCTTTTATTTTTTTTAGAAAAAAAATGTTGAAAAATGAGAACAGACTAGTCCATCCTACCACTCTTCCCAATCTAAAATGTCTGCGTTAGTCGTTTTTGATATTTCTCAAATTGTAACAATCTGACAGACACCCGCATATCTTCGTCTGTATGCACTTGTGAAATAAACACACAGTCCTTGTCCTACCACTGGTTACCAACAGTTTGTTTGTGATATTTGCGCACACACCCTTCAGGTGTATGTTGACAGCCTTGCACTGAGTGCTAGTAGCGTTGCACCAAGTCTGTGCATGTGTGCCCCTCAACAGAGATGATCATGCTGTATCTTCATGCATCCATGCTAATCCTCATGTACACAGCATAACTTTTTATTGTTTGAACCTCCAAAGTCCTAAAAGTCTCTTCCACTGTTGTGCTGCTGTCCGCACAGATACTTTCCCACTCCGCCTCATAGATGATCCCCTTCGATGTGATGCTTCTCCGCATTCACCCTCTCCTGTGGGCGAGGGCTCACAGTCAAAGAGCTTCCCACTCATGTTTAGGTTTCATCTTCTCATTGCCAAAATGTGGTGTCCCTCTGTACAGATGACAAGACCGAAGCCAAGGTAAGATGTGTCTTTATTCCAGGAACTCCGGCCACCAACAACTGACAGTCTTGTTAAACAGTCCCTCTTCTACATTCCACTTTATCACCTCACAGGGTTCTGATTCCCGTTCTAGGATCTGGTGTACATCATAACTTTACATAATATATGCCACACATACCATGTTAAAAATGTGAGCGGATGAGATAGGGGGCAATGGTGATATCGCAAACACCTCTCAGCCGCTCCTGGCAAAAGTAAAGGTAGGGCATAGACATGTAAAGGTAGAACATTACACACCCTTCTAAAAGAGACAGTCTCCCCTCCGAAAATAGTGAGGCAGTCTGTACACCTCCATCCACCCTGTGTTGAGAATTACAAATTATATCCTACATAAAATACAGACACTTCATAAAAAAGAAATACAAAAACATATGACAGAGCTTTCAGTACCACTTTTTGTATAAGTAGTACCCAAAAGATCCTTGCAGGAACATGATTACATCGCAAACAAAAACGATGGTGATTAGGGGAAGGGAAACATACACTCTCTAAGCAAGAGTTAAAGACTCATTATAAAGCAGTACATGGGGGTCTGTGAGTAACAGGACATCTGTAAAAAAATTGACAGATGACTTCTGACCAAAGCTCAGTTGTTCAACTTCCTTCAGAGGTGGAGGAACTACTGTTCTTCTACTTTGATGGCGTTTTCCATCACCTTCCTCTGAAGCATCTTCTTGACATGCCAGCTGCTGGAAATGACACAATACGGTGGTATCAGGAAGTTCACACTATTTTGGGTGGGTTTTTCAACAAACATTATTCCTGCCCCATTATGCCATGAAATGCATGGCTTTCCAGGGCAGGAAAAAATTATCAGTGTTCTCCAGATGTTAGCAAAAAACTCCCACCATATTAGGGGCATTTATGTTTTCCCTTTTAAAAACAATCCACTACATTTGGGGTTTACCTTTGAAGGAGATAACAATGCTACTAAGTCCATTATGCTACCATAGCATAGTGAGCCTTTGCACCTCTATTCGAGATGGCATACCACAGTGCCATATCATCTGCCTCATTCCAGCTGAGTTTACAGTGCCTGTTGTCTGACTACCTGTGCCCCTCATACATAGGTCTTCAAGTTCTAGTTTTTGTTGTTGTTTCACTATACACACCTTGGATTCATTTGTGCAAACCATCTTTCCATGTCTGGGAAGTTGGTAAGAAGAGTTTCTCAGTTTATTGAGATGACAACTAGACTTTTTGGGGCGGGCGCTAGTGGTCTCTGGTTGGAGACAGAGAACTTGGTGTACGCATAGTTTGAGTAATGATGTGCACAGCTTGCTTAGAACTGTTAGCAAAGAAAGAAAGAATGAAAAGAGACAAGTGATCGATGCACTAACTTACATTTATGCCCAGAGCAAAGACACGCTTTACCCCTTGATGTATGAATAGAGAGACAGTGAACGATTAGTTAACATCAAACTAGAGAGAGAAATTGAAGGCATTGCAAATATAAATGAACAATGTTATGTGCTTCTCAATACGTGGAAGCTAAATATACCTTGTGTGTTTTAGAAGGTTAGCTATTATAGCTTCATTGGAACAGAGTAGTAAAGTGGCTGATAGGTAACCAAAGCACAGGATTCTCCATATGAACCCAGAATCTTTAAAAATAGGGAGGGCTTTTCGATCTTTGTCAATAGTTAAATAATTGCCTCTAGACAAATGACAAGAGGACCTTCATCTTATCCTAGCTTCCACTACACTACAGAAAGGGGGCACACAAATCAGTCTGAGGTGCAGCTACAGTCCCACAGAATACAAGCTTCCCCTAAATGATGAGGCACAATTGAGGTTAAAACAAGTCTAGGGTTAATTGACTTCCCATACAGAATGGATATGAGCTTGCAGGTTGGGCTGGAGGTTTCCGTATGAGATATATAAGATAGGGTCAAGAATGATTTTTCATTTATTTCTCATGTGGCAAAATATAGAATGAAATACAAACTTCAGAGAACTGTTCAGCAGAGTATTAGTGATAGAATTAGTGTTAGTGTAAGGTTTAGGACTGGGCATAGAATTAGGGTTGCAGTTAAATGTAAAGTGGGTGTTAGGCTTAGATTAATGGAGCTAGGATAGGGTCAGATTCGGAGTAAGTTAAGTATTTAGAGCTATTAGTAGGAATAATGTTATTGATATGGCTAGGATTATGGTTAGGGTTATCACAGTTAGGTGTAGGGTTAGATTTATGTGTAGGAGCAACAAAATGTGAAGATTAGGGCCTAGTTTTGAGGTGCTGGATATTTGGGAAGGTACACAAAAGAAAACAATAAAGAAAATAGGAGACCTATCTCAGAAAAAGCTTCAGACGTTTGCTGAAGACTTAAAAAAGACAGGGGCCTAAGATTCTGACCCAAATGGATCTACCATAATAAATCCCAGAGTGAATTGTGGTTAAAAAAAAAGGAGTCGCTGCCACAATTACGTTAAGGAACTGCAAATCAGAGAGAATGAAAGATCTTGAGAGTGCCACTGAAGCCTAAACAAAGACACCACTATGGGGTAGGTAGACGGTCAATTTCAAACACCCTAAGGTGCAATTGTTGAAAGGATGGACAGGGGGCACTATGACACTGATGTGATATGCATCATCTGCAGGAAACAATCAATGCAGTATTTAAAAGCAAACACTAAGATAAACCCACTAACAAATGCAATGGTTTACAGACTCAGAGAGGAGCCAACAGAGAGAGCTGAAGACTGGGAGTCCGATGAAAAACGGTGTTTTTGTACAAAAAATAAACTGTAAATAGACGCAGGCATGACAATGAAATCATCAATGCCTCCACTATGCTGCGACTGCATTGATGAAAATACTGTACGAATATAGTCATTTCGCAGGATCTGAACTGCTCAGAGAGTGAGGATTTATTGAAGAACTACTTGAAACAAAATTTGCATGATGGTGATGTTTGAAATGTTTTTGATTTGTACCAGCCATCCCCAAGTCAGGTGGTTCAGGGCCCTAGGTGGTGCAGCTTACTTGCTTTCGACATATGAACATGGGTGATGAGTAGATGTCTAAGTGAACCGCCTTATTTGCTGAATCAGAAACCCAAATCAAAACATTTTAATTACTAAATTAACTTTAAAAAAAAGAATGTCTTCTGAAGTGAAATATGTGAGTAGAATGCAGAGAGAGTAATTGAGAAAGAAATAGTGGGAGAGAGAGAACCATAATGTTAAATACTACATCTGGCTTTTGAAGCCCATAAAATATAGTGTGTCCATTAGTAATAAGGAGACTAATTGTGTGTGAGTCTGAGCTGCACTTCCCGCAGTAATCTAGGGCAGCTGGCACAAACACGCAGCCTGACATAGAATACCCTCAGGGGTTTTTGCTTTTTAATTACTACAAAACAAAGCTCTTTTTTTCTAAACCCAGACATCTGATCTAGCTGGAGTTGTGTCTGAGTGTGGCCTCCTCCATAGCTCAATAGTCTCAAAGGTTGTTTTGTTGGGAGAGCGCCAGTGAATGTTCTTGAAGACTGAATAGTTTAAACACCCTTATGCTTTGAATTGTAATTTGAGTTTATATGACTATTCTATTCCAGGTAAACCTCTGTCAAGCCTGGCCTTGCCCTAAGCGTCAAATTCTTCGCGATTATTGTAGTGCTAAACATAGCGCCTCGCGGCTACTTGACAATTATATTGGTAACAATGTGTTCACCTGCTTGCAACTTAAGGGAGCCGAGGATGGTCCAAGTGAGTGAGTAAACAAGTGAAGAATGGTTAAAAGTGAACTGCTTTCAGGAATTAGATTTAGAAGATTAACAGTATTGCTGATTTATAAATAACTGAACACAGAGTCTATCTCGAGGATGCTTAGGCTGTTATCTGCTATTGGTGCTGTTAATCCTTCCACCACCTTGTGGCAAGACACAGAACTGAATCTTTCACATTCAAAAGCCATAAACTGAGCCATTCCCCTGGCGTTAAGTCGTTCCTCTATTTCCCCTCCCATTGTCCAAAATCTCCTATGCACCTTACCAGTCACTCCAGAATCTTATTGAATTTATTAAATAGTCTTAAAAACACTACTTTTCAGAAGTTGGTAACAGAATGGAGCAATATATGATGGGAGTGGCTATGTTTCTACAAGTGACAAACCTACTTTTACTCATATGCCCTATCCTTGGTGGTTCCAACATTTAATAAGAAATGATCACACAGATAACTTTAGAGACTGTAAGAGTCAAGCCAGGTTCAGGACACACATGCACCACATTAGTGGTTGCTTAGTAAAGCATATTCGTTCGTCTGGGGAGTGATATTTTTAAAATGGCTGCGACAAGGTCCACCAGGATGAATTACCTGGGTCGGAAAAGGTGCCATGATTTGTGAGGGAAATGGAAGTGCATTTGAACTGATGCAGCTAGACTGCAATGCAGGAGGAACACCCTCTGTTTGAGAAAACAATAAATAGTACATGACACAGCCCAATAAGAAACGGAGGGCCAAGACGTTGGCTTTACTTAGGCAAATTGCCTCTTCCAACAACAGCTTGCAATATAGTTCACTTATTTGAGAAGATATTGTTGATATTTGTTAGGGGCCTGAAGGACCTAAGGGCCTGATTACGTGTCTGGCGGTCCTGTGACTGCCAGACTTGCCCAGGCAGTCCACCGTCCACCGCATTATGACTGTTAAATCTGTAGGGGCAGTGGACTGCCAACTGCACCAGGGAGCAGCCACTCCCTGGTGGTGTCTCAGGAGCACCACAACGCAATATGCCATTACAAGTTCCTGGACCGCCAGCCATTTTATGGCGGAGCACCGCCCTGAAAGGGCTGGTGGTGCAGGATCAAAAGGGGCCCTTCAGGGTCCCCATGTCCCCCCCCACCATGGGGATACATTCAGGGGGGCACAACATGTGCTTCCCTGTCTGTAGTCCCACAAAGTTCCAGCACGGCATGAACATCACAGCCCATGCCGTACCGGAACTTTTTTGCCATTCCCAATGTGGTGCCTGCTTTCCAGGGAATAGCAAAGGAAAGTCGACTGTATCCTGAATTAAACTCGTGTAACACGAGTTCAATTCGTGGTACGGTCAACGGTCTTTGCGAGCATTAGGCGCAGCTGTGCTGGCAGATAGCCGACACAAATGCACCTAACTCGTAAGCAGGTCAGAAAGTTCGCAGCGCATCAGAGCTAATCCAGCTTTGGCCACTCTCACATCCATATATTGAGTACAATAATATTTTAACCATTGTATTCACTACCACAACGTGATATCATATGGGTATGTATAAGTAATGATTTACTATTCTTAACTTCACATCTGTGTACCTTGATGGGAAATGTATTGTCATATATGTAGAGTTAGTAAAATGAATTTTATACCTGTCTATGTATACTTACCTTCACAATATCATGGTAGGCTAAAATTTGGCCATTATACTTTTATGCATGTTGTACTCGATCATCTGGTACTATATCTTGTCACGGTTGAACAATGACAATTCACTTTATCTTGGCAGCCTTGGTTATGTTACCAGGAGGCTGCAGATTATTCAGAATACTGCAGCCTGAGTTCTACTGCACATTCCTAGATCACAGTCTGCATGTTCGGCCTTGGTCAGCCTCCATTGGCTACCAGTAATGAAAATAATAGATTTAAAAACACTAAGTATTGTGAACAAAGTAAAACATGCTCAGAGACAACATATCCTTAGTCACCTCATCATCCTGCACAGCAAAGCACGGGATCTAAGGTCGAACAATCTCTTTATTCTGGCTACCCTCAGGGCCAGATGTGGTGGGCGATCCTATGTCAATCTTGCAGCAAAGCTCTGGAACTCCCTCTCTATTCAACTAAGAGCTAACAATAACTTGCTCAGTTTCAGAAGACAGCTAAGGACCTATATGTTCGCATAAGCAGCACATTTTCTCCCATGTCTCCTGTTAGTGCTGGGAAGCCCATTTTGGGTAGCTATGTGCTCTTGAAAAACTACCAATATAACATCACAATACTCTGCACATTAAATTCTAATAAAACGGACAGTACCTGATCTGGTCTGACAAATCAGTGTGAGGGCTGGGTTCTTAGCAGTTTTGGGCTGGGTTTTATGGCAAGGTGAGCAGGTTTTTAATGATTTCTTTCGCAAATATTACCACTTTTTAAACTATATGCTTCACTAATGTGGGCCACTTTTATTTTTGCGCCCCAGCCTATTTCCTGTCCCAGTCCGACCCTGAAAATGGGTGATACTAACTCCTGTTATTTGGCAGTGCATGGAAACGGCAATGCTGTGGTCTTGAGGGGAACACAAAACACACATTGGCAATACACATTGGCTTGTAAAACTGGAGCAATGGCTAAGTGTTTTTTTTACATTTTAATTGCAGATATAAGCTACAACAATAAAAGAAGGGGAAAAAACATGCAGCCACCAAAATGTATTCGATAAAACTTTAAGTGATACAAGAAATAACTATTGCATTTAATTTAATAGAAGAGTATGGAAGCTTCTTATGTAGATGTACTTTGAACAGATATAGAAGCCCTTTTTAGTTTCAGTTCACCTCACAGGAAAATATGATTCCTATTGGCACAAAGAAAAGGGAGTACTTGCCTTTGAATTACTGTGACCTGAAGCCATAGCTTAAACACAGAGGTATGACATAAAAAGACAAAGAATGGAAAGAAAAAAACATTGGCAAAGGAAAACTTTGGCAAACAAGCCCTGGCTCTGAAGTACACTTCTTTCTGCCAGGTATGCACATCTGATCCGGCAACGTGCCAACCCCCACGGTTCAAGAGAGGCAATGACTAAGCCAGGATGATCCGTTGTCCAATGCTGTAATGCTGTGGTAGCTGGCAGCAAAATATGAATGACAGCAGAACAGACCCCTGGATGAACAGGGCTGACCAAAGCCCCTCTAGGTATGTAGACATATATGTCCTTTTAGTCCTGAATTTCTGTTTAAATGCATACGTCTGGTAAGAGAGCCAAAGCTGGCCCGTGACCAAGCCTAAAAAATGAGATAAAGTCACAAGCAGCCAATGAGAATATGTTAAATCTTTTTGACAGGAATGTGAAACTTAAGACCAATTTAGACCCAGTTGTTATCCAACCTCACCTTGTTATCAGAGACAGAAGGGCTGTTTCATTTAAAAAGGGTACTGTAAGTGCTAATTTAAAAGGTGTTGGGACAAAATATCTAGTTGTAAATATCAGGAGACAGAAGTAGCAGAAATAAAATAGTGTGATGCAAAAATATTGCAATGCAAAAATGTCATTGTCAAGAATATAGTTTTTTCATTAAGTAATACATAGGGCCCAAATTAGATCTTGGCGGATGTGTTACATCATCACAACAGTGACAGATATCCTGTTCGCTAAAATATAGATCCCACAGGATATAATGGGATTTATATCCTGTGGGATCCGCCAAGACCTAAATCAGGCTCATACTTTTATGAATATTGTTGTTTTTAATATCATTCTCAGGGACATAGTTGCTACAAATGTAGTTTTTCAATTATTTTAATGAGTTTTAGTACATGTATTAATTGTATCTGTTTTTATTTGTGTAGATGCTATTAATTGTTTTAAATGAAGTTAGCAACTTTTATTATGTAAATGTGCAATACTTATATATTTTAGTTATATTTTAGGTGCAGATTACTAGGTTTGTAGGGATTTCGGATGGGGAATGAATTTAGTCAATGGAATAAATCAATCAATCAACCAGGGATTTGTGAAGCACACTACTCACTGTGAGGGTCTCAAGGTGCTGGCAGGGCGGGGGTTTGGGAAGCTCTGTCTCATCAGAAGATCCAGGTCTTGAGTCTCTTCCTGAATGCTTGCAGTGTAGGGGTTTGTCTGATGCTGAGGAGGAGTTTGTTCCAGGTCTTGGCTGCGGTGTAGTAGAAGGATCCCCCCCCGCTCTGGCGTTGGGGATAGGTGGGATTTCGGCCTGGGCAAGATCGGTGGAGCGTAGTTTTCTTGTGGGTGCATAGAAAGAGATTCTTTTGTTGAGATATTGGGGTCAAATGTTGTGGAGGGATTTGTAGGCCTGAGTGAGGAGCTTGAAGGTTACTCTCTTTTCAACGGGAAGCCAGTGGAGTTCTCGCAGGAGCTAGGTGATGTGATGTTGTCGAGGGATGCAGAGGAAAAGTCTAGCTGCGACGTTCTGGATAGTCTGGAATAATAATTAACAATTAATTCTTAATTGTTATTTGATTGATTAATGCTTATGTACATTTTGCTATACTTATTCATTTTATTTTTATTTCAGGTGTGGACTGCTAGGTTTGTAGTAGTATAGTTAATTAAGTAATAGTTAAATCATTATTTTAATTTAAAAAATGTAAATAGTAAATTATTAAAATTACTATTAAAATAGTAACTGATGATTATTAAAATAGTAAATAATTATTTTATCATTGATAATTAAGTATTTAATTGATTATTAATTATGTAAATTGTTTAATTGTTTATTTTTTTGACAAATGTAGATATACATTTAGTGCCTGATTACAATGTAGGTCAGAAAGCCTCCAACTGACATGGTAGGTTTAAAGTCTAATCGCCGTAGTATAATGGTGTCAGTCAAAGTTTAAACCGGCTGCCGAATTCGACGTGGTTCCAAGGGGTTCAAGGAGCCGTCGGCCAGTCAGAAAGACATCATAATCCCTTAAGGAGGTCATTTTCGCTGTCGAACCACATGGATTGGCTGTCAGAAACTGACTCTGGGGCCCCTAGCAGGGCCCTCTTCCACCATGGTCCTCTGCATTTGGCCCTGCACCGTGTGGTAGGAAATTGTTTGGAAACATCCATTTTACTAAGGGAGCTTATACTGCTGGAGTTTTCCATCCACCACACAAGCTCCCATAGGAAATTGGATGTTTCCGACTGCACTGTGTATGGTCGCGTCCGAATGATCTGCAATATTGGACCTTTTTTATAAAATAATTGAAAGACTTCAGGTGTGCCAACAAAGAAACCACTTTACCACGTTTTTCTCACATACATATATATATTCATATTAATAAATTCAAAACATAAAAAATTACAATAGTGTAAAATAAATGTTTGTATTACTTATATATTTTTTCATAGACACACATTGAAAATATAAAACATTAATAAAATGTCAAATATTTGTATTAATTAAGCTGCAATATATATAGGAGCAGTTAAGTGGGCAGAGGCTTAGCACCTCATTCCCCTGCCCTGTAACACAACTGGTGCTATGTAAAGCACTCTGATACCAGGTCAAGTTTGCGCTATGTAAAACTTGGTAAAAAAAAAAGAAAGAAAAACACCTGATGAAGGATAGTCCAGGTGCTCGGTGGCTAATCAGGCAGACAATCAGCATAGGTCCTATCACTGCTAGCCACCCTTGGATTGCACTTAAAATAACCCATTACTTTGCTTTCTTCAAATAAACCTGCAGCAATGTTTCTCCAACAATAATGGTTTGGTCTTGTGGTTCTCTCTTCCTGAGGGCTGTGTGTTCATTCAACCATATCAGCATGTGTGCGGTGGGCTACGATATATTGTTGTTATGCTTGAGTTCGATGAATCTCCCGAATGACATGACAGCCTTTCAAGAAGTCACGTCTCAAAAGAAACATTCACACAGAGGCAAATGAGAACAACACAGATGTAGAATTCCAATGAAGCAATTTTCTCAACATCGGGACTAGGAGGGACTGATGAGAAGTGTTTTTGTAATGCTAAGAGAAGCAATTTAGCTTTCCAAGGGATATCCTTGGTTCAGACCCTGTGCAATGTAGGCACACTGCACATTTTGAAATAAGGTTGACCAAATTAAATAATGAATATTATATGATGTTAAATATGAGGACCGTGGCTTTGAAATTGCAATGCTTGTTGGAGAAAGCTCATGCACCTGCTTTGCGTCTGACACAACTTTACGTGCAGTCACTACAAGTGTGCAATTTTCTTGTTTAAGGGTTGTGGTGCACTTGCTCTGATTGTGGTACATGCTTGTTGAGAGGTATTGTACTTGTTAGAATGTCAATATTTGGAGAGGAACAGCACTCACTCATATCCACAGTGAAACACACAAAGAGATGTGAGCAACCAAAACAGGAACTCGGGCACAGACAGACAAAGGCACAAATAAAGACTCAAAACATAGACACACATCTATGCACACAAAGGTACATAGAAAGACATAGAGGCATACGCACCAAAAAGACCGACAGTGCCCACACGTAGTAAACTGATAGAGCATGGTTCACAAAGATAATGCTATGAGAATCTGTAACTTATTCTTGGCTTACTCATGACTTACACCTAGAATGTGGGAGTATGCCAGTAATACTACAAGAGTAAGTCACAACAAACTCTTTGAACAAATTGGCCCATTATATTTTCCGAAGTTATTTTCAGTTCACTGTGGGCCTAATTCACAAAGCAATTTGCTATGGGTAACACTTGTATTACTCTTAGCTTACTCCTGTACTCCGGAGATTTGCACACTATTCCTTGATTACTCCGGGAATTCAGGGTAAGCTCGAAGTACAAGAGTAAATCACGCTTAATGATACCAAACTCTTTATGAATTTTTGATTTTGGACATGCAATTCATAATAAATCCATACTTTGTATGGTGAAGTATGACTCACTATATGAATTAAACAGCAAGCGCCTGATTCACAAATATGTTGCTGTCAATTTCTCATAAGTGTCTCCTACGATGACTCACTCCTAAATTTCGGGAGTAACTCAGGAGTATGCTATGGTTACTCATGGTCCACTACTGAATTTCACAAGTAAGCCTGCAGCAATTCAGGACTGCTCATAACTTAGTCCTTGAATTTAGAACTAAACCAGCAGTATTACAAGGGAAATCCACACTTACATATATCAAAATCGTTGTGAAGTTGGCTCTAAAAACGTTGGAGTGCACTAGACCTCAGATTGTAACATTCGTGTGGTGGCTAAAGCAATGCACCAATAAGTGTACTGAACTTAATGGCATTGAGAGGAAAACTATTACGAGGGACTGCAATGCCTATGGCTATTATTGAAAGATATCAAGTGATTTGGGTTTTGTTGAAATTTTAGCAGTATCAAGAACACATGTACAACTGTCATTGGATTCTAGTAGATTTGTTTTATGTGCTGTGTAGCATAGAAGTAGGATCTTAAAACAAGACTGGTTAAGGGAAAGCTTTTCGTTGGGATGAACAGTGCTTGGCTTTTTCCTTACTAAACATGTAGTTTTGTACAATCAGATTTCCTTTTATTGCCATCACCAATTTTATAGTTTGTGAGTTGGAAAGGTTTAAGTCTTGGAGTAACACAGAGACTAACCGCTATATGTATCAAGCTATTTAGCATTCGCAAAGGCCGAAATTCTGCGAATTTCGGCCTTTGCGAATGCTAAATAGACAAATGGAATGTATCAAACTAGTTTGATGCAAAATAAGGAATAGCAAAATTTGCTAATCCTTATTTTGCGATTGCACTTAAGGAATTGCAAATTTTGCGATTCCTTAAATGCAATGTATCAAACAAATAAAATGCAAAAAATGCCATTAAGGATTAGCAAATTACCACCAACTTCTAGTTGGTGGTAATTTGCGAATTCTTATCAAAAATCTTTTTTGATAATAACCAAAGGTGCCATATGACGCCCATACATGCCCTTAGGGCATGTATGTGCGCCATATGCCCCCAAATGTCTTTTTCAGGGGTGCAGCAGGGTGTTCTTGAGACACCCCTGCACCCTTGGAAACATCCCTAATTTGCGATCAGCAAATTGCTAATTGCAAATTGCACTTTCATTCCTATGGGCCTCCTGGCCCATGGAAATGAAGGGGTAATTTGCGATTGACAATTTGCTAATCTCAAATTAAGGAATGCTAAGGAATCGCTATTGGAAAGCGATTTTGTACATACATACCGTTTTGCATTTCCTAAATAGCGATTCCTTAAAATTCGCTATTTAGGAAATGCTAAATGGTTTGTTGATACATATAGCGGTAATTCCTAAATTCCACCTTGCAATTTATTTCACAGTAGAGGGCTCAATTGACAAAGATGTTGCTGTGACTTAGGGCTCAATTATGAGGTCTAGCATAACATTTGTGTCTCTACAATGTACATCCTAAGAGACGGATGCTTGTTTACTGTGGTAATTAGAAATTCATAAGCAGGTTTTCTATACAAGTGTGATATTCAGGGTAGAGGAATGAAAGTTTGAAATTTAGCAGTAGTGGTGTTTTGATTGGGTGATTGATAAGGAGATTAATGGACAGGCTAAGCATTTTAAAAGCTGGTGTCTAGAGTGTTGTTCAAGGACTACATTTCTTATTTAGAGAGTGCAGTTTTAAGATAAAAGTAAGGTAGGTTTGAACATCAAACTTTACAAGGAGGAAGGTTGGTGTAAACAGCCTGCCACAATTTTATGGTCATATTTGAGAATTTAGTATACAGAAATATAATCTATCATAAATATTGTGCGCTAAATATAATTTCAAAAATATCATTCACCAGGGTCAGATTTTTATCAAATATCATTCCACTTGTATGCAGATTTTTATTAATGCCTCCAATTGGGCAATAGTTTTGTAAATTATATTTAAACCAAAATATTTATGATAGACAACATTCTGGCAATGATACTCTGGTACCACGCCTAGTTGAATGAAATCCCTGACCACTGGATCTCATGTACTCAAAAAATGATATGCTATATATCAACATGGATGTTTATAGTCATTGCTCGTCCATTATGTTTGTGTGAGCTCTGTAACCCAATTCAACCAGACATCACTGTAATTAAGCTTATGGCCTGAACTTAACACAGGCCGTCAGTTTAATTTGTTAAACACACTCTTTCCATATGTGTAAGGGTGATTTTACAAACTCCCTAAACTCACCTGCATAGTAAATTTGGAGAGAGACTGGAATCAAAGCTGGGAGCATGGTCATTGCTTGTAGACTTGAGAATGGGTGATTATCTAGCACAGCCCGCATCCTTCTATCTCGCCACATAAACTGAGTCAGATTCTCTAGCAGCCAATATGGCAGGAGAGAGAGTTATGGAAGGAATACAAAGCAGAAGCAGCAATATTTAGCAGACTAAACCTACAACCTATTACTCACCTTTCCTTGGGATTCATAGCTCCTGCAGGACGTAGATGATCCATCATCCTCTCTTGCCTTAAATCCTGTCCAGCCTGAACCCAGTAGGGAGAAGAGATATCTGACAATGTGCCATGTCCAGACACCCACATTGTATTTTCATACCTGCTTTCCATCAGTAGGAGAGTACCACCAGGTACAACTTTGAACAGGTCAGTAAGAAAATAACTAGACAGATTATTATTTGTGTGCTTATGCACCCGTGCTCACACATGCTTTTTGTGTGAATGTTTGTTAATTTATGTGTGTTCACATTTATATTTGTGCACATCCACATGTGTCTGTCTGTTTGTGCGGTCTGTGCATGGTTGAGTGGGAGTGGGTATTTGTGTGGTTGTATACACAGTCCCATAGCGCACTGTTCACGAAGAGTTCAAGAATTCTCATTTCCAGTTTTAAATGGAGGGAACTTGACCCGAAGGTACTGGAGTACTTTACATGAGCAACAGTTCCAGTGCCCAAGGTCACATTTATTTTATTTGGGCACGGGGAAATTAAGTGATTTGGCCAAAATTACAGGATGTTGAACCAATGACAAGACTAGAACTTGGTTCTCCAGCTCCAAAGTCAACAGCTCAGGCAGTTACGCCACAGCTCCTTGCAAAGGCATGTGTTCTTGTGAAGACATAGTGCGCCAATAGGGCACATAGGGATCACCCACTACCCCTCTCAGATTGTGCAAGCGTGTAGTTGCAGCAGAAGGTCACAAGGCTCTCTTTTTGAGCACACTCCACTAGTACTGCCCACAACATGAAAATTGATCAAGCACTCCTAACAGATCCCAGAAAGAAGATATGAGGATGATGAATGCTAAGAAGTCTACTCTATCAGCTAAAGCACAATGTGAACATGACAATACCAGGTTTGAAAATCCAGCGCCAAGAGGTAAGTTAATTGGTAAAATCTACACCTTACAAGAAAATGCATAACCTAGCATAACATCCCTGAGAATATGGTGTCTAGCCATGTGAACACTGTCAGAAATTGGACTATTTGTTGAGGGGGTGGGAGCCCACTTTAAAGAAGAATCACACTGTGAACCACAGAGTAATCCTCTAAAAAAGCAAAAAACAAACATGGGCTTCACCCACTAGTAGCTTGGCACAAAGCAGTCAGACTTAACTTAGAGGCAATTTGTAAGGTATGTATGTAGTACTCAAACAGTGATAAAGAGAAAACACAACACAAGAAAAATACTAAGCCAGTTCATAAATATAGAGCATATTCTATTAAATTAAATGACACCAAATCTAAAAAGATACAGTCAGTACAACCGGAGTTATGAATTCTTAAAGTGTAAGGTTTAAAATATCTCCAACAATGGGTATCCAGTCGCAATGGACCGGGACAAATTCACAAGTTTGGGCTGACTGCAATGTAACGTGGGCCAAATGCAGGGCCCGGTTCATCCCAATGGAAGTATTACCTCCTGACTTCAATGTGAGGACCTTCTGTGGGGCTCTATGGATCCAGTGAAGCTTTTGGTGAGGAACTCTATGGTGTGCCTTTGTGGGGCTCTACAACACTCTGTGTCGTAAGCTGCGTGTCTCTGCACCGCTCACCATTGGATCCACTAATTCATTTAGTGACGAGCTGTGTGGCTCTACGGGGCTGTACATCGGATCAGGTGAAACCCTCAGTTAGGCTTGGAGAAGTGCACTGTGACCCTGGACCTTGAGGATAACTCTTAAAGCCTGATTCACAAAGGTAAACTTTGACCAAAAGTCTAAGTTTTCTACTTTCGGTATTCACAAAAATAAGTTGCAAGTAGTATCTTTACATCTGCAGTGGGGGAAAACTCCGTACACTCTGGGTGTGGAGTGGAATCCCTGCATTGGGGGCCAACTGTCAGTATTCACAAAGGTAAACTTAGATCAAAAGTCTAAGGGCCTGATTATGAGTTTGACAGTCCTGTAGTGGGCCGCCACTGCCCCTTTCCAGGACTCCCAAACAGGGGTGCTGTCCGCCCACCAGATTATGAGTTTTTTGTGGTCTGGTGGGTGGGCAGCATGGCGGTCCTGCAGCGGTACCTTTCAAAGGAACCGATGCATGCTTTAGAAAGGCACCGCAGTAGGACAACCACAGCGCGTTCCAGCATGGCATGGACTGTGCAGTCCATGCCGTGCCTGAACTGGGTGTGCATGCACACAGGGGGGCACAACATGTTCCCCCATGCACAGGGCATGAGGGGACCCTGTGGGGTCCCCTTTGTTTCAGGACCGCCAGTAGTTTCATGAAGGAAGAACCTGCATGACAGCTCTGGCGGTCCTGAAACTTGTAATATGCATGGGACCTTGACCACCGCAGGAACGCCATGGAATGCGGTTCCCTGTCTTCTGAGGCGGTACAATGGGGGTCCAACCACTAAAGTTGTAATACGTTAGTTGGACCACCGGTGCAGTGGTGGCTGGACCTCCACAACAATGCCCCACAAGTCTGGCGATCCTCGGACTGATAGACTGGTAATCAGGCCCTACATTTACAACTTGCAGTATTCACAAAGGTAAGTTACAAGTAGTATCTTTACGTCTGCAGTCGGAGGTGCGGAGTGGAATCTACGCACTCGGGGCAGACTGCGACGTAAAGCTACTACTTGTAACGTACCTTTGTGAACACCGAAAGTCGTAAACTTATACTTCTCTTAGTTTACTTTTGCGAATACCGAAAGCCGCAAAGTTAGTCTTTTGGTCTAAGTTTACTTTTGTGAATACCAAAAGTTGTAAACTTAATCTGTTGGTCCAAGTTTACCTTTGCCTTTCTCAAAAGGAGGCTATCAGAGCAGATCAGGTTAGGTCCAGTTGGGTTTGGTCTTCTGGGAAGCAGGAAATACCCTTGGAATTGGTTGTGTCTCCGTAGTTCATGTAGGGTTTCAGCCAACTGACCCCTGGGTTACTTCTGGGGTTGTGGGTTCAAGGCAAGCAGATCCATTCTTCCTTTAGGTCTCAGACAGCAGCGTAGTCCTTCCTCAAGTCTTCAAAGGTTCAGGAGTGTTCTGATCTAAGGTTCTGAGGATGCCACTTTAATGGTCAGTGCCAGCCCGTGGGTGGTGGACACTTCTTTGACTATGCCTAAAACTGGGTCTGGACAGTTCCCCCCTTTTCCTTCTGGGTTTGGCTCCAGCATGGCTATTGAAACATAGGCAGAGACAGGCCTGGTGACAGGTTCTTCTGTGTGGGCTAGGGCAGGCCCCGTTGAGGGTAAATAGGCAGGAACACAGCTCCTTCCTGGCCATCTTGTCAAAAAGACCCACACCACACCATCCCACACCCAAGTCCTTTGTCTGGGAGCAATACACACCTTCCACAAAAAGAGCCATTAATAGCCAGGTGACCCTGGGCACTGACAGAAAGGCACAATCGGGATAGGCAGGAACATGACAATTTTCTAAAAGTGGGATTCTCAAAATAATAATTTAAAATTCTACTTTACCATTAGGCTTGATTTTAAATTGCTATTACAACGAGTCATTGAATCATTTTTCTACTGAATTTCCAAACTGATGTTTTGCATTATAATGAGTTAAAATGTCACCCAGTTCTGCTTTATAAGAGAGTAGCAGTAAAGATAAATCACTTTGGAGGTTGTTCATTCAAAGGACATGTAAAACTTAACTACACATATACCGCTTTATAAATACCACGCAGCCTGCCCTATGGGCATTTAGGCCCTCCCCCGGGGTGACTTATTAATATTAAAAAGGAAGGTTTATGCCTGGAAAAGGTTGATTTGCCAACTAAAAGTGATAGTTTACAACTGCACACACAGGATGTAAGGGAGGCCTGTAGACATTTCTTCACAGTATTACAGTAGGTGGTACATTGGGTGTTGCAGCCCACTTTTAGCATTTAATTTTACAGGCACTGGGCACCTACAGTACCATATACTAGAGACACAAAAGTAAATTGAATGTATTCCAATTTTACCATGTTTAAAAGAGGTTGCACAAGTACATTACCTCTGGTTAAGAGGAGTAAAGTGCACAAGGTCTTGTTGCCCAAAAACAAGTAGTTCAACTAATGAAAGCAACATTATGGGGAATACCACGCAAATAATGGTAATTTCCAACAAATATTAAAGCTCTGTGGATATGTAAAGGCCATTGCTGCCCATGTAAAGGCAATGCCTGGCCATATTGTGGACTATATAGGCGAAGGATTGTCATTTCTGGTCATACAATGAAAATCATTTGACATAACATAATGATCTAGGCATGTTATGGTGAAAATTATAGGATGTAATATAATCATCTAGACTCACACAGTAGTAGTTTCTGAGCATATGAATTCAATCCTTTTGACTGTAATGGTAATCTGTAGGTTTATGATAGCCATGCATAGGTATGTGATGATCACATCTGGGCTATATAGTGGGCCTCCACATGTTTCTTATGAATTTCCATGCCGTATGATAGCTATCTCTAACATCTGGTGGTACTCTGGAGTGACACTCCTGGTATCAGATAGGACACCTGATTTCTGCTGCAGTCAATCTGAGCCCTGACTCAACAATAAATTCAGTTTTAAGGCTGATTTTCATGGCTTCAGTGCAAGGCCAATATCCGTGCAATTTCTCTTGCTACCCCATCCCCATTGGAGGCTGTTCCCTCCTTCCATTCCAAGGTCCAGGAGGTGTTGCTTATGCAATTATGTGCAAGGTACCAAATTCAATGCACAGAGGCAACATGATGTGTCATAGAGAGAGAATCTATTTAGGACTACTACGCAAAGATTAAAAAACGTCTCAGATATTGTAAGAACACTGAATAACTCAACATTATTGCAGGTTCTTTAAAGACACTAAAAGACTGCCATGGCAGTTGAGTATACCCACCGCATGCAGCGCCTGGATACCCCCGGGTGATTACCATGCCCTACAAATACTGATTGGTTGATTGACGTCAAAGTAGCTGTAGCCCTACTATATTTTGGGCGGGACACCTACATCTAACATTTCCTTCACATGAATGCTATGAGAGGAATGGTGGTCCTAAAAATGAAAACACAAAATATCAATGATGTCGAAGAAAACTCCCTGCACATCAGGAGAGTTTGTCTTTTGATTTTTTAATAACAAATCTCCCACTTTATAGGAAATGTATTGCTGAAAAACAAAAGAGAATGATGAGCCGGGCTAAAAACTATGGCAGCCCCCTCAGTAATCAGCAGAGATGAAATTGCATCTGCAGCACTTTCATCACCCATAATCTTGGCAGGAACATGGAGAATTTTTAATATAGTGGGTGGTCCTCGACTCAGGATAGGATGGTGGCTAGAGCCTTCGCAAATCCTGAAGGTTTGTGTCCCCCATCAAGCAGTAAATGAGATCCTATGGCTCATTTAAGTTTGTTCAAATGAGTGGTCTAAAGCAGCGTTCTCGAAAGTCGTTCCTGGAGGTCCATGCCAGACATTTAGCATATGTCAGTTTAGATAAATGTAGTTATCTTAAAAATCTGCTAATCCGCCGTCCAGGGCCAACTTTCGAGAACCTTGGTCTATAGAATGGTCTGCAAATCCGATTTATCTTTTTTCATTTTCTAATTATGCACTCCCATTGCCAATCTTAAGATCCCCTGTTTTGTAGTTTTCAAGACACACTTCTTATTAGACACCAAACTATTAACACAATAGTTCACTCTCTATGTTTTCAGAGAAGAATAAGAAAAGATGTCTATCCTGGCATACATAGATTGTGTCAGTACAATATTGTGGTGACATTCCAGGAATGCACTGAATACACTGCTAACAAAGGAATTTTGTCCCAACATGTGTACTGCCTGCAAAGGTAAATGCAAAATTTACATTAATTGGACAGCGAAAAAGGCCTTTATGCACTGCTCTGTCGATTGGCCCACATATCGTTGGCAAATGTTCATGTGGAATAGCAGAATTGCAACAGTGCAATACGAAATCCGGCTCTAGGCTTCTTTTTCTGAAAAAACTATCCAACACTGTGTCGCTAGGAGGTGATTAATAGATTCCATAGAGCTGTGGAGGTGAAAGGACCATCGTGTCCAGCCCCCTTCTGTGGTGCAGAAACAATCAATAGACTAATGGAATCCTTAATTTACGAAGGTTTTTCTTGATAGTTTGGTCAGCCTAGCTTCCTTCGAACCACCTCCTGAAATGAGCGACTATTCTAGTAGTTTTTTTTAATAACTTTGGGGCATATTATCAAGGGGGTTTATCTCCGCTTTTTTGGCTTTAAAAGCCAAGAAAGCGGAGATAAAATTATCTCCCTATTACCTAGCTGTCGCTAACACCAGTTAGCGACAGCTAGTAGGAGATAGCGACCATCTTGGGCCCCACTTTGCATGTCAGTGATATTTATCACTAATGACATGCAAAGTGGGCGTGCCAAGATGTTAGCGACTGGAAACTGTCGCTAACATCGCTATCTCCTATTACCAACTTTTGGAGATATTCACGCTAAGCGCAAATATCTCCAAAAGCTAACACCTGCCCTGAGCAGTTCTTAGCCATGTTATCCAATGGGATATGGATAACATGGCTAAGAGCATTAGCTCGGTAATGCATGAATATCGCTGACTTTTCAGCGATATTCATGCATTGCGGCTGTTTTTTATCGCATTTGCGATAAACCTTGGTAATACCAAGGTTTATCTGCGATAAAAATCGCCGCAGCTTAGCGGTAAAATTTTGTCTCTAACCAAGCAATAGCGATAATTATCGCTATTGCTTGGTAATATGCCCCTTTATTTTTACTTTTTCAAACAATAAGGTACCAAACATATACATCTGTAGGCTGGTACATGTTGATCCAGCAAACCATCCATTTTCTATACAATGGTACTGTCCCAAATTATAACAGGCAACGTTATCAAGTACAATATTGATGATATTCCAATAACCAGAGACATAGTTTATTACATATCTGTATTCAAATTGTGCCCCCTGCAGTCTGTTCTCAATGTCACCCCTGATGACCCTGTTATGTATCAATGGGGTTATCTAGTTTAAGGAGATAAGTATGTAATGGCTGCCATATATCCCGCGGCCGTGAGTTAGGTGGCTGTGTCTGTGCATCTATATCGCTGTTTGTGTTGCAATATATCAAGCTTTTAAGCCATGCCTTCTGGTCAGGTGTGTGCCTCCCCCCAATGTAGTGCCACCTCCCTTTTGGCTAGCATATTTCCAGGCAACACTATTGCCATTGAAAATCAGTAAGCGTGTGCCCAAAGTCCTTTTCCCAAACAGCCCGGATCCTGGCATCCCTAGAGAGGAGAAATGCCAGGATGGCCTTGTACATCTTAGAGATTAAATGTTCACCCCCATTTTACTTATTTATTTTATTTGAAAAGTTTTATAAAGCGCAAACATGACTCGGACAGGTATTAGAGCCTGTACAAAGGAAGGTACGTGGCATGAGGTAAAAACATGAGTACAGAACAAAAAAGAATGCAAGAAGTACCTAAGAAAAGTTCCAGCAAGCAGTAAATCAAATAGGATCTGTGAAGAGAAACATAGCATACTTTGAGCAAAAGGTATAAAAGATTGTCAAGCAGGCGATGAAAGTAGTCTGAAGATGGCATCCAGTCTATTGCTGTTGATGGTCATTTAGGAGTAGCCACTTGACATGTTTTTTTAATTAGGCAGTCGATGGGTTGGATCTGAACTCAGGAGGAAGAGCATTCAAAATTCTTGGAGCAAGACCAGAGAAAGCATGGTTATATTTTCTTTTCTTATTGAATTTAAGGGGTTTCAAAAGTAGAGTATTAGAGCTTCTTAAGTTCCGACTCAACATTGTCTGTGATTATTATCAATAATGGTGGGAAGTCCTCTGCTTCAAGAGGATAATTTGGAATCGGAGCCCTTAATGCTCCCTGTGACCATCTCAGCACAAAATAATCCTTCAGAGGAGAACCTCAAAACGAGCATCCTCTGTTCGTAAGAAGGCATATCCGTCAGACAACATATCACCAAAGGTATTCAGGGAATATTTTGTTAAAGTACGTTTAACAAGGGCTTCCTGCAAAATGGGCAGCCACGTGTTGGCCGCTATGGGAAGAGCAGATGAGTACAATAAGTGTTCCCCCCATGGCCCGTCTAAACCCCTTCCATGCCCAGCTAGTTGGATATTGTGTGGGTCATGCGGCACTCCAGCTGGCAGTATCGTAGCCAGAGGGATTGGATCCACTAGGTCGGCCTCAGGCTTGATATATGGTATCCTAGCATCTGGATGATACCAATGTCGGGCATAGCTACACCGAGCCACCAAATAGTAAATAAGAAAATGTAGAACCCCCCCACGTTTGTATGGAAAGGTTAAGGTGTCCCATCTAACCCTTGGTTGTTTCCCACCCCACACCAGAAGGATTAAGGATGTGCGAAGTGTGGCAAAAATGCCTTAATTAGAGGGATTGAAATGTTGTTAAATAGATACAGGAACTGGGGCAGTATTACCATTTTGATAAGTGCTATGCGTCCACCTATGCCAAGCAGCAGTTTTAACCATCGCTCTATACGAGTCAACAGGTTTTCTAATGCTGGTCCATAGTTAAGCCGTAGTATTTGATCTGATTCTTTATGAACATGGATTCCTAGGTATTGGACCGAATTGACAAGTCCCACCAGTGGAAATTCGTCATCCATATTAAAGGGGACAGGCACTAGGGGAAACATCACTGATTTACCCCAGTTTATATGCAGACCAGACAAATCCCCATTGCGCTGAATTTCTCGAAGCACCAGACCCATGTTGTCCTCCGGGTGCCGTACATAAAAGATTATATTATCAGCCTATAGACTAATTAATAGTGGGCCCATTTTAAACTGCAGTCCCCTGTCATGGTGACGTTCCTGCAAGTGGCACACCAATGGGTCCAGTGCAAGCACAAATAATTAGGGGAATAGCGGACACCCCTGCCACGTTCCACAAGTGGAAAATATAGAAGCTATTAATATTCCATTCAAGCATGTGCGGACTGATGGCTCTGTGTATAACAACTTAATAAGCGCAATGAATCAGAGTGGGAATCCCATTCTGCCCAAAGTCACCCGTAGGAATGGCCACTCCAATGAATTGAATGCTTTTTCCGCATCCAACATCGCTGCATCTGCTGGCACAGATGGAGAGGCTGTGGAGTACTGTGAAGAGCGTACGAAGATTCATGGCCATGGCTTTAGGGGAAGAAATCCAGACTGGGCTGGTGATATCAGTAGTTCTAGCAATAGTGAAATTCTAGTGGCTATCACATTGGCGAGATTTAACAACGATGGCGTACGATATGAACTGCATTGGTCTTTTTCCGGCTTGGGGAGCAATATTATGACAGCTTCGCGGAGCATATGCGGTAATACCCCTTTTTTAACCACCTCCTGATGAGTCTCTAAAAGGTACCTGGCCAGCAGGTGTTTAAATGTCTTATAGAAACACTGAGAAGCCGTCCAGCTCAGGCGCCTTAGAACCGTCCATGGCCTCAATGGCCTGGACTATCTCCTCTTCTGTAAACGGTTCACCCAAGAATTGTTGGTATGCCTTATCAAGCAACACCAAGGCCACCTTGTCCATGCACCTGTTACTGGGTGCCTCGTCTGGGGTCTCCTGTGTCATGTACAAATCTGTGTAATATGTTAATATCTCATGCTGAATGCCCACGGTGTCAGCAATATAGGTGCCTCCTGAGTTCCTGAGGGCAGCAATGAAAGACTGGCCTCTGGGTTGTAACATCCTTGCAAGTGTGCGACCGGGCCTCTCTCCTTCCCCATATCTGCGGGCTACTGCGTATTTCCCTAGGTAGTGTTTTTCACATTCCGCCGCCTCATGAAACTCTGCCATTAAGGCAATGTGGTTTTGTAGCTGATTTGCTGAGTTCAGGGCCACTGAAGCCTGGTCTATCTCTGCAAGTCTCTTTTCCAGCTGATATAGAATACACCGCAAGACTTTGAAGATATCTGCATGTTTAGAAATGAAGACTCCTTATGTATGTATGCCTTAAAAGACTCCCACAATGTGGCCCATGATTTTACCGTCCCCTTGTTAGTGACAAAATATTCCAGTATTGCCACCTGTAGCTCAGAACAAAAAAACATCATCCAGAAGGGCTGCTTTGGGAAACCTCCAATGTCTCTCAATCCCCCCGGCCCTGGGAATATGGAGCCGCAGAATGACTAGTGAGTGGTCGGACAGTGCACATGGTAGATGTAATACATCATCAATCCCTGTGTCAGGGTGGGTGTTAGAAGACAATAGCTCAGTTGGGTCCATGTGTCATGTGTCACCGAATAGTGTGTATACACTGTCCGTGTAGGGTGCCAGTGTCACCAAGCATCCATGAGCCGACATGTATCTCTCAGTTCTGCTAGTGCACGCCTGGACTTTGGTTTAGTGTCTTAAGTATTTGTTGTGCTATCTTGTTGTAGGTTCAACAAAGGGTTGAGGTCTCCCCCAATGCATATCTGGTCAGCCACCATGAGGTCTATTTGGGCCATGAGATTAATGTAAAATTCTGGGCTGTCGATATTTGTGGCATAGAAATTCACCTGAAGCACAGTGTAACCCAAAAGGCAGCATTTGGCCAACAGGTATCGGCCCTCTGTATCTGCTTTTATTTCTGTCATGTGGAAGGGAACAAGTTTGTGGACCAATATGGAGACCCCTCTGCATTATGAACTATAGCCCGCAAAATACCTATGTGGACTCCATGTTACCGCAAAGGTGTGGACGCCCTTGGGGATAGATGTGTCTCCTGTAAGTAGGCTATGCCTATTTTGTGTCTCTGTAGATAGCGCAGCACTAGCTTGCCCTTGAATGTATTATTGAGCCGTCAGATGTTCCAGGTTGTAAGCTTAAGGTCCGCATAGGGATATGTTTTATGTTCAGACATCAATGTTATACTAAGTGGTATACATTAGATGGAGACTCTGGCAGTAGTGTGATACCAATGATATTCTGATCAACAAGTAAATAAAGGTTCTGAAGAAGCAACATACCCCCTCTCTCCCTCCCCCCACCCATCCCCGAATCTGACACATCAGGGAAATCCCAATCCCAATATTTGCGCTATTCATAGAGATTATAAACCAAAAAACAAACATACAACTATGGCATGCATACACACTGGGGGAGTGGCAACGCCTTGTTGAGTCCCCGCTTCCTGATTGAGGAATAACAAGATTTTAATAATGTAGAGTGTCTTTTGCCATGCATAGATCTGTTATTTTCAGCTTAAGTTTGGGACGTTCTGACACTATGAGGTCCATTAGGATGTAGGGATGATCGCCACCTCCCGCATAGCGGTGGCGATCCGCCCTACATCCTTCTTCGCCCGCCACCCATTCCCCTCCGCCATATTAGTATGGCGGGGGTACCCCGACGGATGGTAATCCCGTCCGCCACTTTTCCGCCCGGTCTACAAGTCGACCGGGCCGAAAAGTGTTTTATATGGTGGCAGTGTCTGCTAGACACCGCCACAAATATTAGCATTGGTGCGGAGAAATGCCTTTCCATGGTGGCAAAGGCATGCAGAATTCGTTTATGGGGGCACGTTGTGGGCCCCCAGGGTATTGGGGGTGAGGGGTGCACAAGGGGGGTACCTATGGTACCCCCCTGCATTGTCATAGACATGGTGGCAGGCACCGGCCAGTGCCTGTCACCTTGTGCATGGCAATGCACACAGTGCATTCCCAGCATTGTGGCGGGCGGTGCTGTGAGAACCACCCGCCACATTGCTGGGAATGGAGGATGCCACGGTGGCGGTGGCATCCTATTCGGATGTGCAGACCGCACAACCACTGGCGGCCGGTCCCAGCACCGCTAGGGTGGCTGGGGGGCAGACAAAAATCCACCCCCCATCCTAATGGACCATTATTTGTCCGGTGCATTGTTTTTCCCATATCTCAGTTCCTGCAATCAGTACCCAGATGGGTTAGCTTGCTAAAAAAAGGTCTACACTGGCACCTGAATTGGAGTTAGGGGACAAGCTCGCCTAGGGGTCCGGCTAGCTTGTTCTCTGCACTGCAGAGAATGCTTGACAAAACTCCTGAACTGCCGAAGTGGTGTCAAAAAAACATGGCCTACCATGGACCTCCACCCTCAGGCTCGCTGGGTACATCATCCCGTACTTAAGACCCAAATTGCGGAGTGTAGCTTTGACTCCAGCGTATTTACGACATGCTTCCTGGGCCATGATTGTAAAGTCTGGGTAAATTGAGATCCATGATTCTTGCCAACTGATGGGACCTTATTCTCTAGCTAGGTGCAGTGCTGTGTCCCTATCCTGAAAATTCAGAAGCCTGGCAATGAAAGGGCGGGGCGGGCAGTCTGGGTTTGGGCGTGGCCACAGAGTTCAATGAGCTCTTTCAACCACAAATGTTGCTGTAAAGGACTCTTATCCAAACAGGTCCGACAGGAGTTGTTCCACAAAACCATCAAGATGGTTCGTGTTCGTGGAATCAGGAACACCCAGAATGCAGATGATATTCTACCTACTTCTGGCCTTCGAATCCTTGTTTTTACTTGCAACTGATTTCAACAGCTTCTCCGTATTTTCTAGTCTTTTGGTCGTCTGAGCAGATTTATCCTCTAAGTCTGATATCGGCCCTCCACTGTGTCCAGCCATCCCTCTTGTCAGTCCAGGCGTGCCCCCATTGAGTCCAGACATTTATCCAGCATGTCAAATCTAGTGTTCACTGCCCTAAAGCCTGCCGCAGTTCTTTCAGTAGGGCCTCATTTCCAACCGGCACCACAACCTGCACATCTGTGCTGGTCTCTCCCTCCGCCATCTCGAGTCTGGGAGCTTTCCCGGAGGGTTTGGACTTTTTGAAAGTCAACTTGCGCTGCTTCGGGTTGCCGTGGAACATTATTTGCGGTGGTCAGAGTACCGTTGCAGCGCTTCACTGGATAGTGCTAGGCCGGGCCAGCTCACAAGTTCATCATTGGCCCTATCAGGGTGGAAAGGAGGGGGGAGGAAGAGTTGATGATGAGTTGGGAGCACTGCAAGCGGTTGCAACTAGGAAGGGTTGACCGCCATTTTGTGATTCTGTTGAAGCGAGTAAGGGGAAAAAAGGGCGAAAAAAGTAGAAAAGAGGAAGGTAGGAGCACTGTAACCTCTGTGGGGTGTTTAGGGTGTGCTATAGAGGGTGTGCGAAGCAAACTACTCATACCTATTGGTCTGAAAGTGCTGGGCTACAGAAATTAAGTGAGGTATTGCCTAGAGTCTGATGCTGCTAAGGTGAGCTGCTGCGGGAGTCGGGAATTAAAGCGTGAGCCCAAACTGTGTGTCTTGTGGTGTGAAGTCATGTGCCCTGGCGCTGCAGCACACCTGTGGAAGTAGTGTCAGCATTTGTTTTTAACTACTAGGACGAACTATTGACCCCTACTGGTCTGAAAGTCCTGGGGTACAGAAAATATGTGAGGTATTGTCTAGAGTCTCATGGTGCTAAGCTGAGGTGTTGCCGGACATGGACCGGGATGAAAGCGTGAGTCCAAACTGTGGGCCTCATTTATGAAAAGTGACGCATCGCTGCGTGAAAACAGCGATGCGTCACTTTTCACTGCGCTCTCATTGCGACACTAACGATGCGTCATATTTACAGTATGACGCATCATGTCGCAAGGAGTTACAGATACGTCAGTATTTCTGACGTATCTGTAGGCACAAAAGTGACGCATTTATGGAGTGTATCACAAAAGTGACGCAACTCCAGCAATGTGTACTTTCACATGGGCAAATCCCATGTTGTTAGTGCCTGCGTCAGTCTTACACCTGCCATGAGGCAGGCGTAAGATTTTGACGCATTTCACAGCGTCACTTATATGACTCTTTCTTGCGTCAAAACGCCCCCCTTGCATACATTATACCTGGCGTAGGTGTAATGTGGCGCAGGGGTTTACAAAGTGACACATCTACCTAGATGCGTCACTTTGTAAATATGGCGCAAGAAGGCACATTTGTTATGCCACTGGTGCGTCGCAAAAAGTGACGCACAGGTGGCGTACAAGTGATGCACAGCCTCATAAATGAGGCCCTGTGTGTCATCTGCTGTGAAGTCATGTGCTCTGGCCGCTGTGCCACTTTTGTCCAAGTAGTGTCAGCTTATAGTTACACCTAGTCGAAGGAACTTTTGTTTCTAACATTGTAACTTGTGTATGGTGCTTAAGAGGTGTTATACAGGGAGTTCGAAGGTAAATTTGCACGTATCAAATCAATACGGTATTTGTAAAGCACAAACTACTCACCCCTATGGGTCTGAAGGCCTTCGAGGCCGTCGTGGAAAGTATGTGAGCTATTAAGTGAGCTATTGCCCAGAGTCACATGGTGCTGAGCTGAGGTGCTGCCGGAGTAGGGAATTAAATTGTGAGCCCTGTGCTCTGAACTCATGTTTTCTGGCCACTGCGGCACACCTGTCCAAGTAGTATCAGCATGTGTGCATACGTACTAAGAGTAACTTTTGTTTTAAACAGTGTGACGTCTGTAGGGTGATTGGGGGGGTGCTACAGAGGGAGTGTGAAGTTTAATTCGGCCGTTTCAAATCAATCCGGTATTTGTAAAGTGCTAACTACTAACTCGTACGGGTCTGCAGGTACTGGGGGCCGGTGTGGAAATTAAGTGAGCTATTGCGCAGTCACATGGTGGTATCCTGAGCTGCGCTAGAGCCGGTGATCAAAGCGAGAGGTCTGTGCTGCAAAGTAAGTCTGTCTGGTCGCTGCGCCGCAGCTGTGTGGAGAATACATTTTGGTGAGGGTCCGGGAGTTGACGTTACCTGGCCCTAAAATAGCGGGCCTAAGTTGGCAGTTAGAGGGTGGCTCTAAAAAGAGCCCTTGTGTTTATTAGTTGGAGCTACATGTAGGTGCGGATGCACAACTTCAGGTTATTCAGAAAAACTCTGTTTCCTTGATCTGTGAAGTGTACTCCATCACTTCTGTAGATATCAGGCATATCAAAACATATGGTATTGTTGTAGATCAACCCCATTATATGGTCTCTGAGGTATGCAGACACAGCTTTGTTGACATTTTTCCTAGATTGAGGACAAAATTATTTTGACCATTTCCACTTCTGTCTTTGGCATATTGGAATATACAAAGACAGTTTGAGGGAAAAGTAACATCAGTTGTCCAAAGGTGTCATTCATTAGCATTTCCAAACTTACCCCAGTCAATGTGCATAGGTCATTTCCACCACAATGCACAATCATGAGGTCAGGGTGTGGAAGATGCAAAGAGGTTTTAACCAAAGGTAGCAATTGGTGCCACTTCAATCCTCTCTGTGCAATACATTTAATGTCCACATTTTGTAAACCTAGGACTAAGTCAATACATCTGTGTTCTGCATACCTCTGGCACCAGAAAATATAGCTATGTCCTATGATCCACACTAGCATTTTGAATGTATGGCTGGAAGGTATGGAAAGATGTCTGTAGCTCATGCAGTTCATTCGTAGAATAAGAGATATGTTTAAAGATGGGGAAATACTTTTTTTTGCCATACAAAACGATACGCGATTGAGAGATGAAAAGCATTCTTTTTTAAAAGTAGGGTGCACATTCATTGTCTTTGTGATTGGTTATGAAAAAGCAGTTTCAACGTGGAGTACATATCATACGATAACATTTGCTCAACCCAACCACACCTGCCAATTGCATTTGGAAGGCACTGTTCGAACTTAAAACAATCGTGAACTTTTAACCTGCACGTGCTGTTAAATGTTTGAGAAAATGTTGCAAAAAATATTGTTAAATTAAAAGAAATTGATGAACTTTTAACCTGCACGTGTTGTAGAATGTTCTAGAAAGTGTGTTGATAGAATATGTTGCACTTCTGACTTCTATGTGTTATTTAACATTATAAAAACTGTTTATATGGAAAATTAAAAAGAAACCAATAGAGAGAAGTTTTGAAACCTAAAAGAATCAAGGAACTATTCTGATTTGTTCATTGCACGTATTTATGTGTGGAGCAACAAAATTACAGACACAACAGTACCAGGAAGAGGAAGAAGCAGGGAGTGGGGGGACGGGGGGAGATGGGCACAATGGCACATCTGCACAATTAAGTACAGCAGAAGTATAGACAAACAATGGCAAAAATGAAACACACCAACAAGGAGCACAAGTCACACAACCCGCCAACATCACACCAGTGAACGAGCATAGAAGTGAAAACCATGCTGCATGTATACAGGATGTGTACAAAGGCCAGTTGTGGGTGTTGTGGGATGTCTGCGACCATGGTCATCATGAATGAGATGCCCAGCACGTGGCACATGGGCGAGTTCACTGTGTGTTATGTTGCCAAACAGCTGCTCCTCCCTCCCACGAGCCCCCACACTTTTGTACGGAGTGCTGTTGTATCTCGTGCACACGTACAGCACACCATTGTGATGCCTATTCGCACATGTCCTGCTATATTCCAACTATACAATGACAGTGCCATTTGGAGGTGGTGCATGCCACTTCACAACATCGACTGCTATGGCCCTTGTGGCAGGCCACACCAGGACGCAGAGACACACTTACCGCACTTCCTGTACACGGACATGTCCGAGACACCCCGTTCCTCTTGCCGGATAGGTACACCCCTGCGCTGACCTGTGTACGCCGGACAAGCACACGCCGGTTGTGCATTCAGGAGGATGCGTGAGTAGCTACATGTCCAGGCTCACTGCTAACGCTGAGGTGACAGCAAACTGTGATATTGCAGGGCCTGTGCCTATCATGCTAACACAATGACCACAGGGACACACTTGCTCAGATGCGGGTTTGGGGGGCATTGGCGGTCCTGGAGTTGTTGCGATGAGTCTTGTGGCCCTCCTTGGTATCCCTGTATCATGCTCATTGACTCTATGGCACCTGTGGGTGTTCTGGTGTGGCTCTTGGCTGTGTTCCCTTTCATGGTGCAAGTAATCGTCCTGCTTAACACCAGCAGACAGCAGGTGTAAAATCCCTGATGCTAACGTGGCTTATCACCGGAATTTGTTTTGCATTGCAGTTGGTGTTAAAGTTGTGATGTGATTTTTTTCGTGTGCTGAACAATATACGAACTGGGCAGTGTATCCCGTAAAGATCCAGCACCTAACGCACTATTCCCAATCAATATAAATACAATGAGATTTCTTAATTGATTTTGTGTGTACACTGTAAGTGCAGCCACTACCTCAGTGCAATTCAATACAGGATTTTAGTATTTAGATTAAAGCCCAAAGGTGCACCTTGTATCTTTTTGCACGGGAACGACTAGTCTGCATTTCGTTAAGAGAACTTTAATGGAAGTAAAGTTGAGATAAATCTAACACACTATTCAGAAGTTGGTGCAATCTGCAGACATCACCAGTATTCCCGCGATAAGTGTCCCAAAATTTAACACCATGGTGGACACCAGCAAATAACAGTAACAAGAACAAAAAAGAGTCACAAAGCAGTTAAGAAAACAACCAATAATGTTATTATTTTTTTTTTTCAAACTTTATTTTTTTATTAACATATATATATATGAACAATGAACTAATAAGCAAAATTTAACAAAAATAATAGAAAACAACAAGGCGGAAAACTCCTGTTGGGACCATAGATGTGTACGACTGAGCCTGGAAAATAAAGCACAAAATAATGAAGTGTGTGTTGCACATATCAAAGGAGAGAGACACAGAGAAACAGAAGGGAAAAAAGCCAGAGAGAAAAAGAGAGGGAAGGAAAGAAAGGGAGTGAGAAAGGGAGAAGGAAGAGAGAGAGTGTGAGAGTTAGAGAAAGAGAAGGAAAAGAAGGAA
Source organism: Lissotriton helveticus (assembly GCF_964261635.1). Taxonomy (NCBI): domain Eukaryota; kingdom Metazoa; phylum Chordata; class Amphibia; order Caudata; family Salamandridae; genus Lissotriton; species Lissotriton helveticus. Next base: position 1,383,908,919 of record NC_136063.1, on the reverse strand, counting down.
GAGAGAGTGTGAAGTGAAGAGAGGGACAGAAGAGAGAAAGACAGAGAGAGAGACACTGCCGCTCCTGCGCATCCATGAGCACATAATTACCTGGTGCCACCTGAGTGTGCAGCAGTGGGCACTCCACAAGCCTGTCAAAACTCCACGCATATGTCGCTGAGTCCTGAGTCATGAATGGCAGAGACCACATCAGCTTCTTTGCGAATCACACAGATGTCGCTGAGTCCTGATTCATGAATGGCGGAGACCACATCATCTTCTCCACTGCTCGGCAGATCTCACACATGCCGGTGAGACCTGAGTCATCAATGGCGGAGACCACATCAGCTTCTCTGCGGCCTGGCAGATCTCACACATGTCGCTGAGTCTTGAGTCATCAATGGTGGAGACCACATCAGCTTTCGGTGCCGCTAAGCCTGTGGAACTCAAGTACGTGCCACGTGGTGGTAGGCCCCTGATGGCCATATGAGCTTCGGGTGGCAGTAACCCTGTGCATCTAAAGTCCATGCCAAGGAGATGGTAGGCCCCTGACCGCTATACAGGTTACGGTGGGACTAATTTTCTGCACAACTTTTCAAAGACTCTTTATGGTTGAGACCCGTGGAGCGTTCGCCATCTAGTCAGCACCGGCAATAAAGGATGTGATGTTGTCGATCTATTATATTTTTGTGCTCACATGGCCTGTGACGCATGTGCCGGATGGGTGTGGTGTGTGTGCAAACCTGCGCTCAGGGAGTGGTCGTGAGATGTTGAGAACTAGACCACTGACCTGCACACCAACAGCTAGTAAGCCTACGACAGGTTGCTATGTGGGGCCAAAGTCGGAACGTAATTGGAGTGGTGTGGCATACGACGGAGCAGGGCAGGGATAGCTACAATGACGCGGCCGGCTCGTAGTACTGCGTCTGTGAGTCTAATGCACGGGGCACAGCTGCCCCTCTGCGAACATGGGTGTGAACTGTTCATAACTCACACTACATAAGTATTGAAAAATCATTTTGTGATTCAGTCCATCAGCTGGCATCTGTCTGAGGCATTTGTGAAAACATGTTGGAGTTCTTTATGTGATATATACCCATTTGATGCTGCCTCTCCCCAAATCAGCAGGTAACGCACCCTCTTCCCACATTACCATCATACCCCGAACAGCCTTCTTGGGCCCGGAAGTGTCCCTGTGCGGTTGGACAAAGAAGAATCTTAGTCATGTATAGATTTACATATAAAAATAAATTATTCAAAGAAAAGAACAACAAATAAGACTGAAAGAAGTCTGATGCTGTGGTCGCTGGCACGAAGTTGTGCTGACTGTCATTCAGGACTCAGGACACAGTTACATATGTGGGATCGGCTTGTGTTAAAGAGGGTTAGTGGGACTATGTGTCGCCAGCCTTGCATATCTAAATATGCCTCAATGATCGAAGGGAGTGTGGTGCTGTAGTCGGTGCCACGGACTTGGGGTCACTGCCATTCAGGACTCAGGACACAGTTACACATGTGGGATCGGTTTGTGTTTAAGATGGTTAGTGGCACCAGAAGCATTGAGACTGTATGAGGCTGTGATGATGCTTGTTGTAGACGGGCCGCACTGGGAGCAGTGTGTCTTCGCTACTGGACTGCGTCATGTAGAATCAGGGCTCTATCTGAATAGTGAGGCGTGCTGACCGTAGTGTAGGCCAGAGGTAGCGATGAGCAAGGTCCCTCAGCCAAGTCCATATGTTGGTCACCCTACCGCCCTGCGTAGTGCAGGTTCAGTGGCACCACGTGTCGCCGGCCTTCCATATGCACATACCCCTCACTAACGAAGGGAGTGTGGTGCTGTGGTCGCTGTCATGAAGTTTGGGTCACTGACGTTCAGGACTCAGGACACACTTACACATGTGGGATCGGCTTGTGTTAAAGAGGGTTAGTGTGACTACGTATCGCCGGCCTTGCATATCGAAATATGCGTCACTGATGGAAGGGAGTGTGGTGCTGTGGTCGCTGCCACGGACTTGGGGTGACTGCTATTCAGGACTCAGGGCACAGTTACACATGTGGGATCGGCTTGTGTTAAAGAGTGTTAGTGGGACTATGTGTCGACGGCCTTGCATATCGAAATATGCCTCACTGATCGAAAGGAGTCTGGTGCTGTGGTCACTGCCATGGACTTGAGGTCCCTGCCATTCAGGACTCAGGGCACAGTTACACATGTGGGATCGGCTTGTGTTGGACAGTGTTAGTTGGCAACATGTGTCCAAAATTTTAATTGCGAGCTCTGCTGCCCGCATTGTAGACTGCTAATGAGTGTTCATTTGTACTTGAAAATGAATTTGGTTATTGTACTAAAGCTATAACTGATATAAAAAATGTTCAAGAAGAAAGGATACTAAAAGGATATTATGTAGATTTGAGGGCTATAATAGTTACTTGCCTAGTGGACTCTGTAGTTAATGAATGAATAAATAATTTTCATTGTGAGCCCTACTGAGTGCAGTGTAGGTGTATGATGAAAAGATTAAATAAGTATAGAATACACTGACGAGGTGTTGTATTTTCTGAGTGCAATCTTGTTGTTAGAAATTATCATTTAAAATTGGAATTGTGAGCTGTACTGCCTGCAGTGTTGACTGCTATTCCATGTTAGTTTGCATTTGAAGATTAATTTGGTCAATGTAGTAAAGCTATAACTGATATAAAAAAAAAGTTCTTGAAGCAAGGATACTAAAAGGATAATATGTAGGGTGTAGGACTGTGATAGTTACTTGCCTACTGGAGTCCGCAGTTGCATATTGAAATACCCCTCACTGATCGTAGGGAGTGTGGCGCTGTGGTCGGTGCCACGGGCTTGGGGTCACTGCCATTCAGGACTCAGGACACAGTTACACATGTGAGATCGGGTTGTGTTAAAGAGGGTTAGTGGGACTACGTGTCACCGACCTTGCATATCAAAATATGCCTCACAGATCAAAGGGAGTGTGGTGCTGTGGTCAGTGCCTCGTACTTGGGGTCAGTGCGATTCAGGACTCAAGACACAGTTACACATGTGGGATCGGCTTGTGTTAAAGAGAGTTAGTGGCACCACGTGTCGCCGCCGTTGCATATGGAAATATGCCTGACTGATCAGAAGGAGTGTGGTAATGTGGTCGCTGCCACGGACTTGTTGTTACTGCCATTCAGGATTCGGGACACAGTTACACATGTGGGATCGGATTGTGTTGAACAAAGTTAGTGGCATTACGTGTCGCCGGCCTTGCATATGGAAATATGCCTCACTGATTAAAAGGAAGCCTGGTGCTGTGGTTGTCTCATGGAGTTGGGGTCGCTGCCATTCAGGACTCAGGACACAGTTACACATGTGGGATCGGCTTGTGTTGAACAGGGTTAGTTGGCACCACGTGTCTCCGGTCTTCCACAGTGTAGGCCGGAGGCAGCGGTCAGCAATAGCCCACAGGCAGGTGACGTTGACTTAAGCTGCACAAATTGGGAGCATTTGGTCTTCTCAACCCATTATTGTCTCTTACACAATTTGTGTTGCTACTAATCTTGAATTGTGAACCGTGTAACCCCAGTGTAGGGCGGAGGCAACGGTCAGGATGGGCGCACAGCCACGTGGCGTTGAGTTGCGCTGCAGTTAGTGGCACCTGGAGTACTCAGCGTGTGTGCACCCTGCGATGATACGTGGTGCCGGCGGGCCGCACTTTTGTCTAATAAATTCTGCCTTGATAAGGCCATGTGGCGATGACTTATGGTGCAGTGAGTTATTAGCACGTGAAGCACACAGCGTGTGCGCACCCTGCAATGATGCGTGGTCCGGGTGGGCGACACTGGGAGCAAAGTGTCTTGCGAACTGGACTGCGTCATCTGCAATCGCCACTGCATCTGAATTGTGAGCCTTGCTGTCCGTACTGTAGATCGAAGGCAGTAGTCGGTACAGACATAAGTCTGCGGTGCTGTGCCGCTGGGTTCGCATGTGGCCTGTGTCAAGAAGGCCCGCTGGTCATGACCGCAGCCACGTGCCAGGGTGAGGGCTGCCGCTCTGACAGACTCATTGGTCTTCCTACAAGTGACCCACGCATAGGGCCTGGCCGATTTATTCATACTGCTACACTGGAGTGGCGTACATTGAAGCAGCCCAACACAGCTACATGACTGATATTTTCCCCACTGCCTGAGGTAACATGGTTGCGTCCACTGTGCACTACACTACAGGTATCAATAGTATATCTCCACATGGAGAGGTTTGTGTTTTGCATAGTGAGGTCTGTGCAGCACATCAGCGTTACACTTGGCATTGTGTGCTTTATTATTGATGGGTGACTTGCCTCCTTCATATATAGTTGGTTGCCACATCTCTCAACATTCAGCTATTGTGTGGCTGAGGGGCATGGCATTTTGGGAAGGTCTGTTGTCCTGTTTTGCGCTGCCTCTGTGGTAGTAGGTAGTACAAACAAAATGGTCCCAGAACACGGTACAGAATAATATGCAACAATAATTCAAATAATTTTCATGAAACTTTAGAGAGTGCTGCTACATTGTTGTTTATTCACAATTTGCACATATATTCAATAGTATAAAGTCTAACAGACAATGCTAAAATTCAAACACAGTCAGTGCACCAGATAGGTAAAGGAGGGGAAAGTGAAGGTGTGAAGGGAGGTGTCAGGAGAGAAATCGTGACTTTAGCAATAATCAATCAATGATATTCATTGGCCATTACAATCAATTGGTTCAAAAAAGATGTTAAACTAATAAACTCAAAATATTAGACATAAAGTGTGTCATGCTTCCAACAATGTCAGCAATCAATGATAAATGTGGGAGGGAGCTGACGGAAAGAAAGCTGTCGACGTTTCGACCCGGTGCTGAATGCAGGCAGATGCTGACGCCTTGCTATCGGGTCTTCATGAGGACGGGTGGGGGGCTATTATTACCTAGTGGGGATAACATATTAAGGAAGAGTAAAAAATGTTTTGGTCTACATGAGATCCAAGTAATTTATAACCACAAGTACGGAGAGAGGGTATTTACCATGTGGTGTACCAGTCAGTACATGGTACTGTAGTCACATAAGCACAATTCACATCTAGTGCCAAGAAGGAAAATAGGAGAGTAGAGGAGTGAGCTATGTACACTGATAAATTTAATTAACCAAGTAGTAAAGCAGAGCGAACTCCACTTACGTTGGACAAGTAGATCAGAAGAGTTCGCAGTAAACTCGGGGAAAATGGGGACCTCTCCCAGTGGTTCAAGTTTGGTGCCTGCGGGTACAAAGGGCCACTTAGTCTACCGCATGTAAAATGGTGGATATAATACATGTAAAGTACGAGTAATAATGACTCATGTGGGGAAGGCACTTAGATGCAAAAAAAGCAGATTCCGCCGTCAAATCGGAAATCTGAAACATATAGAGAACCAGAGGGGATCATAGACCTGCGTGTAAAGGCAGTAAACAATTACAGCATGAGTAAAATATAAATAATAAAATAGGACAGGGAGAGGAGGGGTACCTGTAGTGATGGTAACATCCACTGAATCGAAGAATTCCGCCGGACATCCGATCAGAAAACTGCGGGGAGAGGAGGGGAGCCGAGTGTCAGTGAGGGCTGATCATATGGGCGGTAAATACTTAAGAAAGAGCTATAGAGTGTCCTTGGGGTACCTGGTATGAGGAAACAATCCTCGAAGGCAGGGTCCGGTTTGTGCGTCTGTCTGGAAACCGGTAAGCGGTTCCTGTGAAGTCGCGATCACGTGATATCGGGCATTGGATGGACATGGAAGACAGACTAACAAGGGTATTGCAGAGCGAGGGCATGGGACATCGTGAAAAGAGACTCAAATCGACTCCAAATTGGTCAGTGTAATATTGCAAAATATGAGGATAACAATTCGTGAAATATAGTAAAATACAAAATAGTCATCACTCTATTGGTAAAGGTGCATAATAAAAACACTACAAATGCGTATAATATTACAGAATAGATAAGGTGACTGAGGTCAGTCTGAATATGGGTAGTCCATTTATTATTGACAAACAAAATATAATTGTATCTAAAACCTAACGATGTAAATGAGTTCTCATATTATGTGAAACTTCAGGATGAGATTTGCACTGTATCAATTATCCAAAAACCGCAAAGAGCAAAATCACATTCCAAATGTACATGTTTACGACAAAGCATCACTGTCACATCGTTTATGTCAGAAGCAACTAGCCATAAGTATGGTTGGCACTGGCGTATCTGTCGGGCACGATAGTAAAAGCCGAATGCCAACACCCACTGTTATATAGCATAGATGGGAGAAAATGACAAAATAGGCAAGAAAATATTGCAGAACACGGAAAGAGAGAGTCCCTCAAGTTAGGGTCGCTAGTTGGGCAAAGGTATTCTCATTCTCATTCAGGCCCTGTGTTACAGAGTTAAGAAGAAACATCCACTTGGATTCTCTGATATTCAATACATTTCCGATATTGCCTCCCCTGGGGCCAAGGGTGACTTTCTCTAGGATAAGCCACTTGAAACTTTCTGGTTGATGGTTCACTGTTTTAAAATGTTCTACCAATGGTGCTCCAAGGACTTGGCATCTTATACGACTGGCATGCTGGAGGATTCTTGATTTAGCCTTCTGTTGGTTTTGTCCCACATAGATCATGTCGCACTGGCACACGATAGCATAAATAACATTATTGGTGTTGCAATTGGTGTGCGTTTTCAGCGGAATGCGATGATGTTTGTACTGAAACTCTTTGGTTTGAATTGTTAAGGGACAGGCCTTACAGTTGTCACACCTATGGTGGCCAACTATAGGAGGGAGATTCTACAATGTTAGCATGGTGTTAGTCTCTGGTGTCTGCAAGAATGAACGTACGACATGGTCACGGATACTTTTGGCCCTCTTAAAAGCATGAAGAGGTGGTGCTTCTTGGTCCATATCGTCCGATATCAGCCTCCAATGTTTATTGATGATTTTTTTCACTCTATTGCTTTCCGTAGAGAAGGTGGTGACACATACGATTCTCTCTTTGGAATTGTCAAGTTGAGTCTTTGGTTGTAGAAGACATTCCCGTGGATTATACCAGGCACGCTTCTTCGCCCTCTTCACCAATCTGTGAGGATAACCACGGTTCACTAGGCGATTTGCAAGGTCATCAGATTGTTCCATATAATCTTGTTTTTTGGTAAAATTCCTTCGAATACGCAGGAATTGTCCAAATGGTAGGTTGTCTCTGAGTGATATAGGGTGGTGGCTATCATATTGAAGGAGCGAATTCCGCTCAGATGCCTTCCAGTACAATGTGGTTTGTAATTTGCCAATTTTGTCATAAATGGTTAGATCTAGGAAATCAACTTGTTTGGTGTCAGAGTAGAACGTGAATTTAATATCCGTCGATTGATTGTTCAGCCAGGTTTGAAAAGATAATAGCTGTGTATGGTCACCATTCCATATAAGAAGGATGTCGTCGATGTATCGGACCCATAAGCCCAAATTCTCATGGTACGGGTTACGTGGATGGAGGATTATATCTTCTTCAAAAGCTGACATAAACAAGATAGCCAAATCTGGGGCAAAGGTGGCCCCCATGGCCACACCCTTGGTTTGTAAGAAGAATTGGTTTTGAAACATAAAAAAGTTCTTCATCATGGCCACCTGTGGTAGTAGGGGCGGTGGTTCGGTGGGGAGGTTCTGGTGGTGGTGGCGCTGGGTGTTCTGGCCTTGTTGGGTGTCGGAGCTGCATGATCAGTAGCTCTTTCACGTGTTGGTCTTTAGATGTGGCTGTGAGTTGGGTATAAGTCACGGTGTAGATCGTCGACCTCCTTACACCAGTTAAAGGTTGATGTTAATTTGTTACTGCTAACTCTGCTTATCGCCTGCTTTTTGGATCGCATTGCAGATTTGGCTGGTCATTGAAAATATGGGGAAGTGGTGTTTTCGTGTTTTTTTTGCACGGGAACACCTACTTTGCGTATCATTATTGTTAGTTGTGGCGATTTTGTTGGCGTCAGGTATTGATAGAAGAGTGGTGAGATTTGCAGTTTTCCCCAAGTTGAGAATGGGATGATAATTAAAAAACACAGAAAAAAAGATAGGTTTAATAAACATTATAATTAAAAATTAGCATTTAAAAACCTTTGAAATTCACTGAAAAAACATGGGTTTCAGGCACGTTATAGTTAGAAATGAGCATTTAAAAAACCTTTGAAATTCACTGAAAAAAACCATAGGTTTCAGGGATGTTATAGTTAGTTGGACATTTCACTCATAGAAAACCATAAACATTCCCCTGTTATAGTTAGTTGAGCTAGCTAGAACTCGCGCCCCCGCAATGCACTGCTGATGACGTCACATATTACATCATTCATGACATGGTCAGTGACATTACTGATGACATCACTGATGACATGTTAAATGACATCACTGATGACATCATCCATGTGAACATCTGATGCACCTCATCAGACCCTGATATAACACTTGATACACCCACTCTAAAATACAGACTATAATTTTCAAAACCATGAACACACCAAGTCCAGTTAGTACATATCCACTCATTAATTCCTAGGTCTACACACACACACACACACAACCATTCATTCACCCATACAGTCACTCATGCATACAGTCAGCCATCAATACAGCACTATCATATCCAGTCACATATCTATACAGACACTCACACACCGCCTCTCATTCATAGAGTTATTCACACACCTAATCAGTAATGGAAAGAATCAATCACACTTTAATTTACTCACCTGTACAGTTATATATATACCACGTCACTTATTTAAACAAATACTAACACATACTTACACTCTAATACAATAAGTAATACAAGCACACACTGATCCATACAGGCACTCTCACAATCACTCACTCTCACATATAGTCATTTATACAGTCCAACACTCATATATACTGCCTTTCACATATGCAGTTACTCACACATGTACCACTGAGGCATCCATTCACTCACCAAGACACTCATACACATACTCACCGAGCCATACAGCCCTTCACAGATACTGACTTGAACACATATACCCAGTGAATCATCCACTCACACATCTATGCACAGAGTCACACCCCCCACCCACCACACAGACACTCAGGCACCCATACAGGTACTCAGACAAGCAATCAATAGCTCAAATAGATCCTCATTTAGCTGCTAACCAAACCATGGAACTGCTTACACACCACCTGACAACCTAAACTGTGTGAATGTCTTTATCAGTCGCTAATACATGCATTAAGCAAGACACAATTAATCACTCACTTATACAGTCAGTCACACACCTACTTAATCATCCATCCTGACTCTTATACACCCATTCATTTTGCAATACACCTTGGCATATATATAAAAAATAAACATATTTAAACTTTACAGAAACACATAGTCACTGGATGATGTCATCAGTGATGTCATCAGTGATATCACTGACCATATCATGAATTATGTAATATGTGACATCATCAGCAGTGCATTGCGGGGCGCGAGTTATAGTTAGCTCAACTAACTATAACAGGGGAATTTCTATGGTTTTCTTTGAGTGAAATGTCCAACTAACTATAACATCGCTGAAACTTATGGTTTTTCAGTGAATTTCAAAGGTTTTTTAAATGCTAATTTCTAACTATAACGTGCCTGAAACCTATGTTTTTTTCAGTGAATATATATATATATATAATATGTTTATATTATTATTTAATATGTTTAATTATTATATTACACTATGTATATATATATATATATATATATATACATACATAGCTATATATTAGATATGTTTGGGTGTTTATATAAATATATATTTATATAGAATGCAATATTAGTTGAATTTATTTAATTGACATTATTATATTTATATATTAAAATATTTAACATTTACTACTTTAACTTCTATTTATATTAAGAAATCGATATTATTGTATATTTTCAGTTGATTTTAGTGCCAAAGATATTTTCTTTTGTTAAAACTGTTTTTAATATTTTCCAAGTAGGCATTCAGTAAAATCTTGCAATGAAAAAATTCCGTCAGAAAAAACATAGATATTATGAGGTACCTTGTGCTCAAATTGAATTGTCATATTACTACATCACATTTATCGCCTACTGTGTAGACAACCAAATAAAACCCCCCTTAGGCCCTTGTTCCTACCCCGACCCTCCAACTCAACCCCTCAAGTTACACTTGTGTACTCGTGAGCATCTAGCTATGTATGTCTATATCTCAGTTTACCAGCTTGCCCTCGAAGGTGTGCGGCGGTGAATACCCCTTGAAGTGGTTGCAAATGGTGAAGTCCGGTCAAAACTGAAAAAGATGTAGGGCTCTTGTCCGAGTGGGGCAGGCACACAGGGTTAAGGCCCTTGATTGGTAGTGCACCAGGGGTCCCCAGACATATTCCAAAATGTTATGAGTCTAATAAAATCCAAGATAGTTTTTCCAAGATTTAGGTACATGCCATTATAAGTTTAGGAGCACGATATTGTGTTCTACCATATTTTTGACACAATATTTTTGTCAACAATATTTTTACCCCGATACCATGTCAGTAGTCCATCAGTAATCCATTTTGCATTGTCAAAGAGACAGAAATAGACAAGATTGCTGGACATAATCCATACATTAATCTGTATTCTCTCAGTTACTGCTAGGTATGAATTCCACCATAGTAGGATCCTATGCCACATCATCCTCCTGATACATACCTAGCCACACTTGTAGTAGAACCTGTGTGGGATTCGGAAGGAAGGGAATTATAGGACTCTGAGTATGACAACATGGAATCGGAGTAATAAAGAACTGTGCCCAGTCAGAAAACCGAGACAACTGAAGTAGCTGAAAACATTGAAATAGACACTGCATGGCATATACTTTGTGCTACCTAAGAAGACGTTATATATGGGCAAACTGCTAGAAAGATCATTGAACAAAGGTGAAACTGTTTTTTTATGTTTTACTTTTATTTAACTGCAGAAATTACAGAAATACATTCATGTGACCTCTCCTGGCATCAATAGCTTATGCATATTGTCTACCACAGAATGAATGAATGAATGAATGAAAAGAATTTTATAACGCGCAAACTTAGCCCCAGAGGGCATCAAGGCGCGAGACACAGACAGACAACAATATCTCAAACTACCTGAAGCAAGACCACTAGTACGCCTGGGAGAAAAGCCAAGTCTTCAGAAGTTTCCGAAAGACCGGCATGGAGGACTGACTGGCAAGTGCTAAAGGGAGGGAGTTCCAGAGTTTGGGGGCCAAGGTGGAAAAGGCTCTCCCACCCCACCTTGCCTTCATGAATCTTCATCTCCAGACGCTCTGGAAGCCATCCCCCCTGGCTATAGTTTACTTAGACTAGACAGACCAAAACAGCGAGGAGGGGGGGTTAGCCCTCATTTATTAATCAGATTTAGAATGCACTTTACTAAAGGCTACACTACCTAATAGTGAGAGTGGCTTCTTCACTATAAAAATTGGACCCAAGAACGTTGTTAACGGATTACTGATATACCGCCCACCAGGGGGTGCAGCACAGTTTGGGGACCAACTTCTGGAACTAATAACTCAATCGGCGATTAGATATAAAAGGTATCTCATATTGGGGGATCTTAACCTTCACTTTGATGACATAGAGTGTAGAGAGGCACAAGCTGTGATTGCAGTACTGAAATCCTTGGGGGTCAATCTGTTATCTACAGCCCCCACGCACCAACTGGGCCACCTCTTGGACCCTGTTTTTGCCAACTGGGAGGGTATCAAGGTTTTATCTCCGATACCAACGATTTGGTCAGATCATAGTATCGTCCCGTTTGAAGTAGAAAACGTCTCTTCGGGAACTAGATTGAGGAAACTCCCACTGCAGAAGCGTAGGGAATGGAAGAAATTTACTCCAGAATCATTTGAAAGCGCCCTATTAGAACACCCCCTGCCCCTAGGCAATACTTTACAGGAGGCATGGAATGGCTATGAGAATTGGATGTCCAACGCTCTAGACGAGGTAGCGCCTTGGACACTCAAACCTCCTACAAGGCGATCTAGAACTGCTCCCTGGTTCTCAGAAGAACTTAAATTAGCCAAAGCCAAATGTAAAACCATGGAACGGAGCTGGAGGAAGAATTACGCCCCAGAAGACAAAGCACGTTACAGAACGGAATTAAAAAAATACCAGAAACTAGTGAGATCAGAGAAAAGCATCTATCTCAAAAGCAGAATCGAGCTAGTGGATAATCCCACCAGAGAACTCTTCAGTATTTATAAGGAGCTTACGGTACCATCCAGACTCGAAGCTCAAGATACTTATTCTGAAGAGATATGTGATTCTGTAGCTGACTTTTTTGTAGACAAGGTCGACAAAATTCATGCCACCTTTAAGAATAGCGTCGATCTCTCATGTAACCATGTGGACGTAAGAGATAGTTCTATAAGGAAACCCCATCTCACATGCTTTAAAACACCTGAAAGACATGAGCTATTACATATTGTCAATAGTATACAATCTGGCTCTCCCTGCGACGCGTGCCCGCCTGCACGTTGCAAAGGAGTCATGGAGAGCACGTTAATTGACCATATTAGCCACATGGTGACACTGTCCTTCCAGGAATGCCACGTACTCGATGCGTGGAAAACAGCCCAGGTGATTCCTCTAAAAAAGAAACCCAATATCCATATCTCTCAACTCCAAAATCTCCGCCCCATCTCCCTTCTTCCCTTTTGTTCAAAAATCATTGAAAAGGTAGTTAACAGGCAGCTCATGGAATATCTTGAGGAGGAAGCCCTCCTCCATCCCTCACAATCGGGATTTAGAACTGGCTACTCCACCGAATCATCCGTTCTCTATTCCACTGAGTGCCTTAGACAGATAGTGGATGAAGGTGAGACAGCAGCGTTGGTTTTATTAGATCTGAGTGCAGCTTTTGACACCGTGCTGCACACAACGCTGCTGTCTCGTCTTTCTGAGATGGGGGTGGTAGGATCAGCTCATGCATGGCTACGATCCTTCTTGGCCAACAGAAGTTTTCAGATGCACTGCCCACCCTTCAAATCTTCCCTCCGGAAAGTGAGCCACGGGGTTCCCCAGGGCTCAAGCCTGAGCCCTACCTTGTTCAATATCTATATGGAACCCCTGGCTCACGTAGTGGAGGCATTTGGGGTGGGCATTGTTAGCTATGCTGACGACACCCAACTGATGTTTAAGCTTATGCCCGACCACAGAGAAGATGCCACTAACTTCTCCAACTGTTTATCATCAGTGGCATCTTAGATGAACAACAACTGCCTACGCCTTAATGGCGAAAAAACTGAACTGCTGGTGGTTGGGAAAGCAGCATCAGCATGGTCTCGTATGTGGTGGCCCACTGAATTGGGCAGTCCTCCCATTCCCGTGGATTCGGTAAGAAACCTTGGTGTAGTGCTGGACTCAGACCTCTCTTACAAGGCCCATGTCAGCAAGGTGACTGGCAGGTGCTTCGGCATATTGAGGGTTCTTCGGAAGGTACTAGATCTCCTCCCTACAGGAGCCAGAAAAACTATCGTTCATGCCCTAGTGACTCCGCACCTTGATTATGGGAACGCTCTGCTAATAGGGCTGAGTAAGAAATCCCTTCACCAACTTCAGTGTATTCAGAATGCCGCCACGCTCCTTGTGCTCGGACTTTCGCGCAGAGCTTCTGGGAAGACCGCTCTGGCCAAGCTCCACTGGCTCCCAGTCAGGGAGCGGATCAAATTTAAAGCCCTTTGTTTTGCGCACCGCATCGCCCAGGGCAAGGGCCCAGATTATTTAAAGAAGCTCCTCATTGTACATCGCACCACTCGAAATTTAAGATCGTCCGGTGCGATGCTGTTTAAACTTCCCCGTATCACCAGGGCCAGAATGGGTGGCCGTTCTTTTAGGTACCTAGCCTCTAAACAGTGGAACGAACTCCCGCTCCATCTTCGAATGGAACCCTCCGAATCTAGATTCCGGGGGAAACTCAAAACACTTCTGTTCCCTATCACGTAATCCTTCCTTCCCCTCGGCTTGTTTAACATCTGCCTCCTGAAATCTAGCAGCAGTTAGCGCGGGGACACACTGTTCTTTTGTGTAGCCAGGCGCTTTACAAATGGCTTATTATTATTTATTATTATGAATCTAGGGACCGAGAGCAGATTCTTAGAGGCTGAGCGGAGGGCTCTTTTAGGAGTGTAGACACACAAAGGGGACCTAATACCGTCTGAGCCTGAGCCATACACAGCTCTGTGGGCCATACAGAGGAGTTTGAACGAGATCCTGGAAAGAATCGGGAGCCAGTGGAGCTCCCTTCTGGCATGCGTTACCGAGGCAAGCCGAGGAATGTTTAAGACCATCCTGGCCGCGGCGTTCTGCACCACCTGAAGGCGATTGATGGAGCTCTTATTAATGCTGCTATAGAGGGCATTACAGTAATCGAGCCTCAATAAGACCAAAGCAACTGTTGCTTGTCTTCGGGCTGCCTGAGATAGATACGGGGCGATCTTCCTGAGTGTTCTTATGATGGCACAACAGGTGGACACTGTTCTGTTTACCTGGGAGTCAAATGAAAGAGCTGAGTCGATTAGCACTCCGAGGTTCCTGGCAGATGGGGTAGGATGAGGGCATTCCCCCAAAGAGGGTGGCCACCACTCCTTTGACCACAGGTCCTGGTTTCCTCCGAAAATCATGACCTCAGTCTTTTCCCTGTTCAATTTAAGGAAGTTTCGCACCATCCATATGGAGACTGCTTCCATACATGCCCTAAAATTAAGGGCTGAAACACCTACAGACTGAGTGATGGATACCAGGATCTGGGTGTCATCGGCATATGACAGCACATCAAAGCCGAAGGACCTCACCACCTTGGCCAGTGGGGTAACCTAGATGTTAAATAATAGAGGGCTCAGAGAAGAGCCCTGCGGTACCCCACATTGCACTGCCTGAGGAGAAGAAAGGAAATTGCCCATCTTGACTCTCTGCTCTCTGTGATGTAAAAAGGAGGAGAGTAAGCTGAGAGCCGTACCCTCTACCCCGATCTCCTCAAGCCTGGAAATCAGGATTGAAGGAGATAGGGTATCGAAGGCCTCTGTGAGGTCTAACAGCACCAGTAGAGTAGGATGTCCCTTATCCACCTCAGACCGGATGTTGTTAATCACAACCGTGAGGGCTGACTCCGTGCTGTGTGCGACCCGAAACCCGTGTTGGGAGATATCCAGCAACTTAGAGCTCTCCATGAAGGTGGAGAGACTTCTGTTGAGGTGGGCCTCAAGTATCTTGGCTGGGGCAGGGAGCAGGGAAATAGGACGGTAGTTTTTTAGGACTCCCGGATTCAGAGATGGCTTTTTGAGCAGGGGTTTAATAACAGCGGTTTTCCAAGATACCGGGAAGGTCCCCTCCCTAATAGCCATGTTCATAACCTCTAGCAAAGGAGGAAGGACTACCTCTCAGTAAGTTTTCAAGGTTTTTAGGGGACAAGGGTCCAGGGGCGAACAGGACTTGGTGGCATCAAGAAAAGGGTTGCTGGTAAAGTGCAACTTGGGATCAGTTGAAGCGGCCTCAATATGGGCGGGGTAGAGCAAAGGAGAGGAGGGTGCCAAATTGGTATCAAGCTCCATGTTGCTAACTTCAAGAGAGTTGTGAATCTCTGCTATTTTAGAGTGGAAAAAAGTCGCGATACTATTGCACAGCTCCTGCGTTTCAGTAGTCGGGTCGGCTACTTTAGGAGCCGATAGTGAATCAATTATCTTTAATAAGTCTCTCGCTAATTTTAGAGAGGTAGTTCTTTTTTCCTCTACAATAGCCTTCTTATAATCTCTCAGCATAGGTTTGTGTAAGGCTTTCCCCCGGGGGTCCGGGTGAGCATGCCAGGACCTCTCCTGTTGTCTGCACTTCTGACGCAGCAGCCTAAGACGGTCGGAGAACCAAGGATGAGAGGGACTCTTTCGGGCTGAATAGTGATGTTTTGCCGGAGCTAGGGTGTTAGTGGCATTAGCTAGAGTATTGGCAAGGCATAGTGCCGCCACGTTAGAATCAGAAAACGTAAGTGAACTAAAAACATTCATAAAAGATGCCAGAGTGGCATTACTAATGTCTCTGTAGTTTCTTCTAATTTCCCATGGGTTGCTCTTAGAAGAATTGGGGGATGTATGACGTTACAACGCATACTTTTACAACGCCTACCTTTACAACGCGGTTTTTACATCGCATACCATTACAACGCATAGTGCTTTTAGGCGCTGGATAGTGATTTATTTAATTTACTATTCCAACTCCAGTCCCCGTGGATAGTAGGGAAGGTGTTGGATAGTATATTAAATACATTCCCTATCCTAGAGCGCCCCCCAGCGCTATGCGTTGTAATGGTTTGCGTTGTAAAAGTTGCGTCGTAATGGTAGTGCGTTGTAAAAGTTTTGTTGTAAAGGATGTTTCCCGAATTGGGTGGCATAGAATTAACGCTAACGAGAAATGGCACTGCCCAAGGGTCAGACCAGGACAAAGGGATAGGAGTGCTAGTCGTTAGTCTGGCGTCATTAGTGAAAATGCCATCCAGCGTGTGGCCGGCAGAGTGCGTGGGGTCATTGACCAGTTGGTCCATACCACATGCGGCTAGACCTTCCACTAGTGCCTTTGTGTCTCTTGCATCCAAATCCTCTAGATGGAAGTTAAAATCGCCGAGGATGCTGAAGTTGGACTTGTCAAGAAAAGGCTCTAGGAGTTTAAGAATATTTTGAGGAAAAGTAGTTCTAGGGCCAGGGGGTCTATAGCAGAGGATACCTGAAAAGGATGCTGAGGGAGAAAAGTTAATAGAGAAATACAGTGCCTCAAAGTTATCAGAGGGGCTCAGTGCGGCAGGTAAAAGTGTCTCTGAATAGATGTCCCAACCCCCCACCCCTGCGACCAGTCCTGTCCATCCTGGTCAGGGTGTATCCATCTGGAACTGCGTCCACAAGGTCCGGGCCCGAGGAATCAGAGCCCCAGGTTTCAGTTACAAAGACCCAGGAAGGTTTTCTTTTTGAAACAAAGTCATTAAAGGCCACATTGTTTCGGACCAACGACCTAGCATTTATAAGCAGGCCTGCTTCCTTCATCGTATTTACTACAGGGTTTACTCGCCCAGGTTTTGATCTATTTCTAGGGTGTGGCTGGGACCTTGCTGGTCTCCATAACCCCTTACAGCATTGCATATTTGCAAGATTATCTGGCGCAAAAGAAAAACGGCATGACCTGAGGGGAGGTCGGACAGAGAGGAGAGCGGAACAAGTATACAACTCACAATCTGGCTGACGGGCAAATTGCGGCCCAGCCCGCCTGGACCCTAGCGCATCCTCAGCGCAGACGGGCGCAGACGGGCTTAACTTAGGGGCAACTTCGGCGCACGACCACTGTGCGCGTCCGCTGTGCGCGGAGAAAGTCATCCCCTGAAAATATGTCCGATCCCAAAGTATGGCGTCCCACCGGACCAGGATCAGCCAATGGGAGCGGGACCAGCTGTTTGCCGACGCGCCCTCCACGAAACGGGAACACCCACGGTGGAACGGGGCACAGGGCAGGAAAGGCAACAAGCTAAAGGAGGAAAGCAAGCTACGTGCTAAAATGCAGGTATTTTAAAAACACGGCAAAATTAAAAGAATGATTTACAAGATTGTCTTTGGCAAAAGAAACAGTACAATTTCAGTAGAAACGCTAGCAGCCAGAGCATATTAGTCATGCGCTGGTAGTTCGGACCAACAGAGCATTCTCGTCCTCCCCTTAAAATATGTCCGATCCCAAAGAATGGCGTCCCACCTGACCAGGATCAGCCAATGGGAGCGGGACCAGCTGTTTGCCGACGCGCCCTCCACGAAACGGGAACACCCGCGGTGGAATGGGGCACAGGGTGGGAAAGGCAACAAGCTAAAGGAGGAGAGCAAGCTACTTGCTAAAATGCAGGTATTTTAAAAACACGGCAAAATTAAAAGAATGATTTACAAGATTGCTTTTGGCAAAAGAAACAGTACAATTTCAGTAGAAACGCTAGCAGCCAGAGCATATTAGTCATGCGCTGGTAGTTCGGACCAACAGAGCATTCTAGTCCTCCCCTTAAAATATGTCCTATCCCAAAGTATGGCGTCCCACCTGACCAGGATCAGCCAATGGGAGCGGGACCAGCTGTTTGCCGACGTACCCTCCTCGAAACGGGAACACCCGCGGTGGAACGGGGCACAGGGCAGGAAAGGCAACAAGCTAAAGGAAGGAGGAGAGCAAGCTAGGGGCTAAAACGCAGGTATTTTAAAAACAATGCGAAATTAAAAGAATGATTTACAAGATTGCCTTTGGCAAAAGAAACAGTACAATATCAGTAGAAACGCTAGCAGCCAGAGCATATTAGTCATGCGCTGGTAGTTGAGTTACAAATTTTGTTAACGCAACACACAATCTCCACAAAAGATGACTTTTTAAACCTCTTAATCTATTCTCCTGATGTTATAGTCCCAGCTTATGAATTGCTTTGGGTCTTGTTCATTATTCCTTCCCCACAAGATATATGCGTAATGGGCCTCAGATGTCTTTAGCCTTAGGTGCACTAAGCAGTAGTGTTGCATGTAACTCTGAATATGTGTTACACCATATTAAATCTTGTAGCCAGTCGTCAAACCTCCTAAGGTGACCCCTATCACAGGCCAAAGCCACCCAACGTTTCCCAGTATGAGCGCCTTTTTAGTGTGGTTCCTTCTCAACTTTGGGATTTCTTTTACATATTCTAAAATTGCAATCAAGGGATATGGCACCAAATTATGTTCAATTATATGCTTTAAAAACACTTGCCCCATAATCCCTGAATTTGGGACAGCTTCAAACTAAATGTATAAAACTTGTGTCAAAATGGATAAAACTGTTTCTGAGAATAAACTGAAAATATCAAGGGCATAAGGATTCATTAAAAAAACACATTTTTGGTTCTGTGAATGATAAAACTGTTAATGTTTATTAAATAAATTAAATATGTATGAGGTCATTATAAAGTTCAGGATTTAGGAACATTATGCAACTCCAGTCTCAGTTACTGCTAATAATATGCTCAATGTGTTCTCCTTCCAGGAGCGCTGCTCAAGTATGCTACTGTTTGACTCAAAATTCCACTGGTACAAGTGGTCACTTATCGGGAAACATCACTTACAACGAAACTTTTACAACGCACTACCATTACAACGCGGTCATTACAACGCAAACTATTACAACGCATTGCGCTGGGGGGCGCTCTAGGATAGGGAATAGGTTAATTTACTATCCAATAACCTTCCCTAGTGTCCACGGGGACTGGAGTTGGAATAGTAAATTAAACTATTCACTATCCAACACCCAAAAGCGCTATGCGTTGTAATGGTATGCGATATAAAAACCGCGTTGTAAAGGCATGCGATGTAAAAGCATGCGTTGTAACGTCATACATCCCACTTATCATGTGCAATGCATATTGAGGGTTAGTTTTTACATTCAGGTATTGATTTTACAGGCTTATTCTGTAGATAGTGTTTGGCATCCATAATGTTACAGATACTGTGATGATGCCAGAGACCACAAAATTGCACCAGTTGTTAAAAAATACTTTCATATTCCAGTATTCTTATTGCTTCTAGCTTGAAAAATACCTTTGCATTGCAGTATCCCCATTGACCCCAGCATTTAAAGCAAAATACCACACATTGTACACATTGTGAAACTGTGATCCTTCTTACCCACACCCTCAGAAGCTCCAATCCTTTTTATACTGCCCCACAAAAGCTATGAACCTTCTTAACCAGACCTTCAGGAGCTGTCACTCCTCTTACCCGGAACCTCAGAAGCTGTGAAATGTCTTATCCACCACCTTAGAAGCTGGGAACCTTTCTCCCCAAATCCCTGGAACCTGTGATCTTTTTTGTCCAGACCCATAGAAGCTGTGAAACTTCTTCCCCAGATTTTCAGATGCTGTGACACATCCTACCCAGGCTCTCAGAGACCATAAGCCTTGTTACTTAGACCCTAAGAAGCTTTGTACCTTCTGACATAGAGCCACAAAAACAGTGAACCCTCCTACCCAGACCATCAAATGATGTCAGGCTTATTACTCAGAACCTTACATGGTGTGAGGAGTCTTAGTTATCCACTCAGAAGATGGGAGCCTTTTAACCCATTCCCTCAAGAAATGTGAGCCTTATTACCCAGACCGTCAGAATATGTGAGCCTTCTTCTTCTCACTCCATCATTTGACTACTCTACATTTACACAGTAGTAAAGGCACTAAGGAATGGGGACCTTATGTGGCGGACTCGTGTAAGAGACACATGAAAAAAGAACTCCTTGAATATGTAGGAAAGCCTTGTATTAGGACCATGTCCATTGGAACTACCCATTTTAAATGTGCCTTTTGGTGGTGTTTTTTCATAAATAAAAATAATTGTTTGTAGGAATAAACATCACTAAAATGTGAAGAAAATGTGTGTGTTTTTAGGCAACATTTGAGATTTGCAGGGAATTGTCTGTAGGAAAATGTCCTGGGATCTATACAAAGCACACCACCCTGAACTTCCTCAGGTGTCTAGCTTTCAATAATGTCTGGGTTTGGTCAGTTTCCTTGGGGGCTGTGCCCATATTACATCAGCTACCCCTATTGCTGGTCGCCATGTTGTGTCTTGGTGCCCTTTGTGTCGCTGGTGCTCGGACAAGCCACACAATTGTGAAAACATTTTTATTGCTAGAAGTGTGAGGATGCCAGGTGGTAGGAATGTAGATCCCCACAGATTCTGGAGAACTGGGTCACAGAAATGAAAGGAAAATGTGTGATTTAAGGCAATCTTTGAGGTTTGTGAAGCATGTGAGGGAGAACCCCTTATGAGATCCATGCAAGGCACACCTCCCTGGACACCCTAGGTGTCTAGTTGTCAGGTATTTCTGGATTTATTTGGTTTCCCTAGGTGGCGGCTTAGCACTGGCTTGAATAATGCAGCCATCTTGCATGGCATGTAGGAGGAAATTGGATTTACCCCCACTGCGCTGCTCCATATGTAAAAACTATGCCTAAAAGAATCCAAAATGTCTCTTGTTTGCCATGTGAATGTCCTATATCCCAAGGAGGCAGAACGAATGTTGGGGCGTTAGGGGTGAAGCCTAGGTCCAACATCAGGTAGGCCCACCCACATCCCATATTCTTTTTCATAAAAGAAAGAAAATACCTGGTTTCTAGACTGTATTGCCCCTTTTAGGGTGGGGTATGGCAGAGTGCTAGAGTGGGACATCCACATCCTTTTTTAACATTTCCTGATGTCTAAAACTCTTTCTATCCCAGGGGGTTGGTGAATTTTGGGCAAATGCCACAACCTGCCTCCTACAAAAGCAGAAAGAACAATTGATTGACAGGATTTTGAACAATGTCAAACATTCACCCCAGTACAGAGATCTGAGCCTAAACCCATTGTTTTTTGCTCCCCATGCCATTCCAGTTTAAACCCAGCCATATGAGCTGCCAGACCAGGTTCTCCCTGGACCGGAGACAAGCATCCTGGGACCGGTTTGGATGGGTCCAAACTGAGGTGGCATAGTGAGCAAAAGAATGAAGGATTTAACCCAAATCTCTTGAGTAGGGGAGAATGTTTGATTTATTCAACATTCCATCTATCATTTGTTGCCGCAGCACTTTTTGTTCTAAGTGCGATGGGTATGTCCAGACATGGGTCCCTTGCTCGCTGTGCCACTGAATTCAAGCTAGCCTGGCTGATGAGGGGTGATACTGCGAACCCAGACGTGGGTCCCTTGCTCGCTGTGCCTCTGAATTCAAGCTAGCCTGGCTGACGAGGGGTGATATACTGTGAACCTGGTCCCAGGATGCTTGTTTCTGGTCCAGGGAGGACCCTGCTGGCAATTTGGGCTGGACTGTTCCTATGAGGAACAGGGTTAAGACTGATTTGCATATGGCTGTGTCCAAACTGGGGTGGTGTAGTGAGCAAAAGAATGATGTATTTAACCAAGATTTCTCGAATGGGGGAGAATGTTTAATTTATCCAGCATTTTATGCATCATTTGTTGCCCCAACGTGCCTCCTAGGCATGGCAGCATGACTGTATTGTTCACTTTGGGTGCAGGCATGACCCAATTCCAAGGTAGGCTGACACCACCCCTTTCACAAAATTAGGCCTAAAAGTCCTGGTTGTTTAGTGAGCTTGGTGGGGGAGGAATGGGGCAATGCCCAATCTACCTCTCGGTGGATAGAAAGTTTGGATTGCCCCTTCTTAGGGTGAGGGCATGTCCCTATGGCAGGGTGGGACACCCCTCCCCTTCAAAATATTTTGTCTGGTGTCTAGTGTCTGTCTGACTCTCTGAGAAGCGGAATGGTGGTAAGAATCCCCATCCACAACCCATGAGTGGCAGAAAGCCTGACAGTGTCAGGGAAGGGTGGGAGCAAAGATCCATGCACCAGGGGCAGCTCCCCACCCCAAAAAACCCTGGTATATATCACAGTGGACAATGCATGGGGATTTCCAAACAGGAATCTACTTGGAAGAGACAGTGTTCGGACATTGTGTCTTCTCCAACACTGCCTCTCCCAACCTAATCAGTTGTAGTATAAAGGCACACAAGACTCAAACATGTGTGCCTCTACCATGTTGCCCGAACTACTAATGTGACTTAACCACGCAATCCTTTACCACACATGCCTTTAGCACTCAATTTTGTTTGCAAGGGCATGAATGGTAAGGGTGTATATGTGGCTAAGTTTGCCACTACTCCTGCCCTAAGCTCCAAATTACAACCCCCCTACATGCTCCCCTACATGCCCCCCACCTTAAGCCATAAATTACAAATTCCGTACCTGTCTTCCCCCGCCCTGAGCCCTAAATTACACACCCCCACCTGCCCCGCCCTAACCCATAAATTACAAACCCTCTACCGGCCCTCCCACACTAAGCCCTAAATTACAAGCCTCCTACTGCCCCCCCCACCCTCAGCCCTAAAAACAGCTCATTCCTTAAATACTCCCCCAAAACCAGCCCTTAAACCTACCCCAACCCCCTCCTCCTGCCCTGAGCCCTAAGAACATGCCCCCTCCTTAAAAGTACCCTGACCCCCTCCCTGAGCCCTAAAAACTTGCCACCAACCCCCCAAAGAGACCCCCAGACTCGCCCCCTGCCCCACTTACTTCTCCATGTCCGCTTCCCTTTCAGACGTTCCTATTCCTGTTTTGAGTCCCAGCCCATCCCGAACACTAGAGCGCATTTGCCTTAACCATGCTTATGTATGGTTGAGGCAAATGTGTTGTTTGGGCAGGCATGGTTACGCTTGCGGGCTTCCGGTACGAGTGGTTATGTCCACGTAGTTCCGGATGTTTCCCATCCTGATCGGGGTAGGTGAGACAGAGATATGGCCCGACACTGATCAGGATTTGAAGCAAGTTTGCACTAATGGCACCTACAAATTTCTATTTCTATCTCTCACATCAGCACACCATATGGAAAATGGTCATCACACACTGGGTGGAAGGGGATGTGAGCTGAAGTGGAAACAATTCTGCTTTGACATGACCTGAAAAACAAGAGAAGGAAGCCTCCAGTGCTTGCATTGGAGATTCCAAGCATCCCCAGCTGCACTGAGGAGGCAGCACAGATATCGGTCACTATTTACACCCACACAGAAAGGATTAACATATAACGGGAACAACACAACAAAGCACTCAATACAGCATGCAACATCACATTGCAATAAAGCAGCACGAAAAATAACAGACCACATCATTCCTGCACAAAATGGCTCACAACAAATACGCACAGCTATTCTCATCACACATTGCAACCTCCTGAAACATATATTCATAGCACAACGGTAAAAGGTAGCCTGAATCAACTTGCGTTGGTTGTGCCACTTTTGTGGTGCAGCTCTGATGCAAAATCCATTTTGACAGTTACTGATCCACGCAGGTCGATTTACATGGCTTTGCATGGTTTAGTAAATACAAAGTAATGCACCGCTTTGCCTTGCATTGCTTTGCATCAGGTAGGCATTGCATGGGTGCAGCATGGGCATTCCTGTGCCTCCTCCCATTTTTTGAAGCAAACCCAGATTTACAAAGACTTGCAAACCTGGACCTACGCCAAAATGGTGACCCTACCCGACAGAAGTGTAACTAGAAAAAATATCTTCTTTTCTCCTCATTTCATCCTCTTCCATATTACTTCCATTTTGCAGCACAAATAGAAAAGCGGAATACACCTCTAAGGATTGTTTCTGTGCAGAAATGTATCCCATCCTGCACAAAAACAATCCTGCCCATAATACAGGCACCCTTGCACGATGGTGTAAGGGTGCCTGACCAACTACTAGTCAGCAAAAAGTGCGCTAGCGTATAGAGGGAACTGAACAGTGCAATATCTTGGCAAACATGGAGCAGTTTAGCTCTCTTCTGTCCACTCAAAGCACAGCAACGGGGAACATCCTTTTCAACGCAACTTTTACAACGAAGTACCTTTACGACGCAACCATTACAACGCAACTTTTACAACGACTTGCGCTGGGGGGCGCTCTAGGATAGGGAATAGTTTTCATTTACTATCCAACACCTTCCCTACTATCCTCGGGGACTGGAGTTGGAATAGTAAATTAAACTATTCACTATCCAGCGCCCCCCAACGCAAGTCGTTGTAACGACTTGCGTTGTAAAACTTGCGTCGTAAAGGCATGCGTTGTAATAGCATGCGTTGAAACGTCATACATCCCACAGCAACTTGCCTTGCACTTTGTTGTGTGAACTATTAGTAAGTATGCACTGGTCTTTGCAAAAAGCACTGCCTAATCCTACCATCGTGTAGGTACACCAGTTAAAAAGGCTTAGTGATCCAGCACATGTTTGTATGTATATGTTGCATAAAATGAGAACTGGTTTGTGCCCCCAAGAAAGAGAGTTGTGCCTCTTTGATCTAAAAATTCTGTTTAGGAATGCAGTTTTACTAAACAAAAAGGGCCTTGTTTAGTACACCCTGCGGTCCTTACTTTGAAGTACTTACATTTCCTACAACATCCCTTAATCAATTGTTAATTTGACAATTGGAGAAAACAGAGAATTTTATTCGTCATTGGATTCATATTTTTTTTAACTGTGACTGTTATAGACAATAGGTCACACTAAGAAAAATGTATATAAAATCATCAATTCCTGCCCTTCAATAAACTCCTAGACTCCCACACTCGCAGGACGTTTGTATTGCAGCATTTTTATGGAACAACCATCTGATAGAGTTTATTACAACGAGAGGAGGAATCTGAAAAGCGCCCCATGCCAATTACCTTCAATCTTGGCGCAATAAATGTAATACATGTTTTTTCCATTGGCACTAAATATATGTAGCTGGAACAGGGGCACACACAGATTGAATTTTCATAACTGAACTTCCCGGTTTTTGCAGATATTAAACAAATGAAACATGGTTTCTAACAACTTTTACTCCTTGCAGCTTTCAGTGAAAAGATTTCTTAAACTGTTTCTTTCTCTTCAGAAACCAGATCACGCAAGCAGAACCAGGGAAACAAAAACAGTCACATGCAAAAACAATTATGTTTTTGTGGGTGCAGGTCACTTTTCTCGTGGTGCTGCAGTTTATAGAAAGCACTTTGTCAGCATACTGGGAACGTAAATAGCTTTTTAGTTGTTAATTTTAGATTAACCACTTAAATGTTTTGATTTCCATAGCAAATGGCAGCGTGTCGTTGCCAGGCCTGGCTGATAGCTTCGAACATTCTTTCTGACACTGTAGGGTTTTTTAAGCATCAAAATCTAACTTTAACCTAAGTATTCATGAACATATTAACAGCCAATTACAAAGGCATGATCCTATTTCCAAAACCAGGAATAGGCAACATAACCAATTTGGGTTTAGGAGAGGGAATTTCTAAGAATGTCCACTACCCTATACGTTAGGAAGTGCTTGCAACACCCCCACTCCCCTCCAGTCCCTGTACCTGCTTTAATGTATTCAGAAATATATGCGTTGGTGCCTTGGCACCATTAAACCTCGGATTCCAAAAGATACGAGGAATTACTGCCCTTAAGCTAGAATTAGCAAGGCAGGTTAGGCACTATCATAACATACATGCTCACAAGATTCCAAATATTATCCCCCTGATGGAGCAGATTTCATCTACAGTCAGGCATTGTTTTATTTTTGTGCTTCAGACAGACTGCATTTAAATTGCCATGCACGTTTTGGTGCAAGTTAAAAACATGGCACATGAAAAATATGAAAGTGAGACCTAAGTCAGTCTGAAATGCTTGTGCTGTATTAACATGTGTTTTTGCAGTGTAGAGAAAAGTGGCCTTTTTAGCTTTGAAGATTAATAGAATGTGTGTCTCTTTTCCCGGCTCATCCCTTGTAATCTAAATTCACTATTTATGTCTTAAGAGTCTATGGCTTGTTGCATATTTTGATAAACATTTTCAGTAAAAAACAGCTCTTTTTATAATGTGTGTGAATTAACAAATGCACCAAACACTACACATGGGGCTAAATGCTTTTTTGCATGAAAAGCTATCTAACACACTCGCATGTTGCTGTGTGCGCTGTATTAACTGTGTGCACGGTATTAACTGTGCATGCTTTTACATTTTACACTAAATGCATAATATTGCTATGTTGCACATTGCACATTTATTTTGCATGTTGTCATAAATAATAGAAAAGCTGCTTTAAAATAATAGCTTGGCTAGGTAAACATTTATAAGGGGTATTAGTATGAGGGAGGGAAACATAATGGGCTGATTTACATGAAATTAATATTCTCTTTGTGTTGGTTTTATTTTTGGGGCCTACACAAAACATGGCTGCCTGTGAATCCAGCAAGGCTATGACTTGCATTTTCAGAGAAGAGTGCATGCGCAGATCTGTTTGACCCAAACCACGAAGAAGTCAAGGCCTCTTTGTACTTTGAAACATTCTTGTGATTGTGCCAATGTACCAGTTAGATAAAGTATCCTAATAGACTGCGCTGTGGAAGGAAGGAAGAGAATTAGAATGAAACATTTTTCCTAGTAAATGTTGCAAAAACAATATAAATGTATTTACTCATGTATGCTTCTTTTGTTACAACTGGTATAGTCAGGATTTTAGAATGAGTCAGGATCCTGAGACCTCTTGCCATCATGGCTGACCAATCACGTACAAGTTTTCCTGAAGGTGCAACATTTTTGTGTAGTCTGCCAAGAATTGGAGTATAAATAATGACCTCTTTGGAGGCGTGGTTGGCTACTAGGCTCATTAGGCTTCAGGGGGGCGTGTGAGCTCTTGAGAGAAGGAACAGATTAGACCAGATATTCTATGGGTTAGGTACGAGATCGTCATGGGTGCAGCCTTGGGCGTCCAAGGAGAGTCAGGTGTGGGGTTTCCTGGTGATTTTTTTTTCCAAAGTCCTGGCACGTCATATTTTGGCACTGCAGGCAACATTCCTTTGAGGTCTTGTGAAGGGCGGGCTGTTTTGCTCTTTAGACACAGACAGGAGCAGAGAGTGCAGCTGATTAGGATAGAATTAGATGCTAAACTTTAAGTTTATGCTTTGATTAATTAATTAGGTCTGAAAAGATTTATTTGACTTATGCATTTATTTCTCTTAATGGGAGATTTTTGCAAACTATTTAATTATTGATTAGCCTTGCAAGACTATTTTTCTTAGAAACTCTTTAAGAGTTTTGACTGACATCTTGTGCAACATTTCCTTTTCTAAGTGTGATGCTTATATGCAGACTGTAATATGTTTTGTATTAATGCTATTTTTCCTGTTTTCAAAATTCTGTAACCTGATTGATATTTTACTAATGAATAAAGGGTCAGAGAAAAACTTAACTTTTGACTAGAAAATAAAACCCTTTAAAATACTCAATAACTCTCTTTATTGGCTTAAATAATAATTGCATTTTTGACTGTTCAGGTTTATTTAAATCTCCTGTAGGTAATAGATGGTGTGAAGGACCAAACACCTTTTCAGCTGTAAATTAGAGGTAGCATGAGAGTTTTGCATTCAGAAATTACCAGAAGTAATTACCGCTCCATCACCCCTAATGTGCGGTCAGCATTAGATAAGGTGGTGGACACTGTTGTTCCACGGACACCGATGATAGCCCAAACATTGTCACAAAATTGACAGGGGCAACATTTTGTCAGTGGTAGACACTACTGTGAAATGCATGCCTACAATAGGGTAAGAATTACCACAATACTAGCAGTGCTGGAATTATGCGGTGGGTGGGCAGGAAGGACTAGGAAGAGGTCACCACTGCTGCTTAGCAGATAATTTTTTTTTTTTTTACTTTGTGGAAGGACCTCTCAAAATGGATGGCCATAATAGATGGCTGCTTCATCCCTCTGAAGGTCTGGTATATTGAAGTAAAAATGGCCTGCCACATAGAGTCAACTAGAGAACTGACATACAGATATAAGACTTATCTGTCACATTGAGCAATTACTTATGAACGAACGGCAGACCTGTCACATTGAGCACTGTAGAAAGTTTGTTAATTCAAGAGGGCGGTCTCTCCTGCACCCATCTTCACAATAGACTTCCCACAAAGAAGCTTCTGTCCCCATGCCACTCCCATAACTTGTCCCGCTTCTCCTGACATATGGTGCACTGTCACTGATTACGCAAACACGTGTATCTTTGTGGCATATTTGAGAATATGGGTTGATCACAGTGGCGAAGAGCTAGCGTCTGCAGGTCCTGGAAGCACAACATTCGACTTCACAGGAGTTGGAATGTTAGGAATATCAACATAGGAGGGCAGGGGGAGCTTTCCAGCAAAACAAGCGGGACTCCAGCAACAAGTGGGTTTTTTGAGAGGGGCATTCTGTTTTTCTCACTACAGCTGCTAGGTAGGGGCTGAAGAGAAATTTGGGTAGGTTGTGTGCGAAGCTCTACTCCCTGGCAGGGTAGCAGTTTTTGGGTTAGTAATTCTCAGTAGGAGGAAGGCAAGAGTCTCAGGTAGGGCTCATGTTGGCAGCCCATATGCTTGGGCAGTTTAGGGTGCCCTGCATATCCCACACTTGTCTGTTGGTGCATAAAGTTCTCCTGGGGACAAAAGTTGGGGATGGCCCGCTCTGACATTGGTCCATTCTGAAGCAGTTGCTTTTATCTGTACCCCTGAGATGCCAGGCTATTGCGTGTTGCTGCTCTGTGGTAGTGTTCAGGCACTCTCAAGTACTGGGTGCCTCTCTCTTCCTGACATCTTCTGGCCACTAAATACAGCATCCCCTCTCGAGCTTCTGGTCCAAGAGGCTGTGGGTATGGCATCAGTGCGAATTAGTTAGTTTAATGTCTTCCTTTGATGCATCAATGGCTGGGAATATTTTTTCACCCTGCAAAGTAGATGGAAGAATCTTTTCACTTCCCTCTGCATGCCAATGGTACTTCGTTTTCCATGGCAATGATTTGTTTTGATATGCGATTAGTCCTTTTCATGGAAAACAGCAAATGTTTACCCTTGATGTTGTTATGGTTAAACCTAAAACAATGCTCACACATCTTTCCGAATTTGGGTATGCTGGCAAACACGAGCTAATACGCCTTTATTTAGAAACGGAAACATAAGCATGACCTACAGGATGCTCAAGCACATTATCAACAACAGTTCATTTAACATTGCACAAAATAAAACTGAGTTACCTTGTGTTAAACTACAAACAATGTATGCAGAGTGGTTATAACTGGGCAACAACACTCAGCATTAGAGACTGACTGTAGTTAACTAACCTGTAGGAACCTAGCTCTTTATATACTATACCAAAGTAAAGTATAGTGTGCACAGAGTCCAGGGGATCCCCAGAGGTATACCAGAGGCTAAAGTAGATAATCACTAACAGCTCTATTAATGGTAGTGTGGTCAAGCAGTTAGGCTTATCAGGAGGATGTGTTAAGCATTTATTGTATTCACTCAATCAAGAACTGATGGCACACACTCAGAGACTAAATCCAGACCAATTAGGTAAGTATAAAAAGGTATACTTATGTATTATTTCTATCACCAAGGAGAACTTTGGGGCACAGGTAGGTAAAATACACTCTCAAAGGCAAGGTTGTACACAGAAATGCAATTGTGGTTGAATTTGGAATTATTACAGATTTGTAATTGCTTTCAAAATGTTCAAAATAGATTGAAATTACTTGATATTACTTTTTAATTACATTGATAGTGGTTTACAGGTAAGTAAACAACTTACAATGCTTGGTGTCTGGTGTTAGAACCAAAGTCCCTCAAGGTTCAAGTTGGCACTCAAAGTGCACCACAAGCGGCACCACAGCGGCCAGATGCAGAATTCAGGGTGCCAATGTTATCCAATGGGGCCACAGGACACCTCCCTTGGGGACTGTTCATGGGCAGGCCACTCGGTCTTGGGAGCCAAGCTCCTAGGGTTAAGGTTGGGGCAAAGGGGGTCCCAGTTCTGCACCAATTTCACACCAACAGCGGTGCTGGGGCGGCCGGTGTTAAGGTGGTGTCAGGAGCCCAATGCAATCCTATTGAGGTTGCCAGTTTTGGATTTTGGCTGCAGGCTCGATCCAGGAAGGCTTCTGGGCGGTATCAACTGCTAGGCAGGTAAGTTTGAGGGCTCAGGGATGTAGTTGTACCTCAGGTTCTCCTCTCGGGGGAACAGGGCGGCCGGATTTCACCTTACCAGACGACTTGTGGTTGTGGGGGTCTCTGTGAATAGGCTGCAGGTGACGTCGGGGAGTCCTGGAGTGGTCAACCCCCCGTGGAGTCGGACTCTAGAGCACTGGGGGACCTCACTAGGACTGGTGGGCCATTTGGACTCGGGCTGTAGGCGATAGGTGCAGTGGTGGTTCCAGGCGTCGAGTTTCTTCATCCTCAGCAAACTTACAGTCTGTCTTTAGAGTTTCTTTTGAACAGAGCGTCTGTTTGAAGGACATCTGGTCTTGGTTGAAGGCAGTCAGTACTCCCAGGGGTTTTGGAATTGCAGGTTGCAGGACAAGTCGACTTCTGGTGCACGATCTCTGGAAACCCAGACGGGCCGGTAGGGCTGTGGCCAAGTCAGTTCTTCTCTACAGTCTCCTCTGCTGTCCAACTTCTTACGTCCTTCTTCTTCATAGGTTGCAGGAATCTGAGGAGGCAAGGGTGAGGGTCACCCCTAAATACTAAATTTAGGGGCGTTACAGGGGTGTGCAGGTGGGGACGAATAGGACCCTTCTTTTGAGTAGGTACACCACTTATTATGACGTCCTCTGGAAGGAGGGGGGCTAAAGCCTCTCACTGATTGGCTGTGTCACCTCATCTTCAAGATGGAATGGACTGAGATGTGTGCTATACCCCGCCTCCCCCACCTCTTATTTATTTCTGGTATTTGTAGAGCGCGACACTCATCCCAAGGGATATCACGGCGCTAAAAAGAAAAAGGGGACTGCTGAAATTATGCGGGGGGAGTTAGTTTATAGGGAAAAGGTGGGTTTTGAGTTTTTGCCGGAATTGAAGGAGGTTTGTAGTGTGTCTAAGATCCATAGGTAATTCATTCCATCGTTTGGCCGCTAGATGTGAAAAGGCTCGTCCACCCGTTCTTGTTTTGTAGATGCGCTTGGGTTTTGCTAGGGCTGAGTTGTTGGATCTTAGGTTCCGATTTGGAGTATAGAACTCGATTTTTCCTTGCAGGATTGTAGGGCCTGTTTTGTGGAGGGCTTTGTGCGCGTGACAAAGTAGTTTGAAGGTGGCTCGCTGGCGCATTGGCAGCCAGTGAAGTTGTTTCAGGCATGCTGATGCCGAATCTCGTTTGCCTTTGTTGCATACCAATTTGGCTGCCTGGTTTTGAAGGACCTGTAAGCGGGAGAACAGTTGTTCGTTCATCCCTTCGAATAGGGCATTGCCGTAATCCAGGCGGCTGACCAAAAGGGCATGGGTAATTGTACGCCGACAGTCCAGTGGGATCCAGGAGAAGATTTTAGCTAGAAGTTTCAAAATTGCAAATCCTTTACCCCAGAGTATGCGTACGTGGTCTTTCATGGACAGTGCGTCGTCCATCATGATGCCAAGGTTTCTAGCATACTGTTTCGGGGTGGGGGCTGTTCCCAGTGTCGGTGGCCACCACGTATCATTCCATGATAATTTTGCTCCTCCGAACAGTAGTATTTCGGATTTTCCGGCATTGAGTTTAAGGCAGTGGTTGCGCATCCAGTCTGCCATTTCGGAGAGGCAGCTGTGTAGTTTTTTTTTGGTTGTTTCTGATCTTTCCGATCTTTCGTCCATGGTCACCATCAGCTGTGTATCGTCGGCATATGAACATATGCCGATGCCCCACTTTCTTCCAATGTCAGCCAGAGATGAAACGTAAACATTAAAGAGAGTGGGGCTTAGGGAGGCCCCTTGTGGGACTCCACAGCCAATGGGACGGGGTTTAGAATGGAATTGGCCCATGTGCACTGCTTGGGAGCGGTTGCTCAGGAAAGATTCAATCCATTTTAACGCTGTGGCTTGTACTCCTTTGCTCTGGAGGATGTTTAACAGGCATTCGTGCGACACTGTGTCGAACGCTGCCGACAGGTCTAGCAGTATCAGAGCCACCGATCCCCCTTGATCAGTGATGCATCTGACACTGTCCGACACTGCCAGCAGCGTAGCCTCAGTGCTGTTGTTAGATCTGAAGCCGGTTTGGGTGGGGTCCAGAAGCGAGTTGTCCTCCAAGTATTTGGACAGTTGTAAGTTGACCATTTTCTCCAGTGCCTTGGAGAGGTAAGGGAGCTGTGAGATCGGCCTGTAGTTCTCTGGGCTGAGGATATCGGAGCCGGCTTTCTTCAAGAGGGGGGTTACAGATGCGTGTTTCCAGGAGTCTGGAAAGGACGCGGAGGCGAGGGACTGATTGAAAAGTTTGGTTATGAGGGGGCAGAGTGTCGGTGCAATTTCTGAGAACACAAAGTGCGGGCAGGGGTCAGCAGGAGAGCCGGATTTAATTGCTTTAAGGACTGCCAACACCTCCTCTTCGGAGAGTGGTTGGAAGTTGGTTAGACGTGGGGAGTTGCCTGTGTCTAGATGGACATTGTCATTGTCGGATGTAGGTGGATGTACATCAAAGTTGTCGTAAGGGGTGGTGGGATGGGAGGGGGTGAAGGTGGAGTAAATTTTATTAATTTTTTCGGAAAAGAAAGTGCTAATCCGTTTGCATGCTTCTGTTGAGGGGGTGAGGGTTTGCGAAGTACAGGATGGATTGCTGAGCTCTTTCACGATTTTGAACAACTCTTTTGCGGAGTTGTGGTTTTCGTGAATTCGTTGCGTAAGGAATGCTTTTTTTGCCTCTCGAATGGCAAAGATGTATTGTCTCCTTTTGGTGGTATAGTTGGCTCTGGTTTCAGAGTCTTTGGTTTGTCTCCATTGGTGTTCTGTCTTTTGACATTCCCTTTTAAGGCTCTTAAGGGTGGGAGTGTACCATTTTTCGTTGGTGGATGTTTTTTTCCTTACTTCTCGCAAAGGTGCTATTTTGTCCAATGTTTGGCGGATTCCGGTTTCTAGCCCCTCTGGGGTGGGGTTGGCAAATGTGGGCACACCTCTCTTCCCTACTTGGTTTTCCAGCTGATTCTCCCACCCAAAGGGGGGTCAGAACCGGTGGGAGACAGTTGCTGGGGGCAGCAAAAGGCAGGGTCAGCTAACAAAGGCGGCAGACTTTGAAGCTTCCCCTTCATGGACACAGCCCATCCAGGGGGAGAAGGCATGACACCTCTGCCCAGGATTGACTTTTGTTTCTGGACCCAGACACTGGAGGCCATCTACCCAGGGGTCCAGAAGCATGTCTGGTAGTGGCAATTGGCAGGTAGCCATTCAGTAGCCACCCTAGGGCTGGTCATTTTTCAGGGGGCATCTCTAAGACACCCTCTGAGTGCATTTTACATTAAATCCCACACTGGCATCTGTGTGGGTTTAATGTGCTGAGAAGTTTGCTAGCAAACTTCCAAAGTTTCATTAAAGCAATTTTGGAGCTGTGGAGATCGTAATGACCAACTACCAGACCATATACTCTTTATGGTTTTACAGCACATATAGGGCCAGATGTAGGTGGCCCAATACCGGTCGGTAACGGCCGAAATTCGGTAATTTCGGCCATTTCCGACCGGTTTTGGGCATTCGGGATGTAGGGGACCAAAAAGTAGCTGAATCGGTAAATATACCGAATCGGTAAAGTTTCCGAATCAGTAACGTTACCGAATCGGTAAATTTACCGAATCGGTAAATTTACAGAATCTGTAAAGTTACCGAATCGGAAACTTTACCGATTCGGTATATTTACTGAATCGGTAAAGTTTCCGAATCGGTAAAGTTACCGAATCGGTAAATAAGAAATGATTAAAATGAATTTCGAGATGTAGGTCCCGTTTTAAATACCGAATTTGCATGAAATTCGGTATTTAAGAGTCGGTATTTACCATGGATTGAAATCAGGTGGTAACCAGGTGCAGGCTATAAAAAAGGCCCCAAAATGCACCACTTACACCAGAATGGCGGCATTCTATGTCATTGCGAGGCGGCTCCGGCTCCAGGCAGAAGGAGAGAGGGTCTGGAGGAGGGAGGAGCAGGTATATAGGCAGAGGATCACACTATTCCAGCTCACTGAGCCTGAGATCCTACAGAGGTACAGGCTGGCCCCACAAACAATCCTGGACCTCATCAGGGACCTACACCAACTTTTGGACCATCCTACCCCAAGGGCGCACGCCATCCCACCCCATGTGCAGGTGCTGTGCAGCCTACACCAGCTTGCATCTGGAAGCTACCAGAGTGTGGTTGCTGCGGTAGGTGGGGTGTCCCAGAGCTGTCTGTCCCGTTTCTTTCAAAAATTCCTTGATGCCATGTTGCAGAGAATGCAGCACTACATTAGCTTCCCTGCAATGCATTCAGAACTGCTAAGGACAAAGACAGACTTCTCTCAGATGGCGCAGTTCCCTAACATCATTGGCTGCATTGATGGTACCCACTTACCAATATGCCCACCTGCTGCCACAGAGTACATTTATCGGAACCGTAAATCCACTCACACCATAAATGTACAGGTGATCTGTGGTGCAAAATATGTGATCACTGACATAGTAGCCAAATTCCCAGGGAGTACCCACGACTCCTACATCTTCTAAAACAGTGGAATCTACGCACGCCTGACTGCGGGGGAATTCGGTGAAGGATACTTGCTAGGTGAGACACTGTGTGAAAATCACTTGAATCGTATTACAGGTGGATGTGTGTGAGCATGTGATTAATGTTAATTTCTTTTTACTAATAGGGGACAGTGCATATGCCCTCCGGTCCTTCATCCTCACACCCTACCTCAACCCAACAACACCAAGTCAGAGGAGATACAACAGGGCACACAAAACAACTAGAAACATTGTGGAGCACACCTTTGGCATGTGGAAGAGCAGGTTTCGCTGCCTCCATAAAAGTGGAGGGGCCCGCCAGTACACACCAATCACCTGCTGCAAAATGATTGCAACCTGTGCAATACTGCACAACCTGGCGGTCAAGAAGGGCACAGAAGTGGAAATCTCAGATTATGAGGACCATGACGACGAGGAAGCAGTGCCTGAACCACACACATCTGGAGGAGCAACATCAACTGATGGCAGACACAGACGGGAAGAGGTCACACGCAACTATTTTTAAGTAAGAAAGGAGACAAAGACAGGCATAGTATGCTACAACACTAGTTTAATTTTGTAATGACGTTGGTTTTTTAAAGCACAAAAGTGCAACAAAAAGCATTTAACTGCAATGCTCTCAGTTCTGGTTAACTTCACCATGAACTGTGAAAGTTATTTCCTTGCTCGCTTCCCAGTAACACTAGTAGGTTGTTCAACCTGCTCACTGTCTTGCTGGCCTGTGGCCTCAGCATGGCGCCTGCTCCTCCTAGGTTCAAGTACAAGGGTGCTTCCAATGCTGCTCCTGCTCGTGCTCTCCTCACTTACAGGCACATCCAGAGCAGCTGTGTGTACAGTTTGTGCATTCAACGGCGCCTCAAGAGCACTGGTCATCCTGCCTATGCCCCTAGTGACCTCATTTGTGTTTTGTGTCATGGCCTCCTGCATGTTGGTGCTTCTCCTGCATAACAGGGATGTGGCAGTGGCCAGGCGGTTGATGGCTTTACTTTGGACATGTGCACAATGCCTATCCTTGTGCCTTGCAGCAAAATCATTGTCTAGTTTGGTGCATAGTAGCTGCACCGAGTTGTTGATTCCCCGCATCCCTGCTGCCATCTCCTTGTTGACCTGTACCAGCTCACTGATGCCCTTTCCTATCTCTCCAATGTTACTATTCAGGGACCTCAGCTGTCGTTGGCATGCCTGGATGGCTCTTCCCTGCATCCTTTGTATCCGCACTATGCTCCCCTCCAGACCAAGGATCACACTGGGACCCTCAACTGGTGCATCTGCTGGCCTTTCTTGCACTCTGCGGTGTCTTGCAGTACTATGGCCCATCCCTGCACTGGAGTGTGTTGTGCCAGAGCTCACTGCTACAGGCAAGTTCTGTGGCCGTCACCCTCCATGTCAGCTGCTACGGACTCCAAATCGGGGAGTGGAGCCACGACATGCCTCCTGCCTGGTTGTGATGGGGGTATCACATCATGCTGTGATGCTGGCATTTCTGGTGATGACAGCAGGAGAGGGGACTGAGATCTGCTAGGGGACGCCAGCAACTCTTGGGCCATTTCTGTGTCTTGGGCAGGTGGATGGCTACTTGATGCAGCTTTGTCCTGTGATACGTTGGGGGTACTTTGTCCTGCATCCTGACTCTCCTCCCTCTCAGGTGGTATCCCTTCAGCCTCCTGCGAACGCCTGCGAGACGTTTCACCTGTGGACATATGAGCGTACATTAGCTAAGCGCTACTGTCTCACAGTCACTACAATTAAATAATTATCACATTGGCCATGTTCTGTATGCAGTCATTACATGAACTAGTTGGTTGGCGTGCTGTATGACATGTCCTTACATTTCCTGTCTACATATCGCATCATGCATTGGCCCTGTATATTGCTAGCAGTACTGGACTTGGGTTCACTTGCCCACTAAGGGTACAGGTAAGGGTGTTGGTATTGGGGGGAATGCAGTGCATTTGTCTTACTTTTTGCTTTTAGCTCTGGCCGAACTGTCTACTTCTCCCAGTCCGCAGACGCTGTCGGGTTCTATGGTTGAGGCCACCATCTACTCCAGGTCAGTCAGGGGGGTGCTGGGTTCTTGCCTCCACCTGTCTTTGATGCCTGCTTGTGATGTTCTGCCATTTTCTTTTTGGTTTGGCTCCTCAGGTCATAAAAACGTTTTTTAAGGTCCTCTGTGTCCCTGGTGGTCACCCCAACGGCATTTACTTTCTCCATAATGTCCAGCCAGATTTTTCTTTTGGCTGATTCAGCCACAGTGAGGGACTGCCTGCCAAACAATTTGTGGTGCACCTTCACCACCTCCTCCATAAGGACCTGCAGCTCCATGCTGCTGAATTTCAGTTTCCTCCTCCTCTCAGGCTGCTCTTTTTCTTGGCTGCTTGTCATTTTTCACTTTTAAAAGTGCTCAAAACCCTTTCTGCAGCTCCTGCACTCTGCTCAGCTCCAACTGCCTTTCCAGAAGCTTCTAATTAGTTGCCGCTGCCTGTGTAGCCACTTCCTGGTGGGGAGGGGGAGGGTGGTAGCACATGATTGGCTGCCTACTTGAGTTTCACTTTTGTTTGCTTTCCGATTCGGTATTTACCGAATCAGTATTTATCGATTCGGTATTTACCGAATCGGTAATCCCTATTCATTCCTATGGGCCTTTTGGCCCATAGGAATGAATAGGGATTACCGATTCGGTAAATACCGATTCTGTAAATACCGATTCTGTAAAACCGATTCGGTAAATACCGATTCGGTAAGTTCCGATTGTCCGATACCGAATTTTACCGAATAGGTATTTTTTACCGATTTTTTTCCTACATACCATTTTCCGAATCTAAAATACCGATTCGATAAAATTCGGTATTTTAGAATCGGTAAAATCGATTTACCTACATCTGGCCCATAATGTCTAAGAATGGACTCAGACACTATAGGGGTACAGTGCTCATGCAACTGCTCCCTCGCCTGTGGTCTAATGCACCCTGCTAGAGGGGTGACTTACCTGTGCCATAGGCAGTCGGTTGCAGGCATTGCACACAGGGATGTGTGCCATGTTGACTCTTCACTTTTCTCTCCACCAAAACACGCAGCATGCAATGGCAGTGTGTGGGTGTTAAGGTGCAGGGTCTCTAAGGGTGGCACAATAGGTGCTGCGGTCCTTAGAGGCCTTCCCTAGTCACAGTGCTGCTGGTACCTATGGTACCTTTTACAAGGGGCTTACCTGTGGCCAGAAGTGCGCCAATTGTGGATTCAAAGGTACAGTTTTGGGAAAGAGCACAGCCCTGGGAACCTGATTGGCTGTGACCCAGGGCACATCAAGTCAAAGCTCATCAGAACTCTGGCAAAAAGTAGGTGTGCTACTGCAACAGAAACCCACTTTACTACACAAGCTCATTGTAAGTGTTGCTGTTTTACACTCATGCACCAATTGTAAAAATTTCAATAATATGTCTTATACAAATGACACATAGAAGCCCCTGCTCCAGTGAGCTAAAATTCTGGCCATTATATCACCACACATATGTAGATAACTGCCGTTGGCAACAAAGGAAGCCAGCCAAGAGAACACAGTGTAGAGAAAAGTATCTCAAAGTGAGTTACATTGGATTAATATAGAACATGATAAAGTAAAAGTACAGAACAAGGTGCATAATTATAGGAGACCTACTTGAACATATTACACTGTCCTCGAGCAAACAGCTGGTAGGTCACATACCATACCAATAGATATAAAGGTACTTACTACCCTAGGCAGCAGTATCTGTTGTTTCACAAGCAGCATTCTCTGCCTTTCTGACACATGGTTTGAAAATCATCTTTTCCGTCACAGCGCAGCACCTAAGGCTAGCTTCTCTGCTGCAGTAAATTTCCTCCTTCTCAAAGGTGCCATAAATTGCACACATTACATTTGTACACCTGCTGAGGAACAGGAACACACACCATTAATGTGAAGGCAGTATGTGAGAAATGTACTACTTGACAAATGTGGTAGCCAAGTGGCAAGAAAGTAGACAGGATTTTACATTTTTAGCCATAATATCATCATCATAATAAAAATATCACCATCTTAACATTTGTATTTATGGGCAAAGCCTCTTGATAGGTGTGTATAACCACCTAATGGGCACATGCAGCCACCAAAGCTGGTGTCAAATGACAAACAATATGCACAATACATTATTTATTTGATGACAAAGATTACTAGGAGGGGATTGAGACAACAGCTGATGACACTATAGAGCAATCCTATCACTGACTCCCAAGAAGTATACAATATTGCACTCAGAAAGACACACAGTATTATAGAGAAGCCTTTTGGCAATATCAAATCAGAATTCAAATGCCTAGACCTCTCTGAAGTAGCATGTGGTAGAGGCAAAAAGTGTGTGCAATACAATTTTGAACTGTTACACTTTACACAGTCTAGCACTACGAGGTAGAATATTCATCAATGGCTACCCAGGAAGTGATGTATGAAATTTGGATAATGACATGCATTAAAACTCACAAGACTCGCATCTAACAAAGTCTTTGCCTGTAATTTGCGCCTTCAAGGTACACTTTTCTATTCTTGCAGGCCTGCTGGACTGGTTACTAGCCACCCACTTTCCTCTCTGCCAAGATGGCCTTTAGAATAGCACTTCCTAATATATTTAAGAAAGCACTTGCTAATGTTTTGTCCAGCACTTATCCATTATAGCTGAGACTTGGACAAGACAATGGAATTATCACCTTCTAATCGAATAATTCAATCAGCCACTCTACTTTGATCTCTACAGAATCTGAGATCAAATGCACGCTTATGTTATGTTAAAATATTTGTAAAGTGCATGGCTGCCCCAGCAACAGGATGTCCCAGCGCTAGCCTCAGGAAAAGACAGCTGTAAAAGACAAGCAGAGAGGACCACAGGAGCATTTAAACAAAGAACAGCCAGATCTTCAGGGCTTTCCTGAAAGCCCAGTGGTTCTGAATGATCCAGATGTGTGTTCCAGGGAGCAGGTTTTTTGGCGCATAAAGTGCGGCCTCCTGCTTTTACACTTTTAACACTTGGGACACAGGCCAAATTGAGGTTAGCTGAGTGCAGGACCCGCGAGGGCAGGAATGGAAGGAGCAAATTGGACAGAATGAGAGGCCCTTGAGAGGCTAGGATTTTATGGGCCATGCACAGGTCCTTAAATTGGACACACTTGTCAACAGGGAGCTGCGGATGAAGCTAGAGACAGGGCAAAACTTTGGAAGGGAAAATAGCAACCTTGCTGCAGCATTTTGAGCCAACTGGAGTCTTTTGATCTCCGCCTTATTCGACCTTAGGTACAGAAGCCTAACCTAGAAAGAATGGTAGACTGAATAGTAACCTGCCAGGTGTGGGAGTCAAATAATCCAAGAATAGGTTTGAGCCCATGTAGAAGTCCAAAGACCGTGCCTACCACCGATTTTGCCTGGGCTTCAAAAGTCAAAGCATTTCAGACTCAGACACCTAGATTTTTTACCATCGCCTTGGGCTGCGGAGGGAGCGTAAAGAAAAGGGCCACAAATGGTCATCTCAATGGTGGATATCTATTCCTAAAAGAAGGGTTTCAGCTTTACTTGAATTCAGTCACAGGTAATTGTACGCCATTCTTTCTGCAACAGCAACCATGCCGCTCTGGAACTTAGCCCGATCCAGAGTAGTATTGTTGGAGAGAGAGATCACAAGCTGGGTATCACCAGCATAGGACACCAACATGAACCCCAGGGCTTTCAAAACCTGAGCAAATGGTTGAATATAAATGTTAAATAGACTGCAGCAAAATATCATGAGACACGGTATCGAAAGCGGCGCTTAAGTCAAGCAAGATCAGAACAGAAGTTCTGCCTTCATCTGAAAATCCGCAAAGATGCTCAGTGACAGCACGCAGAGCCGACTGGGTGCTGTGTTGTGGTCTAAAACAATTCTGCAAAATGTCTAGAATTTGGTTTGTTTCCCATAAATTTGTTAAGATGGTATTAATATATGTCTCAGTGACTTTGGCGAGAAATGGCAGTAAGGAAATGGGATGAAAGTTTTCTGGTTTGGAAGCATCCAAAGCAGGGTTTTTCAGGAGAATAACTTTGGCATGTTTCCAAGAAGCCGGTAGAGATACTAATGTCAAGGATATATTATTCAGCTTGGGACGGAGTGTAAAAAGACAACCCTGAAATTTAAAAAAACAAATCTGGCTTAAGAGGGTCAGCTGATAAGCCCGATTTGACTTTGTTACAGAGAATATGTAGCTCTTCAAAGGACTGCAAAGAAAGAAGGTGGAGGTGTTGCAGGTAGTTACTAGTATGAAGTGTTAAACCCAAATTTCTCTCTGGCCACCATATTGATGCTGGTGATGTAATCTAAGGCCACAGTCTAGCTTATGTAAGACAGAACATTGTCATTGGGGGCTATGAGGTAGGGTCAG
Organism: Lissotriton helveticus; assembly: GCF_964261635.1. Classification (NCBI taxonomy): domain Eukaryota; kingdom Metazoa; phylum Chordata; class Amphibia; order Caudata; family Salamandridae; genus Lissotriton; species Lissotriton helveticus. The sequence continues at coordinate 1,383,867,396 of NC_136063.1, read as the reverse complement.
ATTCCTTGTGTCTCCACGCACTCATGGGGCTATTTGCGATAACTTCAATAGCGTCAGACAGTGAGATGATATTATTTGCCCATTGTTTGCATATTAGACCACCCACACCAATAGCTAACAACTATAGCATATAGGGTTGAGGGGACATCTTTGCCACCGTTGACCTCGCGCTTAATGTACGTGATTTGTCCCTAACCTCTTATGCATCATCATTTTAATTCCACATCAGTGTGTGACTACAGGGTGCCGCCCTCACTCCGATGCCCTTTTGAGCACATACTACAGTGAAACTCGGCAAGATTGACTGGTTTCACTTGTTTTTCCTCAGTATGAAATAAAGGTGCCCTAAGAAGGAGAGGGACGTGGTGGTAAATTCCGAGGGGCTTATTTACAAGCGACTTGCGCCACCCAAACGTCACTTTTTCCATGTTAAAAATTACGCAAAAGTGGGGCAAGGGGCTTGTAAATAAGCTCCTGAGTTTTTAAATGATGAATTCCAATTGTCAAGATAATTTGTGGAGATTTAATCCTAAAACGCGGTTATTAAATATACATGCAATTAACCGTACGTGCTGATTAAGTTTAGAGTGACAGTGCAACATGCTTTTTTATGCAAACACGAACACATATCTTTCGCTTTATTACTATTTTTTCACTTACAGATCAGAATCCAAAGTGTAGATACAACACCCATACGTAAGTGTAGGGTTAGTCTTAGACCCTCTAATATAACAAGCATTTACAATGCAACGGTCTCGCCTTTGCAAAAGTTAGAGTTATTGGCATTGTGATGCAAGGAGGGGGGGGGGTGAGGGGCACGGGGAAGAGTCTGTGGTCGAATCTGTTTTCGGAAGTTTTGAAGACTCCGCCTTTCATTTCTCGATGTAAGAGCCCCTGGGGGGCGGGGGCCTGCTGTTTTATTTATAACCGAGCAGACACCGTGACCGGGTCTGTCGCATCTAAAGGCCCTTCGGGGTCAGTGATGCCCGGGTACAGAAGGCCTTGGTGTGGTGCCCCCCGGTGCCACCAAGGGGCAGTGCTGCTCCGTGCCCCATAGCTGCATACAGACCCCTGCTGGGTTTAACTGCACGTCTTATGATTTAACTCTGCTCTGAGTTCATAACTCGGGTAATTGAGCGGGACATGCCAGAGAATTCATGGGACGAGCCAAGCCACGGGCCCGGCTTGGCTCTGCGTACCCACGGCCGAGCCAAACCCGCAGAGCAAACATCAGCGAAGAAATACGGATTCGGATGTTGTAGATAGCGCCTAGTACTAATAGCGCATTTGTACTCAACTTTCTTCAGCAGTTTCCCTCTCTGGCTTCTATCCAATCCAGGTGAACGTTTCAAACGTGAAAGTTTTACTCCTGTGCCTGCTCTGCGGCCCCACACTTCCAGTCCCGGGCCGGTTATCGATAATAATACACATTACAGTCACAGCTCACCTTTCTGATCACCTCACCTGATGCAGGGTGTGATCTGAGCCAGAAATAGTTTTCCCTTTGCAGTCTTGGTTGCAAATGTATGTATAAAATTTAATTAAATAAGAATGTGCCTTTTTTGGGGCGATAGCTGACTAGAGTCGAGTCCAGCACATTTGTCATCCTTAAAATATTTCGAATAATGGTGGTTCTAAGGGATATATATATATATATATATATATATATATATATATATATATATATATATATATATGTTTGAGCAAAGCCCTGGAGCTATAGAGGAGCACTCGATGCTGTCCCTGGCTTGAAGCAGCCTGTGTTTGCCTCGCTGTCGTTTGTTTCCTGCGCATCTTCCCTCATGAATTAAACCCTTTCCGACGCGTTTCGAGGCTGGAACGCCCCGTAATCATGGAGTGGGTCACAAAGTCGTCAGACTGCAGCGCTGTATTTAAACCTTTTATTGGTTGAATGTATCCACCCTCAGTGGGCGTGGCACATTCTGGAAGCATTGGATGCTGTCCCTTGGGAGCTAAATGTTTGCATGCCTGGACATTCCCGCCTACTTAAGGTACAAACGAAAATGTGCAATATTGTCACGAACAGTCAGAACCTACTTAAGGCAAACACTGAGCAGCGCTGCATAGGACTTCAACTTCCAGCATCCAATGCTTCCAGAATGTGCCACGCCCACTGAGGGAGGATACATTCAACCAATAAAAGGTTTAAATACAGCGCTGCAGTCTGACGACTTTGTGACCCACTCCATGATTACGGGGCGTTCCAGCCTCGAAACGCGTCGGAAAGGGTTTAATTCATGAGGGAAGATGCGCAGGAAACAAACGACAGCGAGGCAAACACAGGCTGCTTCAAGCCAGGGACAGCATCGAGTGCTCCTCTATAGCTCCAGGGCTTTGCTCAAACATTTTTCACACGGCTCCTGGCCGTGAGAGGTCGGCACCAGCTTCATCGAGATCACCCAAGATCAAAATGAAAACGGCGATGGATAGGAACTTTTCCTGTCAGCATCAGCATGCTGTCCCTTGGGAGCTAAATGTTTGCATGCCTGCATAGGACTTCAACTTCCAGCATCCAATGCTTCCAGAATGTGCCACGCCCACTGAGGGAGGATACATTCAACCAATAAAAGGTTTAAATACAGCGCTGCAGTCTGACGACTTTGTGACCCACTCCATGATTACGGGGCGTTCCAGCCTCGAAACGCGTCGGAAAGGGTTTAATTCATGAGGGAAGATGCGCAGGAAACAAACGACAGCGAGGCAAACACAGGCTGCTTCAAGCCAGGGACAGCATCGAGTGCTCCTCTATAGCTCCAGGGCTTTGCTCAAACATTTTTCACACGGCTCCTGGCCGTGAGAGGTCGGCACCAGCTTCATCGAGATCACCCAAGATCAAAATGAAAACGGCGATGGATAGGAACTTTTCCTGTCAGCATCAGCATGCTGTCCCTTGGGAGCTAAATGTTTGCATGCCTGGACATTCCCGCCTACTTAAGGTACAAACGAAAATGTGCAATATTGTCACGAACAGTCAGAACCTACTTAAGGCAAACACTGAGCAGCGCTGCATAGGACTTCAACTTCCAGCATCCAATGCTTCCAGAATGTGCCACGCCCACTGAGGGAGGATACATTCAACCAATAAAAGGTTTAAATACAGCGCTGCAGTCTGACGACTTTGTGACCCACTCCATGATTACGGGGCGTTCCAGCCTCGAAACGCGTCGGAAAGGGTTTAATTCATGAGGGAAGATGCGCAGGAAACAAACGACAGCGAGGCAAACACAGGCTGCTTCAAGCCAGGGACAGCATCGAGTGCTCCTCTATAGCTCCAGGGCTTTGCTCAAACATTTTTCACACGGCTCCTGGCCGTGAGAGGTCGGCACCAGCTTCATCGAGATCACCCAAGATCAAAATGAAAACGGCGATGGATAGGAACTTTTCCTGTCAGCATCAGCATGCTGTCCCTTGGGAGCTAAATGTTTGCATGCCTGGACATTCCCGCCTACTTAAGGTACAAACGAAAATGTGCAATATTGTCACGAACAGTCAGAACCTACTTAAGGCAAACACTGAGCAGCGCTGCATAGGACTTCAACTTCCAGCATCCAATGCTTCCAGAATGTGCCACGCCCACTGAGGGAGGATACATTCAACCAATAAAAGGTTTAAATACAGCGCTGCAGTCTGACGACTTTGTGACCCACTCCATGATTACGGGGCGTTCCAGCCTCGAAACGCGTCGGAAAGGGTTTAATTCATGAGGGAAGATGCGCAGGAAACAAACGACAGCGAGGCAAACACAGGCTGCTTCAAGCCAGGGACAGCATCGAGTGCTCCTCTATAGCTCCAGGGCTTTGCTCAAACATTTTTCACACGGCTCCTGGCCGTGAGAGGTCGGCACCAGCTTCATCGAGATCACCCAAGATCAAAATGAAAACGGCGATGGATAGGAACTTTTCCTGTCAGCATCAGCATGCTGTCCCTTGGGAGCTAAATGTTTGCATGCCTGGACATTCCCGCCTACTTAAGGTACAAACGAAAATGTGCAATATTGTCACGAACAGTCAGAACCTACTTAAGGCAAACACTGAGCAGCGCTGCATAGGACTTCAACTTCCAGCATCCAATGCTTCCAGAATGTGCCACGCCCACTGAGGGAGGATACATTCAACCAATAAAAGGTTTAAATACAGCGCTGCAGTCTGACGACTTTGTGACCCACTCCATGATTACGGGGCGTTCCAGCCTCGAAACGCGTCGGAAAGGGTTTAATTCATGAGGGAAGATGCGCAGGAAACAAACGACAGCGAGGCAAACACAGGCTGCTTCAAGCCAGGGACAGCATCGAGTGCTCCTCTATAGCTCCAGGGCTTTGCTCAAACATTTTTCACACGGCTCCTGGCCGTGAGAGGCCGGCACCAGCTTCATCGAGATCACCCAAGATCAAAATGAAAACGGCGATGGATAGGAACTTTTCCTGTCAGCATCAGCATGCTGTCCCTTGGGAGCTAAATGTTTGCATGCCTGGACATTCCCGCCTACTTAAGGTACAAACGAAAATGTGCAATATTGTCACGAACAGTCAGAACCTACTTAAGGCAAACACTGAGCAGCGCTGCATAGGACTTCAACTTCCAGCATCCAATGCTTCCAGAATGTGCCACGCCCACTGAGGGAGGATACATTCAACCAATAAAAGGTTTAAATACAGCGCTGCAGTCTGACGACTTTGTGACCCACTCCATGATTACGGGGCGTTCCAGCCTCGAAACGCGTCGGAAAGGGTTTAATTCATGAGGGAAGATGCGCAGGAAACAAACGACAGCGAGGCAAACACAGGCTGCTTCAAGCCAGGGACAGCATCGAGTGCTCCTCTATAGCTCCAGGGCTTTGCTCAAACATTTTTCACACGGCTCCTGGCCGTGAGAGGTCGGCACCAGCTTCATCGAGATCACCCAAGATCAAAATGAAAACGGCGATGGATAGGAACTTTTCCTGTCAGCATCAGCATGCTGTCCCTTGGGAGCTAAATGTTTGCATGCCTGGACATTCCCGCCTACTTAAGGTACAAACGAAAATGTGCAATATTGTCACGAACAGTCAGAACCTACTTAAGGCAAACACTGAGCAGCGCTGCATAGGACTTCAACTTCCAGCATCCAATGCTTCCAGAATGTGCCACGCCCACTGAGGGAGGATACATTCAACCAATAAAAGGTTTAAATACAGCGCTGCAGTCTGACGACTTTGTGACCCACTCCATGATTACGGGGCGTTCCAGCCTCGAAACGCGTCGGAAAGGGTTTAATTCATGAGGGAAGATGCGCAGGAAACAAACGACAGCGAGGCAAACACAGGCTGCTTCAAGCCAGGGACAGCATCGAGTGCTCCTCTATAGCTCCAGGGCTTTGCTCAAACATTTTTCACACGGCTCCTGGCCGTGAGAGGTCGGCACCAGCTTCATCGAGATCACCCAAGATCAAAATGAAAACGGCGATGGATAGGAACTTTTCCTGTCAGCATCAGCATGCTGTCCCTTGGGAGCTAAATGTTTGCATGCCTGGACATTCCCGCCTACTTAAGGTACAAACGAAAATGTGCAATATTGTCACGAACAGTCAGAACCTACTTAAGGCAAACACTGAGCAGCGCTGCATAGGACTTCAACTTCCAGCATCCAATGCTTCCAGAATGTGCCACGCCCACTGAGGGAGGATACATTCAACCAATAAAAGGTTTAAATACAGCGCTGCAGTCTGACGACTTTGTGACCCACTCCATGATTACGGGGCGTTCCAGCCTCGAAACGCGTCGGAAAGGGTTTAATTCATGAGGGAAGATGCGCAGGAAACAAACGACAGCGAGGCAAACACAGGCTGCTTCAAGCCAGGGACAGCATCGAGTGCTCCTCTATAGCTCCAGGGCTTTGCTCAAACATATATATATATATATATATATTACCTACTGGCGGTGCTGGCGGTCGCCAGTAGGTATATATAGTTAGGATTTTTTCCTATGGGATTTTTCAAAATTCTATGTTGAATAACTTTGGCGTTGATGGACGGAATTGGCTGAAATTTTCCTGAAAATGGCACATTTACTTTCCGGTCCTTCCCTGAAAGTTTGGGGGGGATTCGTCAAGCGGGGGCCGAGAAAAAAGGGGGGTCCCAAAACGTGTTTTCCCCATGTTAATTTTCATAGGGCGGTTGGCCTCACTTTTAGCCCGAACGGCTGAATGGATTTTCACCAAACTTGGCAAAATTGTAGGGACTGGTAGCCCGATGTGCCTTTGCTATGTCTCAAGATATGTGCTACAGTGGTTTTTACGAAAATTAACTTTGAAAAAATATATATTGGGCTACATTGGGCTATATATATGTTAGAGCCCAAATGTAGCCCAAAGATGGCCACCAGAGACAAAAAAAAACAAATGTAGCCCAAATATCAGCCAGATGTAGCCCAACTATAGCCCAATGACGGAATGTCCCAGAGTGTTCTAAAGAACAACTAGAGCGCTAACAGTCTTACTTATGACAAAAGTATGGCACACCTGAAGTCATCTTGATTCGAATAAAGTGTTAACACTTAAAACATTTAATTTGCAAAGGAACAAAATGAGGGGGTTTATTTTGCCATAGAAATTATGATTAGTGCTGAAGAAAGAAAAATTAGGGCACATTTTGAGTGACTTCTCAAATCCTCTTATATTTCATTAAAAAAATTCTGATATGCAGTCTCCCAAGATGGCCACCAGAGACAAAAGAGCCCAAATGTAGCCCAAATGTAGCCCAATGTAGCCCAATGTAGCCCAAAGATGGCCACCAGAGACAAAAAAAAACAAATGTAGCCCAAATATCAGCCAGATGTAGCCCAATTATAGCCCAATGACAGAATGTCCCAGAGTGTTCTAAAGAACAACTAGAGCGCTAACAGTCTTACTTATGACAAAAGTATGGCACACCTGAAGTCATCTTGATTGGAATAAAGTGTTAACACTTAAAACATTTAATTTGCAAATGAACACAATGAGGGGGTTTATTTTGCCATAGAAATTATGATTAGTGCTGAAGAAAGAAAAATTAGGGCACATTTTGAGTGACTTCTCAAATCCTCTTATATTTCATTAAAAAAATTCTGATATGCAGTCTCCCAAGATGGCCACCAGAGACAAAAGAGCCCAAATGTAGCCCAAATGTAGCCCAATGTAGCCCAATGTAGCCCAAAGATGGCCACCAGAGACAAAAAAAAACAAATGTAGCCCAAATATCAGCCAGATGTAGCCCAACTATAGCCCAATGACAGAATGTCCCAGAGTGTTCTAAAGAAGAACTAGAGTGCTAACAGTCTTACTTATGACAAAAGTATGGCACACCTGAAGTCATCTTGATTGGAATAAAGTGTTAACACTTAATACATTGATTTTGAAAAGGAACAAAATGAGGGGTTTCATTTTGCCATAGAAATTTTATATATATATATATATATATATATATATATATATATATATATATATATATATATATATATATATTCACAGAAAAACCATAGGTTTGAGACCATATATAGTTAGGTATTTGCATTTACAAAACCTTGAAAATTCAATGAAAAAACCATAGGTTTGAGACCATATATAGTTAGGTGAATATTTTAATCATACAAAACCAATGAAATTCCCATATATAGTTAGTTGCACTAACTATATATTTCGCGCACCCGCAATCCACTGCTGATGATGTCACATATTACATCATTCATGACATGGTCAGTGACATCACTGATGACATCACTGATGACATCTCAAATGACATCACTGATGACATCACTGATGACATCTCAAATGACATCACTGATGACATCATCCAGTGACTGTGTGTTTCTGTAAAGTTTAAATATGTTTTACATATTGAAGAATGAGTGGATGTATAAGTGTCTGGATGAAAGATTTAGTAGGTGCGTGACTGACTGTATGAGTGAGTGAATAAATGTGTCGTACTAAATGCATGGGTTAGTGACTAAACTGTCTGAATGTGTGCATCAGTATGTCTGTCGTGGTGTAAACTGCTGCATGTGTTGATCATTAGCTATACGAGAGGCTATATGTGTTATTGATTGGTTGCCCAAGTATTTGTATGGGAGATTGAGTGTGTGTGGGGGTGGCTGGGAGGTGTGTGACTCTGTGTATAGATGTGTGAGCAGTTGATTCACTAGGTGTATGAGTTCAAGAGTGCATGTGGAAACAGCTACATGGGCGGTTGACTGTGTGCATGAGTGTATTGATGAGTGAATGGATATCTCAATGCTACATGTCATAGTAAGTACATATGTAAAACACAGTACATGTGAGAGTTGGCATATATAAATAACTGTGCATGAGAGCCAGTGAATGTGTGAGTGGCTGTATGGATCATTGTGAACTTGTATCAGGGATTGTATAAGAGAGTAAATATGTGTTAGTATATGTTTGAATAAGTAAGGTGTGTATAACTGTATCGTTGAGGAAATGGAGGTGAGATTGATTCTTTGCATGACTGACTAGGTGTGTGAGTAACTCCATGGATGAGTGACAGTGTGTGAGTGTCTGTAGACACTGAGTGTATCTAAGGTTATATTAGAGTCTGAAGAGGTTCATCGTATTAGCACATGAATGATGTCATCAGTGATGTGATCAATGATGTCAAATGAGATGTGATCAGTGATGTCATCAGTGATGTCATTTGAGATGTCATCGATGTCATCAGTGATGTCATTTGAGATGTCATAAGTGAGGTCATCAGTGATGTCATTTGAGATGTCATCAGTGATGTCATCAGTGATGTCATTTGAGATGTCATCAGTGATGTCATCAGTGATGTCACTGACCATGTCATGAATGATGTAATATGTGACATCATCAGCAGTGGATTGCGGGAGCGCGAAATATATAGTTAGTGCAACTAACTATATATGGGAATTTCATTGGTTTTGTATGATTAAAATATTCACCTAACTATATATGGTCTCAAACCTATGGTTTTTTCATTGAATATATATATATATATATATATATATATATATATATATATATATATATATATATATATATAGGCATTAGAGGTCTTTACACGAGCACCACAGTGTGTTACACGTGTTTTTGGGTGGTTTGTCCAGAATCACAGGTGGGCAGAGGCACGGCCACTCTTCCCACGTCACTTCCTTCATGCGATCACCTGACTTGGCATTAGCCCTGCACTCCCACAACGTTCACTTCAAAACTATAGCGTCTAATCTACAACCCGCTGCCCTTCGCAGCACTGGGAAGCCCAGCCGTGGATGGACAGAACGAAGGGGGCCGCTTTCTGCTTAATGCTCGGTCAGGGAGGGGCCCTGCCCGGCTCGTTTTGGGCTGGAGGGCAGTGACACAGGCCTCTCACCGAGTGTCTGGAGTGGAGTTTTGAGATTTTCAGTGTGGATACAAAATGGGGAAATTCCTGAACCGCACACAACGCCCCGGGGGAAGGGTGCAATGTACGCCAGGATTACTCCCCCCCTCGCACACTCCCTCCCCCGATAGTGCGGGCTGATGTCTGTAGTCACTCTGCTTCTATCAAGGGAGTGCCCCTTAACTGGAAATCGCACCATCTTCATATTCCTGCGGAATGCAACAACGTCCATCAAAAGATTGCTCTTGGTTCCCAAAACATTGTTTTTTTCTGAAGAATAGTTCATCTTTCCAAATGTATAGGGATATTAGCATCTGTGTGACAGTCCCATTCTTTAGGAAAGGTGGCATATTTAAAAAATATATTTTGTCTATCAAAAACCATGCTGTCCTGTTACCCTGAAGGATGAGCGTGCCCAAAAACATTGATATACAAGGAAGTCACTGTTACTCACGAGCCCAGCATTATTTTATAGCAGCCTTACCGGAAGTCAGGCAAAGTCGCCTGTGACGGGGGCGGGGCTGCGTCCGGACCGGAAGAGAAGGCGGAGTGAAAGCGTCTCGCGATGCCAGAAGGAGAGCGGAGTCCCTCAGAATTGACCTGGTAAGTTGAAAAGAGCTGGGGGGGGGCTCGGTTCCCTCGTTGTGTGTGTGTGTGTGTGTGTGTGTGTGTGTGCTTGTGTGTGTATGCATGTGTGCGACGGCGGGGGAGAGGGGGGTGCACTCGTGTGTGTGCGTGTGTGTGTGTATGTGTGCGGGGGGGTGGGTGTCTCTGTATGTATGTGCGTGGGCGCTTGTGTGTGTGTATGCGCATGTGTGTGTGTTTCCCAGGAGACAGCGCCTGGCCACAGCGCTCGTTCGCGTGCGCGTGTCAGTTTGAAATCGCCTCCAAGGCGATGCGCGCGGCCAGGATTGTCTCCTGGGAAGCACACACGCTGACAAAAGGTTCTCGGCGGAGACGCGCTTCGCGCGGCTAGCCGAGACCTAAAAAAGAGGGCAGGACGGCAGGGATCTTTTCAGTCCTGAAGAAAGCCGGGGAAGGCACAAATAGCTGGCTGAAACAAGTTGACCATTATGCAGTAAGGAGGGGCGAACGGTGCATAATAGACCGTGCTCACCACCATTCTCTAGGTCGTTTGACCTTCTTAACCCTGGTCAAGGAGTCCAGGAATAAAATAGGCTTTGGGACATCCCTGAGCTAGTTTTAACAATAATATCTCAACGTATTACACACTTGATCCCTATTATTCATTGTGTTTGTTTTGTCTCCTCCCCACCCTATTGCTCCACCTCAGGCGTTGGTCTGCGCAGGGGTTTGTTATAAACAGTTTGTGATAATGTTATAAACAGTTTTGTAGCGCGCTCAATTACTCTGGAGTATCCTGGCACGAGCTCGTGTAGAGAGGCAGAAGGGGTGGAGATGGAAATTAGATTGCTATGGTGAAGAGATGTGTTTTTAATGCTTTTTTAAAGGAAAGAATATCTTGAATAGCGCGGAGTTGCAGTGGAAGCGCGTTCCAAGCTCTAGCTGCTTTTACAGAGATAGATTGTCCGCCTAGCCAAGCGCGCTGGAATCGGGGAAGGACCATACGGCACTGATTGGCCGACCTGAGGCAGCGATTGGGAACATACATAGAAAAACGTTTTCTCAGGTGATGAGGACCTTGACCGTGCATGGCTCTGAAGGAGAGAACCAACGATTTAAACAGAATCCGTTGTGCCACAGGCAGCCAGTGTAGACTACGCAAATGTTTCCGAACGCTAGATCTCCTAGAGATGTTAAAAAGAAGTCTAGCCACAGCATTCTGGATGATCTGAAGACGCTTGATCAGGTAAGCTGGAATACCAATGAACAAAGCGTTCGCGTAGTCTAACCGAGAAAGGATAAGGGCACGTGACACTGTCTCTTTGGCTTCCCTCGGGAGCACGGGAAAGAATCTGCGTAAGGCTTTAAGAGTGCCAAAGCAGACGCCTGTTAATTTTTTTATGTGGTCATCAAATTTAAGATTTTCACTAAACCATACTCCCAAGTTTTTTGCCGGGCTACCCATTAAATTGGGGCAGGGAGCGTCCGGTGGCCACAGTAGTTCTCTAAAGTTAATAGGAAAATCACCATAGAGGAGGACTTCAAATTTTTCCTCATTGCACTTCAGTTGGGCAAGTGCAAGCCAACGGAAGAACGATGAGAGACAGAGCTGGATAGCAGAAGTGTCCAGATTATTACCTTGCCATGTAAACAAAAGCTGGGTGTCATCGGCGTAGGCAATTATTTTTGCACCTAATTGCTCGGCCAGAAAAATCAAAGGGGTCAAGTAAATATTAAACAACAGAGGGCTAAGGGTAGACCCCTGAGGCACCCCAGTAGAAAGTGTCCTGGCAGAGGACGCATGTGGCGGCATCCACACCTGTTGGGTCCGATTGTTCAGGAATGACGACAGCCACTCTAAGGCGGAGCCAGTGATGCCGACAGCCTGGCGAGAAGAAGCTGATGGGGCACCGTATCGAAGGCGGCAGATATGTCTACTAAAACCAGTGCCGCTCTGCCGCCTCCGTCCAGGCACTCCCGAATAGCCTCTGACATATCTACCAGTGCTGCTTCAGTGCTATAAGCAGCACGGAACCCTGACTGAGCCGGGTGCAGAGCATTGGAGGCCTCCACAAAAGCGTCCAACTGGCAAAACGCCATTTTTTCACAGACCTTGGCTAGCACCGATAGCAGGGAAATCGGTCGATAGTTAGACAGAGCTAATGGATCCAGACCTGATTTCATTAAGAGCGGCAATAATTTGGCTTGCTTCCAACAAATCGGAACTGTAGCAGTTGTAAAGGAGAGGTTGACAATCTGGGTAACCTCTGCACATACGTTACTGCCACCCCTCCTAACACACGAGCCGGACATGGATCGGTAGGAGACCTAGATTTCATGAACCTCAAGATGGCCAGTATGCCCGCTTCAGCAGAGGGAGAAAATTCCCCAAACTGACAGTTGGGGAGTTTAGGGGAAGGCAAAGAAGGCAGGGAATGCAAGGTCCTCCAATTATAGCATGCTATGCGCAGGCTGTCCTGAATCTTCACAATTTTATCTGTAAAGAAAGAGGACAGATCCTCGCACCACTGTTCAGAGGAAGGCAGCAAAGGTTGCCCAGCACAGGGAGAGAGAAAACTCTTAACAATGGCAAAAATGTATTTGCTGTTATTGTTAGCCTTGGCGATCCTTCCTGCATAATAGATGCCTTTTGCTGTCCTAATGGCAGCATAATGTTCTCTCTGGGTGGCACGGAGAGTTGTCTTAGCAGCCCTATGATGAAGCGTGCCACATTCATGTGGGTGGAGGCAGTTTTTCAAACATGTTGACTTTGTCTACTATAACTCTTTAAGGGTTTATTATTTTCTCATTCCTACTTCCTTTTGTGAGTTGAGAACATTGTCTAACAGACTTACCTAGGCGTAATATCAGAAATTATATAAGCTCCATAATAGGTCAGAACTCATTTAAGACCTCAAAGACAGCCCTACCTAAAGCACTCCACCAGTTGAAGCGAGTCCTTCAATTTCTGCTCTCATGCTTACCTAGCAAACCACTTATAATTTATACCCCCACCCCCTGGATCTTATCGAGTCATGATAGATTATTCTGCTGGTGCATCTTGATACTACTACCCTAGAGACAAAGAAGTGCAAAACATTAAACAACAAGGCAGCAGGCCATCATCATATATGCACCCAGAATCTGCTACTGCCGCGGCTACTTTATTATTTTACCAATCTGCCTATACTGATCCCCTCGGGAATTTTTAAAGAAGTGAACTCTCTGATGATAGACCTAATATAGGGCACGGGGCGCAGACATATAAGCCTAGCGAAGTTACAATTGAATACGGAGCAAGGGGGAATGGGGGGACCGGATTTGAGTGCGTATTTCTATGCTAGCCAGTTGCAGTGGTTAGCGTATTGGCTTGCAGGCCATAATTTGTAGGAGCTGGATATGACATTACGGGATAGGGACAAAGGGGTCCTCCACAGACTCTTACTACCTCAAGCCCCCCTGCCGATATCAACACCCCACTTGCTAAAGATAGCCCTTATTTACTTGAAAAATGCAGTGAGATACACTGGACGGATGACACCGTATGCTCCTACTATTCCGTTATTGGGTATCCCTATCGGGACTGCTCACTGACCGTGCATTACAAGTGTGGGCTGACGCAGGCGCCAACACGATAGGAGATTTTTTTTCGGAGGGTGCATTAATGTCACATGCAACATTTGTACGCGTACGTGGTGCCTCTGATGCACTGTTCCTGTTACATTCACACGTATCTAGATACATACGCACCACCTGGTCACCTGAAAGCACTGAACCACACACGAATACGCTACTTACTATGCAATACCTTATGGGTAACGGGGCACGCCTGACAAAATGGTTGACTCATGGAATTCGAATTGAGAAGGCGATCTCATTACGACAGTTGCGGGACAGGTGGGAAGAGGACATAGGCCGTGAACTTACAACTAGGGAATTGGACACCATACTGGGATACCTCAAGAAAGTATCACGTAATCCAAAATATAAGTTTATTCAATTGATGCTATTGCACAGAGCTTCTTTAACCCCACGCAGATTGTGTGCTATGTTTCAAGTGGCGAACGATTTCTGCCCACGCTGCCACGCACCAAATGCAGGGCTGATACACATAATATGGGACTGCCCTCGTTTGGGACACTACTGGGTGACGATATGCAAAATACTGTCGGATATAGCCCTAGTGCGTTCTAATGACACTTTGGAATACTGCATATTGGGATTAGGGCCGCGTGAAAAGAAGGGAAATTCCACCTGTCGATTTGCTAATCTCGCGCTCCTTTTAGCTAAAAGAGCCATAACCACATGATGGAAAGCTACCAGGGCTCTGTCCCTACAGGACTGGCATACGGAAATGATGAGATGGGGCAAGGCAGAAGGGGCTGAACTTAAAAGAGAGGAATATAGGGGCCTTCGAAAAAAACCGATCCCCTTGAGCTGGAATGCAATGTTGGAGGAATATGCTGCGATAGATATATTACCCTATTAGTGAGTTATGTCATTACTATGGGGGGCTTGGACCACTACCACAAAATGGGTGGGTTTCTCATAACACCAGTGGGCTCTGTTATTACTTGCTTAACAAGACTGCTCTGTACACTTCGGACAGACTGTGGGACCGAGATATATATGATTTTTATATAGTCATGTGCCATTACTACTATAGCTGTTTAAGGCCGAGCGTGAGGAGGGAGGGATGGGTGGCTGAGTTGTGTTAGGTTGTTGTAAAGATATTGGATGATGATAGAGCTAATTGATAATCATGGGTCATGCTGTTTTACTAGTGCAGCCGACAATGCTGTGAACTACCTGTACTAGATTGCTGTTCATGATTCGTATAACAGCTTTAGACTTCTAGGCATAGGTATGCAAGGACTCTCATAGGCCTTCGGCATTACAGAGGTGTATTTCTCTAAACTGTTTGTAACCATGAATAACTAAGTGATGTACCAATGTGATTGCGCTGTGCTATACACTGTGAAGAGAATTATTGTATAAAAATCAATAAACAAAAATAAAAAAAATGCACCCAGAAACCGGGACAACATCTGTGTATTTTTCAGGAACAACCCAAACTTGTCCATTCTAGGAAAGAACTAAAGACACACCTCCTTAAAGAACACTACATCATGGCACTGTAACATTCCACTATCACTCTTCAAACCCACAAACCCCTACAATCACTTGTTGATTGTGTATTTGTTTTTGACCCATTACAGTGTTCTTCTGCCTTTAGCCTAGATTCATGCTTTCCATACACCACATACAAAAACACATATATGCATATGTACATTAATAGGTAATTATCTTGTCATGCTCTGATATCAGAAGATTTGATGAGAAGATGATTCATTTTCTTCATCTTGACTTCCAAGTCAATAATATCAATATTTTAGACTTTACTTAGCGTATGACGTTGCTTATTTTTTTGGCACATGGTGCATCGCATCTTTATCTATTGTGAAAGAGTGTAAAGCTATAGAAATCACCTGAAGAAATGGGCCGACCATCATGTTAGGATTTTAGATAAACTCCACAAATAACTTTCAAAACTCAGGAATCTTTTCAGACTTTGAACAAAGCTCCCCCCCTTCAATTTTCATTTTACAGATATCAAGCACCCAGTTTACCCAATAAAATTTTATATAAAATTTAAAGTTGAAGTTGAGCTACCCAAGTTAGAGATGTAGTAACTTCATCACAACTATCAACTTTGTCTGCCAGTGAACAGTATATAGTAGTTCCAGTGGCAGCTCCTCTGCTTAGCAGTGAAAGAAAGGAAAAAAAATGATATTAACTTGATGTGATTAGCATTTATTTTTGTTTCTGCTGCGGCGTCTTGGCTGGGTGGGACAGGTCTGCTCTGCTCACAAAACAGGGCAAGGGAAGAGTGGTTGACACACGCTGTAAGTGAGCATGACGCTTTGGCCGTCCGTCTCGGGCCGGCCAAAGCGTCATTCACATGTAGCATGTTCTCCACCCATGCTGAATTACAGCCTGCGTGGAGAACATGCCTAGGCCGCTATTCCCTGGCTGAGCGCCGAATCACAGTGCTCAGACCAATCACAACGTTTCCCGCTTGCTGTTCATCTCTGACGTGGAAGAGAGATGATGTGGGAGAGACGCAGCTATAAGATAAGTATTTTTTTTTCTTACACCTCCCTTACTCCCTGCCCCGCCACCCCAGATCCATACCGGCCACCACTGAATAGTTCAACCTTGAACAGCTCAGAATTAAACACATGGATAGAGTTCTGGAATAATACTAGCAGGAACTGAAGCTCTCCAAATCTAAGTTATACTACCAAGCACAAATCAAGCATTGCAAACCCATCATCAATGCTAATTTTGTAAGTAAAATTGCAACAGCACTCGAATTGCATGAAGGAAGTTTGCATTAACCAGATCCTGAATAATTGTGCTCCTCTTTTAATTTGCCTCCTCATCCTTGATGACGGGTAGCATGTGTTCAGATTTACATTTATGCCTGTACATGGTTTGCTAATCTGCGATTGCTCTTGAGCACACGTTTCATATTCTGGCGTTTAATTAAGCATAACTTTGTTTTCGAAGATCTTTAAAGTGGGAATTCTACAATTGTTTTTGATGGTCAGCTTCTCTAAGCACCCCTGTGCCCTGAAACTTACTAATGACAAGTGGAGAAGCGTGGCTCAGTGGTTAGAGGTGCAGACCCGGAAGCTGAGATCAGCCGTGGACCAGGGTTCGATTCCCTGCCTCGGCCTCAAAAAATTCCACGGACTCGACAATTCTCGCTCCGGTGCCTACTCGACTCACGGGGTCACACTCTGCGACTCTGGGCAATAGCTTGCTTAATCTCCACTACGGCCCCTCGCAGCGGGATGCCTGGCTTTCACCTTGTGAATACCCTGCCGGGGTATCTCACAGGGGAATACCAGGACAGGTTCCCTAAGCAAGCGCCTTGAGACCCCTGGGTGATTCGTGCGCTATATAAATCGAAATACATTTACATTTACTAGGGGCCAGATGTAGGTAAATCTATTTTACCGACTCATAAATACCGAATTTTACCGATTCGGTATTTATGAATCGGTAAAATAGAAGCAGGGAGATGTAGGTACATCCAGATTTTTTTTACGGAATCGGTAAAAATCGGTATTTACTGATTCGGTAAATGCCGACCGGTAATGCCCATTCATTCCTATGGGCTTTGAAGCCCATAGGAATGAATGGGCATTACACCGAATGTCACAAGGGTGCAAGGGGTGTCACTTTGACACCCTCTGGCACCCCCAAAAGAGGCTCGGGTGCCATGTGGCAGGCATACCTGCCCTAAGGGCAGGTCTGCCTGTCATATGGCACAGGTGTGCATGCACACATGTGCATGCACACCGGAATCGGTATTTTACCATCAAATTGAATTTGATGGTAAAATACCGATTCTATAAGGCTTGTGGGACTCAGTAGAGTCCCACCTACATCTCAATATTACCGAATCGGTAAAAATACCGATTCGGTAATTAACAGAATCGGTAAATTTACCGATCGGTAAATTTACCGATTATGTAATAATTTGCCCCCTACATCTTAAATTCCTTTTACCGGTCGGTAACGGACGAATTCGGCCGTTACCGACCGGTAAATCCCTACCTACATCTGGCCCTTTGCCCCTTAAGTCCATACGAGCCTCACCTCCTTGTTATTTTCAGGTGTCGCTCCCTAAACATTGAATGCACTACATTCCCCTCTCATTCAGAAGTGCTCCTTACCTCCATGCTATATTGAGAAATATGACTCTGTCTGTAGTATGCTTAATGATCATTTAATTGTACACACCAACCGTAGAGCATAAATACTATGGGCCTCATTTACAATGAGGCTGTAGCACCGGAGCGCCGCTTTTGTGATGTTCCGGTGGCGAATGGGCCTGCTCCATATTTACTAGGCATCACTAAGCCACTTTGCATGGCTTAATGCAGCCTTGTAAATATTGTTTCCTTTAACACAGTTGTTAAAGGGGTGTGCAATGGGTGTTGCTATGGGTGCTCCAAGGAACACTCATGTCTTTTTGAGACTGCCCCATATTTACGTAACTCTGAGGCAGCGCCAAAAACATACGCCACCCCAATTGTAAAGAAGGTGAAACGAGGAGAAATAACTTTATTTTTCCTATTTTCTTTCCTTTTCTATGTGTGCTGCATTGTGCGGCACACATAGAAAGAGGAAGAAGCCTCTTGTGATTGTTTTTGCAAAGGAAGGTCTCTTCCTGCACAAAAACAATCATCCCTGCAACACAGGTACGCTTACACGATCGCA
The DNA here is from genome assembly GCF_964261635.1 of Lissotriton helveticus. Classification (NCBI taxonomy): domain Eukaryota; kingdom Metazoa; phylum Chordata; class Amphibia; order Caudata; family Salamandridae; genus Lissotriton; species Lissotriton helveticus. Next base: position 1,383,849,133 of record NC_136063.1, on the reverse strand, counting down.
CAAAGGTGCCTGCCTTGGTGCATGGCAGCACATTATGCGCCAGCGCAGCGGAAAAGGACAGGAATGCGCCATATCTGATAGATACAGCATATTCCTGCCCTTTTCTTCTGCCATAGGGCAGCGCAGCACGAAAGCCTGCAGCACTGTCATCTGCAAAATCGTGTAAATAAGGCCATGAAAGTTTAAACATAGCAATTTGTGGAGCACATAGCACAATAATGGTAGCACCATAGGAAAATATATTCTTTAGTCTTCTTTGGTTTTCTCTGTTGACTTTTATTTGTTTGTCTCTTCTTTTATAACTTCATTGTACAGGGTGATCATTTATAAAGTAGTTTAGTCACTGCAAGGGGTTCACATAAAGTTGACAAGTTCATCCAACATGTGTTTTGACTCATGTGATTCATTGTCATGGCTCTATATCAAGGCTGAAAATTACACAGTGTTTGCAAACAATTATGATACACTTGTTAAGGTATCATCAAGATTCGCAGTCTCCAAGTGCGCTGACCAAGATTGTTTCAGTTACACCGGATTAACCTGTCCACAAACCTACCCTGCAGTTATCCCCAGATGACTCCCCAGTAACACCACCCCACCTAGGTGCAATTACAATATTATGTCTCACATCACACACAGGATATCCAGGTGAGCACATGGGCTCTCTCCACCTCCACTTGCCATATTGAACCACCCCTAAAGTCAGCCCATCATCTTTTCGCTACGCAGGTGGTCAAACGAACCATGCAAGTGTGATGGATTGACTTAATATGGCAGCTCTCTGGGAAGAACACTTCTCACTTTGTAAGTGGCTGTTGTTATAGAGCATATTGTGGGTGGATTTAAACAGTTGTTACTTTTAAATTTATTTCTTGACCTTTTCCTATCAGTGATTGTAGTATTTATTTTATTTATTTATTTAAACGTATAAGGCGCACGGCTACCCGCAATGGGTTTCCCGGCGCCAAGGGATAGACTGAAGAAGAATGAACTACTAGTACGATTGTTATGAGTGGACTCACTGTGGTGTCTGATTTACTTCAAGGTTTAGTTGCTCTACCTTTGAGCCTTGTTAGACATTGGTAATACTTAAGTAGCATTGGTTGTAAATTCAGCGAATTGGGCCTGACTTTCATTTTTGTGAATATATTTGTAGATTTTTATGGAGGAGTCGTCGTTTGTGTATTTAAATGACTTTATTAATTGGGCTCATGATTGATGTTTTGTTGCTGGCAATGAATGGCAGTGATGATGGTATTCTACTTTTTCTGCCACTGATTTCAAAAGAGTAAACAACCGTATGTGGATTTTTCATTTTCTAATATGGTACCATGTTTTGTATGTTTAACACCCATGCAATCCCAGTAGTTTTATAAGCGGATGACGCAGTTCTTTTACCATTACCAGCAAATGGCCTTCAGAAGTTTTTAAACGGTATTAATAATTATATGATCAAGTTAAATCTTGAGTTGAATCACCAAAAATCATTTATAATGACCTGTGGGCCCAAACATAAAAATTCAAAACTTTTTTAACATTTGGGTTACTCCCATAGAAAATGTATCCTTTTTTAATTATGCAGTCATTTTGCTTGATGCTAATGGGTCTTGGGAGAGGTTAATTAACCAGAAAATGCAAAAGATGAGGGTAACATGTGAAATGAGGTTTAGATTTGGCAAAAGGATCCTCTGTAAACCAATTAGGGAGATGACCCTGCTTTAAAGGACAAAGTGTTTTACCCTTGGTGTTTATGGTGCATGGGGGTGGGGATGTGCCGCTCCAGGGAAGTTGCAGGTAGCAGAGAATACATTTTTCTGTAGGCTTCTAGCAGTTCCCCAAACCACACAAAGTTTTATTTTACATCTAGAACTAGGATTAGGTTTTGTGGAGGGTTTTGTTGGGGTAGCTCCTCTACTATTGGGGTTGAAGATATGGAGCACTCCCAAAGGTGGCTTTTCGAGGGAAGTTCTGGAGGATTGCTTAAATCTTGATAATATGACTGCTATACTGTGGCTGGCTTCAGTTAAAAATAGCTTGCATTATTTAGGTCTGAATACCCTTTTCGACTCTCCTGAAGCAGTAGGTCCTCAAACAAAAGACAGGGTCAAAATAATTTTGGCTTCATATAGGAAGGAAAACCGAATCGAAAGGTCCCTTAATATGGGTATTATCATCAGATATACACAATGTTTTACGCTTCAGGTTAGAAATCCTATTTAACTCTCAGCACAGATTTTATTTGACAAGACTAAGACTAAATAAGGTCCATCACCTAACTGCCATTCCTTCGGCCGACTCTTGGGTTACCTTTTTTCCTCCTTGACCATGTGATGCTGTCTCTTCGCAATCAACTGTGCATTTTAGGCTATTCCGTAATTTCTATTACTCGCTAAGAGGTCAGTATTTGTGCCTCATTCTACTGCATAAGCACTTTATCTCATATAAAGATGGTTTGGGGTATTTGCAATCCCTAGCTACACCAGAAATGTGTTTCTCTGTACTTTCTTGCTGCTATAAAGCTAAGGAAAAATTATGTGTCTTAATCATAAAATTGTGGTTTTTTAATATGTGGTATTTTTAGGAGCTGTTACACATTTTTTATTTATATTACTGATGTTTGTTATCCCTGCTATGAATGTGAAGATTTTATTTAGTATTGTGATTATGATTGCGAGATGTTATGTTTAACTTTTAATGGGAAACAGGATTTTCCACGATGTCTAAACCACATACTGCCTTTGCAACATGGTCTTTACAGCGAGGCATCTTTACCACTCCATTCCTTTACCACATGAGTCTTTACAATGACTTGCCATTGGACTTCGAAGTATAATGCTTTCTCTACTGTTGCACAGACTGCAGTTGGAATATTAATTGACACCTCTCCAAAGTCCAGCACTTTCCCCTAAGGCAAGTCATTGCTCATTATAAAAAAATGCATGATAAACGAATGCAGTGGTAGAAATGGGTCATTGTAAAGATCTTGTTATAAAGCCATGCATTGTAACGACTTGTATGGTTCTGACATACAACCACTTTTAATTGGTTGTATTGTTTCCAAACAGAGTCCAAGCAATAAAAATCATTCCTTTCTCTTTCAGGATAGCTATCAAGAACTAGCCCACGAGATGAACCGGGTATGATCACATTAACTCAGAGAGTGAGAGAGGCTCTACTGCAGGACAGACATGGCCATTAAATATACTATGACATGGAGATTAGAAGTTTCAGTACCAGTGGTTGTAATAATGTGCTGTCACTGCGATTTTATACAAGGAAGGCTGCAGCACCACTGATCATTACTAGGTATATATATTGTTGCTAGGTCTGCATGTATGTGATGCTGCTATACCTCAGACCTAGCTGATAGGAAGTGGAGTCCTGTACAGTGTCAAAGGGCAGCAATACATTCAATAAAAGATTGGAAGAGTAAATCGGCTTTGAGAGAACTATTACTTTGTCATGAAGTAGCATTCTTCAAAAAAATGTGCTGTGAGCTCTTTTCAAAATTGGAGCAGTGTTAAGGCTGATTTGATGGCTATTGCTTCATTGATACAGATCTTGGGTGCACAGTGGAAAGGGAATGTGTCCCTATTTTCTCTTTCTTACACTTCTTCATCTCATACCTGATAGTATCATAGATGCTGCTGGGCCAAACGCCACCAGAGATGGTGAGCTTGCCATTCAGACAGCAGGGGGTCATGATGGTTTTGTAGAGCTGAGCCTGCTTTTAAAGATGGTGTAGGCTAGCAAGGGGAAAAAAGTGAAGTTCCATAAGAATACGGTCACATTTCTTCTGGTCCCTGATCAGGTGTGTTGCAACATGTTGGATACCCTTTGGGTGGCAGTGTGGAGTCTGGGAGGCCCTGGAGCAGGGGATTGCCATGGGCCAGATGTGATATCACAAGGGCTTGAACAGCAGTTCGGAAGTCACTTTCTTGGAGGAATAGTTTTACTTTCTTTAATAAGGAGACTTTGAGCATAATCAGCATTTATTGTATGTGCTGTTATTTCAGATATGGATGCTGATGTCTGGGGTGAAAGAGACTTTAAAGTGAGCTATGTGTCATCGACACCCGGTTCATTTTGTCAGTTTGTGGCATATTTGGAGTGTACCTTTCAAATACTGAATTGGAATGCTATGTTTTAATGTTTTTCTAACGAATTCAGATTGCAAAACATTAATATTTTACCACCTCCTCAAAGGAGATGGTAAGTCATCCATAAATTGAAAGGTGTCCCAAAGGGACAGCTTCCTCTTTGTGGATGTTAAAAAGAAGTTTTTAAGGGTAGGCAGTGGGCCTACGGACCACTGCCTATTCTTAAAATATGAAAATTAAACTTTTATTTCTTTTGTTTAAATGCATCTGATTTTGCTTTAAGGAAACCGAGTTGCATTTAAAGACAAAAGAATGCTTTATGTAAAAGCAATCACAGACATGGTGGTCTGCTGACCGCAGACATTGATGGCTGAGATACCTAGAGAGGTCACAATTTGCACCCTACCTCATTAATATACATAAGGGAGGTCGAATTGTGACTAACTTCGAAACAGTAATTTGCAAACTGACCTATTACTAATTAGTAGGTTTGCAAATTACCATACTGGTTGCAAAATACTGGTTACAATTTACGACCAGTAATTTTGTGAGCAGGTGTATACATATCTGGCCCTTGCTTATTTGTTCCTGTTCTCCTGCGGTAGAATCTTTTGCCCTGAATTACTGTTCATTACTCAAGCTGGCGTTAATGCATAATTAAATCACTCGGATTACTCGGGTGTATTAAAATTTCATCTTGGCCTATTTTTAATCAGTAAATAGGTATTTCTTTTATACATACTTTTGTAGATTGGGACCCCTGCATATCCTTGTATAGTGCCCTGAAGAGGCCTAAACAACATAGGTCAAGACGTGTCAACCTTCCAGTTGAAAAAGTCCCCACCCAGACAATGAAGAAGTAGGAGTATCTACTACATAAAGAGATACATCTCTAAAGTAATAACAGTCTTGCATATTGTCTGGATTGATCACTCAATGTGGGTACATTGGACTTGATCTAAAACTTGGACACACAATCTGCTAAAAATATTGTACAAGGAATGCTGAAGAATAGAATGCATTTCTTTCAATGAATACTGTATTTATGGAATATTGTAATTTGAGATCACCGAACAATTCCCATGGTCTGTCATTACAAGGGCAATAATGTAAGGTAACAAATTCATTTTACATAAAGAAAGGTTTACCAATAGTGACAGATCCTGGTATTGTATTCAAAACAATTTATTATAATAAATTCCTATAGTGAACCCCTTAAGGCAGATAGTTTCAAATATATTGTTTAAATTAGGCACATACTACGCACATAATATAATTGATATTATCTGCTTTCAAAATATTTGAAGATACTGTATCACCTTTAAAGAACACAAGAAAGCAACCAGATCCACAACCACATTTGTCATTGTGAATAACTGTGAGGACATCGGGTAACTCTGGGAACATCTAGTAAATGGTAATGTTACTTACATGTTGCGATGTGTTATTAACATTGTAAAGCTGTAAAAAACTTTACAAAGGTTGTGACAACATAACATTAATTAGCCACATTGAATCCAATTTGATCATATCTACCACATTTTGTGCCTCTCAATAGGAGAGGAGAGTGATAAACATAAAACTCTCACCTAGGAGAAGGAGCAGGGGTAGTATTAATGTAAAATTGTATACTTCACAGTTTTCTTAATTATAATAATAATTGAAAAGCTATATGAATGGCACCCATAAGTTGAATGGTTTATGCAAAGCAGTTTTACCCTACTTCTGATTAAAGAGTGACTGGTGTTCACTTACCCAAGTCAAAATGTAATTGTTTTCAATAAACATCAACAAATTACAAACTATATACAATCCTGAATATTTTGAAAATGTTCACATGTATATTTTGAAGAATATGTTGTGTGTCCAACAACTGAATACTTACAGTCCATGAACTTTTGTGATGATGTGTTAGCTCATCATGTGTTACCTTGCAGCATAAAGCAGAAAAAGTATGCATGCATCCACCACAATACAGCGGACATATTTTGACCTAAACAGATTAATATCAACCCTGTCACTCAGAGCATCAAAAAGGGAAATATATAGATGGAAACAGGGGATTGGCTTTTAGAAATGTCAATTTGGATATAGCCAAGCGCAGCTCTTGTAGTTCATCTAAAACATTTTTTGTCAAAAAAGATTTTGTGATATCATCGGTAAGAAGACAAATTAGAATAAAATACAGAAGGTTAACTATAGAAGAAATGGGCCGAGAAAACTGAGGGAAAGATGAAGAGCACAAGGAGGAAAGGAGTAGCAAAAGGGTGCGTGGGGAGACAAAAGAGGTGAAGATTGAAATGAGAGGAAGGACAATGGGAAGAAGAAGAGGTGAAAAAAGAAGTAAGGATAGTGTGGAAAGGGGAAGCAAGGAATAAGCTAAAGAAAGATGGAATAAAAAAAAACAAAGAAGAGGAGAAAAGAGAAACATGTCTGTTTTGGAGACTAAAACAATCTGCAATCAGTGATGTAAATCATTAGTCATTTACTGGTGAAGACAACACAGAATATCACACAAATTAAATTATCAATTACATCATAGGTAATATCACACATGATGTGATCAATAATGTTATTATCACTACAGTTATTACACAGACGTAACTCAACAAATGTCTTCAAGATATAATACAGAGACAAGCATATGCAATAAAACATAACTTTAGTGATCATTACTTGATATAGCTGTACATTTCTATATATAAATGGTGTTATTGACTCTTACTTCATTGCTGATCAGTTGTTTTACAGAAGCAAGGCCAGAGGGCCATTCACCAACTACAAATGGCAGTGTTAACTCCACCCTAGTAAATTGTACAAACTGAAATAAAGAGCAGTTCTGTAAATTATTGCCCTTTGGTAGATAAAATGCTAATTCTTTACCCCAACTGCGTGAACATATTTATCCACCGGGCTATTTCCACAGATTCAGAACACAACTCTAAAAGTAAGCTCTGGTGTCACTTTGGTGAACTGAGATAATGTCAATCTCATCATAACTAGGTCCGGGCAAAATGTTGTTTGTGACCATAATCTTCCCTAACTTCTGGTTGTTGGCCTAAGCATTTAGAAAATGAGTAATGGATAAATGTGGAACCTGGTGTATCAACAGCTGCATGCACAATGTTTGGATGCCATATCGGATAAAGAATATTGGGATACAAAAATATTGTTGCAGGAGTGTTGTGATGTCAAAAATATCATGGGCATAAATATTGAAGATAAGTATATATAGTTAATGTTTTTATTTGTTTGATGTTATGTATATATTTTGTAAAATGTTTTTGTAATGCTTATTGTGTTTAATGTAAAAATGTGTTTGTTTTTAAATTCCTAATTTAAAATATGTGTGCAATTATGTTTTTAGAAGCAGGATGTTGGGTATCAAGGGGAAAATGGTGGGGAGACTTTTAAAGTATGTTTCTGTATATAATAATATATGTTCCGTAATTTAAAATTGTTCATATTGTATTATTTTTGTGAACAAATTTATCTGTTAAATAAATATATCTATATGTAAAGGAGACACGTGTTTTCATAATTATTTTTAAATTATTGTTTCAAGTTGTAAATGTTTTCAGTTTGTTTGACTTTTTTATATTTTTTAAATAATAATTGTGTATTATTTTTATTTCAATATTTATAGTTTTTAATATTACAATTTTTTAATTCAATAAAAATGTATATTAATTTTTTTTTCACAAGTTGTTCAATTTCTTTTTTCATTGAAATTTACACTTTTGACGTTAACTGTTTTTAAATTTAACATAAAATGATGTGAAATATTTTTTAAGTTGTCTTTGATTAAATGGGAATGGAGTGGGTATTTTTTACAATTGTCAGTATGTTTATGTTTTCTAATTATTTTTTTATTTCGAATATTTTGTTTTAATCTTTATTTTTAAAATGATATATTTTGTGAATTAAGGTTTATATTTAACTGTTTATTCTACATTGTTTGAATTCATAGTGGCACATCAGGGTGCTGGACCACACAATATGAAAGTGGACTGGCCATTGGACTTTGGTTTAGTACATGTTAACGTGTTTGCTAAATTAAACAGTTGCTTTTTTTAGGACACTTTAGTCATGCCATTACTTTTCTTCCTATTTGATGGTATAGTATATTTTGGGATGTGTGACACCAGTTGTGTTTGTTTCCCCCTGATTGCTGATCCATTTGAAGTGGTTAGTATGATCTGACCTTGGAACCAGTACTGGAGTCATACAGGACAAGAAACATTTTCAATGGATGGATATGTGGGAATAATTCCAATTGGGGCTGAAATTGCATTGAGGGCATTTCATATGGTAAGTATTTTAGCTTTGCTTGGCCAATGTCAGCATCATTTCACTTGCACCTCTCCCTATCATATATGTTGGATTTGTGTTTGATGTTTGCAAGTTAGATATTTGATTATCCAAACATAGATGGTGTTAGAAATGGGATTTCTGGCTAGCTGAGACTTGAACCAAAGCGAGGCAGAAACGACCACTCTGGTCAGGATAAGGGAGTTACACGTCTAAAATAACACCGGCTACCCTCCTTGGTAGCTTGGCATGAGCAGCCAGGCTTATCTTAGAGGCAGTGTGTAAAGCATTTGCACATAACCAACAGTAAAACAGGGTACGCACTACAAAAGGACACTACACCAGTTTAGAAAAATATCCAATTTTTATATACTTAAGACAAGACGAAATATGATAAAAATCCACAATACTATACTTAAAAGTTCACAGTTCCAAAAATACGCTGATTAAAAAGAGTTCCTTGTGTGGGTAGCTCCGTCCGGGCAACCACGGCATCGTGAACAACAAATCCAACAGTTCTGGCTGGTCGCGTGGTCGCGGGCCAACTACGGTGTCGGGAAGACCCGCAAACAATACCTGTGAGAAATGCAGGGATCTGAGACCCTTGAAGTCACTCAAGTTGCAGGTCGAGCTGCTCTTTGGTGGAATCAGGAGCGCTGGCGCCGGCAGGCGTCGGGTGCTGCAGTGTGAAGTGCAACCGTGCGGCGTGCGGTGCCCCCAGGTCACGGTGCGAGCAGCGGCTCGGTGGCGGTGTCAGATGGCGTCATCCCTGAGACCAGGGTTGCAGTGCGAGATGAAGACGGTGCTCGCCACGGTGCTAGCAGGCCACGGTGCAAGCAGCGGCGACGTCGTTGCTGAAGCGCTGTCATTGGCTGATCAACTGGAGTCGATGGGGCCGGGGTCAGTAGGCCAAGGCGGCAGTGCGGGACTAGGGCGGTGCATCATGTAACTTACGAGGGGTGCCCTCGAGTCACTGTGCAAGCAGCGGCGTTGATTTCAGTGGGAAGTGGCGGCGTCAGGCCAGCCAAGGCGTCCTCGTGAAGCAAGGAGCGGAGTGCAGTGACCCCATGTTGCGGTGCGAGCAGCAGCTCGGTGGTGGCATCAACAGGTGTCGTCGGTGAGACCAGGAATGCGGTGTTGCAGCCTTGCCCTCTGCAGTGCCAACAGGACACAGCGTTGGAAGTGGCATCGAAGACGTCGTTGAGTTGGTGTTCTCCAGGTTGCAGCACAAAACACACAGTCCCCAGTGCTGTTGGTCGAAGAACTTGAAGCCTTTGCTGTTCCTGAGACTTCGTGAACAGGGGGCAAGCTCTACCTCAAGCCCTTGGAGAGATTCACAAATTAGGTTGCAGAATGTCCAGTACAGGCCTTTCACTGCCCAAGAAAGTAACAGCCACTGCAGGTCAGCCCAGCAAAGCACCCAGTAAAGCAGACGTTCCTTTTCGCAGTGTCTCCGGCTCTCCTTCTTGGCAGTATTCTTCATCCAGATGAGTTCTAAAGTTCAGGGGTCTGGGACCCAGCATTTGTACACAAAAATCCTTTGATCTTCCAGGCAGAGGGTGTCGGTGTCCGGCCAGAACCAGTTGGACCTTCTCTGGCGTGAATTCCTGGCAGGAGGTGGAGACAGCTTTGTCAGAGGCAGACCAGGCCCTTTGAGGTGCAAGGAAATCCCCTCCCTCTTCCCCCATCGTAACCCAGGTCTATTCAGCCCATCCTGACCTACCTAGAATATCAGGAGCTACCCTGCTCCCTAGCCATCCGTCGTCCAAAAACCAGACAGGCAATCCACATTCCAACAGAGACACACGGGATGACTGAGCAAACTAATACCCACTTTCTAAAAATGGCCTTTATGAACTCAGAATGAAAAGGGCTAAAGGCTGCATCTTTAGATGCTGAGTTTAGGCATACCAAACTTCATTCACTGATACCTTTTTCGGGCTTTGTACGTGGGTGGCACAATCCGTGCTGCGGGCCCACGAGTAGCTGTGGACTCACAAGCCCCGGCACCCGCAGTGCCCGTTACTGGGGACTGACAAGTAAGTGACACATCCAATCATAACGCAATTTACCACAGGAGCACCAACACTTTACCACTGATCAGCAGTGCGAAAAGCGCGCAGAAACGTTATACCAGCAAAACAGAGTCGAAACCGGGAGGGCAGAAAGCAAAAACTTGAGGGAAATACGCCAAAAGATGCCAGGTCTAACAGAGGGTGTTAACTTGTCTTACCTTTGTAGACATTTTTATGGACATGTATCCATTTTTATGTGTGTACCTTACACCTACTTTATCTAAATGAGTGCCAAATGCTGTTACTGTTACGTTTGATTTCCTTATTGCACTTATACATTTCCCACATATGCTTGGCACTTGGTTATGTTACTGGTTATACCTGATTTACTTCAACCCACAGGTTCTGTGCACATAGAGGCTTTTGAGGCATGTGGAACGTGGCCCAGGGCCCCAGCCTTTCTGAGATCCCCTTGGTAGAGGCAAACCGATTCTGCAGGGAGGCTTAACATTATGCCCATTGAAGGCTTCGCTGATTGTTTGGAATCCCATTTACCTGACATTACCTTTTATTCATTGTAGGTGATGTGTGAGAGCCAGTACAGAGATTTAGGAGTGTTTCGGTTTCATGACACTTCCATACAGATGTATCTTTGATATCACAGGAGCTAGCATGTGAGCAATGTGAGGGTGTCACAGAGATCAATAGGTGTGATCTTGATGAGGAGGTGCTGTTGTGTGACAAAATTAAATGCACACATCATTATCCCGGATTATGAGAAGTAAACACATAACCTTTAGTAGAGTATCCCTGTGAAGTGTCAGTGATCTGGCCAAAGAGGGCATGATTGAGCTTTCATTGGATCATACATTGTATGCATTGTAATAGGGTCAGGCCGCCTGGGGTGCAGCAGTGATTCCGACACAATGGCTGTCCCAAGATCGCCAAACTCGTAACCAGGTCCATAATTACCAGGTGAAGAAATGAAAAAAAGAACAAAAATGTTTTCCTTGTGAATGTGCGATCTGTTAAACAAAGTCCTGCAAACTACCTGTCTGAAGACAAATCAAACGAGATAAGTGGAAGAGGAGTATGCATAGAAATGTATTCCAGGTTCCCGAGTATTGATTATTCCAAATAAAATAATTTGAAATCTTGGGAAATTGGAGGAACACTGCTTTGGTAGGTGAATCAGGCCCAGAAAGCTTATGGTGGAGGCTCTTTAATCAGCTTTAACAGTAAAACACAATGGCACTTATTTTGTAGTGAAAAACAAAGGAGTTATATTACACGTGTGTCGTCCCCCCCCCCCCATTCTGAGCTGCACTACTCTGAATGTTAGTGTTCTCTCCATACAATTTCACAAGGTTTTCCCTGGAACATGTGTGCATGGGAAAAAGGGCAAACTGCTTTGAATCCTGATCCCATCACCCCGCTACAGAATTGGAACTAGTGACAAGCATGTAATGAAGGGTATAAATGCGCAACAACTGCTAGGATTATTACTAGTTTTTGGCATCCTGCACAGTTGCTTCAGAATACTGCAGTATTATTGCAGTGGAATACTGTGGTATAACTGCATTGCTCTAAATAATCAGAGTGCTTTAAATGTATGATCATCTGTTTTACAATAAAAATGAATAATGTTTCTTACACTCTAAACTAGGGTCTTCTCTGCCAACGAAACGACTGTCACAGTGCAGCAACATGTTTGAGTCTTCATATATTTTGTAAAGAAACTGTATTCAGAAGTTGAATTCAGAGCTGAGGTTCAGTTTGGGCAGATAGTGTTACAGAACCCTTCTGTGCAGACTTTTAATGAGTATAGCCAGTTAGGTAGCACCTTTGCTGCGGTTCCTGTTGCTAATATACAGTCACAATTGGGGTGCAGTGGTCCCCTAAAGCTTCTGTGTTCACGGCCCATGCATCTACTGCACTGTTGATAGCAATGTAAATAAATATTTGAGAAGAAAGTCATATCTGTATAGCACAACGACATCGAAAACTATCATTGCATTTAATCATGGTGGGTCTGATGCACCAAGTTCTGTTTGCGAAAGGTACCTCTCATATGTGTACATTGACTGATTTGCGAACAGGGCTTCATTTTGTGATGAGACTGACAAATGTTGCAAAACTTTCTGCCTCATGAATATTAATGAGGCAGGAGGCATTGTGCGACCCCTTGCCAATTTCTGCAAATACTAGGTTGTATGCCTGCAAGTCAAAGCAGACCTCCATTCCAGGGTTGGCCTTTCTTCAAAGTGAACACAGACTTTGTTTAATAAAAACGAACTTGAAAGGAATATGAAATCAGGGACAGAGGTCTCCCTCCAGCCCTGCGAAGGAATGCCATGGCAGAGCACTCATGCATCCTTAGAACCAGTGCCCCACTCCCCCACCCCTGGAGGCTGTTTACCATTATTCACAAAGTGTACAGCCTTTTGTTTGTAAATTAGGTGCCACCCTAGGTGTGGCATTGATAACTGATCAATGTTTTGCACAAGCAATTGCAGTCTCAAACCCTTGAATCATAGTATTGCGTTTCGCAAATGGGAGGTGGACTCCCCTTTTAGTTCTGATTTGGATTACTTTTTAGACACACAAAGAAACTTTTGTACATTGCACCCTAGCTATAGCCTTTGACTTTGCAAATCGGAGGCTTAGTGACTGCAAAAACCTTGTGTTGTGGGTCCTTTTTTGCGTTTTATTCTCCACAAATGGAAACTCAAGCACCAAAAGTAGAAGAAATGGATGTGGCTTAACGGCTAGAGCTGCTCCAATGAAGATGGGGAACCAGTTTCGAGTCTGGCGAGAGACTCAAAATCCTGTGATTCTAGCCAATCACTTAATCTTCCCGTGCCTCAAAAAAAATGTAGGTGTCAGTCTATAATGCAACTGGTGCTCATGTAAAGCGTTCTGATACCTTGGGGTCAAGATTGCGCTATAAAAAACTGCAATTAAAAAAGTTGTTCATCAGAATGAATGCTGACTTTATTATTTGGCTGGCAGGCGTGTTACATTTCATTGTACATATTATTTTCTATTTGCCTTCCCTTTCCCTTTAAAACTTTCTATACTTTTGATTATGGATCCTGCCATTCCTTTAGTATCTGTTCCTTTTAGAATTAGAATCTAGCATGTGTGTAGCACTCTGCCTGTGGACTTGGAAGAGAGCAGTACTGTGCCTTCCACATTAAAGCAAAAACAACAGGTGATGGACAGAATGCAGAACAATGTCATACATTCACCCCAGTACAGAGATCTGGGTCTAAATCCAGATTTTTTTGCTCACCATGCCTTTCCAGTTTGAACCCAGCCATATGCAAATCAGTCTTGACCCTGTGCCCCATGGGAACAGTCCAGCCTGAACTGCCAAGCCAGGTCCTCCCTGGACTGGAAAAAGCATCCAAGGACCGGTTTTGGGCTTTCAGCCCTCATCAGCCTGGATAGCTTGATTCCAGTGGCATGGAGAGCACGGGACTCACGTCTGAGCATACCTGTCCCACTCGGGGTGACAAAAGCAAAAACAACAGGTGATGGACAGAATGCAGAACAATGTCATACATTCACCCCAGTACAGAGATCTGGGTCTAAATCCATCATTTTTTGCTCACCATCCCTTTCCAGTCCTTTCATTTATCTTGAACTCTGAGAATTATTTGTACTTGAATTTAAAATTTTTGGCGACGAGGATCATTGTACTTCCTACTATATTGGCACAGGAGCGGTACATTTTACTTTTGGACCTTCATTTATTTTTATTCTACTTTCCTTGGAGTTCGTCTATACGCACTACTCTATATTACTGTTCCGGCGTTTCCTTCGTCGAGCGCATCGTTCAGCTTTTCATTTCATTCGTCAATGCTCAGCCCTTCATTTCCTTCATTGATGCGCTCGACTGCGCATCGTTCCAACATTTCATTTATTACAGTACAGCATGATGTACTAAACAACAAATTCGTACTGGACTTCCTTGAAAGGTACTTTTATCTTTTGTTTATTTATTTGGGTCTGCACATCACGGTGATGTGCACAGCATAATTTTAATCTCATTAATCATCACCAGCATAATTTTAACCTCATTATCATCACAAGGTTGTTTCCTTTTGCTAAGTCATTTTAACTCTACCTATTATTTGTAAATTGTCACTCTTCTACACCGATTTTACAGTATATCTATATTGTAATACTACTGAATCATCCTTATGCAGTTTGAATCTCCATCTTAATTTCTTCAATGTAAAGGTGATCCTCCAATCCCTTGAGCCAGGTGGAAGGAGGAATTTTAACTTACTTTAAAAGCTATTGAGGGGGAAAGGATGGGAAATTAAAGAAAAAATATATTTTTCTTCATTGCCTTGGGTCAGAGGGGCAAGCTGTGTGTGAGACTCTACCTTCTGTTCAAGGTGATCTAGGGAGTTTTGATGAAGCGCTCCAACGTATTGAAACCAGGTTTAAACCAACAACCAGTATAGCACTTAGTAGATACATATTTTATACAAGAGCTCAAAGAGATTCAGAATCCTTTGATGACTTTTTAACTGCTCTTAGAACGCTTGTTATTTCCTGTAATTTTGGTGCTATGTCAGATGAGATGAGATGATTAGGGATCAAATTATTGTGAATGTTAGAAGTAAGAAAACACAAGAGCAATTGTGGATATTAGGGAACCCCAATTTACATGATACTATTGCTACAGCAAAAGCATTTGAACAATCAGATATTTGGATGAATACTTTTGAGGATGTTAGTGTGAAGGGAGAGAAGTGCAACAAAATTTGTGATGAAGTTTGTGCCATGAACAATTTCAGCAGAAATTCTCAAACAGGGAAGTTTATTACTAAAAGTGTGATTTGTTATAGGTGCGGTAGTAACAACCATGTTGCTTCCTTTAAATTTTGCCCAGCTATTGGGAAGGAATGTAACAAGTGTGGTAGGATTGGACATTTTGGAAAAGCTTGTAGAGATGATAGGAAGAAATCCTTTGATAAGAGTAGGAATTTTAATAACAAAAACAGTGAAGTTTCCTTTGTGGGTAATGATCAATCTTCTCAAGTTACGTGTGTTAGATGTGATCATTTGTCTAAGAATGATTCCGAAGTGGAGAAAGGCATTGCAGTGTCCTTAATGAATGTGTGTACTCTTGATGGAGAAACTCTGAATTCTCCAAAGTGTATTGTTAAATTTTTAGATGAAGAACTTGAACTTACGGCAGACTCTGGTTCACCTTGGTCCATTGTGATAAAATGTTACTTCAATGAAAAATATGGAAATAAGAAATCTGTTGGAGAGTTATATCCTCCTGATATAATTGCTCAAGGTTTTGATGGTTCTACTATAGATTTCATAGGATATGTTAGTTCTCGGGTTCAGTTTAAAGGTAGATCAGCTTTCATTAAGTTGTATGTTGCTAAAAAGGGAGTCAATGTATTGGGTTGGAGGGATCAATGGAAATTAGGGATAATCCTCAATCCACGAAACAAAGAACCTGTAATGGTTCTGGAGGAGCATGTGGAAAGTAACGATATTCAAAAAGGAGAGTATGTAGGAAATGAAGACTTCCAAAATGAATTTCCAAATGTTTGTACTGAAAAATTAGGTAAACTTAAAGGTTTCACGCATGTCATTAAGCTCAAACAAGGTGCATCACCTGTTAAAAAAAGGTGAGAAATGTTCCCATCAATGTTAGAGAAGAATTAGGGAATGTTCTGAAAGAAATGTTGATTGAAGGAGTAATTGAAGAAATAGAATCCTCAGAATGGGTTTCACCAATTGTTTTAGCACGAAAGCCGGATAAGTCTTTGAGGCTATGTATTGACTTGAGGTCCCCTAACGCAAATATACTTATTGATTGTCATCCTTTGCCCAATATTAATGAGGTAGTGAGTATGCTAGGAGGAGCTACTGTTTTTTCAACACTTGATCTTAGGTCTGCATACCATCAAAAAGACCTGGCAGAAGAATCCGGAATATGACAGCTTTCATCACACCCCAAGAAGCCTCAAATTGATGCCATCTTTAAAGCGCCTTCCACAGATTGTAAAGATAAACTGCTTACCTTTTCCGGGTTATGTGAGTACTACAGTAAATTTATTGCAAAGTTTGCCACAAAAATGGAACCTTTGAAGGAACTTTTGAGGAAGAATGTTGAATTTACATGGGGCGTAAGACAACAAGAAGCTTGCGACAACATAAAAGCTGAAATGGTAGCTGCTCCCATGCTTAAACCATTTTGTATGAATAAGTTATGTGTTCTTACAGTTGATGCCAGCTTGTATGGTCTGGGATGTGTTCTATCTCAACGTGCAGGGAAAGAAGAATGGAATGTTGCATTTGCTTCACGAACCCTTAATGTCACTGAAAGGCGTTATGCTGTCATTGAGAGAGAATTATTGGTGTGTGTCTGGGGAGTGGACCACTTTCGTAATTATATTTGAGGTGTACGTTTTGTTTTAAGGACAGATCACTAACCCTTAGTTTCCATTTTATCTCCTGGGGGCGGTCTTAATGCTACTGCCCGCATAGCAAGGCTTATGTCTCGCTTATAAGAGTATACTTTTACAGTTGAATATGTTCCAGGAAAAATTAATGTGACTGCAGATTGTTTATCAAGACTTCCGTAGGGTACTGTTGACAAATGTGAAGATGTTGAAGTACTTGCAGATATCACAGAAATTGTAACAGAGAAATTTAGTTCTATCTCTGAAGAAATAAGGAAAAAAGCAATGCGTGAAGATCAACTTTTAAAAAAAGTGATCGAATTCACTAGAGTAGGATGGCCATCCAAAAATGACATTCTGGCTGAAATATTTCCTTACTGGAAAGTTTCTGATGAATAAATTTTTGAAGGAGATTTAATCTTCAGACAAGGAAAATGTATTCCTCCTTCATCTCTTTGCATCCATATTCTATCCATGAGTCATGAGAGTCATTTGGGCATGTCCTCCATGAAAAGGTTGATCAGGTCAGTTTTTTGGTGGCTCGGTTTAGATAGATTTGTTGACAAAGTTGTGAGAGAGTGTCCTGAATGTATTGGCAGTGAAACGATGTGTTAATGTGACCCTGCTCCTCTCATTTCTATTCAACGGCCAGATTATCCTTAGCAGAAATTAGGATTAGAAATTGCTGGACCTTTCAATTTTTTACCACAAGATTGTAGGTTTGCTTTGGTGCTTCTCGATTATCATTCGAATTGGCCCGGGGTAAAACTTGTACCTCGTCCCACTACGGAAAGTGTTATACTGTTTCTAAAAGAGGTTTTCTCTCGTGAAGGGTATCCTGAAGTTCTGATTTCTGACAATGGGGTACAATTCAAATCTCACGAGATGCTTGAATTTCTTATGTTCCCAAATGTTAAACATATGACTACGGCATTATATGAACCTCAGGGCAATGGACAGGTAGAGAGGTACAACAGAGTTCTCAAACAAGATATATTGTGGGCATGTAATTTTGGAGTTCAGTGGAAAGATAAATTGAGAGAAAAACGATGGCTGTATTGTATAACTCCTCACACCACCACTGACGTTTCACCTTTTCGTTTATTAAGGGGTAGGGACCCCATTTCCAAATTATGTCCCTGGTGGTTCAAAAAAGCTACAAAGAATGGTAATTCTGAAGTTGATATTGATAATGTTGCCAAAAGAGTTGAGGTTAAACAATACAAAAGCAAATGCCATTATGATGGCAACATGAAAGTCAAAGATCCTTCATTTTCTGTATGAGAATGGGTCAGAGTACGTAAACCTGGTACTGCACGTAAAGGTGAAATTAAATTTTAGTTATTTCTATTTCCCTGTGGTCAACCTGTGACCAGCCACACTGAGCAAAAGCGGGTGAGGACACATGCCAAACAGCAGCAGGCTGTGGCCCAATCAACTGTTGAGAGCAACAAAAAAATAAGGATGCCAATATACATTTTCCGCCAATAATTATTTGCGGCAATATGAGTAGGTGAGGTATTCCCATATGAAAAAGTCACTTGTAGTTATTGTTTAATTTAAGCCAGTGGTTTCGGGTACTCAGCACCGGTATTTAATTGGTCTCCGGTGGATGGCACCAGCCCTTAATTTTCAACACCACACTTATAACAGTCTGTCACATGGTGGCGCTGCTCATCTAATTTAGAGAGGAGCAGAATAACGGTTGTTTATGAATACAATATACATTAAAAAAATACTAATACCTGCCACCCAGCCTGTCCTTTATCTTTGGGGACCATAAATAACCTTAACTGTTGCACTTGCAGGCGAGAGAGATGGTTAGTAGTTGTTTTGGCAGCGATGTGAGGGACAATGGATGGTGCAAACCAGGGTTGGACTGGGAACACCATCCAGCCCTGGCAATTACATCACACAGGCGGGGGAAGGGGGTTTAGGGCTTGAGGGGGCGCTGGTGGGAAGCACTGCTGCAAAACTGCCCCACCCCCCCAGTAACAAAAACAACCTCCACTTGTCCAAATCCAACCCCCACCTTTCCGGCAAACCGGGAAAATGTCCAGTGCTTGCTACAGCCGTCCGGCCCTGGTGCAAGCTACAGTAGCTTCCTGGTCAGGGCTCTGGCCCTTATTATTTTACAAATTAAGCACAGCTTGTAGTCCATCCTCCATGAATTCATTCACGGAGAATGAGGTGTGTGCTAAGAAGAGGCAGGTTTCATATTTCTCAAATTACATCAAATATATTGCGTGTATAGCAGGCTAGTTGGTTTGGGTTATGGAAAACGAAATTGTGTTTGCATTACTAATTTCTGTGTATAGGACGCCAGCTGGCTAGGCCCTGTCCTTGAATATCCTCTGGAGAACTGGAGCCTTAGGGCCCGGCGGCGCAGGGTACGCCTAAATCCCCGGGGTTCACCTGCCTTATCAAATACAGAGACACGGACTCTTCGTCTGGCGTAGAAGATGGTATTTATTAGCTGCAGCTAGTACAGTGGTCTTGGAAGTTGTCAATGCAACGAAGTTCAAAAGAGACTGCCACTTAACTCCGTGGCGCACAGGTTTATATACAGCACAACACAATGCAAAAAGGCAATTTCACAAGAGCATGAGCTATAGGCAAACGTTAAAAACAATGTTTTAAGACCAAGGCAACTCAAATTCCCGGTCTCGTTTGTCACTCGACCTCTTAAGTAAATTACAAATGAATCCACATTATTCAGTTTACGAGCAAAGAAAACACACAGGTGTGTGTCGCAGAGGACAGTCGTGAAACAGGAGAATGCAGGAGACATGTAGCGAAGGACAGCAGATAAGATAAACTAAAGGAAACAATGGTGTGAACCAACATGTAGTCCGGACGGGGATTAATCAGTTCAGACAAGAATTAGTGTACTCGGCCAGACCCTGACACTCACTAGTAAACATTAGCAGAGAAGCCACCTGACACGCAAAGGCAGAAACGACAGAAAAACATCGCAATCGCCAAGCTGCCTGAGTGAGGCAACATAAAATGGCGGCGGTCACAAAATGGAGTCTGAGTACGAACGAATTCGTAATTTTCTGAACCTCAGACCCTCCTTTTGCCATTACTCAGGCAAAGACAAACCAACTCACGCTAATCTGAGTCAGAGTCAACACTGATGTTCATAAGGTCCTCAAGTTGTTGCTGCACCATCATTCGAATATTCTCTGTCTTCTGAATTGCAGATTGTGGAACACACAAAGTAGCCAACAGGCCACAGACTGCAGGACCACATTGCACACACACACAACAGGAGAATATGATTGCTAAGATTGCTCCAAGGAACGTTAAGATCTTCCATCCCCAAGTTGACAATATTCCCCAAATTCATCCCATAAAAGACCAATCTCCTTCGTCTTGATGAATCGACTCGGAGATCGTGTGCAATTTGGAAATGGCTTGGTATACTGCTGGAGCGTCGTCTGGAATATAAATGCAGCAACTAGATCCGATCAATCTACAGACACCACCTCGATCCGCTAGGATGACATCTAGAACAATTCGATTCTGTAATGTCATAAGACGGTCAGCCTGAAGCTCTGCTGTGATGTTGCACCTGCAGTAACATTAATAGTGGTCTCAACCACCCGAACCAGTTGCCTAATATGCCTACTGTTAATCATCGGACCCCAAAAGGGAAGGAATCCTTTAAGGAAGTCTCCTCCCTCTTGCTCTGCCGTGTCTTTAGCATCAATTACACCTCTGCTATGTCTAGTTTTGTGATGGCCTTACGGAGCCGTATATGTAGGGGGAAGGAGTAAAGCTATGTAGCAAGTTCCAGAGAAATTGGAAGGAAGCCAAGTATGGGCACGGTCATTGCAGACAAAATACGTTCCTCGTGACGGGACCAACGGAGGAAAATCAAGGGATGAAAAGAAATATGTATATGCACATTTCTGCTGTATGTCAGTTTTCTTGCTATTTATTTGGAGACAAAAATTACCTTGATGGGGCACAGTCCATACTGGAAAGGACTCACCCTTCTTAGTCTTATCCCCAAGAATAGAGACATAGTGGGTAACATTCCATCCATCGTAAGCTTTCTTCTCATCTAATGGAATCTTACTCTTCTCTACGATTTTAGCCATTATTACTATGCCTTTTATCAGGGAACTATGACTAAAATCTAGTCCAATCCCAGAAGTTCTTACAGGGCTTCTAAGTCTGTTGTGGTATGCGGCTGAAAACATTGTCAAATAAGCCCAAGCTGAACCTTCAAATGAAAAAGGAAGAACCAGATATGCATTCCCTTTCGCGCATTATGTGGCATAAGACCGCACACCCAACAGTCAGTCATGTTAATAGCCAACTGATGTTGGTGCAACAGCTGAATGAACGTATTGTTCATATACTCGGCTCTCCTAATCTGCTCATGAGGGGGTAGAGTATGCATTTTATGAGACAGGACAGAAAGACGAGAAGGCAAAGAAGATGTAGAATTAGCAACATTTCTGGTTTGCAGAATATGAACGATCCATCCTGTGCAAGCTAATAGAATACATAAAACCATCAAAACACACAAAGTTACGCCAAAGCGACTACGCAATAATTTACAGTACTTGATTCGCATTTCCTTCTTCCTGTTTTCCCTATCTATGGTTGTTGCGCCATCCATCTTTGTCTAAAAGAAAATTGTCGCTCACAGCACTCCTTAATCACTCAGCTATTTATTTCTGTACACCTGAGGCACTAGCCACTTACTAAAAGGTCAAAAACCAGGTTACAGTCTGAGACTCCTACCGTGACCCTGCGACGGAGACAGATGGCACATCTAAAACTAAATAATAAAAAAAATTATATCAACAAGGAAGGAAAAATACGAAGAGTTCAAAACGAAGTGTCTTTAAATAGGAGAATGTTCACAAAACAAAAAAAAATTCAGTTCGTTTTATTAATTCTGGGTCTTAAATCGTAACGTGCTTTGCTCGGCACAGTCTGGTCCTGGAATAAAGCCTCTGGATTTGTAGTATCTATCCGACGATGCAAAGGCACAGCAGCTTGTAGAATGTCATCATCCGCTTTTTCTGACTGAGTACCATAGATTTGAGCGTCGCTGAAGGGAACGAAACGAGGAATAGCTGCAGTGTCCGATTCTCTCACACCACTACGAATCCACTGGTCAAAGGGCAACGGCAGTGGCACTTTTTTACAGTGCACGCCGTGGACCCAATTGCACTTTCCCACCACTTTGACAGCTGTGCGGGTGACGAGCAGGACTTGCGTAGGCGTTGACCAGCGAGGCTCCAGATTCTTCGTCCGTTGAAAATTCTTCACACAGACCCAGTCTCCAGGTCGAATCGTATGACCTGGGTCTGTGGAGGCCTCCGGCAAAACACTTTGCACCTGTTGACGAATAACACTCAATTTAGTAGTCAAATCGTGCAGATAGTCAATTAACAAAGGATATGGTATGTCAGAATATCTTTTGGGACGAGGGACACCCCCAAACATTTGCCGGGCGTCCGAATACCACTTCATAGGGGCTAAGTCCAATACGAGAGTGTACAGTAGTTTTGGTCGATAAAAGAGCTAGGGGCACAGCATCTCGCCAAGCAAGACCAGTGCTAGCTTGAATCTTAGCCAACTTCAGTTTGAGTGTGCCATTGTAACACTCAACCAAACCTGCTGATTGTGGATGGTTTGCCGCATGGAATTTTTGCCGTATACCGAGACCAAAACAGACTTTCTGCAGAATCTGGCCCACAAATTCACTTCCATTGTCACTCCAGACAATGCGCGGCAAACCAAATCTAGGGAAGAATTCCTTTATTAGCACCTTAGCAGTTGACAAAGCAGTATTATCTTTCAAGGGATAGGCCTCTATCCACCGGGAAAAGGCACATACCACCACCAGAACATACTTGAGGTTGTTGCAGCGATTCATATGAATGTAATCAATCTGCAACACCTCAAAAGGATATGATGGAGGAGCAAAATGACCTGCTGGAGTTGGGGTACCCTTTCCTGGATTATGCATTAGGCAAACAATGCAATGTTTAACCACATTCTCTGCACATTTTGGAATTCCTTCATTCTGCCATACCGGGGCCAAAAGCTTACATATGCCCTTCGCACTAATATGAGCTGGACCATGAGCCATAGTCACAACCGGTAACAAATAAGCGTCCGGTAATAACCATCGCTGATGTTCTGACAATTCTGTCCAGCAGCCTATCTGGTCTAACATTCCCGTACTTTCTTTCCACGTACTCCATTACTTCTCAGTAGCCTCTCCCTGAATCGTTTTCACACTCTCAATCGTATCTTCACACATTCCAACTTCCCTAACCCAATTTGCAGGGCCTGCCACATACATTCGGCTAGCAATGTTTCTAGCTGTTGTTTTTGCTACCTCATCTGCAAATGCATTTCCACGACCCACATCATCTGTAACTTTCTTATGTGCACTACACTTTATGATCGCTATTTGTGTAGGTAAGGTAAGTGACTCGAGAAGATCCGTCACTACCTGGCCATGTTGAATTTTTGTTCCATGGGAAGTGAAAAATACTCTCTCCCTCCACAACTTGCCAAAACTATGTGCAACGCCAAAGGCGTACTAACTATCCGTGTACACATTCCCTCTCTTTCCCTTTGACAACACACACGCTCTAGTCAAAGCTATCAATTCAGCTGCTTGGGCTGAATTGTGTCCAATATGTGCTGTCTCAACAATAGTGCATAAGGTAGTGACAGCATAGGCAGAAGTGGTTTCTCCATTCGGGAGCTTAAAACAAGAACCATCCACCCAAAGGGTCCCATCCGGGTCCTTGAGCGGAGTGTCCTTTAAATCAATTCTACCCTTCGTTTCTTCTTCCGTTCGGAGAAAACAATCATGTTTCTCCCGATCATCTTTCTCATCTGAAAGAGGCAACAACGTAGCTGGATTTAACGTGTTACATCTTTTAATGTGCACATCACTCGCTAGAAGTGCCAGCTCGTAACCAGACAAACGAGCACTCGTAAGATGCTGCGTCTTAGTTCTGTTCAGCAAGGTGTCCACTGCATGTGGAACCATAACAATGAGTGTATTATCCAATACTAATCCAGCAGACTGTCTAATAGAGATTGCGGCAGCTGCTGTAGCTCTGAGACAACTGGGAAAAGCTTTAGCTACTGGAGAAATAGGCGCACGGTCTTTGTTTATCTCCGAATTGCTGTGTCAAGACTGACAATGCGCAACCCTCTCTCTCGTGAACGTATAATGTGAAGGACTTGTTGTAATCTGGGGTCCCTAACACCGGAGCAGAACACATGGCAGTACGTAAATCAACAAAACTTTGCTGACTTTCATCCGTCCAAGGGAGCGGATGGGGTGTATCCTTCAATGTTAGTGCCAGCAATGGTTTCACCAGGAGTGAGAAATTAGGAATCCATTGTCTACAATAAGAAGTGATACCCAAAAAGGCACGCACTTCTCTCTGTGTGGTAGGTACAGACATCTGTGAAATAGCATGAATACGTTCTGGGGTCAATCGCCTTCCCTCCTTCGACAAGAGATGACCTAAATAGGTCACTTCTTGGCGGGCATATTGCAGCTTAGAGGGTGACACCTTATGGTTCAAAGCAGACAAATGATGCAACAAGGCAACAGTCGCACTCTTACACACATCTTCCGTATCAGCAGCCACCAGTAAGTCATCCACATACTGAATAAGCGTAGCACCTGGAGGCAAAGAAAAAGCATCGAGCTGGGACTTAAGAGCTTTACTGTAAATAGAAGGACTTTCACAATAGCCTTGAGGAGCTCTCTTAAAGCGGAAGCTTCGGCCACCTAAAGAGAAACCAAAGATGTCCCTGCTTTCCTCAGCTATAAGAATGCTAAAGAAAGTATTCTTAAGATCGATCACTGAAAACCAAGCCGCCGAAGCAGGGATCATCGTTAACAAGGCTGTAATGTCCGGAACAACAGGAAACTGCGGTACCACTATTTTATTGACCTCCCTCAGGTCGATAACAAATCGATAGACAGGAGGCTGTGAGGGATCCGTTCTTTTAAGAATCAGAAGAACAGGACTGTTACAAACATTGCCTCTCATTTCTTCAACCACGCCTTTCCGAATAAAATCATCAACAATAGCCAATAGTGCTCTTTCTCCATCACTTGAGATACGATATTGGGGAATACGTGGCATCCTAACATTCTCTCTAACTCTAACAACATACGGCGGGATCGCGAGACGACCCACGTCATTTGGACCCGTGGCCCAAAGACTTTCCGGGAGAGAAAGCAACTCAGGTGGAAACTGATCTCGAGACATACACATGGGAGACATCAGTTTCTTTCCCAATGTAAGATGCACATCAGAAGGGGAACAATACAGTGTTGCATGCAGTCTTTTTAACAAATCCAAACCCAGCAAATTCTCCCCACAACCAGTTGTCAAGATAAGGGAAGTTTCAAAATCATAAGGGCCAATCGAGACAGGCAAAGGGCAGGAAACCGGATTACAGACTGGGGCACCAGAAAATCCTACGGATGTATTCACAAAGCCAGACAAAGGTGCCCCAGGGAGTTTAGAATGCACAATAGAACTACTCATCGCACCAGTATCCAAAAGAAACGGTTCTAAAACACCCATAGTATTGATAGTAACATATGGCCCATTTTGATCTACTGGAATCGATACAACTCCCTCGCTTTGTCCATGGCTGTCCTATTCAATCTGAGAGTCGTCGACTCCATTTTCAACATAATAATCATAATTGTAAAATTGTGCGGACGGAACTGCCTGTTGATCAAAATAATTCGAAGTAGATTAAGGAAAAGATCGCTGCTCCTTAGAGGACGCACCCCGTCCTCTACCTCTAGATCCTGTCTGAAAACTACCACGACCACGGGGAGTAGACATCCCATTATTACGCTGTAATAGAACCGGACAATTATTCTTAAAATGCCCTTCTTCCCTACAATATGCACATTGATTCGGGCCTAACGAAGGTCGTGGTGCATAATACTCAGGCTTTTGTAATAATCTCTGAAACTGTGGGGGCTGTTGGAACTGGGAAGACTGCTGATTTGAATTCGAGCGAGGCGGATACGCCTGCTGCAAGAGAACCTTTGTTTTCAGATCTCTATTTTTCTTCTCTTGTTTCTCCCTTTCCTCTTTATCTCTGTTCTCATAATACTGTGCAGTAGCCAATATTTTGGCAGGGGAAGAGACAGCCCATGCACTTTCAGAACTCTTTAATTTGTTCGACAACTCAGGAAGCAGATTATATACGAACTTATCCACAAATAAGCGCTGACCACCCTCTACACTCAAATCCTGACCACTGTGGTCTATAAACGTCTCTTCGAAACGAGAGAAGAAATCCGAGACACTTTCGTTTTTCTTTTGCTTGAACACGGCCAGCTTATCCCAATTTACTCGCACTGCCGGCATCATTGTCTTCATCAATTCAATTATTCTACCTGGAAGAGCCGTAATCAAATCCTCAGGCTTCGCACCGCCTACCTGATTCGCATCTGCGGCTCTAATAGCAGCCCAATCGCCACCTAATTCAGCCAGGTGATTTTCCTTGCGAATCCGTGCCCATATACCCTGCGGAACCACATTTCCGAACAGCATATCAATATCGGCCAAATTCATAATGCAAGCATCAACTGTTTGGGACAATTCTTTATAGTATACAGCAGGATTCTTACGAGGGTCCGGAAGAGTGCTCTTGAGCGCTAAAACTTCAGACCTCTTCCAAGGCTCATGGACCATATACGCTGGAAATGAGCGGGGACAGGAGGTGGACCAACTACCACTTCTCTCCACACGGGAGGAACTTCACGCATCGGATAATTCTTACTACCTTGTTTGTTAGCGGTGTTAACTTCAGAAACAGACAAGGACAAGAACATAGTGCGAAATGCAATGAGTTTATTCACTGCCTCCTCAACCCCGTTTCCTACAATAACGCCTTTATTGAAGTCAGCCTGTAAATTCAATAATTCCAAGGGAACTGTATCTGACTCTATATCATCCCAACCTTTAATAAGTGTTTGACACATAACATTAAAAACATATCTCTGTGTAGGTTCTGACCACTGATAGAAGTTACTCATAATATCTGCAGTACTGTACTCTAATCCCTGCTCAATCCAACTACGAGCGAGAGAACCCAAAACCACTTTCTCGTCCGTAAGAGGAAGCTGACAACGAGATTGTCGTCTAGAAAAAGCTGGAGACAGATTGAAAGACCCGATAAGAGGAGAAAGGAAACTTGAAACAGCATCCGCTATTCTTCTCTGTGAGGTAGGAGAACCCTTCAGAAGAATAGGGGGCATGACAGATGTAGAAGGCAGCGGAGACTGAAACATAGCAGACTGAGGAGTAGGAGCAGGAGAAGGCGGAGGCTGAATCACAGACTGCAAGGATGGAGCAGAAGCAGAAAAAGAAGTATTAACAGGCTGATCCTGTTGCTGAACAATTGGCAACTGAGCAACCACTTGCTGGGCAACAGGAAGGGGTAACGGAGGTGCAGTAGCATTTTGTACATAGGGCGGAGGGGAACTCAACAAACAAGTCATTAAGGCATCTTCTTCTAATTCCTTATGTTTATCTGAAGAGGAAGTAGGCAACATTGGATAGCATCTATCTATCGCCATACGATGTTGTCTTTCTGACACCTCCTTCGCACCATCTTCTTCATTATCTTGAAGCTGTTGTGCAGCCTGTAAAATCGACATATCTTGTGCTTTCTTATCCTTTTTCGCTTGTTTAATTTCTTTCTGTTTGGCTTCTTTACGCCAAAGGCGAAAGGAGTCAAACAGAGCCGGGCGGGCTTTTCTTTTAAACAAAATTGTTTCTAAATTATCTAGTATAGTGGGGTCAAAGCTACCATTTTGGGGCCATCTTAAAACTCCACTATTTTTCGTATATCGGACCCATGTCTCGTTAAAGGTAATGGGACCAATACCATGTTTCGAATAGAGCTCATAAGTGGGAGTTCCAACTGGAGGGATCGGGCACGATTCCTCCAACTGGGAATCCCTCGTACAACCTAAACAACAAAATCTCTTAAACTTACTCAGTCCAGGCATCGTTACTTCTCTAGACTGATCACAAACAACAAGGGGTGAAAAATAATAGGACAGTACAATCGTACTCACCCCTTGGCTTCGGGGATTGCAATACCTGAATATACCAAGAACAAAACAAAGCAAAGGTCTGTGGGAGCGACCCACCAAATACTTAACTAAGAATCGTTCCACACCAGCGAAGGTCCGTCTATCGTCTCGCTCTACCAAAGGTCATCAGAAGGGTCCAAGGCAGGGCGACAGTCAGGGCAGCAGTCGTCAGCAGCCATCGGAGAGGAGTAGCCACGCTGCCAAAGACCTTCGGTCTACTTCCGACATACAGGGGTCGATCAGGTGGTGCGCCTCCTCCGGAATTTTCTTGCGGGGCTCCTCACGACCCTCGGGCTCAACCGCTACCGCTGAAGTCACCCCGCGTTGGGTGCCAGTCGGAGAACCGGAGCCTTAGGGCCCGGAGGCGCAGGGTACGCCTAAATCCCCGGGGTTCACCTGCCTTATCAAATACAGAGACACGGACTCTTCGTCTGGCGTGGTAGATGGTATTTATTAGCTGCAGCTAGTACAGTGGTCTTAGAAGTCGTCAATGCAACGAAGTTCAAAAGAGACAGCCACTTAACTCCGTGGTGCACAGGTTTATATAAAAACCAAAACAATGCAAAAAGGCAATTTCACAAGAGCATGAGCTATAGGCAAACGTTAAAAACAATGTTTTAAGACCAAGGCAACTCAAATTCCCGGTCTCGTTTGTCACTCGACCTCTTAAGTAAATTACAAATGAATCCACATTATTCAGTTTACGAGCAAAGAAAACACACAGGTGTGTGTCGCAGAAGGACAGTCGTGAAACAGGAGAATGCAGGAGACATGTAGCGAAGGACAGCAGATATGATAAACTAAAGGAAACAATGGTGTGAACCAACATGTAGTCCGGACGGGAATTAATCAGCTCAGACAAGAATTAGTGTACTCGGCCAGACCCAGACACTCACTAGTAAACATTAGCAGAGAAGCCACCTGACACGCAAAGGCAGAAACGACAGAAAAACATCGCAATCGCCAAGCTGCCTGAGTGAGGCAACATAAAATAGCGGCGGTCACAAAATGGAGGCTGAGTACGAACGAATTCGTAATTTTCTGAACCTCACCTCAAGCGAAGTCTCCACACTCTGAGCCTAGTGAAGCTCCTTTCTGATTTCATACTTGATTTAATCGAGGCTCTTAATGGATGGCCATTGATTGCACACCCACAATGTGCAGACACCAGCATGCTCCTAATCGACAGGCTGCACAAGAGGAGCTCATCAATTAAAAGGTTCTGGGATCACTTTTTCCGTGACATATTTAGAATGGGTTCTCAATGGTTTTCAATATGACAAGCTCTGAAATGTGAAAAGTGGGTGCATGTTTTCTGATATTTTGCCTGACTGAGTGCAATGGTTCAGTACTGTAGGAAGAAAAGAAAAAACAATGAAAGAGGGATACTGTTACAGATGAAAAATGCAGTGTTGTGATGAACAACTGAACATATTTTTAGATTATTGTTATCTTAAAGGCAAGCCATCATCAGTCTTTTTACAGGTAATTTTAAGCATACCACACTTTTCAGACTTTTGAGTGAGTATCCACTGCTCACTCTTTGTGGAACTTGCACGTCCATACCTTTCTCAAACTTATGACATGCAGTTCCAACAAGCTTGTATATTTTCACCAGATTCGCCTTCTGGAACTCAGGATCTGCTATTTGCAGTCACTGATGTAATTTATCTCCATGTAGGCAAAATTTAAGTTTGCAAGAAGTTCAAAGAATTGTTTACATTATCGACACATCCATAGGTGACTCTGACTCAATGTCAATATATGTTATGTAATGTTATGTTGTGTTATTTTATGTTACCTTTATTTGTAGAGCACATGTTCGCCATTAACATGGTCTCTTGCAGCGTTGAGGCCTAGATTTACTGTGCGTTTGTGCAGGTGCTCGTGTGATGCTAAGCAGTGCAAAGCAATGCAATCGCCATCACTTATTCAGTGTGCAAAAGCTGTTTTCCGCCAAAAGTTGACTTGTGAGCCACCCGAAAATCTCTTGGCGTCATGTAGCACCAATCTAGTTCAGTGCTTAATTTGAGACAGTGGTTTTCGGTGCTCAGCACGGGCACTTAATCGGC
Source organism: Lissotriton helveticus (assembly GCF_964261635.1). Lineage (NCBI taxonomy): Eukaryota > Metazoa > Chordata > Amphibia > Caudata > Salamandridae > Lissotriton > Lissotriton helveticus. Next base: position 1,383,819,049 of record NC_136063.1, on the reverse strand, counting down.
AACACCAGTACTTATGACATCTGCCACATGATGGCGCTGGTTGTGTAATTTGGAGATGAGAACAACACTAGTAGTTTATTAGTCCAATAGGGCCTAAGCCATTCTTTTAGCTTTGGTGGCCTGGAATAGTCTGAATTGGGACACCTGTAGGAGTGTGATGGTTAGAAATTGTGTTGTAACAGGCACTGGCTGCACTGGCGGGGGCAGTGGGTGGTGCAAGCTGAAGTGGCCTAATGACGAGGGCACTTGCACCCATTATTTTTACAAATTTATCACTGAGCTAGTTCAACCACTGCAAAGGGATTTTAACATCCAGCAACAATGCAAATAACCTTTAACCCCTTTGGCGCGGGGCTTATTCCCCCGTGACGCGGGGGGAGGGGGGCCGTGCGCGGCGCCACTGTGCTTATGACGAGCTCGGCTTGTCACGCTGCACGGTGGCGCTGTGCTCATGACGAGATTAGGCTATTCTGTAATTTCTATTACTCGCTAAGAGGTCAGTATTTGTACCTCATTCTACTGCATAAGCACTTTATGTCATATAAAGATGGTTTGGGGTATTTGCAATCCCTAGCTACATCAGAAATGTGTTTCTCTGTACTTTCTTGCTGCTATAAAGCTAAGGAAAAATTATGTGTCTTAATCATAAAATTGTGTTTTTTTAATATGCTGTATTTTTAGGAGCTGTTACACATTTTTCATTTATATTACTGATGTTTGTTATCCCTGCTATGAATGTGAAGATTGTATTTAGTATTGTGATTATGATTGATTGATGTTATGTTTAACTTTTATTGGGAAGCAGGATTTTCCACGATGACTAAACCACGTACTACCTTTGCAACATGGTCTTTACAGCGAGGCGTCTATACCACTCCATTCCTTTACCACAAGAGTCTTTACAATGACTTGCCATTGGACTTCGAAGTCTAATGCTTTCCCTACTGTTGCACAGATTGCAGTTGGAATATTATATTAATTGACACCTCTCCAAAGTCCAGCACTTTCCCCTACGGCAAGTCCTTGTTCATTATAAAAAAATACATGATAAACAAATGCAGTGGTAGAAATGGGTCATTGTAAGATCTTGTTATAAAGCCATGCATTGTAACGACTTGTATGGTTCTGACATACAACCACTTTTAATTGGTTGTATTGTTTCCAAACAGAGTCCAAGCAATAAAAATCATTCCTTTCTCTTTCAGGATAGCTATCGAGAACAAGCCCACGAGATGAACTGGGTATGATCACATCAACTCAGAGAGTGAGAGAGGCTCTACTGCAGGGCAGACATGGCCATTAAATATACTATGACATGGAGATTAGAAGTTTCAGTACCAGTGGTTGTAATAATGTGCTGTCACTGCGATTTTATACAAGGAAGGCTGCAGCACCACTGATCATTACTAGGCATATATATTGTTACTAGGTCTGCATGTATGTGATGCTGCTATCCCTCAGACCTAGCTGATAGGCAGTGGAGTCCTGTACAGTGTCAAAGGGCAGCAATACATTCAATAAAAGATTGGAAGAGTAAATCGGCTTTGAGAGAACTATTACTTTGTCATGAAGTAGCATTCTTTAAAAACAAATGTGCTGTGAGCTCTTTTCAAAATTGGAGTTAAGGCAGATTTGATGGATATTGCTTCATTGATACACATCTTGGGTGCATAATGGAAAGGAAATGTGTCCCTATTTTCTCTTTTTTACACTTCTTCATCTCATACCTGGTAGTATCATAGATGCTGGTGGGCCAAACACCATCAGAGATGGGGAGCTTGCCATTCAGATAGCAGGGGGTCATGATGTTTTTGTAGAGCTGAAGCTGCTTTTAAAGATGGTGTAGGCTAGCAAGGGGGAAAAAGTGAAGTTCCATAAGAATACGGTCACATTTCTTCTGGTCCCTGATCAGGTGTGTTGCAACATGTTGGATACCCTTTGGGTGGCAGTGTGGAGTCTGGGAGGCCCTGGAGCAGGGGATTGCCATGGGCCAGATGTGATATCACAAGGGCTTGAACAGCAGTTCTGAAGTCACTTTCTTGGAGGAATAGTTTTACTTTCTTTAATAAGGAGACTTTGAGCATAATCAGCATTTATTGTATGTGCTGTTATTTCAGATATGGATGCTGATGTCTGGGGTGAAAGAGACTTTAAAGTGAGTCATCGACACCTGGTTCATTTTGTCAGTTTGTGGCATATTTGGAGTGAACCTTTCAAATACTGAATTGGAATGCTATGTTTTAATGTTTTTTAAATGAATTCAGATTGCAAAACATTCATATTTTACCACCTCCTCAAAGGAGATGGTAAGTCATCCATAAATTGAAACGTGTCCCAAAGGGACAGCTTCCTCTTTGTGTATGTTAAAAAGAAGTTTTTAAGGGTAGGCAGTGGGCCTACGGACCACTGCCTATTCTTAAAATATGAAAATTAAACTTTTATTTCTTTTGTTTAAATGCTTCTGATTTTGCTTTAAGGAAACCGAGTTGCATTTAAAGACAAAAGAATGCTTTATGTAAAAGCAATCACAGACATGGTGGTCTGCTGACCGCAGACATTGATGGCTGAGATACCTAGAGAGGTCACAATTTGCAGCCTACCTCATTAATTTACATAAGTGAGGTCGAATTGTGACTAACTTCGAAACAGTAATTTGCAAACTGACCTATTACTAATTAGTTGGTTTGCAAATTACCATACTGGTTGCAAAATACTGGTTACAATTTACGACCAGTAATTTTGTGACCAGGTGTATACATATATGGCCCTTGCTTATTTGTTCCTGTTCTCCTGTGGTAGAATCTTTTGCCCTGAATTACTGTTCATTACTCAAGCTGGCGTTAATGCATAACTACATCACTCGGATTACTCGGGTGTATTAAAACTTCATCTTGGCCTATTTTTAATCAGTAAATAGGTATTTCTTTTATACATGCTTTTGTAGATTGGGACCCCTGCATATCCTTGTATAGTGCCCTGAAGAGGCCTAAACAACATAGGTCAAGACGTGTCTACCTTCCAGTTGAAAGAGTCCCCACCCAGAGGAAGAAGTAGGAGTATCTACTACATAAAGAGATACATCTCTAAAGTAATAACAGTCTTGCATATTGTCTGGATTGATCACTCAATGTGTGTACATTGGACTTGATATAAAAATTGGACACACAATCTGCTAAAAATATTGTACAAGGAATGCTGAAGAATAGAATGCATTTCTTTCAATGAATACTGTATTTATGGAATATTGTAATTTGAGATCACCGAACAATTCCCATGGTCTGTCATTACAAGGGCAATAATGTAAGGTAACAAATTCATTTTACATAAAGAAATGTTTACCAATAGTGACAGATTCTGGTATTGTATTCAAAACAATTTATTATAATCAATTCCTATAGTGAACCCCTTAAGGCAGATAGTTGCAAAATATATTGTTTAAATTAGGCACATACTACGCACATAATATAATTGATATTATCTGCTTTCAAAATATTTCAAGATACTGTATCACCTTTAAAGAACACAAGAAAGCAACCAGATCCACAACCACGTTTGTCATTGTGAATAACTGTGAGGACATCTGGTAACTCTGGGAACATCTAGTAAATGGTAATGTTACTTACATGTTGCGATGCGTTATTAACATTGAAAAGCTGTAAAAAACTTTACAAAGGTTGTGACAACATAACATTAATTAGCCAAATTGAATCCAATGTGATCATATCTACCACATTTTGTGCCTCTCAATAGGAGAGGAGAGTGATAAACATAAAAATGTCACTTAGGAGAAGGAGCAGGGGTAGTTGTTATGTAAAATGTATACTTCACAGTTTTATCAATTATAACAATAATTGAAAAGCTATATGAATGGCACCCATAAATTGAAAGGTTAATGCAAAGCAGTTTTACCCTACTTCTGATTAAACAGTGACTGGTCTTCACTTACCCAAGTCAAAATTTAATTGTTTTCAATAAAAATCAACAAATTACAAACTATATACAATCCTGAATATTTTGAAAATTTTCACACGTATATTTTGAAGAATATGTTGTGTGTCCAACAACTGAATACTTACAGTCCATGAACAAAACATAATAGGCAATCTTTTGTGATGATGTGTTAGCTCATCATGTGTTACCTTGCAGCATAAAGTAGAAAAAGTATGCATGCATCTACCACATGCAGCAGACATATTTTGACCTAAACAGATTAATATCAACCCTGTCACTCAGAGCATCAAAAAGGGAAATATATAGATGGAAACAGGGGATTGGCTTTTAGAATTGTCAATTTGGATATAGCCAAGCGCAGCTCTTGTAGTTTATCTAAAAAAAAATTGTCAAAAAAGATTTTGTGATATCATCGGTAAGAAGACAAATTAGAATAAAATACAGAAGATTAACTATAGAAGAAATGGGCCAAGAAAACTGAGGGAAAGATGAAGAGCACAAGGAGGAAAGGAGTAGCAAAAGGGTGGCTGGGGAGACAGAAGAGGTGAAGATTGAAATGAGAGCAAGGACAATGGGAAGAAGAAGAGGTGAAAAAAGAAGTAAGGATAGTGTGGAAAGGGGAAGCAAGGAATAAGCTAAAAAAAGATAGAATAGAAAAAAAACAAAGAAGAGGAGAAAAGAGAAACATGTCTGTTTTGGAGACTAAAACAATCTGCAATCAGTGATGTAAATCATTAGTCATTTACTGGTGTAGACAACACAGAATATCACACAAATTAAATCATCAATGACATCGTAGGTAATATCACACATGATGTGATCAATAATGTTATTATCACTACAGTTATTACACAGACGTAACTCAACAAATGTCTTCAACATATTATACAGAGACAAGCATTTGCAGTAAAACATAACTTTAGTGATCATTACTTGATATAGCTGTACATTTCTATATATAAAAGCAAGGTTATGGTGTTATTGACCCTTACTTCATTGCTGATCAGTTGTTTTACACATTGATTAATTGATTGAATAAGTATTTGTAGTGCGCAACTTTGCCCGAAGGCGTCAAGGCGCAATAGATGGAACAAAGCCAGGTGCATATATAGAAATAAAGGGTATAGGGCCTAGGAGTAGGCTTCAGTAAAGAGCAAAGTTTTAAGGCCCTTTCGGAAGAGGACAAGAGATTCTTGGTCCCTGAGTTCCAAAGGGGGGCGCGTTACAAAGTCTGGGAGCGAGAGAGGAGAAAGCCTTGCCTCCCCATCTTGCCTTGGCGACTCGAGGGACGGTCAGCAGATTCTGGCTGGCAGAGCGCAGGGCCCTACCAGGGACATAGGGCGACACTAGGGACCTGATGCCCTCAGCACCAGCACCATGAAGAGCCAGGTGGGTAATGGTCAGGATTTTAAATTTTATCCTGGCATACACAGGGAGCCAGTGAAGATTTTTCCTGATCAAAGTTCCTGAAGAGCGTCTGGGGGCATTGACGACAAACCTCGCTGCAGCGTTCTGGACGACTTGCAGGCGATGGACTAGTTTGTTGCTCATGCCAATATATAAGGCATTGCAGTAGTCCAATCGCGAGGATAGGAGGGCGACCGCAACCAGTTTCCAAGCGTCAGGAGAGAGGTAATGGGTAAGTTTTCTTAACACCCCTAGAACCCCGCAGCAGGTTGAGACCGTTCTGTTAACTTGCTTATCGAAAGCAAGTGAGGTGTCAAATATGACTCCCAGGTTACGGGCGACGGGAGAAGGCTGGGGGCAAGTTCCCAGTGTTTGTGGCCACCAGTCGGCTGACCAAACCTCCTTGTTTCCACCAAAGACCAGAATCTCAGTTTTTTTCCCCATTTAACTTGAGGAAGTTCGAGGCCATCCAACCTGCCACTGCTTCCATGCAATTTCTAAAATTGAGGGCCGTGGTCTCAACAGATTGCGACAGAGTAACCATGATCTGGGTGTCATCGGCGTACGAGAGCACTTCCAGTCCAAAAGTTCTGACAAGCCTAGCAAGTGGGGCCACATAAACGTTGAAGAGCGTAGGGCTCAGAGAGGAGCCCTGCGGGACCCCACACCGCAGAGGCCTGGCGGTGAAAAGGAAGTCACCCAGTTTGACCCTTTGCTCCCGATGGTTGAGGAAGGAAGTGAGGAGGCTCAGAGCCAGACCCTCCACCCCTGTCTCCCTGAGAGGGGAGGCCAAGATGGTAGGGGACAGGGTGTCAAATGCGGCTGTAAGATCGAGCAGGATCAGAAGAGTAGTCTGACCACTGTCGACCTTAGCGCGGATGTTATTGACCACCACTGTGAGGGCTGACTCAGTGCTGTGTGCCTTTCGGAAGCCATGCTGAGAGGGGTCAAGCAGGCAGGTCTTATCAAGAAAGGCGCTAAGATGGAAATTCAGATGAGACTCCAACATCTTGGCTGGAGCAGGAAGGAGGGAAATGGGACGAAAGTTCTTCAGAGTCCCAGGATCCAAGGAGGCCTTTTTCAAGAGGAGCTTAACGATGGCAGTCTTCCAGGATGCTGGAAATGATCCACTGGAGATGGCCCTATTCATAACTTCCAACAAGGGGGGAAGTAAGGTGTCCCTGCAATTTTTTAGGATTAGCGGACAGGGGTCAAGGGGAGATCCTGACTTGGTCGAGTCCAGAAGTTTGTCGAGGACCTCAGTCGTGAGAAGGGGAAAACTGGAGTAGGTTTCATTGGAGACTGGGGTATGCTCTAGACTGGGAGGAGGAACATGAGTGAGATTATGAGTCTGGAGTGCTGTGTAAATATCCTGAATTTTAATGTGGAAGAAGGTGGAGATCTGATAACAGAGTTCTTGCGAGGGAACTATGGGATCAGGATGTTGGACAAGAGATAAGGTATCTACCACCTTGAAAAGGTCTCCAGGGGAAGTGAGGGATAAGGTTAAATTAGAAAAATAAGTTTGCTTTTCGGCTAACACCGCCGCTTTATAGCTCTTGAGGAGATTTTTATGCTTGGTCCGTTGGTCGGCATCTGGCTGAGCTCTCCAGAGCCTTTCTTGCCTCCTACACTCCTGTCTCCGCAATCTAAGGGGTTCTGAGTACCAGGGCGCTGACGGGCGTTTCCTGGCACAATAGTGAGATTTAAGCGGGGCGAGAGTATCCACAGCCCTGAAGATGGTGCTTGCGAACTCACGGGCAGTGGTATCAATGTCCGGAGAAAGGGGAGGCTTAAAGTTGGCAATGAGAGGGCCAAGGGATTCATTGGACAGGCCCCTATAACTCCTCTTCAGGACCCAACAGTTCTTATCCGTGGGAGGGGCGGGAAGAAACCCTGACACGAATTCCAGAGGGACTGCTTTATGATCCGACCAGGAGAGGGGCAAAGGGGAGCCAATCTCTAGCCTGGGGTCGTTCGTAAACACCCCATCTAGGGAAAGGCTGAGAGAAGCCAGTAAGTCCACAAGGGACATTGTATCAGCCGAATTAAGATTTTCTAAATGGAAATTGAAATTTCCAAGAATAGTCAGGGAGGGCCTATTAATTAATGGTTCGATTACTTCGAGTAAATCGGCGGCGAACAAAGACCTAGAGCCCGGATGTCTGTAGATAAGGATACCTGCAAAGTTTTCCTTGGGGGAGGTGCTAAGGGAAAAGAAAAGGGCCTGAAAAGAATTCTGGGGAGAATGAAGGGACTCCATGCGACAGGTGAAATAATTTTTATATATAATGCCTATTCCACCCCCTCTACGACCCTCTCTATCCTGTCTCACCATGGCATAACCATCAGGGAGGGCGTTAATCAGGTCAGGACCTGCTGAGTCTGAGCCCCACGTTCCGGTGACAAAGACCCAGGAAGGTTTTCTTTCCGATACAAAATCTCGGAAAGCAAAGTTGTTTCTGACCAGGGAACAGAAGCAAGGCCAGAGGGCAATTCATCAACTACAAATGGCAGTGTTAACTCCACCCTAGTAAATTGTACAAACTGACATAAAGAGCAGTTCTGTAAATTATTGCCCCTTTGGTAGATAAAATGCTAATTCTACACCCCAACTGCGTGAACATATTTATTCACCGGGCTATTTCCACAGATTCAGAACACAACTCTAAAAGTAAGCTTTGGTGTCACTTTGGTGAACTGAGATAATGTCAATCTCATCAAAACTAGGCCCGGGCAAAATGTTTGTTTGTGACCATAATCTTCCATAACTTCTGGTTGTTGGCCTAAGCATTTGGAAAATGAGTAATGGATAAATGTGGAACCTGGTGTATCAATAGCTGTATGCACAATGTTTGGATGCCATATCGGATAAAGAATATTGGGATACAAAAATATTGTTGCAGGAGTGTCGTGATGTCAAAAATATTATGGGCATAAATTTTGAAGATAAGTATATATAGTTAATGTTTTTATCTGTTTGATGTTATGTATATATTTTGTAAAATGTTTTTGTAATGTTAATTGTGTTTAATGTAAAAATGCGTTTATTTTTAAATTCCTAATTTAAAATATGTGTGCAATTATGTTTTTAGAAGCAGGATGTTGGGTATCACGGGTAAAATGGTGGGGAGACTTTTAAAGTATGTTTCTGTATATAATAATACATGTTCTGTAATTTAAAATTGTTCATATTGTATTATTTTTGTAAACAAATGTATCTGTTAAATAAAAATATCTATATGTAAAGGAGACACGTGTTTTCATAATTATTTTTAAATTATTGTTTCAAGTTGTAAATATTTTCAGTTTGTTTGACTTTTTTATATTTATTAATTATTAAAGATCCACTAAAGATCCTTAAGCAGTGCAGAGAATCCCTCCTTCCCCCACTGGTTGACATCATGAACAGGGTGATGAAGGAGGGCATTTTTCCCCAGCAGTGGAAGAATGCTGTAGTAAAACCTCTGCTAAAGAAGCCCTCTCTGGACCCTGGGGTATTAAAAAGCTTTCGCCCCATCTCACTGCTCCCGGCTCCCGCGAAGATGTTAGAAGCCCATCTTAATAAACATCTGGCTACATTTGTGGAGAGCTCGGGTTGTTTGGATCTTTCCCAGCATGGATTCAGGAGGGAACATAGCACCGAGTCTGCCCTCACCATAGTGCTTGACAACATCCGCACTAGGGTTGATGAGGGACAGACCTCCCTCCTGATCCTTCTTGATCTCACGGCTGCCTTCGACACCCTATCCGCCTCGGTGTTAACATCTCGACTGAGGGAGATTGGGGTTCGCGGGTCGGCCCTGGGACTCCTTTCCTCTTTTCTCGACCATAGAGAGCAAAGGGTGATGCTGGGATCGTTTCTATCTCCATCCCTGTCTGTGCAATGTGGGGTCCCTCAAGGGTCAGCGCTTAGTCCTACCCTTTTTAATATCTATGTGACCCCCCTTGCCAGACTTATTAGATCTTTTGGGATGGAGGTAGTTTCCTATGCGGACGACACCCAGATCCTAGTCTCTCTCTCCCAGTCAGTTACGTCGACTGCAGCCAATTTTAGATCCTGTATGGAGGCAGTCGGCCAGTGGATGATCCACAATTCACTGAAACTGAATGGGGAGAAGACGGAGGTGATGGTATTTGGAAGAAAGGAAAAGATCTGGTCTGATGAGTGGTGGCCGAACTCGCTGGGCGTCTGCCCCGATCCTACCTCCTCAGCAAAAAATCTGGGGGTTATGATTGACCCCAACCTTAGTATGTGCCAACAGGTCAACAGGACTATATCGACCTGTTGGGGGACTATCCACATCCTAAGGAAAATCAGGCACTATCTGTCACTCCAGGCAAGAAAGCAGCTTGCCGTCGCACTTCTGGGCTCCCGTCTGGACTATTGCAATGCGCTGTATGCAGGACTGATTAAGAGTCAGCTACAGCGCTTGCAGGTGGTCCAGAACGCGGCTGCGAGATTTGTTCTCGACTTACCCAAACGTGCCTCTGCCACTGAAGCCCGGAAGCAGCTCCACTGGCTCCCCGTTGGGGATCGTATCCTTTTTAAATCCATGTGTATGGTGTACAAGGCCTTAGCCAAAACCAGCCCTACAGGCATAGGGTCGATCCTTTCCCAGTACAACCCTGGCAGGAATCTCCGTTCCACACATAAGCTTCTTCTTTCTGTGCCGCGTGTTAGGAAAACAAGATGGGGAGGCAAGGCCTTTTCTAATCTGGCCCCCAAATGGTGGAATGCTCTCCCTTTGGAAGTAAGGTCCCGCCCCACTCTACAAGCTTTTAGATCTGCTCTGAAGACCCACCTTTTCACACGTGCATACCTGTAGTGGTGCTCTGCAAACTTTCTGATCTGTTTTTGATAGGCGCCTTGACACCTTCGGGTTTAGTTTGCGCAATACAAATTGCAAATAAATAAATAAATAAATATTAATTGTGTATTATTGTGTTATTTCAATATTTATAGTTTTTAAAATTACACTTTTTAAATTAAATAAAAATGTATATTCATTTTTTTCACAAGTTGTTCAATTTCTTTTTTCATTGAAATTTACACTTTTGACGTTATTTGTTTTTAAATTTAACATAAAATGATGTGAAATATTTTTTTAAGTTGTGTCTTTGATTAAATCGGAATGGAGTGGGTATTTTTTACATTTGTAAGTATGTTTATGTTTTCTAATTATTTTTTATTTTTAATATTTTGTTTTAATCTTTATTTTTAAAATGATATATTTTGTGAATTAAGGTTTATATTTAACTGTTCATTCTACATTGTTTGATTTCATAGTGGCACATCAGTGTGCTGGACCACACAATATGAAAGTGGACTGGCCATTGGACTTTGGTTTAGTACATGTTAACGCGTTTGCTAAATTAAACAGTTGCTTTTTTTAGGACACTTTAGTCATGCCATTACTTTTCTTCCTATTTGATGGTATAGTATATTTAGGCATGAGTGACACCAGTTGCGTTTGTTTCACCCTGATTGCTGATCCATTTGAAGTGGTTAGTATGATCTGACCTTGGAACCAGTAATGGAGTCATACAGGACAAGAAACATTTTCAATGGATGGATATGTGGGATTCATTCCAATTGGGGCTGAAATTGCATTGAGGGCATTTCATATGGTAAGTATTTTAGCTTTGCTTGGCCAATGTCAACATCATTTCACTTGCACCTCTCCCTATCATATATGTTGGATATGTTTTTGATGTTTGCAAGTTAGATATTTGATTATCCAAACATGGACGGTGTTAGAAATGGGATTTCTGGCTAGCTGAGACTTGCACCAAAGCGAGGCAGAAACGACCACTCTAGTCAGGATAAGGGAGTTACATGTCTAAAATAACACCTGTTCACCTCCTTGGTAGCTTGGCATGAGCAGCCAGGCTTATCTTAGAGGCAGTGTGTAAAGCATTTGCACATAACCAACAGTAAAACAGGGTATGCACTACAAAAGGACACCACACCAGTTTAGAAAAATATCCAATTTTTATATACTTAAGACAAGACGAAATACGATAAAAATCGACAATACTATTCTTAAAAGTTCACAGTTCCAAAAATACGCTGATTAAAAAGAGTTCCTTGTGTGGGCTACCACGGCATCGTGAACAACAAATCCAACAGTTCTGGCTGGTCGCGTGGTCGCGGGCCAGCTACGGTGTCGGGAAGACCCGCAAACAATACCTGTGGGAAATGCAGGGCTCTGAGACCCTTGAAGTCACTTGCGTTGCAGGTCGAGCTCCTCTTTGGTGGAATCAGGAGCGTTGGCGCCGGCAGGCGTCGGGTGCTGCAGTGTGAAGTGCAGCCGTGCGGCGCGCGGTGCCCCCAGGTCACGGTGCGAGCAGCGGCTCGGTAGCGGTGTCAGATGGCGTCATCCATGAGACCAGGGCTGCAGTGCGAGATGAAGACGGTGCTCGTATTGGTGCTAGCAGGCCACGGTGCAAGCAGCGGCGACGTCGTTGCTGAAGCGCTGTCATCGGCTGATCAACTGGAGTCGATGGCGCCAGGGTCAGTAGGCCAAGGCGGCGGTGCGGGATTAGGGCGGTGCATCATGTAACTTACGAGGGGTGTCCTCGAACCACTGTGCAAGCAGCGGCGTTGATTTCAGTGGGAGGTGGCGGCGTCAGGCCAGCCAAGGCATCCTCGTGAAGCAAGGTACAGAGTGCGGTGACCCCAGGTTGCGGTGCGAGCAGCAGCTCGGTGGCGGCATCAACAGGCGTCGTCAGTGAGACCAGGAGTGCGGTGTTGCAGCCTTGCCCTCTGCAGTGCCAACAGGACACAGCGTTGGAAGTGGCGTTGTAGACGTCGTTGAGTTGGTGTTCTCCAGGTTGCAACACCAAACACACAGTCCCCAGTGCTGTGGGTCAAAGAACTTGAAGTCTTTGCTGTTCCTGAGACTTCGTGAACAGGGGGCAAGCTCTACCTCAAGCCCTTGGAGAGATTCACAAATTAGGTTGCAGAATGTCCAGTCCAGGCCTTTCACTGCCCAAGACAGAAGCAGCCACTGCAGGTCAGCCCAGCAAAGCACCCAGTAAAGCAGTTGTTCCTTTTTGCAGTGTCTCCGGCTCTCCTTCTTGGCAGTATTCTTCATCCAGATGAGTTCTAAAGTTCAGGGGTCTAGGACCCAGCATTTGTACGCAAAAATCCTTTGATCTTCCAGGCAGAGGGTGTCGGTGTCCGGCCAGAACCAGTTGGACCTTCTCTGATGTGAATTCCTGGCAGGAGGTGGAGACAGCTTTGTCAGAGGCAGACCAGGCCCTTTGATTGTTTGGAATCCCATTTACCTGACATTACCTTTTATTCATTGTAGGTGATGTGTGAGAGCCAGTACAGAGATTTAGGAGTGTTTCAGTTTCATGACACTTCCATACAGATGTATCTTTGATATCACAGGAGCTAGCATGTGAGCAATGTGAGGGTGTCACAGAGATCAATAGGTGTGATCTTGATGAGGAGGTGCTGTTGTGTGACAAAATTAAATGCACACATCACTATCCCTGATTATGAGATGTAAACACATAACCTTTAGTAGAGTGTGCCTGTGAAGTGTCAGTGATCTGGCCAAAGAGGGCATGATTGAGCTTTCATTGGATCATACATTGTGAACAATTCCGAACAAGGGCCCACAAAATATGTTTGGCCCAGAAAACCCAAATCCCTCGCCTGATCAATGGTGGGCATCGATTTACTGAGGAGTCTATGAAAATGGGTTAGTATATAGCTTACTGTTGGTTGCGTCTATGATGGTGTCGGTTTCGGAAGTCATCAAGCAGAAGCAGCAATACATGTATGATCAGCTCCATGGTGACCCACGACTAGCGAAGCTGAGTGCAGGTGAATTTTAGCTTTATATCCCTCCCCTTCTTCCAGCACAGATGTTGTGTATGGTCCACCACAGTCACATCGTCTTAAAGGCACATCGTTTTTGGGCCAGCGGTAACACTGGTGGTCTGCACTCCGACAGAGGCATTGGCCTAACCTGCCACCACTGCAGTTCAGAATTCCTGGCAGCAGCGGCATGACCATGGTGGTCTTTCATTTATGAAACCGCATGCATCGTAATAGGGTCAGGCCGCCTGTGGTGCAGCAGTGATTCCGACGCAATGGCTGTCCCAAGATCACCAAACTCGTAACCAGGTTCATAATTACCAGGTGAAGAAATGAAAAAAAGAACGAAAATGTTTTCCTTGTGAATGTGCGATCTGTTAAACTAAGTCCTGCAAACTACCTGTCTGAAGACAAATCAAACGAGATAAGTGGAAGAGGAGTATGCATAGAAATGTATTCCAGGTTCCCGAGTATTGATTATTCCAAATAAAATAATTTGAAATCTTTGGAAATTGGAGGAACACTGCTTTGGTAGGTGAATCAGGCCCAGAAAGCTCATGGAGGAGGCTCTTTAATCAGCTTTAACAGTAAAACACAATGGCACTCATTTTGTAGTGAAAAACAAAGGAGTTATATTACATGTCCCGCCCCCCCCCCCCATTCTGAGCTGCACAACTCTGAATGTTAGTGTTCTCTCCATACAATTTCACAAGGTTTTCCCTGGAACATGTGTGCATGGGAAAAAGGGCAAACTGCTTTGAATCCTGATCCCATCACCCCGCTACAGAATTGGAACTAGTGACAAGCATATAATGAAGGGTATAAATGCGCAACAACTGATAGGATTATTACTAGTTTGTGGCATCCTGCACAGTTGCTTCAGAATACTGCAGTATTATTGCAGTGGAATACTGTGGTATAACTGCTTTAAATGTCTGATCATCTGTTTTACAATAAAATTGAATACTTTTTCTTACACTCTAAACTAGGGTCTTCTCTGCCAATGAAACGACTGTCACAGTGCAGCAACATGTTTGAGTCTTCATATATTTTGTAAAGAAACTGTATTCAGAAGTTGAATTCAGAGCTGAGGTTCAGTTTGGGCAGATAGTGTTACAGAACCCTTCTGTGCAGACTTTTAATGAGTATAGCCAGTTAGGTAGCACCATTGCTGCGGTTCCTGTTGCTAAAATACAGTCACAATTGGGGTGCAGTGGTCCCCTAAAGCTTCTGTGTTCACGGTCCATGCATCTACTGCACTGTTGATAGCAATGTAAATAAATATTTGAGAAGAAAGTCATATCTGTATAGCACAACGACATCGAAAACTATCATTGCATTTAATCATGGTGGGTCTGATGCACCAAGTTCTGTTTGCGAAAGGTACCTCTCATATGTGTACATTGAATGATTTGCGAACAGGGCTTCATTTTGTGATGAGACTGACAAATGTTGCAAAACGTTCTGCCTCATGAATATTAATGAGGCAGGAGGCATTGTGCGACCCCTTGCCAATTTCTGCAAATACTAGGTTGTATGCCTGCAAGTCAAAGCAGACCTCCATTCCAGGGTTGGCATTTCTTCAAAGTGAACACAGACTTTGTTTAATAAAAACGAACTTGAAAGGAATATGAAATCAGGGACAGAGGTCTCCCTCCAGCCCTGCGAAGGAATGCCATGGCAGAGCACTCATGCATCCTTAGAACCAGTGCCCCACTCCCCCACCCCTGGAGGCTGCTTACCATTATTCACAAAGTGGACAGCCTTCTGTTTGTAAATTAGGTGCCACCCTAGGTGTGGCATTGATAACTGATCAATGTTTTGCACAAGCAATTGCAGTCTCAAACCCTTGATACATAGTATTGCGTCTCGCAAATGGGAGGTGGACTCCCCTTCTAGTTCTGATTTGTATTACTTTTTTGACACACAAAGAAACTTTTGTACATCGCACCCTAGCTATAGCCTTTGACTTTGCAAATCGGAGGCTTAGTGACTGCAAAAACCTTGTGTTGTGGGTCCTTTTTTGCGTTTTATTCTCCACGAATAGAAACTCGAGCACAAAAAGTAGAAGAAATTGATGCAGCTTAACGTCTAGAGCTGCCACCAATGAAGATGGGGAACCAGTTTCGAGTCTGGTGAGAGGCTCAACATCCTGTGATTCTGGCCAATCACTCAATCTTCCTGTGCCTCAAAGAAAATGTAGCTGTTAGTCTATAATGCAACTGGTGCTCATGTAAAGCGCTCTGATACCTTGGGGTCAAGATTGCGCTATATAAAACTGCAATAAAAAAAGTTGTTCATTAGAATGAATGCTGACTTTATTATTTGGCTGGCAGGGGGCGTGGCTAAGGCGCCAAGGAAGATGGCCGCAATCCCGGAGAGCTCTGTTGCGACGTGAGGTGACGGGAGCTTCACCGGGCGACTTCTCTCTTCTCCGACTGCCGGACCAGCGCTAGAGAGCGTCGGAAGGTGAGCGGCGCATTTTCGTGTGTCCTCCAGTCCGCGAGCAGCTCTACTTACCGGTATTTCTCTTTCTGCAGTTCCTGACGGCTCGCTCGTCCTGCGGCCGCCATTTTGCGAGATGTACCGCGTTTGCAAGATGTGACTTCCTGCAATTCCTTGACATGTTGAATTTTTTACTATTCTGCATTGGATTTTGGAAATTGGCTACTTTTATTTGAATATTCTTCAGCTTTTGACCTCTCATGCTGATTTAATAGCATGTTTAGTTCTCCCCTCAAGTTTCGGCCACCATTTTGTTTTTGATGTTTTCCTCACTGTGCTCTCGAGGGATTATTATGCTTCTAATGGCCTCTTCCTGTTTCCTGTAGCCCTTGGTTTTGCTCCCTGCTGCTGTAATTCAGACCCAGGCGTCCTTGTTGAGTTGCTGCTGAGTTTTTCAGGACCTTTTATTGATATTTCTCCTCACTTTAGCGGCTGACTTGTGCTGGGCTCTCCTTTTCCACATAGTGCATTTTTCAATTGACTCTTCACTACAATGGCTACATCCCGCTCAAACCGTAATGCTCCTCTTCAACAACGCTCTGTCTCTCATGCGCCTTTGGCGGATAATAATCCTTTCAATGTGTTGCAGGACTCATTTGATGATTCACACTCTGATTCTGCTAGCATCAAAGGCTCTAGTACTCCTAAGTCGCGCTCCACAAAGCCACTTTCCAAAGCTGTCTCTCCATCTTCGAATCCCAACTCAGGAAAGAGGTCTAAAGCTAATCCTCCTTCTCCTACAAGTATGTCCAGCGCAATTTCTATGGAACTTCTTTTGGAGGAGATTCGAGCCCTTCGGCCTTACATGTCAGAGACCAACTCCCGCCTCCAGAGTCTTGAGGATAATTGGTCTCACACACAGCAGAGAGTGGTGGATATTGAGGATTCCCTGGCTTCAGCTCAAACGGTCATTGTCCAGGTTCCTACTATGCAGAAAGAGATTGCTTCTCTCAAGCAGCAGGTTGAGAATTTGGAAAATAGAAATAGGCGCAATAACCTACGTATTTATGGCCTTGCCGAAAATCTTGAGGGGTCCACTCCAATTTCATTTTTTCAATCTTTTCTTCCCACTCTCCTCAATATTCCACCTTCGCCTCCTTTGAATATTCAACGTGCTCACCGTCTGGGTCCAGTCTCTCATTCAGCAAATGTCTCCACTTCCGTAAAACCTAGAGGTGTCATACTGTACTTTCTAGAATATATTGACCTCCTTCGAGTCCTTCATGCTGCCAGACAAAAAGGAAAAATGTCATACCATGGCTCTAACCTGTTCTTTGCTCAGGACTATGCTAAAGCTACTGCAGACCGTCGTAAACGATTTTTGGACATGAGACCTGCTTTACGGGCCCTCAATGCCCGCTACGGACTCTTTCATCCTTGCATCTTTAGGGTCACTTATAATAACAAGACGACATCTTATGAAGATCCTGTTCGCTTGCAGCAGTTCCTGGATTCCTGTCACGCCGAAACGATGGACATTCCGCAACCATGATTTTTGTTGCCTTTCTTGTTTTTTCCTGTGATGTTCCCTCTATTTCCTAATGTTGGTTGTTCTGTGCAATTGTCATGTAGCTAATGTGTTTTATCTCCTATTTTGTTCTCATATTTGTTATTTTTTTCTCTCCCCTATTCCTTTAGTTGCTGGTCTTGTGGTCCTTACGATTTGTTATCCGTTTATTCCTCCTCATTTGCCCGGTGGTTCCTTCCCTTGCCGCGTCTCCGTGGAGTCTTCGGTCCATTGTGCTCCCTTCCTTTATGGCTCCTCCATCCCCAGTTCTCTTGTATTTGTACGGTATGTGTTTTATTACCACATTGATTATTGTTTTTATCTTCTTTTTGTACTCACTTTTTCCTCTTTTTCCTCTCCTTCTCCTCCTTTCTCCTCTTTTCTTCTCTTCCTTTTCTTCTTTCTTATATCTTCATATATTGCGTCTTCCCTTTTCTCTTTTCTCAGCTTTCAGCAGTTCCTTGCACTTCTTCTCCCTTTTCTTCATTTGCTGCACTGTTACTTTTATGCATGATTATTTATATATTTCGGATGTTTTTTAGACTTTTAAATGGCAATTAATATTATCTCTTGGAATGTTAAAGGTTTGGGGTCTCCTATCAAGAGACAACGTGTTCTTTCTCACTTAGCTCATTTGAAAGCAGACATAGTGTTGTTACAAGAAATACATGTCAAAGATGTTCAAGTTTCTAAACTACGACGTAATTGGGTGGGTCATGTCTTTGCTTCTCCGGGGACGGGAAAGCGTAATGGGGTTGCTATTTTGACTCATAAACGTTTGAATGTTCAACTTGTTCAACAAGATAATGATACGGAGGGCAGATGGGTTGTTACATCATTACTGGTCAACAAAATTCCTCTCACCATTTTTAATGTATATGCCCCTAGCATTCCTGATAAGTTGTTCTGGCCACAAATTCTCTCCTCCACGATGCAGTATACTGATGATTATTTTATTTTTGGTGGAGATTGTAACACGATTATGGATCCTTTCCTGGATCGTAGATCCCACTCCCGATTTTCCCCGTCTCCAATCCATACTCAATTCACCTCCTTTATTGACCAACGATCCCTGGTTGATTCATGGCGACTTTGTCACCCTACCCTACAAGAATACACGTATTTTTCTCCAGTCCATTCTTCCCAATCCCGTATAGATTATCTTTTTATTTCCAAAGCTCTCTCTCAACTCATTACTCACTCAGATATAGGTTCCATTTTAATCTCCGATCATGCCCCGGTTTCCCTTCAGCTTGATTTACTTCCTCCTAGTAAGGGGACTAAGCGATGGAGATTCAATAATTCCCTACTCCTCGACACTACATTCTCTACCTCCTACCTTCAATTTGCCTCCCTTTTCTTTAAAGAGAACGAATCCCCTCAGACCTCCCCCCAACTGGTATGGGACACATTTAAGGCTGCCTCTAGAGATTTCATCATTTCCTATGTTGCCAAGAAGAGACGTCTACACACACAGTCTATTTCTACGCTTACCGCTCGTATTAAACATTTGGAACAAGTATATTACTCCTCCAAATCTCAATTTGATCTTAATAATCTTGTCTCCGCCAAATTATCCTTCAATAAGTTATCCACCGAATCTGCGAATTTAATTTTACTTAAAGCCAGTGCTAAGTACTATTCCTCTCAGAATAAAGCTGGTAATATGTTGGCGAATTATCTTAAAGTTAAGAAAGAACGCACCAAAATTGAATCGATTGTCTCTTCCACTAATACTATTCTTCATAAGGATGAAGATATTCTGGGTGAATTTTCTAATTTTTATCAGAGTCTTTACACTCCTGAGTCTCCCCCTGTCCCCTCAGTCATTGATCATTACTTATCTTCTATTCCTTCTCCTTCCGTGTCTGATGTAGATTTCTCCTCTTTAGACAAAGACATTACGTCTATAGATATTTTAGAAGCCATTCGTGTCCTTAAAAGGGGGAAAGCTCCAGGTCCAGATGGTTTCTCTATTGAATTTTATTCTCATTTTTCTGCTTTTCTTGTTCCTAAGTTATTTCAATTATTTTCTTTCTTTATTTCTTCCCAAAAGTCTGCAGGTTCTTTTCAGGAAGCACTGATTTGCCTTCTCCCCAAGGATAATAAGGATCATACTTTATGTAAAAATTATAGGCCTATTTCTTTGATTAACCTTGATTATAACATTTTTGCAAAAATTTTTGCTTTACGTTTAGACAAAATTTTACCTCAACTTATTGGTAAGGAACAGTGTGGATTTATCAAAGGTCGACATCTATCAGATAACACACGGTTATTTTTTGATGTCCTTACTAAATCGCACACTTCCCCTCATTCTTTGGCTGCTATAGCTTTAGATGCTGAAAAGGCTTTTGACAGAGTTAACTGGCCCTTCCTTTTATCCTCTCTTAAATGGTTTGGTTTTGGGTCGCAGTTCCTTTCTTACGTTTCTTTGTTATATTCTTTTCCTAGGTCTTTTATTTTTGCTAATGGCCTTGTTTCCTCTTCTTTTCCTTTATTTCGTGGAGTTCGTCAAGGCTGTCCTCTTTCACCCCTTCTTTTTATTCTTGCTTTAGAACCTTTCCTAACAAAAATCCGACTCAATGCAAATATTTCAGGTTTCTTGTATGGAGATAAACAAATAAAGTTGTCTGCCTATGCTGATGACATTCTTCTTTTTATTTCTAATCCTCAAGTTTCTGTTCCTGCGTTCCTCTCTGAAGTCTCTGATTTTGCAACCGTCTCAGGGTATAAACTAAATGTCGATAAATGCGAGATTCTTCCCCTTAACAAATTCTGTTTTCATGCGGATTTTTTGATATCTTCTTTTCATTGGAATCCCTCTAAGATTAAATATTTAGGCCTTTGGTTCGCCCCATCCATTAAAGAAACAGTGGCTCTTAATATTAAACATTTACATACTACTCTCACAGATTCTACGTCACGATGGCATCCGCTATTTTTATCTTGGTGGGGAAGGTTAGACTCAATTAAAATGATGCTGGTTCCTATTATTTTATTTTTTCTTTCTAATCTCCCTGTTAATATTCCAAAATCTTGTTTTAAAACTATTTATTCTATTTTATCCCGTTTTTTATGGCAAAATAAAAGAGCTAGAATGTCGTTTTCTAAACTTCGCCGCCCCAAACATTTGGGAGGTGTTAATTTTCCCGATTTTTCCTCTTACCATACTTCCTTTTTTCTTTCTCACTCAGTTTCCTTGCTGTCTCCTACTTTACTTGATGATACTTCTCTTCCCTTGTGGGTTGATGTTGAATCCACCTTTTTTCATCCCTTTTCGTTTAAAGAGTTTATTTCTTTGCCCCGTATCCCAAAGCAGTTGTCTCTACCTACTCTTACGACCTCCAGGAAACTTTTTCTTCCATTGTTTCAGCCTACCCTTGATAGCCAATCGCGTTTTTTACAGTCTCCTCTTTGGTATAATCCTCTTATTAAGATCAAAAATAGGACTCTTTTCTGGAAGGCATGGTATGATCAAGGGCTTTTTTGGGTGCATCAAGTTTTTCAACATGGTACTTGTATCCCTTTCCCTATTCTTCAGCATCGTTTCTCTCTTCCTCCTTCCTTCCTCTCCAAATTCACTCTTTTGACTGCTGCGGTTCAACTAGGTTATGACTCCCTTCCCTCCTCTAACTCTTGTTCTTCCTCTTCTTCTCCTCTTACACTCTCTTTTCTCTTATCCTCATCTTCCGCTTCGCAGAATTATAAAAAATTACATGAATCGTCTCCTACCCGAGATAAATCAACCGTTGAACTAGCATGGGAATCAGATTTAGGTGAAACGTTCTCTACCTCCTTGTGGCAAAATATATGGAATAAAATACGGAAATCCTCTAGAGCAGCCAACACTACCCAAACTTTATTTTTTCTTTATAATCGTCTTATGCTCACTCCTGCACGATTACATAAAGTGGATTCCTCTATTCCCTCTATATGCTGGTCTTGTATGGAACCAAGATCGGATCTCAAACACATGCTTTTCCTCTGCCCCCTTGTTCGTGCATTTTGGTCCAAGGTTTGGAAACAAATTAATAATATTTTTTCTACTAATTTTCCTTTTTCCTCTACAAATGTTTTCCTGGGTAGCCTTTCCGACATATGGTCCTCCTCTCCCTTCAACACCTCTATTATTGATCTCCTTCTAGCGATAGCTTTCCAACAAATCACCAAAGCGTGGAAAGATACATCATCCATATCCTATCAGGCTTGGTGGTATGGTGTTTGTTTTAACCATAGATTAGATAGAGCTTATGTTTATCCTATTATAATTGCTATCAAACGTGATTTATTGTGGTTGCCTATCACCTCTTTCTTAGACTCCTCAGCTGCATCCTCTACACTTCATTCCCCTCGTACTGAGGAAGTGCCCAAACCCCCTTGAAATGTTTCTTGCTTGCTTTTTTATTACGTTCTCAACTCGTTTCATTGTTTCCTATAGTTAAAATGGTTACGCTTATTTTATAATGATGTACTTTGAATACTGCAATTGTATTTTCTTTGCTGTCTTTTTGCCTTTTTCCCTTTTTTCCTTCCCCTTCTCCCTTCCTTTCTTTCTTTCCCTCTCCCCCTTTTTCTCTCTTTCATTCCTCTTTCTCTTATAAAATTTATCTAGCTTGCTTGAGTTGTTTCATATCACATTTGTTATTTCTTGTACGAGCTGCATTCTTATACCCAATAAAATTCTCTTTAAACTAAAAATTATTTGGCTGGCAGGCGTGTTACATTTTATTGTACATATTATTTTCTATTTGCCTTCCCTTTCCCTTTAAAACTTTGTATACTTTTGATTATGGATCCTGCCATACCTTTAGTGTCTGTTCCTTTCAGAATTAGAATCTAGCATGTGTGTAGCACTCTGCCTGTGGACTTGGAAGAGAGCAGTACTGTGCCTTCCACATTAAAGTCCTTTCATTTATCTTGGACTCTGAGAATTATTTTTATTTGAATTTTACATTTTTGGCGACGAGGATCATTGTACTTGCTACTATATTGGCACAGGAGCGGTACATTTTACTTTTGGACCTTCATTTTTTTTTAAATTCTACTTTCCTTGGAGTTCGTCTATACGCATTACTCTACATTACTGTTCCGGCGTTTCCTTCGTCAATGCGTTCGACACTGCATCGTTCAGCTTTTCATTTCATTCATCGATGCGCTCGACAGCGCATTGCTCAGCCCTTCATTCCTTCATTGATGCGCTCAACTGCGCATCGTTCCAACATTTCATTTGTTACAGCACAGCATGATGTACTAAACAACGAATTTGTACTGGACTTCCTTGAAAGGTACTTTTATCTTTTGCTTATTTATTTGTGTCTGCACATCACGCTGATGTGCACAGCATAATTTTAACCTCATTTATCATCACCAGGATAATTTATCCTCATTATCATCACAAGGTTGTTTCCTTTTGCTAAGTCATTTTAACTTTACCTATTATTTGTAAATTGTCACTCTTCTACACCGATTTTACAGTAAATCTATATTGTAATACTACTGAATCATCCCTATGCAGTTTGAACCTCTATCTACATTTCTTCAATCTAAAGGTGATCCTCCAATCCCTTGGGCCAGGTGGAAGGAGGAATTTTTAACTTACTTAAAAGCTATTGATGGGGAAAGGATTAAAGAAAAAAAATATTTTTCTTCATTGCCTTCGGTCAGAGGGGCAAGCTGTGTTTGGGACGCTACCTTCTGTTCAAGGTAATCTAGGGAGTTTTGATGAAGCACTCGTACGTATTGAAACCAGTTTTAAACCAACAACCAGTATAGCACTTAATAGATACAAATTTTATACAAGAGCTCAAAGAGATTCAGAATCCTTTGATGACTTTTTAACTGCTCTTAGAACGCTTGTTATTTCCAGTAATTTTGGTGCTATGTCAGATGAGATGATTAGGGGTCAAATTATTGTGAATGTTAGAAGTAAGAAAACACAAGAGCAATTGTGGATATTAGGGAACCCCAATTTACATGATACTATTGCTACAGCAAAAGCACTTGAACAATCACATATTTGGATGAAAACGTTTGAGGATGTTAGTGTGAAGGGAGAGAAGTGCAACAAAATTTGTGATGAAGTTTGTGCCATGAACAATTTCAGCAAAAATTCTCAAACAGGGAAGTTTATTACTAAAAGTGTGATTTGTTATAGGTGCGGTAGTAACAACCATGTTGCTTCCTTTAAAATTTTGCCCAGCTATTGGGAAAGAATGTAACAAGTGTGGTAGGATTGGACATTTTGGAAAACCTTGTAGAGATGATAGGAAGAAAACCTTTGATAAGAGTAGGAATTTTAATGACAAAAACAGGGAAGTTTCCTTTGTGGGTCATGATCAATTTTCTCAAGTTACGTGTGTTAGATGTGATCATTTGTCTAAGAATGATTCCCAAGTGGAGAAAGGCATTGTAGTGTCCTTAATGAATGTGTGTACTCTTGGTGGAGAAACTCTAAATTCTCCAAAGTGTATTGTTACATTTTTAGATTGTGATGTATTCCTATAGGTACTGTATCGATTCCCCTATTCCTGACCCTGGTTTGGTTAATAATTAACTAGCAGCCATCCAACGGTGCAAAAACCGTTATCTGATTAAGCCACACCACGGCACAGAAGCGCGTTATCTGATTAGGTCATAACGCATGCCATCTAATTAGACAAGCGATATTCCTCCAGCCCCTGATAAGGCATACGGAGTTCTCAAAACAAATCAAACCTACAGCGACCTGGGAAATTCCCATAGCCATTGTTTTGATTTCACCGAGAACTTCAGCAAAGAATGTGCGAACGAGCCCGTTCATATGACATCCTTATTGACGTATATATGTCCATCCTTACGTCAATCTCGGCACCTTTCAGGTATAAATATTACCGACATTGCCTTAAGCAAACACATGCGGTGGTGACGAGATCGGAGCAGCGAGACGTGCTGAGGAGCCCAGCAGAGAGCGAAGCCCACAGACGCTGCCCCGCCTTCCTGACGCGCTGAGAACGAGACGCTGTCTTTCTCCTGCCGAGAAATCCAGCTCCGGCGCTTCCAAGCAGCCCTCGCAGGCAGCTGGAATATCAAGACCTGGGATAAATGTAAATGTACTTCGATTTATATAGCGCACGAATCACCCAGGGGTCTCAAGGCGCTTGCTTAGGGAACCCGTCCTGGTATTCCCCTGTGAGATACCCCGGCAGGGTATTCACAAGGTGAAAGCCAGGCATCCCGCTGCGAGGGACCGTAGTGGAGATTAAGAAAGCTATTGCCCAGAGTCGCAGAGTGTGACCCCGTGAGTCGAGTAGGCACCGGAGCGAGAATTGTCGAGTCCGTGGAATTTTTGGGCCCGAGACCCGCCGAGGCGGGGAATCGAACCCTGGTCCACGGCTGATCTCAGCTTCTGGGTCTGCCGCCTCTAACCACTGAGCCACGCTTCTCCACATTCTAGATCTCAGGTACAGAACTGAATAACCCCTTGCAGAGAATTCTCGAATCAGTCCCTTGGCAAAACAAACTTAACTTAAACTGCTACTTATCTACTCCCGCCCACGTATTAGGCTTAGGTCAGGTACACTGGGGTAGGCGTGGTTAGAAGCACCAGTTGAGTATGATTAGTCAAATGTATATATGTATGTATCTATTTTATCCATTTTAAAGTATCATATGGCTCAGAAACCATATCAATGCTTTTACAGTATTATTTTATAATTCTGTCTCTACTGTATGCACTTTACTTAACTACAAGTATTGCAATAATAGCGATTCATTTCTCTTGTATGAGAAAAGAGACTGATCAATAAATAACATCTTTTATTGAACCACGCCCATCTCTTATTTCTCTACAAACTGGTGAAACTAAGAATGCACGTACTGACTGAGTAAAATAAGTTGTCTATTGTTTTCACACGACTCTAGAGATACACTCTTGATTAGGGGAGAGCAAAGTTGTCATGTTCTATGGTTGTCAGAAACTAAATCCCTTCTTGTCTATCCAGGGAGGTTAAAATCCTCCTTGCCTATTCGAGAAAGTTTCTAGTGAACTCTGAGCTAGCTGGCAAACACAAAACTTTAAGTCTAATATCGTCGGTAGAAGACCTAGTTAACCTCTGCCCTAGGTCTATACTATTGAAGATATTATTCAAATGCGCAGAGCCTATTGGGATAATAGGAACTACACTACATGGCGCCCAACCGTTTGGATAGGCGATAAAACTAACGCAAGACATTAGAGTAACTCAGTCGTGCTTTTTCACACAGAACCCCTTTTTTCCCATAATACTCCAAAGACGTCTGGAGTGGGTGAAAGGTCATATCCGCCAAACCTCGCAGGAGGAGACTCCTATGTATGGTTCATGGTTTACTCAACGTTGAAGGATACACTGTTCCCAGATATTGTGCATCTAATCTTTGTTTCCATAGAAACCTGATCTGCAAACAAACAGAATAACCTTCTTGACAATAGTATGTCAGAAACTGAAGAAGAAAGGGAGACAGTTAGACTAGCAGCTGAACTCCTAGAAGCAGATAATACTCTGCTGGAAAATGACCCAAATGCAATACTCATCCCGGTCAACATAAGGAAATCTATAACCTTAAAACTTATAGAAAATGGACTGACACCAAGAGGTGGTACAGTCATATTCGTAATTGAGGCACACGAATATCGGCAGACAGAGGTATTCTATTCATGGATAAACTTTCCAGCAGCAAACGCTGTAACAAAGGACTTCCACTATTACAAAATAGAGGAACCTCCTAGTGAGTACACTCCTTTCGAGGAAGTGGAAATACCACTCAAGTTCCAAGAGCACCTGCTCTTGTTTCATGGCGCCCTAAAAACATAATAATCACATCACCAGGCTCGGTCCACTAGGTAGACCAGGAGCAACGTGGCCGGTCCTAGCCGGATATACACCACATCCAGACATTGAAGAAATGCCTGCACCAGAGCTTTTAGCACAGCTAAAACAATTAATAAAAATACATAGACAATTAGTCCAATATGTAATGCGGACTTCAACAATCCAACCAGCAATTAAAATTCCACAGCTGACCACTCATCAGGGGAACACAAATAAAATTACACCTCAGAACATACAGTCCTGTCTAGGTAAAGTACCCGCAAAACGGGAACAAATTCCTTTCTGGCTAGCACAAAAAATCACTCAAATAGAGGCGGTGTTTCCAGATACCACCCCTGTTGAGAAACATAGGATTCTGACTATCTGTCTCCCAATGGGAATCGCACCACATGTGGAGGACTGTGACACTTGGGGAACAGTCTTTGCTTCCATTTACACAAAAACACATGGTGTACCATCCATGTCAGTAATACCAGATGTGCTAAAACAGATTCAAGATGAATACGGTCCAGAACCCGCTTTAACTCTCGGTATGAAACTACTGAAAGATTTCAAGCAGGTCTCGGCAATATTATTAGCCAACATAAAGGGAGAAGCAGCAAATGTGGCGATTCGCCAGAGGTTAAAAGAGACAAATATAACAGACCAACCATCTGAAATTGCCAGAATCATAGAAAAATCGTATGAAGAACTAGGAAGAGATAGTTTGGGTGGAATACCAGTGAAACCCCAACTAGTTGAAAGTCCTGAAAAGGTATTTATAAAAAATAATTTAAACAATCAAAAAAAGAGCTGGGATGGAAATAAACAATCCAATCCTAAAGAAAAAAGATTCCAGTCCAGAGGAAAGTCTCCTTGGCAGAGAGAAAGATCTCCCGACCAAGGACGCAAGTCTCCCCAACGGGAGCCCTCTGTGAAAAAATACAACCTCAGAAATAGGGATAATATAAGGAAACCTGATAGATATCAAGATATTGATACACGTCCCTCTAAATCTTTTCAGACTTCCTCGCAGAAATCGGAAAGAAGAGGGCGATCAGAACAAAGGGAAGAGCACGTCAAGTCCAAAGACAAAGAACCTGCTCATCTGAATAAAAAATTAAAATTTCCAAAAAAGAAGGTAGCCAGTATTAAAGTAATCAACAATGCCGAGAATACTGAGGACACAGCTGAAAAACGGAGAATGGGCTCAGACAATGCTAGACAGCGCAACAGAAGTGAGCATAGCTCGCAAAGTCCTTATGAATCATCTGGAGACAGTGAACACGAATGAATACATTCAGGTGGAAACTGCAGATACCAGAGTTAGCAAACCTCATAAAATATATGAAATAACATTGCGTATAGAAGGGGATAAGACTAGAAAAATAAGGGGACTATTTTGGATAATCTGTCCAAGGGCTATGACATCCTTCTAGCTGAACAAGACTGGCCTCCAGAGTTTGTCAGGGAGTGCCCACATGGCGAAGAAATAATTATGCCTGCCTTCTCAAACCATATTCCAATTCATAAAAAATATACACTTGCAAGAAAGTGGGCAGTAGCTCAAGCCCCTGCCTTATATAAAAATCATGTGGGATGGGATGAGGACTCTCCTCCTCACAAAATCCAGTTAAAATCACAACCTACTGCACAGAGGCAGTACCCGATTAAGCAAGAAGCTAAAAAACAGGTAAAAGAGATCCTAGATCAACTTGAATACCAGGGGGTGATTGAAACTTGCACCTCACAAATGAACAACCCTTTGTTTCCTGTCTCCAAGCCAAACAATTCATATCGTCTTGTTTTGGACTACAGACACCTTAACTCATGTTGCAAAACATTTGCAGTACAAAACTCGCACAGTGCTGCACTAATGAATAACATAGTGCGCAAAAAATACAAAACAACCTTAGACATTTCTAACGGTTTCTTTTGTCAAAATATAGCACCAGAGAGCAGATATTTGACGGCGTTCTCAATAAATGGCACGCAAAAGAATTTCTGTCGTTTGCCCCAGGGGTTCAAGAACAGCCCAGGGTTATTCTCAGCGAGGGTAACAGAATTACTACAAACATATGATGACGAGGCATTATCTTATGTCGACGACATCTATCTACCAGACGATGACTTGGATACTCACTTGAAGAGAGTGAACACCATAATACTTGGGTTCGCAGCAGAGGGTTACAAATTTAACTTTAAAAAGTCAAGAATTGCCCATCTAACAGTCCTGTTTTTAGGATATGAACTATCAAGTGAAGGCAAAAGCCTGGCTGACAATTTCCTAGAGAAATGTGCTGTAATCCAAGCACCCAGAACACTAAAAAACCTACAATCAATTCTAGGCTTCCTGAATTTCGGAAGAACTTATATTATAAATTATGCAGAAAGGGTCAAACCCCTTTATGATCTAATAAAACCAGATTTTAAAAGAATCAATTGGACTCAAAAACACACAGAAATTTTGAGATCTTTACAAACAGACATGTTAATTAAAACAAAATTACAAACACGTGACAACACACGCAACCTTGTGATTCGAGTCATCCCAGGAAGATGCGGATTCACATACCTGACCTCTTATGAGGGAGAGAATGTACCAATAGCATACAAATCACATTTGTACACAGAAGCTGAAAAAAGGTTCAGCATTAAGGAAAACATTGTTCATGCGGTTCAAACAGCTGTAGAAAAAGAAAAATACCAAGCAGACGGTAGACAGGTTACAGTCAGAACAGCAGAATCAGCTTTTGAGGCATTAACAACACCATGTAATTTACCGACAACTGCACTAAATCCAGAATGGATACAATGGGTAAATTCTGTTGCTACAGACAAAGTAAAATACTATTTTGACCCGGAAATGAAAGAATTAAAATATCTAGAATATGAGAAAGAATACCCTCTGCCAATCGACATTCTGCCTTTACGACAGTACGCCTGTGTAATACATACAGACGGGCATGCTCAACCCTCAGTTTGGGGAGAGCTGGCTTACAAGGCCACATGCGAAATTGTAAAAGAAGTGTGGCGCGGAGGTAAATTAAGACCTCTACTTACAAAAACACACTCAGTGGAAAATAATTCAGAACAACAAATGGAAATAATTTCATTAAAAATGGCGCTAGATAATGCCGATCGTGAATTCCCGACACTTATTGTGTGCGATTCGTATTACTGCATCAAAACATACAATAACGATTTGAAGAAATGGATTCAAAACGGTTACAAAGATGACACCGGTGCAACAATAAAGCAAAAAGTACTTTGGGAACAAGTAGTTCTTTTACAGAAAGAACTACCAAAAACTCACGTGATACATTCACTGAGTCATCAGCGTGATGGCGTTCACGTTGCAGGGAATTCATTGGCTGAGACAGCCACAGCGGGAGCAACTAAACCGGCTTCCGTAGCTACAAAGAAGTGTGCAGTAAAATACATTGACGGTGAAACTGTGCTGGCGGTGAAAACGTCATCAAAAGGCGACTGTTCAGCACTACCGATCAATTATCCACTCAATTATACATACATAATCGATGCAAACTCAGTCCCTTTTGCTCGAATCCCTGGAGTGGGGGATAGAGTGATTCCAAACACGGACAGGAGAGGCTTGTTAATAGCAGACGCACATATGGGTGAGGGTCTCAGACACCTTAAGCTAAAAGATTCTCTGGAAGAATTACAATCAGTGTATTGGTGGCCAGGCATGAGTCTGCATCATCACATTTTTGTAAAAAACTGCCCAGACTGCAATAGAGATCGCAGTGGCGAGCAGGGAGGACTATTGCCATGGCATTTCACTCCAGATAAACAACAACAATAAGAAAGCACCCATCATGAAAAAAGCGCTATATTAACATAAAAAGATTAATTTTCACTTATAATGTAGACCCCAGCGCTCGGCTGACGTCTGGACTGTTATAAAAGGATTTGCAAGTCTATAATGGCATATACGCTAGGAGCATGCTACGTTTTGACTAATGTATTCCTTTTAGCCCTCAAGCTTATGGGGAAGCATGGCCAAATGAGCATTGCATAGCGGGACTCTTCTCACTTCCTTCCTGAGGGATAAGGGATGGTGTAAAGAAAAAACCAAGACATAAAGCAATCTATAACGGAAAAGGTATTAGGTTCGGGAGCTGGGTGGGTCAAACATTTAATAAGTGTCCAACGTAGTCTAAATAACCTGCCAAGGAATTCTCTGAAAGGGTTCAGTCCGTACGAACTATTGTTCGGGACTAGAATGATGATCCAAGATCTTGATAGTCAGACTTCAGTGGTTAAAGACAAAAACTTTGATATCAAAGATCGTTTGGCTATTTTACAGGACTTAAATGAAACGAGAAAAGACCTGAGCAACATAAAGTTGAAACAACAGCCAACGACCACTGAAGAGAAACCACCTGTCCCAGCAAGGCCTGTCTGGATTCCAAAAGTCGGGGATCTAGTCAGAGAGAAGATCGCGGTAAAGAAGGAATTTGGGCCTTCTTACAGAAAAGCAGTTCCTGTCTTGTCTGTCAACGGGACAAGATCAGTAGTACTACCGCCCCTTGCTGGTAAAAAGGAGAACCGAGTTGTATCCATCGACCTGGTTAAACCACAATCATGTGGCCGATAACAAACAGTAGGCCAAGTGGACTCCCAAGAAGTAGCAGAACACCAATGTTTGCTACGAATACAGAGGCTCAAACTGGAAGACTGATCACATTTGGAAAAACTACAGTGAATCAACAAGGACTATGCAACAAAGCAATGGAACTTGAACCTCTTAAAACCCAAATTAAAACTTTTCATCAAGAAACAACAACCTATGATGATGTAACTGCAGACTTTGCTAATGAAACAAAGCAAAATCCAAAAACAATTGGAACAATTGACAGAACAGCATCCGGCTACTTCATCAACTTCGATGATTCATCTGAAGACCTGAGTGAAACAAAGAAACAGCCATCAACAAAAACTTTTAAAGACAAAGCTAAGGAACTTTTTCAACAGCTGAAAGAAACCTATCTGATCTCTCCATGGATTGAATTTTGGGTGGCCTTCGGTGCATTTATCCTCATTCTTTGGCTCATCTTAGTACTATGTTTGGGACATTTCATTGAAGGGAAATATGCTAAAATGGCACAGCAAGCCAGAAAATCAACTTGGTCCTTAAACCACACACATCTTCACACATAGAGAAAAGAGAACTTTCTTCAGTAAACTTCACAGCCAATCCTATACCAGGCGGTGTAGCATGGGACAAAACTGATTATGAAATATATGGTCCGGTTGAAATCCTGAAGTATCCACACCAATTCAAGATCTCATTGAGTGACTTTGTAAAACCAAGCTCATTTGCGGATGATTGGGACTTTGAAAGTATTAATGATATGATGTCTGATCTTGTGATGTCTGCTAAATTTACAGAACATGATTATTTGCAGGGTTCGTCTAATTATGATCAGATGTTCTGCTACAACCATTATGGTAACCATTATCTACATAAATCTGCTCAACCTAGAAATGTTTTAAATTATAACCAATGGGAACATTGTGCTACTCCTCCAAAAGATAGCTCAAAAACATTTTATGATAAATATTCATACTTTTCAGGGTTTAACACAAGTAATGCAGAAACATTTTATTTCAAATTGTCAAATAAGACAGGTATGAAGACCATGCTTACAAACACAAAATTTATATATTCCGATTCATTCTTTGAACAAATGAATACATTTGGGTTTGATTTCTGGAACAATAATATTGAAGCAAAAACTGTTTGGGGTACAAGAGATTGGCAAGTACAAGGTATAGAATCATTGTTTAGAGCCTGCATGATCCCAAAACAAATTATATTTTTGAATGACACTATTCAACAAACTACCTGTCTTGGCTTAGCCAAAATCAAAGATTTGAACAAACCGTCTATTCCAAAGCCAACAGTGAACAGTAATAGCTCTATAGATGTTGAGATAGACGTAAACCATATATTAAACCAAAACAGAACACATCCTGAATGGAAAAAATGGTTGATCTGGCCCACAGATACAAATAACTGTCAAGACAGATTCCTGAACAAAGAACAGGGGTTCACATTGACTAGGCCAGACCCTAGATATTCCCAAAGACAACATCCAGGGATAGTAACAACCTACAGCGTGGGCAAGCTCTGCCTTCAATGGCTACAAACGTCCACACTGGCTGAAATTAAGCAACACCTAACTTTACTTACAGAAGGTGCTGACTTGAGTGATTTCATATTGGGACCACGCAAACAGCGTCAAAAACGTTTCATAGCGGCCTCTATATATGCAGCTTATAACGAAGTCTGGAAAGTAACTCAAATTGAGACAGCAGAAAAATACGGGAAATTGACCGTATTAATTTGGAAAAATCACTTTCTGTGGTGGACAATGGGTTAATGACTCTGTCCTCCAGAATATATTCTCTGGACAGCATTGTGTCTTCAGCAATCGATATAATATCGCAAGACTTACTGATGTTACAACACGGTCAGTCCCAATTGCGTTCTATTGTACAGCTTGGCTGGACGTAACAAAATCTGCGTTCTGGCTATGTGCCCTAGCGTTTAATCAACACAACGTCATTATTTAATATCTTTAACCTCACTGATAAACAAATCAGTTTGGCACAGAAGGGTGCTGACTATACAATTCTGAGCATTGAAAAACTTGAGAGATTACCATTGACAATGTCAGAACGACCTGTCATTGAATGGATAATACATGGGATAATAAATATTCCGATAACTACTTTCCAGTTTCAATTCTGCTAAAAATATATACAGGCAGGCCAGTATGAAAGGTTGGGTAAAGGATACATTAAGTCAATATGGAACTTGCCCTATACACACGAATGTGTCAGCAATAAAGGCCAGAAAGTGTTTCTCAGTGGCGATAATTGTGCAAGATCACTGAGCAGTACACTTCTGTGTCAGGGTATTAGTTTGCACGGAGCCTGTGAAGGGACTTCAAATAACCTTTCATGTTACCAGCTAGGCACACCTGCAACACGAATAGAACCATTCTTTAGGAGACTCTCGAACGGGAGTTACATTCTAATAGTAGATCGCAGATGTTGTAGTTTGCTGCCCGGAAAACCTTATCTCATAACTGTGACTAGGAAGGTCATGTGCTGTGAACATGTATTGTTCCCCAGCGAGTCTGCAGACAGGGAGGCAAGGTTATGGCCCGATTTGAAAATTGCTTCTATTCGAATAGATACTTTAAGCAGAATGAAGACTGTGCTCCTACAGACGCCGACAAGGCTCACGTCATCAAAAGAAACGTATGATCTCCAAGTTGCAAGGACAACAGAAGAGATTCATTCATTATTATCAACTAATTCCCCCATACATTTCGCAGAAATACTGAACGAAATCTTAAATATTTCTGATACCACGGGTATCTCCAGTGTATTTAAAGCAGTGTTTTCGGGTGCTTTAACTCCATTCAAAGCCATCCTGGGTATTTTTCCAGACTTTGTCCATTCCATTTTTGGCGGACTTCCACTCCTTTTGGGACTAGTAGCGGGTATTCTATTTTTGATCCTGTTATTTCGCTATGGCAAACCATGTCACAGACAAAACACCTGCGACAAGGGAAGAAATGATCCTATGTCAAAAACAATTGGAGAGAGTTAAGGGATTTTATCCACCGAAGCGGACGGAACAATACTCCTAGTCCCCTAGGTTAGGTATCTAAATTAACAAAAATAATAAGGAGTATCACCAGAAAAAATGCTCGAAGAGCGATTTCTACGGGATGATTCACTAGCAAAGAGAAGAAAGTCCTTCTTTTTTAAGTAACCCTTCACTCACCGACCTGGTCGGTGACATGCTTCATCATCGGGGCCACCCTGATGGCCGAGTGCCATCAAGGTGTGCTTCGACACCTGAACTACAGTGGAGCTGGTATGTGAGTGATGAATGCGAAAAAGAAAAAGTAGTGGGTGAGTTAAAAATTGTCCTGGTATGACTTATGTGAAAAAAAATTTATTCTTGAA
This sequence comes from Lissotriton helveticus, assembly GCF_964261635.1. Taxonomy (NCBI): domain Eukaryota; kingdom Metazoa; phylum Chordata; class Amphibia; order Caudata; family Salamandridae; genus Lissotriton; species Lissotriton helveticus. The sequence goes on along the minus strand of NC_136063.1, from coordinate 1,383,785,001 downwards.
GCTACTGGACAATGTTAAAATATAAGTGTTGATACTGTTAATGGTATAATTATGACCAAAGGTATCTGGAAGAATGTGTGGTGGGTCTACATGTTTCAAACCGTAATGGGAATTACCGTTTTTTCTTCAGGACCAAAACCAGGGAATAGGGTGGTCAGGGTACACTAACGCCCTGCCGTGCCTGCAATTCCCTGTGCCTTAGCAGCAAAATTTGTGGTGCTAGGCAAAAGGATGAAAGTATAACCCAAAAGTGGTTAGTCAAGAAAAAGACCTGTGGAAAAAAAATATAAAAATCACAATCAAACTAGTTACAAGCCTGCAACGTAGTGAAGTGACGGTGTCTCGTGTCTTCGTATCTCTTGAATCATCCCATGCTGAAATATATATGGTTTATATAGTTCAGAAATTCCGGAGTGCACAGTGCGGCTCAATGAGTATCATAACTGATTTATAGCGCATATAAGCCTTCAATTAGGACCAAGCACACCTATCAATTGTAGCGTGCTATTGTGGTTTTTAGGCGTAAATATATTAATTAATTCACACGCATCAAGAACTATTCGTGCGTGGCTATGCAACACTCGTATCATATTGAGGTGGGGGGCATAGCAAAGTGATAACTGTATCTTAGCTAAACATATGACAATACCAGACACACGACAAAAAACACACAAAATAGACCATGCTTACTCCTAATGGAGAATCATAGGGCAGCACGGGATTAGGGAGGGGCGGCCTGGTTTGGAAACATATTCTGAAAAAGGAGATCATTGGAATCAGGATAGATAGCCCATTAGCGAGACATATATGGAATGGGGCTGTGCCCCGACACGAGGCACAGACTTCCTTCTGGCCCTGTGGTTCTGCAGGCCCATTCCATATATGTCTCACTAATGGGCTATCTATCCTGATTCCAATGATCTCCTTTTTCAGAATATGTTTCCAAACCAGGCCGCCCCTCCCTAATCCCGTGCTGCCCTATGATTCTCCATTAGGAGTAAGCATGGTCTATTTTGTGTGTTTTTTGTCGTGTGTCTGGTATTGTCATATGTTTAGCTAAGATACAGTTATCACTTTGCTATGCCCCCCACCTCAATATGAAACGAGTCATGCATAGCCACGCACGAATAGTTTTTGATGCGTGTGAATTAATTAATATATTTACGCCTAAAAACCACAATAGCACGCTACAATTGATAGGTGTGCTTGGTCCTAATTGAAGGCTTATATGCGCTATAAATCAGTTATGATACTCATTGAGCCGCACTGTGCACTCCGGAATTTCTGCACTATATAAACCATATATATTTCAGCATGGGATGATTCAAGAGATACGAAGACACGAGACACCGTCACTTCACTACGTTGCAGGCTTGTAACTAGTTTGATTGTGATTTTTATATTTTTTCTCCACAGGTCTTTTTCTTGACTAACCACTTTTGGGTTATACTTTCATCCTTTTGCCTAGCACCACAAATTTTGCTGCTAAGGCACAGGGAATTGCAGGCACGGCAGGGCGTTAGTGTACCGTGACCACCCTATTCCCTGGTTTTGGTCCTGAAGAAAAACCGGTAATTCCCATTACGGTTTGAAACATGTAGACCCACCACACATTCTTCCAGATACCTTTGGTCATAAGTATACCATTAACAGTATCAACACTTATATTTTAACATTGTCCAGTAGCTTCAAGAATAAAAAAAAATTCACATAAGTCATACCAGGACAATTTTTAACTCACCCACTACTTTTTCTTTTTCGCATTCATCACTCACATACCAGCTCCACTGTAGTTCAGGTGTCGAAGCACACCTTGATGGCACTCGGCCATCAGGGTGGCCCCGATGATGAAGCATGTCACCGACCAGGTCGGTGAGTGAGGGGTTACTTAAAAAAGAAGGACTTTCTTCTCTTTGCTAGTGAATCATCCCGTAGAAATCGCTCTTCGAGCATTTTTTCTGGTGATACTCCTTATTATTTTTGTTAAAAGAAATGATCCTAGCCATTGGCTACCGGGACCGGGTAACTAAAATCCTTGGACTATCCCGGCTCAGAGACCTGAACATGACTTGGTTTCTTTCATTTAGACCAATGTGGCAAAGTTGTGTTATGCCTGTATTAAGGTGCTTGCTATGCGGCGAAGAATGCGTGTTGGACACCTGTCTGGCACTACAAGTGGATGTGCCAATGGACGCAGATACCTTGTTGGGTCCGGTAACGGCTCATGCATTGTGCTGTCCCCAGCGGCTACCAATCCTGATGACGGCATTCGTGGAGTCTTCACCACTACGATTGAGGGGTAGTGAAGTACAAGATGAAAGCAGCATCGATCAGGTACGACCTTCAGTCAGCTATGCTGATCCAAACATCAATGGAGGCAAACATGCTCAGGCTCATGAATGCATGGTAACAACCTTTTCCGAATTAGTGGAACTTACGCAAGAAGCTGTTGACAGTTTTTTCAACAGTCTAAATAATATGATGTTTTCACCAGAGCAGCAGGAATAACTTTGAGCAAATTAGCACATGGAGTTCCCTACATGCTGAATTTGGCCTTCAACTTTTTAAAGCGATATGAAAAAAAAATTCTCTCATAATTTTTTTTCAGACTGCAAGAACTTTTTCCCCAATTCCACAATATTTACGATTTTTGGGACACTTATCTTCTGCTTAAAGTAGACGTTATTCTTAGAGAACTAAATTTCTATTTTTAGGTAGTCACAAGACATTCGCTATGCTAGCACTGTTACACATACATTTATGATTGTGATGAAATGGTCTTGCACTTTTTTTCTGTATTAAGAGCCATTTCATGTGTGGTTTTCGCATTTAGATTATGCTGAATTTTTAACATATGAGTAGCATTATTAGACTGCTTGTGCTTATAGTATACGTGACAGTACATGTGATTGTGTTTCGTATATTTTATAAAATCCAATTTTCGGAATGCATATAAATGTATTTTGGGGTGGTATGGTATACACAAACGCTACTGATATTCAGTATGCCTAGATTTGTAAATATGGACATAGTCTACGTGGAGTGGGTGTGATGTATTCCTATAGGTACTGTATCGATTCCCCTATTCCTGACCCTGGTTTGGTTAATAATTAACTAGCAGCCATCCAACGGTGCAAAAACCGTTATCTGATTAAGCCACACCACGGCACAGAAGCGCGTTATCTGATTAGGTCATAACGTATGCCATCTAATTAGACAAGCGATATTCCTCCAGGCCCTGATAAGGCATACGGAGTCCTCAAAACAAATCAAACCTACAGCGACCTGGGAAATTCCCATAGCCATTGTTTTGATTTCACCGAGAACTTCAGCAAAGAATGTGCGAACGAGCCCGTTCATATGACATCCTTATTGACGTATATATGTCCATCCTTACGTCAATCTCGGCACCTTTCAGGTATAAATATTACCGACATTGCCTTAAGCAAACACATGCGGTGGTGACGAGATCGGAGCAGCGAGACGTGCTGAGGAGCCCAGCAGAGAGCGAAGCCCACAGACGCTGCCCCGCCTTCCTGACGCGCTGAGAACGAGACGCTGTCTTTCTCCTGCTGAGAAATCCAGCTCCGGCGCTTCCAAGCAGCCCTCGCAGGCAGCTGGAATATCAAGACCTGGGATAAGAGATACCAGCCCTCCATCATTCTAGATCTCAGGTACAGAACTGAATAACCCCTTGCAGAGAATTCTCGAATCAGTCCCTTGGCAAAACAAACTTAACTTAAACTGCTACTTATCTACTCCCGCCCACGTATTAGGCTTAGGTCAGGTACACTGGGGTAGGCGTGGTTAGAAGCACCAGTTGAGTATGATTAGTCAAATGTATATATGTATGTATCTATTTTATCCATTTTAAAGTATCATATGGCTCAGAAACCATATCAATGCTTTTACAGTATTATTTTATAATTCTGTCTCTACTGTATGCACTTTACTTAACTACAAGTATTGCAATAATAGCGATTCATTTCTCTTGTATGAGAAAAGAGACTGATCAATAAATAACATCTTTTATTGAACCACGCCCATCTCTTATTTCTCTACAAACTGGTGAAACTAAGAATGCACGTACTGACTGAGTAAAATAAGTTGTCTATTGTTTTCACACGACTCTAGAGATACACTCTTGATTAGGGGAGAGCAAAGTTGTCATGTTCTATGGTTGTCAGAAACTAAATCCCTTCTTGTCTATCCAGGGAGGTTAAAATCCTCCTTGCCTATTCGAGAAAGTTTCTAGTGAACTCTGAGTTAGCTGGCAAACACAAAACTTTAAGTCTAATATTGTCGGTAGAAGACCTAGTTAACCTCTGCCCTAGGTCTATACTATTGAAGATATTATTCCAATGCGCAGAGCCTATTGGGATAATAGGAACTACACTACAAGATGAGGAACTTGAACTTATGGCAGACTCGGGTTTGCCTTGGTCCATTGTGACAAAATGTTACTTCAATGAAAAATATGGAAATAAGAAATATGTTGGATAGTTATATCCTCCTGATATAATTTCTCAAGGTTTTGATGGTTCTACTATAGATTTCATAGGATATGTTAGTTCTCGGGTTCAGTTTAAAGGTAGATCAGCTTTCATTTAGTTGTATGTTGCTAAAAAAGGACTCAATGTATTGGGTTGGAGGGACCAATGGAAATTAGGGATAATCCTCAATCCACGAAACAAAGAACCTGTAATGGTTCTGGGGGAGCATGTGGAAAGTAACGATATTCAAAAACGAGAGTATGTAGGGAATGACGACTTCCAAAATTAATTTCCAAATGTTTCTACTGAAAAATTAGGTAAACTCAAAGGTTTCACGCATGTCATTAAGCTCAAACAAGGTGCATCACCTGTTGAAAAAAAGGTGAGAAATGTTCCCATCAATGTTAGGGAAGAATTAGGGAATGTTCTGAAAGAAATGTTGATTGAAGGAGTAATTGAAGAAATAAAATACTCAGAATGGGTTTCACCAATTGTTTTAGCACGAAAACCGGATAAGTCTTTGAGGCTATGTATTGACTTGAGGTCCCCTAACGCAAATATACTTATTGATTGTCATCCTTTGCCCAATATTAATGAGGTAGTAAGTATGCTAGGAGGAGCTACTGTTTTTTCAACACTTGATCTTAGGTCTGCATACCATCAAAAAGACCTGGCAGAAGAATCCGGAATATGACAGCTTTCATCACACCCCAAGAAGTCTCTAATTGATGCCATCTTGAAAGCGCCTTCCCCAGATTGTAAAGATAAACTGCTTTCTTTTTCCAGGTTATGTGAGTACTACAGTAAATTTATTGCAAAGTTTGCCCAAAAAATTGAACCTTTGAGGGAACTTTTGAGGAAGAATGTTGAATGTACATGGGACGAAAGACAACAAGAAGCTTTTGACAACATAAAAGCTGAAATGGTAGCTGCTCCCATGCTTAAACCATTTTGTATGAATAAATTATGCGTTCTTACAGTTGATGCCAGCTTGTATGGTCTGGGTTGTGATCTATCTCAATGTGCAGGGAAAGAAGAATGGAATGTTGTGTTTGCTTCACGAACCCTTAATGTCACTGAAAGGCGTTATGCTGTCATTGAGAGAGAATTATCGGTGTGTGCCTGGGGAGTGGAGCACTTTCGTAAATATATTTGGGGTGCACGTTTTGTTTTAAGGACAGATCACAAACCCTTTGTTTCCATTTTATCACCTGGGGGCGGTCTTAATGCTACTGCCCGCAAGGCAAGGCTTATGTCTCGCTTATAAGAATATACTTTTACAGTTGAATATGTTCCAGGAAAAAATTATGTGACTGCAGATTGTTTATCAAGACTTCTGTAGGGTACTGATGACAAATGTGAAGATGTTGAAGTAGTTGCAGATATCACAGAAATTGTAACAGAGAAATTTTGTTCTATCTCTGAAGAAATATGGAAAAAAGAAATGAGTGAAGATCATCTTTTTTAAAAAGTGATCGAATTCACTAGAGTAGGATGGCCATTCAAAAATGACATTCCGGCTGAAATGTTTCCTTACTGGAAAGTATCTGATACATTAATTTTTGAAGGAGATTTAATCTTCAGACAAGGAAAATGTATTCCTCCTTCATCTCTTCGCAACCATATTCCATCCATGAGTCTTGAGAGTCATTTGGGCATGTCCTCGATGAAAAGGTTGATCAGGTCAGTTTTTTGGTGGCTCGGTTGAGATAGATTTGTTGACAAAGTTGTGAGAGAGTGTCCTGAATGTATTGGCAGTGAAAAGATGTGTAAATGTGACCCTGCTCCTCTCATTTCTATTCAATGGCCAGATTATCCTTAGCAGAAATTAGGATTAGACATTGCTGGACCTTTCAATTTTTTAACACAAGATTGTAGGTATGCTTTGGTGCTGCTCGATTATCGTTCGAATTGGCCCGAGGTAAAACTTGTACCTCGTCCCACTACGGAAAGTGTTATACTGTTTCTAAAAGAGGTTTTCTCTCGTGAAGGGTATCCTGAAGTTCTGATTTCTGACAATGGGGTACAATTCAAATCTCACGAGATGCTTGAATTTCTTAGGTTCCCAAATGTTAAACATATGACTACGGCATTATATGAACCTCAGGGCAATGGACAGGTAGAGAGGTACAACAGAGTTCTCAAACAAGATATATTGTGGGCATGTAATTTTGGAGTTCAGTGGAAAGATAAATTGAGAGAAAAACGATGGCTGTATTGTATAACTCCTCACACCACCACTGATGTTTCACCTTTTCGTTTATTAAGGGGTAGGGACCCCATTTCCAAATTATGTCCCTGGTGGTTCAAAAAAGCTACAAAGAATGGTAATTCTGAAGTTGATATTGATAATGTTGCCAAAAGAGTTGAGGTTAAACAATACGTATTTAAAAAAGGATTGAGGAGTGACCCCGCCTGCTACAAGCTGATTTCCCTGATTGACTCTGCCGTTAAGATCCTGGGCAGAGTCATTCTGCATAGACTGGAAGACTGCCTGAAGGAGAGGGGGGTCCTTTCTAACCTACAATATGGGTTTAGGGCCAAAAGAGGTACCCTTGACCAATGTCTAAATCTCTACATGCTAATCAGTAAATATACCCAGGCCAAGGATGGCCTGTTATATATGGCCTTCATGGACCTTTCATCGGCCTTTGACCTGGTCAATCGAGCGAAGCTGTGGTCCATTTTATTTAACTTAGGGATAGACCCGTCGCTAGTAAATTTTCTGGCTGTCCTCCACCAAGGACTTTTAGCTTCTATTAGAGTCAATAAGGAGGGGGATGCACCAGTTTTTTTAGGTCCAAACGAGGTGTCAGGCAGGGCTGCATCTTGGCGCCCCTCCTGTTCACCTTATACATAAACTCACTGGTAAAAATTCTTGGAGGGGGCTACATTAGATGTACCGCAAGTAGGGGACTCTGCGGTACCAGTACTTCTTTATGCGGATGACGCGGTGCTATTGGCCCGCACAGGACTGGGGCTGCAGAGACTCCTCGATGCATTTGGGGAATTTATGCGTACTTTAGACCTTCAGGTAAATAACAAAAAATCGCATGTCATGGTCGCGGGTAAACGACCAAAGGCACTTAAAATAAAACGCTTTACCTGCAATGGGGCGGAGGTATCCAGGGTTCCTGTAATCACATACCTGGGCGTCATTTTTGTCGAAAGGGGCACCTGGGGACCCCAACTAAAAGCTAAAGGCACTGCTGTTACTAGATCAACTTCAGCCCTACTGGGCTTTGCAAGACGTTTGGGGTCACGTCCTATTGAAGCAGTGTATAAGTCCAAATGTTTGTCTATAGCACTGTATTGTGGTTTTTTTTACCCCAAGGTAAATTGCAGATTACAGAGAACAAATTTCTCAGATCCCTATTAGCGGTCCCCCAATCCACTCCAGTATTTTCGGTGCATTCTGAGCTAGGACTCGGTTACATCACCGATCAGTTACACTTGGCCCCATTGACCTACTGGGCCAAAACCTGGCTTAACACTGAGATTACACTGAACCACACCATTTTAAAAGATTGTATGGCATTAGATAGGGCAAACAAAATTCCTTGGCTAGAACACATTAAAGACACTCTATGTAAATTGGGACGGCCTGAATTATATGCCTCACCAAATTTGTTGCAGAAGGGTGATTTAAACTGGATTAAGGACAACTTTCTGGGATTAGCTGTGCAAGAACGGGAGGCAGTAGAGGTGTTAAAACCATGTGTCAGAGCGAATTAAATGCTTCTGACCACTCCTCTTATCAAACCCTATTTAAAGATCGTTACTCTCCCGTTCCATCGTCACCTTCTTGTCAGATTTAGATTCAATATTATCCAGTTCTCCCTGGGTCATTTTCCAGTATGGGGAAAATCAGATCTGTCCATTCCCTGCAGTTGTGATAACTTTTCTGATCAATCCTTAATGCACTTCATCATGTTCTGTGACCCTTATGCTGTTATCAGAAAACAGTTTCTGGTACCACTGCTGAGAGAGGCGGGTTTTACACAAGTGCGGCCTGCACTCATGTATTTACAACTGTTGGGCAGCACCCGGGTAATATTTGGGGTTGCATGCTTCTTGGTTGCAGCTATGCGTATTAAGGCTAAAAGACTGATGGTGAACGTCTCTGAGGTGTGATTCTATTTTAGCTATTATTTTATTCTCCTGTGTATGGTGTTATTTATCCATTCTTAATGTACTTTTATGATGATGAATTGGTTCAAAATGTTCTTAATTTTGGAACAATGTATCGTAATTGCTTTTATGATTTTAATTAATCGAATAAATTATGACATGACTTGACTTGAAACAATACAAAAGCAAATGCCATTATGATGGCAACATGAAAGTCAAAGATCCTTCATTTTCTGTTGGAGAATGGGTTAGAGTACGTAAACCTGGTACTGCACGTAAAGGTGAAATTAAATTTGGTAAACCTCTTAAAATTGTTAAAGTTAATCGCAACAGTGTTGTTACACAAGATGGAAAAGTACGGAACGTTAGACGTGTTAGCAAATGTGTTTATTATAATCCTTAAAATTTTCCTTAGGGAGGAAATGTGTTACATTTTATTGTACATAATATTTTCTATTTGCCTTCCCTTTCCCTTTAAAAAATTTTATACTTTTGATTATGAATGTGCCATTCCTTTAGCGCCTGTTCCTTTTAGAATTAGAATCTAGCATATGTGTAGCACTCTGCCTGTGGACTTGGAAGAGAGCAGTACAGTGCCTTCTACATCAAAGTCCTTTCATTTATCTTGGACTCTGAGAATTATTTTTACTTGAATATTACAAGGGTCAACTGGAAAGGTATTTCCCTTTGAAGGCAGGTGGTCAGGCCATCTCGACATTCAGCTACATTTCCTGCCAGTTATTTCTATTTCACTGTGGTCAACCTGTGACCAGCAACACTGAGCAAAAGTTGGTGAGGAGACATGCAAAACAGCAGCAGGCTGTGGCCCAAACAACTGTTGAGAGCAACAAAAAAATAAGGATGCCAATATACATTTTCCACCAATAATTATTTGTGGCAATATGAGTAGGTGAGGTATTCCAATATGAAAAGGTCACTTGTAGTTATTGCTTAATTTAAGCCAGTGGTTTTGGGTACTCAGCACCGGTATTTAATTGGTTTCCGGTGGATGGCACCCGCACTTAATTTTCAACACCACACTTATGACAGTCTGTCACATGGTGGCACTGCTTATCTAATTTAGAGAGGAGCAGAACAACGGTTGTTTATGAACACAATATACATTAAAAAAATACTAATACCTGCCACCCAGGCTGTCCTTTATCTTTGGGGACCAGAAATAACCTTAACTGTTACACTTGCAGGCGAGAGAGATGGTTAGTAGTTGTTTTGGCAGCGATGTGAGGGACAATGGATGGTGCAAGCCAGGGATGGACTGGGAACACAAACCAGCCCTGAACAATTACGTCACACAGGCGGAGGAGGGGGCTTTAGGGCTTGAGGGGGTGCTGGTGGGAAGCACTGCTGCAAAACTGGCCCACCCCCCCCCAGTAACAAAAACAACCTCCACTTGTACAAATCTAACCCCCACCTTTCCGGCACACCGGAAAAATGCCCAGTGCCTGCTACAGCCAGTCCGGCCCTGGTGCAAGTTACAGTAGCTTCCTGGTCAGGGCTCTGGCCCTTATTATTTTACAAATTAAGCACAGCTTGTAGTCCCTCCTCCATGAATTCATTCACGGGGAATGAGGTTTGTGCTAAGAAGAGGCAGGTTTCATATTTCTCAAATTACATCAAATATATTGCGTGTATAGCAGGCTAGGTGGTTTGGGTTATGCAAAAGGAAATTGTGTTTGCATTACTAATTTCTGTGTATAGGACGCCAGCTGGCTAGGCCCTGTCCTTGAAAATCCTCAAGCGAAGTCTCCACACTCTGAGCCTAGTGAAGCTCCTTTCTGATTTCACACTTGAGTTAATCGAGGCTCTTAATGGATGGCCATTGATTGCACACCCACAATGTGCAGACACCAGCATGCTCCTAATCGACAGGCTGCACAAGAGGAGCTCATCAATTAAAAGGTTCTGGGATCACTTTTTCCGTGACATATTTAGAATAGGTTCTCAATGGTTTTCAATATGACAAGCTCTGAAATGTGAAAAGTGGGTGCATATTTTCTGATATTTTGCCTGACTGAGTGCAATGGTTCAGGACTGTAGGAAGAAAAGAAAAACAATGAAAGAGGGATACTGTTACAAATGAAAAATGCAGTGTTGTGATGAACAACTGAACATATTTTTAGATTATTATTATCTTAAAGGCAAGCCATCATCGGTCTTTTTACAGGTAATTTTAAGCATGCCACACTTTTCAGACTTTATTGTTGTTGACAGAATTCTGAGTGAGTTTCCACTGCTCACTCTTTGTGGAACGTGCACGTCCATACCTTTCTCAAACTTATGATATGCAGTTCCAACGAGATTGTATATTTTCACCAGATTCGCCTTCTGGAACTCGGGATCTGCTATTTGCAGTCACTGATGAAATTTATCTTCATGAAGGCAAAATGTAGGTTTGCAAGAAGTTCAAAGAATTGTTTATATTATCGACACATCCATAAGTGATTCTGACTCAATGTCAATATATGTTATGTAATGTTATGTTGTGTTATTTTATGTTACCTTTATTTGTAGAGCACATGTTCGTCATTAACATGGTTTCTTGCAGAGTTCAGGCCCATATTTACTGTGCGTTTGTGCAGGCGTGCGTGTGATGCTAAGCAGTGCAAAGCAATTCAATCGCCATCACTTATTCTGTGTGCAAAAGCTGTTTTACGCCAAAAGTTGACTTGTGAGCCACCCGAAAATCTCTTGGCGTCATGTAGCACCAATCTAGTTCAGTGCTTAATTTGAGACTGTGGTTTTCGGTGCTCAGCACTGGCACTTAATCGGCAACACCAGTGCTTAGGACATCTGCCACATGGTGGCGCTGTTTGTGTAATTTGGAGATGGGAACAACACTCGTAGTTTATTAGTTCAATAGGGCCTAAGCCCTTCTTTTAGCTTTGGTGGCCTGGAATAGTCTGAATTGGCACACCTGTAGGAGTGTGATGGTTAACAATTGTGTTGTTACAGGCACTGGCTGCACTGGCGGGGACAGTGGGTGGTGCAAGCTGCAGTGGCCTCATGATGAGGGCCCTTGCACCTATTATTTTTACAAATTTATCACTGACCTAGTTCAACCAATGCAAAGACATTTTAACACACAGCAACAATGCAAATAACCTTTAACCCTTTCGCCGCGGGGCTAATTCCCCCATGACGCGGGGGAGGGGTCATTTTCCGTTACGCCACTATATAAGTTCAGTTGTGTAGAGAGGGAAAATGTCTAGTAACTATGGGGCATATTACCAAGCAATAGCGATAATTATCGCTATTGCTTGGTTAGAGACAAAAGTTTACCGCTGAGCTGCGGCGATTTTTACCGCAGATAAACCTTGGTATTACCAAGGTTTATCGCAAATGCGATAAAAAACAGCCGCAATGCATGAATATCGCTGAAAAGTCAGCGATATTCATGCATTACCGAGCTAATGCTCTTAGCCATGTTATCCACCTCCCATTGGATAACATGGCTAAGAACTGCTCAGGGCAGGTGTAAGCTTTTGGAGATATTCGCGCTTAGCACGAATATCTCCAAAAGTTGGTAATAGGAGATAGCGATGTTAGCGACTGTTTCCAGTCGCTAACATCTTGGCACGCCCACTTTGCATGTCATTAGTGATAAATATCACTGACATGCAAAGTGGGGCCCAAGATGGTCTCTATCTCCTACTAGCTGTCGCTAACTGGTGTTAGCGACAGCTAGGTAATAGGGAGATAATTTTATCTCCGCTTTCTTGGCTTTTAAAGCCAAAGATGCGGAGATAAACCCCCTTGATAATATGCCCCTATGTCTCCAGGCATTTATTCCCTCAAAACTAAACTGGACTAAAATTTCCGAAATTTACCTTAGAACAGTGCCAGTTAAGTAGCACAATGCCTCAAGCAGGAGTTTAATGCGGAGAGTTGTGGTAATAAACGGAAAAAAACACTTGGGCATATTATCAAGGGGGTTTATCTCCGCTTTTTTGGCTATAAAAGCCAAGAAAGCGGAGATAAAATTATCTCCCTATTTCCTAGCTGTCGCTAACACCAGTTAGCGACAGCTAGTAGGAGATAGCGACCATCTTGGGCCCCACTTTGCATGTCAGTGACATTTATCACTAATGACATGCAAAGTGGGCGTGCCAAGATGTTAGTGACTGGAAACAGTCGCTAACATCGCTATCTCCTATTACCAACTTTTGGAGATATTCGCGCTAAGCGCGAATATCTCCAAAAGCTAACACCTGCCCTGAGCAGTTCTTAGCCATGTTATCCAATGGGAGGTGGATAACATGGCTAAGAGCATTAGCTCGGTAATGCATGAATATCGCTGACTTTTCAGCGATATTCATGCATTGCGGACGTTTTTTATCGCATTTGCGATAAACCTTGGTAATACCAAGGTTTATCTGCGATAAAAATCGCCGCAGCTCAGCGGTAAATTTTTGTCTCTAACCAAGCAATAGCGATAATTGCTTGGTAATATGCCCCACTGTTTGCTCCGGTTCTGCTCCCAAACATGCTTAAAATAATGGTAAAATAGCTATTGGTAATGTTAGTACCGAAAACGCCATTTCTGCATTGCTTTCGGGCCTATTCGTCATTGGGGACTACACAACTCGCACTTGTCTCCCATGTCCATCCCACCAGCGTCTCTTGGACAGAATGCAAGTGTACACAAATTAAACCCTGTTATCTCGTTGTTGTTTTGCCTACCACAAATTTAACGCTTAAAGCTTCAAAAAAGTTGACAACCCCCGAAAGCTAGCTGATGAAAAACGAGCTTTGATTATTTCTTGTCTCCTAGGTATACATTTTAAAGATAAGCCCGCAGCTGCGCGCCGGAACGTTGCCAAATCTCTATTTAGTATTCTGCTCTCCCTCCATATTATCAGCCCCGTACTGTCTAAGAGTTTCTTGTAAATGAACAGAGCCGGGCCTCACAAACCGAGGCTTACACAGCCGCAGACTTTATCCTCCTGCGTGTCCAGATGTCTGCGGGTCACAGCGGGTTTTACGCCTTGGAGTCGTGCTGCTTTTAAAAGTGAGGGGAATTACGTGCCTGGAATTTGTTGTGAGAGCAATAACAAAACACTAAATAGGCTCGTTAAAATAAAAGGGTCTATTAAACCTTACCCCCGGGTGCTGGAGCCCACAGGTGCCGGACTCAGAGGTCTCGTCTTCAAGGAGGCCTGGGTTTGAAGTCGGCCTTTTAGGAATAATAGCTCGTCCAATCATGGCTGAGGAGCGCGCTTAAGTCGCCGACACCGATTTAAAAGAGAAAAAAATGCTAATTTGGGCGCTGAGCACATTCATTACCTTTCTGCCGCAGCATCACTGTTTACAGCAGAGGCGCTCACATTTAGACTATATGAAGGGAATGCATCACATTCTTACCACAGGTCTTTCATTGCTCATCTTATATTGGACAAACTGCTATGGATAGGCCATAAGGATGTGAGGGCCCTTTCCTAATGGTGCATAGGGCAGCTCCTTGTCGTCCAAGCAAATAAGAAAATGCTGCTGGGGTTTACACTTGCAGGGCCCAGTAGCTCAGCATTTCTGCCGAAATAAGCTGTGGTGCTATTTGCCTTGTGTTCCCCCTATTCAAGCTTTGCACCCACTTAAGCCACCCCTAAATGCAGGGATACCAAGGGCAAGATAGTGCTCGAGGCACCTTTTATAGTCTCCCCAGCATTAATTTGGGATTTATTTTGTTTTCCATGTCTCAGTAACACACAGAGGTAATTAGATTCTGTGTGCTTCAGTGAAAGCCCCAGTACACATTTGCTGAACATCCATGGCTTTCCTTTCCCTTCTCCATTGTTCTATTGCTAAAAAGATTAGTTTTCTTTATAGATCCCACTGAGCTTTTGACATCATTCACTGACCACTTTGAATGTCTCTAGCCAAAGGCATGATATGGAAGGGTAGGTAGCTGCCATTTTGAAGAATCACCAGCCTGCATTTGGAATTGACGAATTGTCTGTGGCAAATGCCTATTTTGCTTGGTTTACACAAGTATTAAGGAGAAATGCAGGACACATTGCTTAATTGTTACTCTGTATAACAGACCCCTTTCTTTGGTGCTGTACAGATTAGAGATCTCTATCATTTTTTTTTTAATCAGTTCAAGATAATGGTATCTCAAAGTATTAATGAAAAACATAATCCTCTGCCATAGCGCCATCTGCTTCTTCGCACGTTAGTCCTGTTTGGCTTTACGTCAAGTTATGGAATAGTCTACCTCCCAAAGAGGCCATCTTTTGTAGATTATCTTTAGCAATAATTGAAAGTTCCATGAAATTTTGTTTGTAGCATTACACTTGCCAGTTTAGACATGGGCCTCAATCGTGTCTTTTCAAACAACAAATCCACAAATGATAGATTTCCTATAAAATGGAAATATAATGAAAGCCATATCCCATTGATGTAAAAAAAATTGGTTATTAGACAGACATGGTTATTATTCTCAATTTACTTTGATAAACTGGCCAGGGTGCGAGAGAAAATACATCCTTTGTAACAGATTATGAACTATATGCACATGAAAAGCTGCTCGGTAAAATGAAATAGAGGGAAAGTAAAAGTTACAAAAACATAAACATTTGCTTGAGACGTCCAAGATGTCAAAAAATGAAAATCTGCAAATGCTATTTGTTTATAAAGAGGGACCTTGTGACTAAGCCACAATATTTACCCTGCAAACTACAGGGTTCATTTATGGGACAGTCACGCAGCGCAGCAAGTCACCTTGCTGCGCAGAACTGCCTGACAGGGAAAAGGCAGGTATGCACTGTATTTAAGGCAATATGGCACAATGCTGTCATTTCACAGGTGCAGGCACCCTTTTGGCAGCCTGGCGCCAATGCAGACACCCTGTACAAGGGTGCCTACATTGCAGGATTGTGTTTGTGCAGAAAGGGGCACCTTCTTGCACAAAAACAATGCTGGGAGGCATATTAGCCTTTCTATGTGTGCTGCAGAATGCAGCACACATAGAAAGAGGAAGAAACAGAGAGAAATAAAGATATTTTCCACATTTCACCTCCCCTGGGGAGGGGTAAGATTTTGGTGAATCCCCAAGTTAACAATTCTTGTCAATCTGGCGATGCGTCAAAATCCATGGGAGTTGCATGGGTACACCCACACAACACCCATGAAATACTTACCCAGGGCAGAGTAAATCAATGAAGCATTTTGTGCTGCTTTCTGTCACTCCAAATTTTTGAAGCCACTGAGAGCCATGCAAAGTGGCTTTGCATGGCTTCAAAAACCTGACTTAGAGGGTTTAGTCACACATGTACCACACCGTGTGGTGCAAGCGTGACACAACCATCTCATAAATAAGCCCCTCCTTTTTTAACAGCTTCATTAGTTCATATAGACTTTGTGGTGCCACACAATACTGATTTTGGGGCATATTTATGAGAGGGTTGTGTCACGTTTGCATGCTGCAGCACACATAGAAAGAGGAATATGCCTACCATGATTTTTTTGTGCAGGAAGGTGGCCCTTTCCTGCACAAAGCAATCCTGCATTCAACACAGCTACCCTTGCACCATGGTGCTAGGATGCCTGCATCGGAGCTTGGCTGCCAAAAGGGTGCAAGGGAAAGGACAGGAATGCACAGTATTGCCTTAAATACAATGCATTTCTGCCTTTTCCTAACACGCAGACTTGCTGCGCTGTGTCACAATCTCATAAATGAATTCCTTAGTTAATAATTTGTTGCTGGTTAAAATCAGCTCAGTAGAATCTACCAATCCTCCCCTAAAAAGAAAACTATTCACCAAGCACTAGCTCTTTAAAATCTTTTAGTGAGATCTGGAAAGTGTTATTATAATTCTCATAAGACAAATGTTCCTGCTAACAGCAGGTTGATCCCTCTCCTGACTAAGTGATGAAAGCATCCTTGAACTATATATTTGACCTCGGTAAACCTTTTTAAAATTCATCCTACATTCATGACAACTCTTATCTGATTCAAAAATATCTATCATTATACGGTTATTCAAAAGGACAAGCACAAATCCCAGAGCTCTAGTTAATTTTCTTTCTTTATCCATTTTTAATGGTACAACCCTTAAAAAGCATGCGTGGGTGTGATCCAAAACCTTCAATGAGAACCATGCTCTGGACACATGTGAACTAGGTTTCAGTTAGTGAAAACTGGCACAGGCAATTTTGCAATAAATCAGACATGAGCTCCAAAAGGCTTCTTCACTAAGGAGGGCGTTTGTCTATACCTCATTACATACATCTACTGATGGTTTGGACTAGTACCGAGCTCCATAAGCCATAAATTGTAAAATATAGTTGGGTGTTCACAATGACTACCAAATACGCAAAGAATCTCCACTAACATTCATTGCATGCACATTTTCATCGAACATATTCATTGCAGATTTCCTGAAAACCTGACTTACGTTTCCTACTCTAGACTCCATTAGGAATCTATGGTCAGATGTACAAAAGAGTCAGTTTGCGATTTCCTAATGGCGAATGTTTGAGATTCGCATTTAGGAAATTGCAAACACCCTTGTACAAATGTGTCTTTGACACATTTTGCGCTTTCCAGTGGGTCGCAAATAGACCTACCGCATTAATATTCATAAGGTAGGTCTCGCTTTTTGACCCATTGGGAAAGGCCTGCACTCACATGGATGGTGGTCTGCCGCGGTCATCAGACCACCATGTCTGTGACTGCTTTTCAAATATAGCTATTTGGTTTCTTTTGTAATGTAGCCCATTTTCCTTATATAAATACTGGATGCATTTCAAATTAAAATTAAACACTACCTTTTCATTTTTGTAAGAGCAGGCAGAGGGCCCTGGGACCACTGCCTGCTCTTAAAAAATGTTGGCACCCACATTCACAAAGAGGAAGGGGTCCCTTGGGGACCCCTTCCTGTTTGCAAATGGGTTACCACCAACTTGAAGTTAGTGTAACTGCGAATGTTTTGCGACCGCATGCCAGGTCACAAAACATTCCTACATACCAGTGCGACTCGCTATTAGGAAGAGACACCCTTAACACGCCCCATCTGATGCCAAAATGAGGGCAGGTATTCGCAGGGAACTGATTGCATTTCATGGCTTCTTCATCCTTTCCAGTCTGTCAACAGTAAATATTCTAAGGGGGGCACAAATTAGAGAAGAGCACACAAACACTGCAGTTAATCATACCAACAAAGAAGATTTTATTTTATTTCTCTTTAGAAACAGTCATACAACCCAGCGACACCCTGCCTTACCTCAAAGGGCAAAAAAACTCTTTATTGACATGCGCTGCCAATGTACACTCCCATACTCATCTGTACCTATGTACATGTTTATTATGGGCTTATTGGCATTGTGATGGGGTGAGAAACAGAGGTCCATGCTCCTGTACTAGAAGTAGGAAGATAGTGGTGTATTCACAAAGTAAATTTGTACAGATCTCTTCACGAGTAGATCTACACCTACACTTAGGTGTAAATCTCCTCATGAATGGAACTTACCCTTTCTATTTGGAGATCTACAACTAGATGTAGGCTTATGAGTTTCCACCTCTTCAAACAAGGAGGTGAAGACTTCTACAACTGATTTTCAGATGGAAAATTGATATTAGTAACTTTCTGCTGTTTGTAAAGATATCCAGCCCCGGGGTGGAGATCTCCCTCTATAAAAAGTACTAAGACAATAATTCCAAATGAAAAAAAGTACATATTATTCCATAAATAAAAATATTAAAACACATTTCCCAAACTTCTATTCAGCTGGAACTACCACAGTAACAAGGAACAAAGCACATGTGGTAAAACAACAAACCATTCCATTTCAACATTTTTAATTTAAATATCTTTTACATGTTATTTTTCCCTCTCTTACACCCTGCAGTATTCTTTGTCTTTAAAGTGTTACAATCTTGGATGCAAGTTATGTATTATTGTATTTGTGAGTTTTTTTTAAATGGATAGTCATTTACCATATATTGTTTTGAAATGTTATTATGTGTATTGGAACATTAACATTTAAACAATTTATTTATGATTATGTAATAATAAAATTAAAATGAATTTAAATAAAGTTGAAATTACAATATCATTTAATTTAATGTATTTGATATGTGTCCTTTAGTATTAGTTCATTTTCCATCTCCATTGAGTTCTATGGGAGTGTGTTGCTGTGCCAGAAGTTGGTAATGTACGCTGCTTGACATTCCAATACTGGGCTAGAGTATATTAAGCCTGTTCTGTCAACACTTCAACTGCATTGATTTAAATATGTCTTTTGTGAATTTCTATTGTCAAACTCATATGTGGATTTGTTTTGTGTTAGCATATCCCTCCCGTAATCCCTCCCTCAAAGTTCCTTATTGCCAACCATTTAGGAGTGAGTATTTCCCAAATCCACTTCCTCTTCCTCTTCCTAAATTTCAAATTAAATCATTTATCTACATGAGTGGTAATCTCTGCTACTGTGGAGGACATGTCTGTACAGAAAGTGGAAAGTGTATGCTCAGACGTGAGTACCTTGCTCGCTCTAACACCAGATTCAAGCTAGCTTGGCTGTTGAGGGGTGATACCCTGAAACCGATCCCAGGATGCTTGTTTCCGGTCTAGGGAAGACCTGGCCTGACAGTTCGGGTTGGATTGTTCCCATGGGGAGCATGGTCAAGACTGATTTTCATGTAGCTGGGTCCAAACTGGAATGTCGTGACAAGAAAAAAAGATGGATTTAACCCAGATCTGTGACGGGGATGAATGTTTGATTTGTTCAGCATACTAGCCGTCATCTGTTATTTTTGTTTTTGTTGCCACAAGTGGGAAGGGTATGCCCATTCCCTTTGCTCGTTATTCCACTGGATTCAATCTAGCCTCGCAGGTTAGGGGTGAAACTGGTCCATTGATGCTTGTTTCCGGTCGTTGGAGGACAGGGCCTGACAGTTCGGGCTGGACTGTTCATATGGGCAGCAGAGTCAAGGCTGATGTTCATACTGCTGGTTCTAAAAACTCCAGACTGGAATGATGTGGTGAGAAAAATACCCAATGGATTTAACCTAATCTGTGACGGGGATGAATGATTGATTTGTTCAGCATTCTGTCCAACATCTGTTCTTTTTGCATTTGTCGCACTAAGTGCGAAGTGTATTACTAGGTGTGTGTCCCTTGCTCGCTTGGCCACCAGATTCAAGTTAGCCTGGCTGATGAGACGTGATACCCCGAAACCGGTCCCAAGATGCTTGTGTCCAGTCCAGGGAGGATATGGGCTGGCAGTTCTGGGTGGACTGTGTCAGGTCCTCGAATCCTCGGAGACGTACGATGCTCTAGAGGGTCCACCTCCTGATACCTCAAAGGTCTGAGTGAATTCACAGACTCTATTGAGTGATCAGTTGAGGGAAGGAAAGGAAGGAATCAGCAGGGAAGGAGATCTGAACCGAAAAGCACACACTAATAAATACACCTTACTGTGAACTCTGCTATGACAGAAAACCAATAATTATAAATAGCACTGGGTCCCCTTCCCAAATACCTGTAAAGAAAAATAACTGTATGTTTATCCAGGGAATATAAACGGTATAGCCACTGCCTCTACTTTGATCTAGAGAAGAAGAATGAGATTACTATATACACTTATGAATTGCCTAACAGGAGGTCAACATATCTTTTGTAAACAACACATACCTAGAGACGTTGAGCGGCATGTAACAGGGGAATGGGAGCTGTCAACTGAGGAGCTCAGTATATAACGTAGTTCGGTAGAAGAACCAAGTAGTATTTAATAATAATAATCCACATTTGTAAAGCGCACAATCACCCGTAAGGGTCTCTAGGCACTGGGGGCCGTCGGGAAGATTAAGCAAGCTATTGCCCAGAGTCACATGGTGCTGGGTTAACCTGCCGCCGGAGCCGGGGATCGAACCCTGATCCCCAGATTCCAGCATCAGTCGCCCTGGCCGCGGCGCCACACCTCTCCCAATTTACACTGGTGTACTTCACGGTCCTGGCTGTATTAGCATCATACAGCCCAAGGAGCACTGATTCCACCTAAGCACTAAAAGGTTGGTGCAGCTGCACATCCGCGCAGCAGCTACTAACAACAGTGTCCCCTGAGTATCTTGCAGGCCACTTGTGGTAACTGTGATCCCCTAGCAATCCCGCCAAGCTCATCCAAATGGGTTACGGTGCAATCACATAAAAGTTAAAGGCACTCTGGTTATATCAAGGTCAGGAACAGAATACCAACAACTGACGAAAGCAACCCCGCAATAAGCCAGACTCGGCTCAACCAATGGGGCGCGCACAGAAGACCTACGCTCAATCCGAGAGAAGCACAAGGAAATCTCGAAATAAGCAAGGGAAGGTTGGTGCCAGAGCACCCCTACCAGACACTGGATGTTGTCTCCTCCGGTGAGACAGTAAAAAAACGCCGCCACTGCCGAGAGTCACTTACCTGCAGTGAAGGCTTCCGCCGCATCAGCCGCCACCGCCAAGAGTCAGGAAGGCATTCGACTCCGCGCCGCCGCTCCGGGGGACTACAGCACCCGGCAGGCCACGCGGCGGCGCGTCCAGGGTGACGCACACGCGCCAGAGAGCGCCAACGGGGGAATAAAGGTCGGAGAAGGCCGGCAGAGCGGGGAAGACAGTAAAAAAACGCCGCCACCGCCGAGAGTCACTTACCTGCAGTGAAGGCTTCCGCCGCATCAGCCGCCACCGCCAAGAGTCAGGAAGGCATTCGACTCCGCGCCGCCGCTCCGGGGGACTACAGCACCCGGCAGGCCACGCGGCGGCGCGTCCAGGGCGACGCACACGCGGCAGAGAGCGCCAACGGGGGAATAAAGGTCGGAGAAGGCCGGCAGAGCGGGGGAGACAGTAAAAAAACGCCGCCACCGCCGAGAGTCACTTACCTGCAGTGAAGGCTTCCGCCGCATCAGCCGCCACCGCCAAGAGTCAGGAAGGCATTCGACTCCGCGCCGCCGCTCCGGGGGACTACAGCACCCGGCAGGCCACGCGGCGGCGCGTCCAGGGTGACGCACACGCGCCAGAGAGCGCCAACGGGGGAATAAAGGTCGGAGAAGGCCGGCAGAGCGGGGAAGACAGTAAAAAAATGCCGCCACCGCCGAGAGTCACTTACCTGCAGTGAAGGCTTCCGCCGCATCAGCCGCCACCGCCAAGAGTCAGGAAGGCATTCGACTCCGCGCTGCCGCTCCGGGGGACTACAGCACCCGGCAGGCCACGCGGCGGCGCGTCCAGGGTGACGCACACGCGCCAGAGAGCGCCAACGGGGGAATAAAGGTCAGAGAAGGCCGGCAGAGCGGGGGAGACAGTAAAAAAACGCCGCCACCGCCGAGAGTCACTTACCTGCAGTGAAGGCTTCCGCCGCATCAGCCGCCACCGCCAAGAGTCAGGAAGGCATTCGACTCCGCGCCGCCGCTCCGGGGGACTACAGCACCCGGCAGGCCACGCGGCGGCGCGTCCAGGGTGACGCACACGCGCCAGAGAGCGCCAACGGGGGAATAAAGGTCGGAGAAGGCCGGCAGAGCGGGGGAGACAGTAAAAAAACACCGCCACCGCCGAGAGTCACTTACCTGCAGTGAAGGCTTCCGCCGCATCAGCCGCCACCGCCAAGAGTCAGGAAGGCATTCGACTCCGAGCCGCCGCTCCGGGGGACTACAGCACCCGGCAGGCCACGCGGCGGCACGTCCAGGGTGACGCACACGCGCCAGAGAGCGCCAACGGGGGAATAAAGGTCGGAGAAGGCCGGCAGAGCGGGGGAGACAGTAAAAAAACGCCGCCACCGCCGAGAGTCACTTACCTGCAGTGAAGGCTTCCGCCGCATCAACCGGCACGCCAAGAGTCAGGAAGGCATTCGACTCCGCGCCGCCGCTCCGGGGGACTACAGCACCCGGCAGGCCACGCGGCGGCGCGTCCAGGGTGACGCACACGCGCCAGAGAGCGCCAACGGGGGAATAAAGGTCGGAGAAGGCCGGCAGAGCGGGGGAGACAGTAAAAAAACGCCGCCACCGCCGAGAGTCACTTACCTGCAGTGAAGGCTTCCGCCGCATCAGCCGCCACCGCCAAGAGTCAGGAAGGCATTCGACTCCGCGCCGCCGCTCCGGGGGACTACAGCACCCGGCAGGCCACGCGGCGGCGCGTCCAGGGTGACGCACACGCGCTAGAGAGCGCCAACGGGGGAATAAAGGTCGGAGAAGCCCCGCGTCGCGGGACGCCCGGGGCTAAGCCCGGGCAAAGGGCGGGCCCTCTACGGCCCTCATCGGCAGGAGGAGGCAGGGACAGGGCCAGAAACTCTGCTGGACTTACATGCAAGTAAGCTATACTGTCGTAAATATTCCTAAAATAAGTATTTTATTTGTAAAAGCTAGGCTGTGAGTATATTGAAAATTATGCCTGCGAAATCGAAGGAAGCCCCACAGAATACCCTTGACAATTATCTTATCCAGACAGTTAGGAAAATAAATACGCAACGGAGAGACTCTCTTGGGTTAAGCCAATCCCCAGACCTTCGTTGCTTGTCCCCGACTGCATCTACTATGATTGATGACACTATTCTGCAGGAAACCAACCAGGAGAACGTAACTGGCGGCCCCATTCTCCTAGATTTAAGTAGTGCACCTGAAAATGCTGTCCCGGCCACTGAGACTTCCAACATACAGGCCGAGGGTGATACTGACAACGACTCTGATCAAGAGAGACATGTACGAGTTGTACCTGAGGAGATGACACCGAAAGGGCGTGCAACAAGGCCGAGACGCTTATGCACCAAGAATCCTCCTAAGTTGAGTGGCCCACGCATAGGGGCTAGAAGGAAAAGGGTTACTACCCCAAAGATAAAGCAAGTAAACGCTTTGGAGGCTAATCAGAATCACACCTCCGAGGATGCCTTCTTCGAAAGGATTGCTGACTTTCTTGAACTGAAAATTAATGCCATTGTTAAACCCTTAATATCTAAATTAGACAAATTGAATGCAGAGATTAAGAGGTTGGGCGGTCTAAACACCTTGGTTGTGGATGGGGTAGAAAATATCACTAAGATAGTCACAAATTTGCCTAATAATATAGGGGGAGATGTGATCAGTGAAGTCTTTCGTGATAATGAAGGGTCTCAATTGCCTGTTGAAAAGTTATTGCCCCAACCATTAATACCACTGACTACCAGTACTGAGGGCTCTCTTTTAGTTAACATCCCAACAGATGATATCCCTTCTGCTAGACTACCCCCAGCAACTACCCACACTACAGACCCCCTACAATTTCTAGTCGAGGCCACCCCAGTGGTCCTGGTGCTAGCAAATGTACCTCCCTTGGAAGGGGGAACAGTGGAAAGCCCCACCTCCCTTACAAGTAAGGCTCTGCATTGGCTAACCAGTAACATGCGGTTAGCCCCAGGGGGGAAACATCAACTGGCAAATGTTATTAAGTCCGCAACCAGGGTCCCTTGGCTGGGAAACCGGCCGAAAAAGTTTAAAGGGGACTGCGTCGCAGTGAGCCTCTCGAACCAAGATGTTCTTCCTAACATACTGGCTAATTTATTCCCTCCCCAACGCAGACAAGGCACTGTTGTTCCACTAACCCTGAAGTTTTTTTATGGGGAGCAACAAAATGTCACTTATCCAAGGACTCCTGCGACAGGGTGGGATAGATTCTGGGATTCTAACCCTAGACGGGGGCAGGATATAAGGCATTATTCAGTGGCCCATTATCCCCTTTTACCACAGCAAAACACTTTTGTTGAACCTTTCCAGTTATTCAATCGCTACGCCCCACTGTCTTTCATGGATCAGAACGATTGACTCTCTTCTATAGAAGACACCAACAATGAGGGTCCCTTACCTGTCCCCGCACTTTTAGACCCAAAAATCACAGGTAACAGGGTTTGCAGAATCTTGAGCTGGAATGTCGCTGGTATCAGATCTAAACTCAGCAATAAGAACTGGTTGGAGATGGTCAGATCAAACGACATTCTTGTATTTCAGGAGACTTGGGAGACGTCTGACAGACTTGTTCTAGACGGCTTTTCCCATTTCTCTGTACCTGCTGTACCCAGCACATCCGGAAGGGCAAAGGGAGGCTTGGCTATTTATATCTCTTTAGATGTCCAAGGAAAGCCAAGACAGATCAAAACTAACTCGACAAATATATTAGCGGTTGAATTAACAACACATAACTCACAGCCTATCTTATTAGTTAATTTTTATAATTCCCCTGTCAGTCAAATACTGAACGAGCATTTGGTAACTCTAGAGGATTTCTTGTCTACCCACAGCGAGAATAGTGCTCACGGCTTTGACGTGATTCTCATGGGAGATTACAATATTCACCCATGTAACATGGATTGCCGTGAGGAATATGAGGATTTTTCCCCCTACCTCTCTATACCGCACTTTGAACACTCACCGCGTGGAGAGGCTTTGGAATCACTCTTAGCAACTTTTAATCTTTATGAATTTTCTAGTAGTAATATATGCTTGAGGTTACCAACATACGTGGGTAACAACTCTGGCACAATCATAGACTATATTTTTTTGTCGTCTAGCATTTTGTCTGAAGTCTCAACCTATAAGGTGGAAACTTCAGTCTTCAGTGACCATAACCCAGTAATTTTAGAGATTTTATCTCAGGGAGTTTTGGGAAAGAGAGAGACTGGAGTTTTATGTGCCACTAATCTAGTCTTGGGAGATCAGAATCGCAGGCTGAAGTGGGACCAAGTCACCCCAATCACTTTTATACAGGACACCCTGTCCAAGGTTGAGGGTGAGGTTGCAATCTGCCTGGATAATAAAAACACGGTTATTACCCTGATAGAAGCATTTAACGCCATCTGCAGCCAGGTTAACCTAGATCTGTCTGTAAGGAAAAAGCCCCAGACATGCAGGGGCCAAAAATGGTTTGATTCAGATTGTTCCAAGGCTCATTCAATCCTTTTGAAGGCTTTAAAAAATAAGCCAAGAGATAAAGCTCAGATAGCGTTGCTAAGGAAAAATTATAATGACGCTATCAGGAAGAGAAAATTAGAGATTAAAAAGGAGGCCTGGAACGACTTGTTGTCGCCCGACATACAGAGAGACAGTTCAAAATTTTGGGCGATAATAAACCATCCTTTTTTCGCGGGTCTAGATAAGCAGAGAGCAGATTGCATTATACCTGATGAACTTCAGTAATATTTATAGCTGTCCTGAAAATATCCCAGGCTGCGGAACACATTCCACACAAGCAACAGCTCCCATTTCCCTTTTTAGCATAGAAGAGGTAAAAAAAAGCGATCAGCGACACACACCCTAAAAAGGCTCCGGGCCCCGACGGGGTTCCCGCAGACTTTTTTAAGAGTGCTCCTGAATTAAGCGCCAAAATCCTTACTAACATCTTTAATGCCACAAGAGATTTTGTTTTTCCTATTAGCTGGTCAAAGTCTACTATTATACCGATCTTTAAAAAGGGCCAAAGAACAGACCCGGCCTGTTATAGGCCAATTTCCCTAATTGATTCTAGTATTAAGATCTTGGGAAGAGTCCTTTTAGGAAGACTGACCCAGCTTCTAGAAGGGAAGGGTATTTTATCGAATGCACAATATGGCTTTAGAGCCAAAAGAGGAACTCTAGATCAGTGTTTAAATTTAGAACTGATCATAAGCAAATATGTAACTGCCAGGGGGGGATCTCTGTACATGGCCTTTATGGACCTCTCCTCAGCTTTTGACTTGGTTAACAGGGCTAAGCTGTGGGGGGTCCTCTTGGCCATGGGCATTGATGCCCCCCTGGTAGGGTACCTGGCAGAGCTACATAGAGACCTCAAGACGTCGGTCAGAGTGACCAGGGAAGGAAGATGTACCTGCCACTTTGAATCAGGGAGAGGGGTCAGGCAAGGATGTATCCTTGCACCCCTTCTCTTTACACTTTATATAAATGGCCTTGAGGCAGCTCTGGCAGTGTCCCACACTGACATCCCGCGTGCAGGAGAGATAAAGATACCTGTCCTCCTGTACGCGGATGATGCTGTCCTCTTAGCACGCTCTGGAGTGGCACTGAATAAACTCCTCTTATCCTTTGGGGATTTCATGTCCTCGCTGGACATGAAAACTAATGTAGAAAAATCCCATGTAATGATAGCAGGAGCCGCAGGCAGGAAAAGAAAGACCAAAACTTTCTTTTGTGCTGGGAAAGAGGTAAGGAGAGTTCCATCTTTCCCTTACTTAGGCGTGATCTTTGATGAAAAAGGCAAGTGGGGCCCCCAGCTTTTGGCTAAAAGCAACGCAGTAGCAAGAGCGGCTGCTGGGTTGCTTGGTTTTGCTAAAAAACTCGGAGCTCGCCCCATGGAAAGCATTATTAAGGTCTATAAATCCAAATGTCTGTCGGTTGCTCAATACGGCTCTGTTATTTGGGGGCACACTAATCATGAATATGACAAAATTCAGAAAGTAGAAAACAAATTCTTGAGAACTCTGCTTTCTGTCCCCCAGTCGACTTCTACATATATAACACATACAGAGCTTGGTTTGGCTATATTACCGACATTCTGAAGGTAGCCCCAGTTATTGGTTGGTTGAAAGTGTGGCTCAACCAGGAGCTTACTCTAAACCATCACATTCTTAAAGATTGCTTAGCCCTGGATAAAGCATATAACATTCCATGGTTAAAATATGTTAAGACGCAGTTAACTCTTGTTGGCCGATCTGAACTTTTTTCCTCCCCACATTTGATAAACTTGGAAGACATAAAGATAGTCAAAAATCTTTTGACTGATTGTTATGTCTTGGAGAGGGAAGCCACAGAGTTAAATAAATCTACGGTTAGGAAACACTGCATGTTAACATCTGTCTTAGGTATGGAACCGTATCTCTTCCTGGTACATAAACCATACCACCGTTTCCTTCTAACAAGATTTCGTCTTGATTTAATTCCCTTTATCCTGGGCAATTTTAAAAAGTGGACTAGACCTGAAAATGCTGATCCATGTGACTGCGATCATTTTTCTATTCAAGACACGACCCATTTTATCCTTTTCTGCGGTCATTATAAAGAGTGCAGAAAAAAATATTTGCTGCCTATACTGTGCAATATGGGTTTTACACAGGTAAAGCCTGCTATGCTGTTCCTACAACTCTTATCGAATTTAAAAGTGGCATTTCATGTTGCTAGTTTTTTGGTTGCCGCTGCACGTATAAACAAGCATCGTTTTAGTATTAGGCACTCTGTCCCTGATTAATGTGTACCCTCTATATTTTATTGATTTTACTCTTTTTAAATATTATTGTATATTTTACTTTGTATAACGTGTTTTTAGGGTTTTTTAAACAAAATTGTGATCTATATTATTATGTGTCATGATGAAATGTTCCCGTGTATTGCTCGCTCTTTTATGATTTTAAATAATCGAATAAAGATATTTGACTGACTGACTGTCCTCCGGTGAAGAAGCAGGAATTAACGGCACCGGTTCTCCGATCATGAAGCCCTATGACCCGGCTTCCAATGTGCTTGGTAAAAAGGCCTCATAGGAGCTGTAGTTTGTAACTACTGCTTCCGGCCACACTGAACTGTCGCTCTCGTCAGTGTTCTCTTGCGGCACCTGGAGTGCGCCGTGACAGACTGTTCCCATGGGAGAGAATGGTCAAGACTGATTTGTTCTCAGTTCCAGCTATCTCCTCATCTAAAATATTTTCTATTATTTTTAGATGTATCATTAATGTTAAACACTTTGATTCATCACCACCTCCTCGGCCATGTGAGAGCACTCAGGGGTATTTGCTTGGCTATGGCCTGGATGAGATCATGTCTCTATGACAACTCTCAATGCGTGATTCTTTTGTATTTTATTTCTGATTCACACTACTCAACAAAAGGAGCTCAGCAGGTGTGTGTGTCATACCTGTGCCTGTCCAACATCTTTGTGGAGCCTTCGGCTGCTCGCATCCACACAGTTGGCTTAGGTAAGCAGACGGTGACCTCTTAGTCATTCACCTTGTTAGTGATGGGGGTTGTGATCTGCCTCTTTTTTTTTAGCTAGGCAGGGAGTAGATGAGTGGCTAAAATGAGATGCTTGTCACTAGTAACTCACTGGAAGATTTTTTTACTTATATCTATCCAAAGAAAACTGACCCTTGTCTTTTATTGTCTTCACTTGTATGCAATTTAGACATTGAATTTTATTGGTTCATTCACCCTCTCTTCTCAGAGCCCTGTTCTTGTGCCTTACAGAACCTTTCATCTATGTAGGCCGAGGAAAGTCCAATCTCTTCTTACCACGCTGGCAAACGGTCAGCCATCTCAACAGTCGTTGTAGATGACATAAACATGTTTACATCCTTATAAGTGTATTTAGCTATAAAATAAAAAATATTCATAGTCAAAGCAAATGAGGGGAACAGACAATAAATTAAATTCAGGCTCAGACCTCTAAATCCTGTTTTTCTTTTCAGAAAACATGCAAGGGCTGCAGCTATATGCAAAATACCTTTCTACTAAATTAGAGTATGGGAACTGAGTAAATTACCTCATTTAAATAATTATACTTACGGAAATCAGCTGTGGAATGTGTCACTCCAGCCCATAATCTAAAGTAATTTTTGACTTCTCATTTTTTAGAGTGATGCATAGTGTGCGTGTATGTACATGTATATAATGCTTTCTTTCATTGTTTGACTTTTATGGATGCACTAATGCGCACGGGTAATATTGTTAAAGCAATTTGGATGATGAATAATATAAATATAATAGTTTATTAGATTAGTTGTACATGACATATCCAACAGCAGCAGCACCGGGACCAATAGCAAAGCATATGGCACCGTGTAATGTCTGATATAAATCACCCGATTGAGCACTGTAGTCTTCAGTGAAGGAAACCACAACAGCTGTGCGCCTAACTCACAGTGCAGACACTAAAATATGAGGTAAATTGATCCTTCTTCTGGAAGGTTCAGTGGCAAAGTACACATTCGCTCATTTGCTATGATTCAGACGTTCTTGGGCTCTTGAAAATACTTTTGTACTTTTGTGTGAGGAAAAGCACAATGGCATTCAGCTGTGCGGACCTTCTGGTCTTAAAAAAGGGAAATTAAAATCATCAAAAAGGTTCAGAACATCATACACGGAGCAAAGTACATAACGGTCTTTGACAGCTGCTCCTGGAGACTCTGAAAAGGAGCCCATAAATGAAGCTCATCGCTTGCTATTTGAGAGCACAAAAGATTTAATGTTCAGAAAACGGCTAAGAAGGGTGGGTGCAGCAATTGCCGCAGGTTGACCCCACTGACATGTAAGTGACAGATTAGTGTACCATTGCCTTATAAGACCCCGTCCTCCAGGTCCAAGAAGTCGAAAGAGCGACTGTGCAACTAGTAGGGGTATACTGAATTTTTTTGTAGTGGCCAACTTAGAAAGACCCGTTTACAAGCTTTTTATGTACTCAAAACCTAAGGTGCCTTGTCGGATAGACGCCAGAACCAGGGGTTGCAAATTATTAAAACCCTGGATCTTGTGTATTAACTTCACCAGCTTCATGGTTCTGTGACACTGCCGAGGTTTAAAAAACATGAATCATAAAATGATGCTGCGTTGCAGCAAGACTATTACCACTATATTTATCGAACTATCACTCAGCGCAGCAATCCACCTTGCTGCGTTGCGTGATAGGGAAAGGGCAATGTGCTTTATTTAAAATTATACAGCGCATTCCTGTTCTTTCCAAGCTCTGGTGCACAAACTGCTGCCTAGCGCCAACGCAGGCAGCATTGCATCATGATGCAAGATTCCCTGCGTTGTGAGCAGGATTGTTTTTGTGCAGGAAGGGACACCTTCCTGAACAGACACAACCCCCTGAGGCATTTTACTCTGTCTGTGTGTGTATGTGTGCGGCAGGTCTATCACCTATGGTAAATCTGAGAATGCGCCAAAATCCATTGGTGGAAGAGAGGGAACACCCACGCTCCACACATGGGATGCCTCCTTGGGGTGGAGTAACGCAATGCAGCGAACTGCGCTACGTTGTGTTACTTTAAATTGACCTCAATAACTGATTTCATATACCCATTTATTGATTTAACATTTTTATATAGCACATAGGGGACACAGATTCATAAGAGGGCTAACAGGAGTGTAATATTTAGTTAGGCAATTATTTGAAAGAAAAAAACAGCAATTCTAGCAAACACAGGCAATACAAGAACAAATTATATATACATATGTCCAGTTCATAATTGGAAAAAATGGATGTAAACAAGTCTGCCAGGGTAAGAAAGAGGAAAATCTCGAGACAAGTCAATCATCAGACCTCAATGTTAGATCAGGGTTGCTCAGAAAAGGAAAGACTGACACCGTTATGGATATCAAGACATAGGGAAAAGGTGCCTTTTTTAGGCAAAGTTTTTAGGTTTACTTTTGAAAGATGGAAAGGAAGTGATGGTCTGAATGGGAGTGGGATGGCATTTAATATTATATGGGCAAATGCAGAGATAGACTAAATCATTATATTTCTTGAGAAACCCCCCACACCCCGAAACTCCTCTTGGTGGCGCTCTGATCTTGGTCCCCCACCCTTCCCTGCAGATTATGCTAAGAACCTCAGGATCATCCTGGACACCAACCTCTCCATGAGCAGACAGATCAACACCATCTTCTCATCATGCTTCCACATCCTGTGAATGCTATGCAAGATTTTCAAGTGGATTCCACTGAACACCAGACGAATGGTCACCCGGGTTCTTCTCACAAGCAGATTTGATTATGGGTTCGCCCTCTACACTGAATACCAGCCTGGGTCCTACACCCACTCCAAACCACCCAAAACACCTGCTCCAGACTCATCCTGCAAAATAACCACATCTCTCCATACCTCAACAATCTCAACTGGTTTCCCAGTCCAGGATAGATGTAAGTTCAAGCTACTCACCCCCGCCTACAAAGCTCTCCACAACATTGGTCCAGCTTACCTCAACCACACCTCAAATTCTACCAACCTTTCAGACACCTTGGATATGTGTCCCAGGCAAGAGCACACATTCCTTGCACCAAGATGACCGAAGCCGAGGACGCTCCTTCTCATACTTCGCAGCCAAGACCTGGAACAACATCCTGAAATGCCTCAGAACCCCCCCCCCCCTGGGCGTAATACAGGCCCCCGCAGGGGGCCCCAAGCTACAGGGAGCCCCCTCACCTCAGCACTTCAGCCGTAGTACTCCTGATAGAGTCCGGAGAGGGGCCCCCCACGTACCTTGCAGAGGGGCCCCATACAATATCGTTACCATGGACTTCTGAAGGAACCTCAAGACAATGCTCTTGCAAACAAAACATGCATGATTGCCTCCTTCCCCCTGAGGCATACCCATACTCAGTGCCTGTATACCCTCACCCATGATCACCTAGGCTCTACAAATTCATATAATATGACAACATAACAAGGTTGTAATTTCCAAGAGGAGGGTATCCGAGCTGCAGAGGAGACTACAGCCTCCGAAGATTTTGAATTTCTTAGCCAAGTAGTGATAGGAGTTGGAATTCAGGGGATTATTCACCAGGCTAGAAAGCAAATCCTTTTTTCTCCAATCAAAGGAAGCCAGATAGAACTGACGCCAGTATGCCGCCTTCGCTCGAATGATAGAATATGTTCTGTATTGAAGGTGACCCTAACTGCTGAGCCAGGCACGGACTCAAAGATCCCGTGGCAAGATCACTGCCAGCCCTGTGGCCAGCTGGACATTTAGCCCCAATAGATCAATCCTTATTAGGTGTAAATCTTGCAACTGGCAATCTCCTGAACATTGGATTCACAGCGTACTGCCTTGCCCACACGGCAATACCACAGAAATTACAGGCAATTGTTTTCAGGCACTATATTTAGAAAGTCCTGATAATGATCCTATATCCCTTGGTTAAGGATCGAAACACCGTCAACAAAGGTGTCAACCTTATACACAGTAATCTGTATACTATATAATGAGTAAAGATTACTCTTCTGCAAATGTTGTTTGTTTTATTGTAATTAATTGATACAGACACCTGCAAGCTGCCTTAGCCTTTTTCCGTGTTTGTTTGCTATGTGAGTTCATGGATACAGGCTTGTGTCCCACTGTAATTAATTCACATGTTTGTTTTATTTAATTTATTTGCATATTAAACTGTCCTTATCCTGCTGGATAACGGCTAAAATATAGTACCGATTGGGGCTATATTGATTTAATTCGTATTCCTGACTAACTCAGGGACCACTGTCTCTTAAAATAATCTAGGGTGAGTAGCATGTGAAAAATCTGTTCACAGCAGATAATCCTAGCTAGCTATCAGGTGGGTTATTTTATTTAATTTAAAAAGTTTTATATAGTGCTAGCTTGACCCGTAGGTATCAGAGCGCTTTACATACACACTGTAAAAACAGAAGGAAGTTGCATTACATAGTAGGAAGTCAGTAAGAAAGCAAAACAGAGGTAAATAAAAATCCAGCATGAAAACAGTAAATAGTGCAGCGGAGGGAGAGAAACAAACAAAGGTGGTTAACACAGTCCGGTCACCAACTATCCTTGAATGTCAATAGAGAGAGGAGTCAACTCGGGTATTGAAGTCTAGGTTAGTTGACATTGGTCAGGAAAGTATTTGTTAAGGTCATGGAGTTTCAGGTCCCTTTTGAAACAGGAGAAGGAGGGGTTGCATCTGAGGACTTTAGGGAGAGCGTTCCACATCCTGGGAGCATTGCAAGAAAACGATCGGTGTTGGGTGGTTTTCTTTTTCATTTTCGGAGGGATAAGAAGGAGTGAGTTGGAGCTTTTCAGCATTCTGAATTGACCTGCTCTAACCAGTTTGTTGTTCAGGTAGTTGGGAACCGGAGAGTGAAGGGTTTTGTGTGTGATGCAGGCCAGCTTGTAAAGACACCTCTCTTCCATGGAAAGCCAGTTGAGGGAGTTGAGGGCTGGAGTGATGTGTTCAAATCTTTTTACTCCAGATATGAGTCAAGGGGCCATGTTCAGCACTGCCCTTAGTGGGGCTAGGTGAGCTTTTGGAGTCCCTGTTAGGATGGCGTTCCTTTAGTTGATTTTAGAGAGAACTAGGGATTGAACCACTGTCTTGAGGTCATCATGGGGAAGAAAAGGTTTCAATTTCTTGAGGTGTCTTAGAGAAAAAAAAGCACTTTTTGCAGAATTTTTGATGTGGGCCTCCATTGATAAGTTCTTGTCAAGGGTTATTCCTAGAGACTTAACTGAGTCAGATAGGACTAGGAGGCAGTTTAGGGCAACCAGATTCTTGAGCCACTCTTGGATTGGTCGATGGTTGCTTTTTGGAGAGAATAGGATTAGTTCAGTTTTATCTGGGTTGAGCTTAAGTAGTAAGCGTTGAACCAAGTTTGGATCTCGGTTAGAGTGACACTGAGGTGTCGGATGTCGCTGGGAGACTTGATTTTGAAATAGATTTGGGTGTCATCAGAGGAAAGGTGGTAATTCACTCCAGCTTTTTTCAAGATGATTGTGAGGGGCTCCATGAAGAGATTGAAGAGGGACGGGGAGAGGATCGAGCCTTGCAGGACCCCAAGTGTGACTTTTGTTGACTTCGAGAGACAGGAGTTGATTTTAATTTGTTGCGAGCGGTGTCGAAGGAAGGAGGTGAACCATTTAGTACAGTGCCATTAATGCCGGAGCACTTCGACTAGGTCTCCAGAAGAGCTGGATGATTTACTGTGTCAAATGCCACAGATAGGTCAATAAGGATGAGCAGACAGGCATCACCTTCATCTAAAGCCTTGTGAATATCGTCAGAGATGTTGAGCATAGCTGTTTCAGTGCTACAGCCTTTCCTGAACTCTGATTGAAAGGTGTCAAGGAGGTGGAACTCCTCATTGTGTTTTCTGAGTTGGTGGCGAACGTATTTCTCCAATGTTTTTGCAAGGAATGGGAGGTTGGAGATAGGTATGAGGTTGTTAAGATCATTAGGGTCGGCCCCTGGTTTCTTGAGAATGGGTGTGATTTGTCCTAGTTGAAGGGAGTCTGGGACACAGCCTGAGGTGAGAGAGGCGTTGAGGATTTTAATCTAGAAAGGGAAAATGGTGTGGTTGAGTTTTTTCATAATTGTGGATGGGAGTGGGTCCATAGTGTGGGAGGAAGGTTTTAAATTAGAAATTATACTGAAGACCTTGTTTTCCGACATTAGCTCGAAGTTGGACCAATGTGCATTGTTGTTTAGCTGGAGGCAGACCTGATTGTCAATGGTAAGAACTCTTTCTGATTGGTCAAGGGTGGTTAAAGGGGGGCAGGTTAAGAGGGAAGGAGGGTTAGTGGTTTGGATGAAGGATTGATCAATTTTTGAGGCTTTATTAGTGAAGAAGGTGGCAATGTCTTAACATCGCCCTTTGGTGGCTTTGATTTCTTGAGAGGGAGTGCCGTTTAGTTGGCTGCGGAAGAGAGACGTCTTTTCACTGAAAATGTGTTTTTTGTATGGCTGCCGAGCAGATCTAAGTTGCGCTAGGTGTAAGATCGAGGGGTTTAGTCTCTAAGACCTTTTCGTTTGTCTGAATTGATGCCTTTTGTTATTCAGATCCACGTTGAACCAGGGTTTATATTTAGATCGCCTCATTTGTTTGAGTTTGAGTGGAGCTACTTGGTCTAAAACCTCTGTCATTTTTGAGTTAAAGTATGTAGTCTGGTCATCGGCTATCCATGATGAGGGGTGGAGTAGAAGATGGGCATGATTCAAGTTTGGGTAAAGGGACTTCTTTGATGTTTCTGGTCCAGTGTTTAGGTTTGTCATCACGAATAGGTTGGTGGTTGACAAGTGCGTCAATATTGAACAGAATGAGGTGGTGGATCGGACCAGTAAATGCGAGAAATCGCTCTCAGAGAGACCAGTTCTTTGTTGGTAATGATCGTATCCAGTGTTGCACCTTTGATGTGAGTTAGTTTATTGCAGAGTTGTTTGAGGTTG
This sequence comes from Lissotriton helveticus, assembly GCF_964261635.1. Taxonomy (NCBI): domain Eukaryota; kingdom Metazoa; phylum Chordata; class Amphibia; order Caudata; family Salamandridae; genus Lissotriton; species Lissotriton helveticus. The sequence continues at coordinate 1,383,749,490 of NC_136063.1, read as the reverse complement.
AATATTTCAAGTAGGTTAGTTCTGGACAGTGGAGTTTTCTGGGTCGTTCCAGTGGATATTGAGGAAACCCAGGAACACATCTTTTGTGTCTGTCATGGAGAACCGTGTTATTAGGTCTGTTAGTTCTTAGGGGAAAAGGGTATGCTCTCCAGGAGGATGGTAGATGGTGTGAAATTTGATGGGTGAGGTGCTCTTCCCAGTGAGTTTGACACCCGGGTATTCAAACGATAGGTATTCTGCAGGTTTAAGTTTGGTAATCTGTATTCCAGCTTTGTGAATGATGGCTAGTCCCCCCCCCCAGTTTTGATCGGCCTGGACATTGAGCCAGGATTCTGTGAGGAAAGTGATGTTAATTTCTTCAGCAAGTAGAGGTTCAGCAATGTCTATGGCATGTTGTACTGCTGATCTGCAGTTTAGGAGCATGCAAGAGAGAGGGCGAGGAACCTCGATGATAGGGGGAGTTAGGTGGATAGAGGAGTATTGAGTAAGAGGTCTAGGCGAGTGGACAGTTTTAGGGATTCTGTTAGTGCCAATAATAACAGGGATGGGGAAAGGGGCTGACTTCTGACTTCTGGCTCAAAGCGAGGTAAGAGTCATTGATCTCATCAGGTTTCGGTACCGAAAAGGGTTGGCGGTCCCAGTTGGGTCAAAGTGCCTGACTCGCTGATGGACTGGAGGTCTGATCTGTGGGGCCATGGGAGAGGTATTGAGGGGCGTAGGAGCAGGTAGGAGTTGCTACGTGCAATGAAGATTTCAATGATGCACAATTAAAGGTTGGGCATGATGTGATCACATTTCTTCAGGCCCTGGATGAGATATTCAGTGACATGAAGGATGCCTTTAATCGTTTTCAGTATGAAGTCTGAGAGACCACTGTACAGGGCAATAGCACTTTCCAGATGCAAGAGAATGAGGGCTTGAACAGCAATTCTGTCTTTAGAAGAGAGATCTGGTACGTGGCCATCTTTATTTATTGCCAGTGTATTAAGGGCGATATTGGTGTCCAGGTAGAATCTAAGTGACATAGCATTCAATCAAACTTGGGGTTCAAAATCACCAAGGTTTATGTCATTGAGAAAAGTTTGCATTGTTTCTAGTTTGTTGTGCTTAACAAAACCTGGAATTCTGACTTGGTTGGCTCGAACGTCTCATTTTTCACATCATTAGTGCACCAAGATGCATTTGATTATTTTTATCTAAAGGGATTCATCTCGTTCACAACCTCAGATAAAGTACCTTTGAAAAAGTTAGTGTACTCATTCTCATCGTGCTCGTCTGAAAAAAGGAGACATGACAAGAATTTGAAGATGTGTTTAGTTGTGCCAGTGTTTTCAACATCTCTACTTGGTCTTTCCTGACCCTTCAGTTGCCCCGATCTGCTAGATATGGAAACTGAAAGGGAGAAACAAATCTGGCAGTGGTCTGACCAATCCACTCTGATAGGGTCTTTGGCAGCAAGGCTGTTGCTTTTGTTAATATTTAAGTCAAAAAAGTGGTCCTTAAAGGTAGGTACTATTTTCACAGTTCTAACTAAAGCCATTGCCATGCAGATAGGAGGTGAGGAAGGAGGGATGTGGGACATTACAACGCATACTTTTACATCGCATGCTTTTACAACGCGGTTTTTACAACGCATACCATTACAACGCATAGTGCTTTTAGGTGCTGGATAGTGAATTGTTTAATTTACTATTCCAACTCCAGTCCCCGTGGATAGTAGGGAAGGTGTTGGATAGTACATTAAACACATTCCCTATCCTAGAGCGCCCCCCAGCGCAATGCGCTGTAATGGTTGCATTGTAAAAGTTGCGTCGTAATGGCACTGCATGGTAAAAGTTGCGTTGTAAAGGTTGTTCACCAGGAAGGTGTAATCAATGTAATTGGGATTCCCCAAGTGGAGGTTGAAATCACCAACATTGATGTGCGTTTCTTTGGATGGCATGATCAGTGAGGTGAAATGCTGGCTAAAGTATGTAATGAGGCATTGTTCTCACTCAGAGGGTGATTAAATGTATTATTAATGGTGTTCTAGTGGTAATGGTGTTAAGTTCAACCACAAGATCTTGGGATTTGGGACAGTGAGCAGCATGTACCATTCAAATGAATTGTGGAGGATCAAAGTTAATCAACCCCAGGCTTGTCTATCCTGTCCAATCGCAGAAATTATCCATTAGTAGGAGGAGGAGGTTTTGGTTCCACCCTTCTCCTCAGGGGGTAATTACAAGGGAGAATTTTATCCAATGGGGATGTTTTGGGTAACAAAAATGTGTTGCTGGTCAACAGTCTTAAAAATAATCAGTTGTGAGTCCCTAACACACAGGTGCACTGTGTTTACCTGTAGTAACTTTGAAACGTAGAACTGTACCTCTCTAATATTGTCAGGTAGAAGTGGAGCAACAGTTCTACAGATGTGAGGCAGCAGGCTTGATCTGTAACGACTGATAGTATTGCCTTAAGAGGAGCATACAGTGAGTGATACATTGATAGGTAGCACAATGGGCTGTGTAATTCATGTGAGTAAATTATTAGATATGCTGCTCTCAAGATGAACCAGGTTATTGGACAGGAATTCATCTTTGATAATAAATGCATTCAAGACAGTGACATGGTCGCTGATGAAAATGTTTCAGACAATTGAGAAGGGTTGGAGAAGCCAGGTTTGCTGTAAAAGATAAGAGAGGGAAAGGTGGTCAGTGACAGTGAAAGAAGAGGTGCTAGGCAAGTGACTGAGTTGGAGATTAAGCTAAGTGGACAGAAAGGAATGAAAAGAGAAATTATAGGGAAACACATGGATATTTCCCTAATTGTCATAATTCATCTGCAGGACTCATTAATGTGTAGGCAATACAAGCATCTTAGGAGTTGGTAATTTGCCTAAAAGAATGGGTGAAAAGGTTTTAGGATGTAAGACATTTGGGGTGGGAGATGTGGAAGAGCAGCATTCAAGGGTAAAACAGCCAATAGAGCCAAGGTAATTCATAGGGAAAGGGATCAGAGATATACTGACTGGTGCACAAAAGAGGGTGAGCCTTTAGGATCAATGGGAGAGGGGAATCCTTAAAAAATTGCAGAAATGTGTCATGTTATTCAGAGAGGAGCACACAAAAATATATTTAGAGAAACAAAGGGAGGGAGAATGCAGTGATTCCAGATCTATCTCTTCTATGTCAAAGTAGGACTTCCAAGAGTCCATTAACTACACTCAAAAATACATAAATATCTTAAATATATTACTGTCTGACCTCTTGATCTTTCTAAAATGTTAAGGTTATCCTATTACAACCTTGCTTACTCTTAGGATCAAGTAGTGTAAGAATATGGGTTACTGGTTGAAGGAGAATAGCCTTTTCAAGCTACAACCACAAGCCTTCTCGAGGTGAAGTCACAAACAAATCCTAAATTAACAGAGCATTCAGGCTTAACTCAGAGGCAAACTTTAAAGAATTTGGGCAAACAGTAACATAGTGAAAGCAGACTACAAAGGAGCCCACACCATAGTTAGAAAAATAGAGTCATTTCAATAAATAAAACAAGACCAAAACTGCATAAATCCAATCAGTATAACAGGAGTTATGAATTGTTAAAGATTTTATTGAAAATGATGCCATAAAATACAAAGTGCCTACTGGGGGTATCTGTTCACGCTGGACTTGTTCAAATCACACTTTTAGGCCAAACGGAATGGAGTGCAAGTCGGATACAGGGATCCAGTTAGACCTGCTGGACAGAGTACCTGAAAACCTGGTTTGGGAAGTACTGTGATGATGTGCGTTGAAGATGCACCATGCAGCCGAAGCAATGCATCATTCTGGGATGTGGCGATACTGTGGTATGAGGGCCTATTGCATCATCATCAAACATCCTCTCAAGGAGGGCTTGCAATGCAAAATCTGGAGTTGGGGATGCATTGCGCAGTCGGGGAGATGCGTCGGTTCTGAGGGGCTGCGAGGCTGTGATGCAGAGTTCGGCATCACTGTCAAGGCTGCAGTCGACAAGGGATGTGAGAGCCTGCAATGAGGAAAATGATTATTTATCGTACAGTTATGTCCCATCATACACCCTCTTCCGTCACGTCCCCGAGCCCATCATGGCAAAACACGAGCACACGAGAACACGAGCACGAACCGACCACGCGCTTATCATGCGCCTCATGTAGTCACACACGCGCTCTCCTTCCCCAAAAAGTCAAATGCTTATCCTTATGGTCAAAGCGATTCCGAGAACCAACTGCCTCACTCAACCGTACATTACTGTGGTTAAGCCGATGCCGAGAACAAGACCCCCCCATCTGTAACCATTTCCCTATAATCGGGCCAATTCCGAGAAAAGGGCCCCACTCTGTTAAACCACGATAACCAATTCCAAGAAGAAGAGCCCCCGAATGCTGAAACACGACAAACAGACATTCTGTCACGACCACCTCTCCCCTATCTAAGGAACCAGCCTAGTGTTATTTCTCCACACCTTCGCCTCTCTTGTGCTTCCTCATTCTAAATCATGACGCAGCCTTATCTCCTCTACCATTTCTTCACTCTTTCATGACGCTGCCTCCTTTTATGGTCATGACTTCTGTTTTATTGCAACATATGATCCGGGCCTACATGACTTCTGTTTTATGTTAACATATGATCCAGGCATTCATTGAAGGGAAGCTCCTTCCTCTTTTCCTGCTATAAATACTGTGTGTTCAGATAATAAAGTTAGAGATTCTTCCGATCCTCCTCAGTTGACGGAGCTCTCCCTTAACTCGAGTTACTGAATAAAGACCCTGAATTCGAACCACCACGGACTCTGCTCTTCATACTTTGAACTTATTGATATTGCCTAGAAATTCTGATCAAGGTAAATTACTAAAATATTTACCACAGCAAATTGGCGCCCGAACAGGATCTTCCCTTTCTCCCCACACGCCGGTGATGCGGACCTAGACCGGTCTCTTCAAGACATCGACGGACTTCTACGTGCACACTGCAGGGTGTTCCTGCATGAACTCCTTCGTGTCGAAGAGGGGCCGAGCCACGGCCTAGCCATCCATACGAGGCGGTGAGGACGACAGCAGAAGTTCCGACCCAGAGCCCGAAACCTGTGAAGATTGCCGAGTCCGAGGTCGTCTGAAACCCGACCAGTCCCTGTCCACGAGCGCTGCGTAATCAAGTGTCCAGATCTTCAAGGTCTTCAAGTTCTCTGCACCTCGGTGAGTACTGCTGGGGGTGTATAAAGACGGGTTCTGAATTTTCAGAGCACGGTAAAGACGGGTTCCGAATTATTCGGAGCACGGTAAAGACGGGTTCTGAGTTATTCAGAGCACGGTAAAGACGGGTTCTAGGTTTCTAGAAAACGGTATGTTTGTATTCTGATACTCAGAATATATCGAGTTTTTTCAAGTGTAAAGTTTTATCTGTATCTGATACAATGCCTTTGTTCTCTAAGCTGTGTAAACTGGGTACCCGGAAGGGGTTACTGGAACAGTCTGTACCAGTCCCCCCCGAAGGATACTCCTGGTTATTTTATGTACACAAAGTATGGGATTGGTGCCATCTTGTATTTGGATCTTTGGGAAGGTTATACTAAAGATTTAGACATCGCGATCAGATGGCCAAAGAGTGGCACATGGGATTTGAATTGTATCATGGCGGTTGAGAAAAGATGTTGGGAAAAGAAAGCGAGACCCTCGATGTTAGAGAGTGTTGATATATGGCGAAAAGAAGCACATCGAAGGGAACAGAAAGAGCAAGGGAAAGTTGAGAAAGCAAAAAGAATGTCGGAAGAAAGTAAGATGAAAAAGTTACAGGATCAGGATGATGATATTTGTTCTGAACAAAAGAAAAGGGAGGTCTCAGCCTCAGTAACGGGTATATATCCTGTCCTCTCACCAAAAACAGGGTCCGAGATTAACTCAGAGTCTAGTACCCCTACGGCACCTCCACGCCCTAAGGTTCCTTCTGTACCCGACGATTTTATTACTACTTACTTGATGGAGCCTCCTCCTGCTTATACGAATCAGGTAACAGCCAGACGAGTAGTTACTCAGACGGAACCCATCCCTGACACTTCGGGTGGTGTTCTACCTCTGTTAGAATGTGATTATGATCCAACCCCAGGGGAAGGTTCACAAGCAGATATTTCCCTTCGCTTACGAGAAGCTCTAGAAGGTATACGAGAGGTACCGAATATCACAAATTTCCTAAACAAAATTTATGAAGCGCTTCAAACAGGAGAAAATTTAGAAACACTACAGGAGGCTATAAAAAATAGACCCATAGCACATAGAAAATGCCTCTCACGATTCATGATCACTTGTTTTATTAGAATGATAGCTAGTGCAGGAAAAAGAGTTCCTGATGATTTACTACAACTAGACCAAGCAGTAGTCGCAGGAAATTACAATAAACTAAAAGAAATAGATCTTTTTATTCCACTCTTCATAAGCAAGGTTTCCGATTCTCATCGAAAAGATGCCCCTACCCAGGGAACTGAGAATGAGAGTACGAGCGAGGATAGAGACGAAGGAACTGCTTTTCAGGGTGCAGTACGTTCCCGTATCCCTCGTTCTCAGAATAACGGACAATTCAAACTTAGAACTAAGAAATTGTCAGCCCCCACAGATAGGTTGTTCCAACGAATGCAAGAAGCTCTAGATGATTGGATGGACGACGAGCCTCCACTCACCACACAAGAAAAAGAACTCGCTAGATCAAGCACCCATTGGGTATCTCAATACTCCATATATGGCTCTGATATAGTTGCTCAAATGTTTTTATCGATCCCTCTAGCCTCTCAAAGGCTAGCTAGCATCTATATGGTTCAACACCTCATTACAATGTACGAAGATACTGGTTGCCCACCAAAAAGATTACATCCTCTCTTACGAGACTGTTTAGAAGGGAGGTGGGTGGCTAGGGGACAAGAATTCCTTAATATCTTCCTTGAACTACGACAGCGATATATCCAATGTTTTACAGACAGTTATGATACAAATCCCCATCCCTATGACCAAGGACAGTTCCCCCTCCGAGAAGTACACCCCGTTGCAGATTCCGATGGAAAGTTGCAACAAACATTCGTGTACACTCCTTTGACAAAACTAGAAATACTCGAGATGAAGAAAATGGTCCCTTCCCACAAAAAAGACCCTTCGGGTTTCCATAGGGAACTCAAGGACATTCTTCAAATGGGTTCCTTTACTTATAAAGACCTCAATATTCTCCTTAAAGTCCTGTTACCTCAAGGAACGTACGACAAGCTAAAAGGAAAAGATTGGGAGATTGAAGGGAAAAAGGTAACATGGGCAGACTTAGAAAAGGAAGATGCCACTCGTAATCCCGGACAAGGTTTGGGACCTCTAGTTCAGGAACTCCCTCGCTGTCTCCCTAAAATACTGTCCCAGTTGCTGACCACTAAGAAAGAAGATTGGGATGCTATCTCTGCATGTAAACAGAAACCAGATGAGGATATAGGGGACTATTATTCCAGGTTAGAGAAATGCTTCCTCATCAACAGCGGCCTCTCCTCCGGTGGAGATGCCTATAGTCGATTATTTGTTTCCAAACTCGTAGAAAATGCCTTGCCCACGATCAAAAATAGAGTACTGAAGGTAGAAAGTACTTGGCAAGCAAGCTCCCCCTCACAAGCACTTCAGATGCTCCAATATCACCAAAATAGAATTAGGGACGAACAAGAACAAGAAAAGAAGAGAACAAAAGATACTAAAATGAAGGTATTAGTAGCACAAACTAATACGATCCAACGGACCCCTAAACAACCCCAAGTATCACAAGAAAAAGTTACTTGTAATTACTGTAAAAAGCCAGGACATTTCGTGCGTGACTGTCCAGTATTACAACATAATATTGCCACTGGGAAGACACAACCTCGTAACTATTCCCCTCATCCTTCTGCTCCTCCAACTGATGCTAAACTTACCACCCAACTCTATCAGTACCCAGTGTCATCCTATCCTGAATTCCTCACGATCTCATGAAACAGCTGGGAGGAACACGATAATCGTCCACTAATACCGGTCCCGGTTGACCAAGAGGGTCCCTATGTACATGCTAAACTCCTAGGTAAGGAAGCAAAATTTCTGATCGACACCGGGGCTAGTAGGATGACAGTGCAGCACAACGAAGTTCCCAAGGTACCCCTCTCTAGCTCAAATAGTATTTCCTTGGGTTTTTCTGGTACACCTGTCATCAACAAAGTTTCTGAACCAATTTCACTTAAAGTTGGTCCTCTTACAACTTCCACCGATTTAGTACTTACAAAGTCCTGTCCCGAAAATCTCCTTGGCATCCAGACACTAAAAGAACTAGGTGCTATAATATGTTGTTCTCCAGAAGGAGTCCGACTATTCCTCCGAGATTTTAAAGGTCATTTCACCGCACGAGAACTAGATGTCAGACTAAGAGACATTCCTGTTACACTATGGGCTACTGATCCAACAGATGTAGGATTCATGGATATTACACCACACTTAGTGACACTGAAAGAAGGCGTTGTCCTACCTCGTATCCGTCAATACAAATTACCTCCAGATGCAGAACAAGCCCTTATTCATATTATCGATGATTTGATAACAAAAGGAGTAGTCAGAGAAGTACCTTCCAACACATGTAACTCGCCAGTCCTGCCAGGCAGAAAGAAAACTGATGATGGTGCGCCAACAGTCTACAGACTCGTGGTTGACTTACGTGAACTCAATAAATGCGTAGTACCACAATACCCTGTGGTCTCGGATATCAGTACTCTGTTAACAGCCATAGATCCTGAGGCTACACATTTCACTGTAATAGACCTGAAGAATGCTTTCTTCAGTGTACCCATCCACCAAGACAGTCAGTACCTATTCGGATTCTCCCTACGAGGTCGTAGCTTCTGTTTCACAAGAGCTCCCCAAGGATATACAGAAAGTCCCAGTATCTACAGTCAGGCACTTAAAAGACAGCTAGATGACATTGTTCTGCCCGCCAACACGACATTGTTACAATATGTCGATGACTTGCTGGTCACCGCACGCTCCGAACCAGAATGTGAACAAGCTTCACGAATTGTCCTAATGTTCCTTGCACAACATGGCCACAAGGTGTCACCCTCGAAATTACAATTGTGTTTACAGCAGGTGACCTACCTAGGACGCCTGCTGTCAAAGGAGGGTAGGGCACTCACACCTGAAAGAATTCAACTCATTTTTAACATTCCTGTCCCCAAGACACAGAAAGAAGTCCGTGCTTTTATTGGTCTCACGTCTTACTGTAGACAGTGGATTCCCCAGTTTGCATACTTGGCCAAACCCCTGATACAGCTAACAAGCACAACCTCTTCCCCATTGCCATGGACACCTGAGCACACTTTTGCTTTTGACACCCTCAAACAGGCATTATGCTCTGCACCTGTCCTAGCTACACCTGATTATGCCAAACCTTTTGTCCTCTTTGTCACAGAACGGGAAGGTACAGCCTTGTCAGTACTCACACAAACACAAGCTAACAAACACCGTCCCTGTGCTTATTTTTCTAGCACTCTTGACCCTGTTGCACAAGGTTTGCCGGCCTGCCTGAAATCTGTTGCAGCTACAGCTCTAGCAATACGACAAAGTGATTCCATAGTACTAGGACACTCCCTTGAAGTACAAGTTCCACATGCAGTAGAATTGCTTTTGAATAGGACACAGACACAACACCTAACCATAGCTCGCCTCACAGGGTACGAAGTCACTCTGTTCCAACCCCATATTATCATCAAAAGGTGCAATATCCTCAACCCAGCTACGCTACTGCCTACTGTTCCAGTTGACAACCAGGTTCATGACTGCTTAGAGGTGGTCGAACTAGTCACAAAACCCCGGTCTGATCTTACAGATGTCCCTCTAAGTACACCAGAACACACACTGTTTGTAGACGGTTCCTGTATGCGTCTCCAATCAGGCGAACTCTCAGCAGCCTATGCTGTCACTACAGAGAACACCGTCCTTCTAGCAGCCAGAATACCCGTACATTCTCCCCAAGCAGCAGAACTAATAGCTCTCACCCAAGCATGTGGATGGTCCAAAGGAAAGCGAGTCAACATCTACACCGACTCACAATATGCATTCGGGGTAGTTCATAATTTCGGCATCCTTTGGAAAGAGAGAGGTTTCCTGACCTCTCATGGAACCAAGATTCAACATGGAGACCTTGTCCTCCAGCTACTAGAGTCAATACACAAACCCACAGAAATAGCCATACTAAAATGTAAAGCACACACCAAAGTTGTAGACTCTATCACCAGAGGTAATGCTCTGGCTGACGCCACAGCTAAACATACTGCTCAGACAGAAACACTAAACACCGAAACCACCATTAGTACTATCTGTCCAGTTATCGATCCGACCAAGGATGTAGTAGACATCCAAAATCAAGCCACAGAAACCGAAAAGAGAAAATGGGAAGAGGAGGGAGGTTCACACACAGATCAAGGTTGGGTAACACAGGACAAGTCCAAATGGTTTCTCCCTGACCTAATGGTTCCCATAATGATAGAAACTGCTCATGGTCCCGCACATCTAGGAGAGAAAGGAATGTTAGACAGTCTGAATCTGATATGGCACAACAAGCATCTGCGTGCAGCAGCCAAACAAAAAGTACGAACCTGTATGATTTGCTGTCAGTTCAATCCAGGGAAAAGTGTATCCGTTGAACAAGGAGGGTTCCATCCTCCAGATCACCCCTTCGAAGTCCTACAAATGGACTACATACAGATGGAGAGATGTTGGGGATATAAGTATGTCCTCGTAGTAGTCTGTACCTTAACTCGATGGACTGAAGCATACCCCGTCCCAGACTATGGTGCCCAGATGACTGCCAAGCAATTGGTGAGGGAATTCTTCCCTCGCTACGGGTTGCCAAGAGTCATTTACTCTGACAACGGACAACCATTCTCCTCTAAATTGATGGAAGCTGTCTCCTTACTGCTAGGATACACCTGGAAGTTTCACTGTGTTAGGCATCCCCAAGCAGCAGGCCTAGTCGAACGACATAACCAGACATTAAAAACAAAATTAGCAAAAATATGCGCTGACAAACAAATAGATTGGGTTACAGCTCTTCCGGTTGCCCTCTTCTATATGAGAATGGTGGCACATTCCCGGGCGGGTCTGTCCCCCTATGAAATTACATTTGGGAGGCCTCCGAATATCTGGGGTGTCCCATCTCCTAAAAAGCTAATTGACATTGATGCAAATGTGCTGACAGATTACTTGGCTTCTTTGATGTCTGCACTACGCTCTTGCCGTTCACAGGTGGGTGCAGCATTCCCAGACAAGACCGCGCCCGATGAGCACCCCCTTCAGCCTGGTCAATGGGTGCTCGTCAGAAATTTTGATCGAACCAGCCCTCTGGAGAAAAGGTGGACGTCCCCCAAACTGGTGCTGCTGACGACGAGGACCGCTATCAAGGTCGAGGGACGGAAAGGGTGGTTGCACCTGTCGCATTGCAAACCCTTCTACGGACCAACTCCGGACACTGTTGCTGATCCTGAGACCAGAGACACTGAAAAGACAGACTTTAAAGACACTGAAACGACAGACTTTATTTCACCCCTCCCAGAACTTTTACCCCAAGAAGAGTACAAATCGTGGCTGCGATCCTACCCCAAACAGACTTGAGACATTTGCATCTGAATCCGGCCTGCCAGTGGCTATTTAAGCCCAAGACGGACGCTTGGTGAAGCGGTTGCTGGGAAGAGTCTGGTTACTGGTGCATTTTTTTCCTCTCAAAGATTAAGCAGCCGAAATTATGAAGATAAAGACTCATTGTGCGAAACTGTTACATGACAAAGTTCCCCTTTTCCTTTCTATCATGATTCTTATTTTCTGCATCATGGCTTGTCTAGGTTGGTTCCTTCATCTAGCTTTCCCACCGTCTTCCCCCGTGCCCTTGAACAATACTGCAATGCATTCACACGTAGATCTTCCTCCACATCTCATGAACAGAAGAAAAGAGTTCTTCAATAACACATTCATCTCCACACTCCACCAACATCAATTGGTGATTAACAAAACAAATTGTTGGGTCTGTGGTTTAATGCCACATTCTGTGCACGGAGGAATGCCTTTTATTCCTCTCCCTTTTGGCTATGCTGGATCTACCTATGCACTCTCTATGATATTTTCCGCCTCTGTTAGGAACATTCCTGAGACCCCGATCAAAAACCCTAGTACCTGGAATGAGATAAAAACAAAAACAGTAAGAGCCGTCGCAAGGATGGTAACTTTCACAGCAACATGGGGACGAGCAGACATTAGTGAAAACACCAGTTACTCCCTCTTTAATGACACCACCTCCTTTAGGGAGACATTTTCAGTCCAGAAAAGACAGACAGACCAGGGAGGATGGGCCGTGCCCCACCAGGGCCTATTCTGCGTAAGAGGAAAGGGCAAGGGTCAGAAAATGGGAGATAGTGAATGTAACAAGACCTACACCCTACCTGATCCAAATTTCCCAACTATGGCCACTGCCCCAACACCTACTTTATCTGTGGATCTCACACGCGCACTTGGTTACCTCAATGCTGGTCTGGAAAATGCTACATTGCATTTCTCCTTCCCCCTACCTACACCGCCTCAGCAGATTATCATCTCAGTGACCCCCCAACCGTAATTAATAGACGCCGAAGGGGGGCCATAGATGCTGAAGATACAGCGGGCCAAGAGGCTGGCGATTTCTTTAAAGGAGTCATCCCATTCTGGGGGCCTATGATCAACAGCCGCCACATAAGACAACTGACTCGTGTAGTCCAGGGAGCCATAAACGAAACAGCCGGTGCATTAAGTAACATCACCGCTGAGATGGCTGCTGACAGACTCATGACGTTACAAAACCGTATGGTCCTAGACATCATATTGGCTGACCATGGTGGTGTATGTGAACTGATCGGGTCCAGCTGCTGTATATTTATCCCAGATAATGCACCCTCGGTGTATGCCGCTATTTCCCGCCTTCATATACTTTCCAGAAAACTAGATGCAGACACTGGTGCCTGGTCCCTGACGGGTTGGCTCTGGAGCCTCCTGTCCTCATGGGGATGGAAGGTGCTAACAGTCCTAGGTCTTGCTCTAGCTATTCTCTTCACCTGCTGCCTCTGTATTCAGTGCGGTCCAGCACTCTGTAGTTTCTGTATCACTACCTGCATTCCCAAAACCCAGACCAGAAAGAAAGAAAGAGAAAGAATCATGTTACAGGAACAAGTAAACGACCTAATGAGTATAGAGGTGGACTAGAAAAAGCAAAGAATTTTAGAAGGGTATATTATGGGACAAGGAGGGAATGAGGAAAATGATTATTTATCGTACAGTTATGTCCCATCATACACCCTCTTCCGTCACGTCCCCGAGCCCATCATGCCAAAACACGAGCACACGAGAACACGAGCACGAACCGACCATGCGCTGATCATGCGCCTCATGTAGTCACACACGCGCTCTCCTTCCCCAAAAAGTCAAACGCTTATCCTTATGGTCAAAGCGATTCCGAGAACCAACTGCCTCACTCAAACCGTACATTACTGTGGTTAAGCCGATGCCGAGAACAAGACCCCCCCCATCTGTAACCATTTCCCTATAATCGGGCCAATTCCGAGAAATGGGCCCCACTCTGTTAAACCACGATAACCAATTCCAAGAAGAAGAGCCCCCGAATGCTGAAACACGACAAACAGACAACCTGTCACGACCACCTCTCCCCTATCTAAGGAACCAGCCTAGTGTTATTTCTCCACACCTTCGCCTCTCTTGTGCTTCCTCATTCTAAATCATGACACAGCCTTATCTCCTCTACCATGTCTTCACTCTTTCATGACGCTGCCTCCTTTTATGGTCATGACTTCTGTTTTATTGCAACATATGATCCGGGCCTACATGACTTCTGTTTTATGTTAACGTATGATCCGGGCATTCATTGAAGGGAAGCTCCTTCCTCTTTTCCTGCTATAAATACTGTGTGTTCAGATAATAAAGTTAGAGATTCTTCCGATCCTCCTCAGGTGATGGAGCTCTCCCTTAACTCGAGTTACTGAATAAAGACCCTGAATTCGAACCACCACTTACTCTGCTCTTCATACTTTGAACTTATTGATATTGCCTAAAAATTCTGATCAAGGTAAATTACTAAAATATTTACCACAGCAAAGTGGAGGTTCTGATGCAGTGAAGGCTGTGATGCAGGTCTTTGCAATGAGTACGATCTGTGCAACAGCAGCAATGCGTCATTTCTGCTCGGGTAGTGCCACACAGCAGAGGAGATGCATTGGTTCTGCTGGACCCAGAGAGACTGATAGAGCACCTTAGGCCCACTTAAAGGGTCCAGGATTTAGGTGGCATCACTTGGCTCGGTAGACTCACAGATAGAAGAATACAGGTGCAAGGTTGTTGGAGCCTTCTTTCCTTGAGGCTCAAGTCAGAATGCCAGCCAACTAGCCATTGGAGTCTGTCTGGGGTTCCACGTTCAAGAGATGCCGGTCCAGTCATTCTCACCCAGGCAGGAGGGCAGTAGGTATCAGGTCAGCACAGCAAGGCTGTGGTCCGGCAGAGCAGCAGTCTAGTAGAGTGGCAGTCATTCAGAGGCACAGTAGTCCTTTTTTTCTGGCAGAGTAGACACAGGTAGAAAAGTGTCCTGAAGTGGTGTGATCCGAGGTCCAGTATCTATACACAGGTGTGCCTTTGAAGTGGGGGGAGAAGCTTCTAGCGGTTTCCCTTTGAAGTCTCAGGTATCCTGCCTTCCCTGTTCTGTACTGAATCTCACAGGGTTTTCCCACATGATTTCTCAAAATCCAACATCAAGAAGCTCTGCCTCCCTTTAACTTGCCCATACTCCCTGCATCTACCAAAGCATTGCAGCAAAGCCCTGGCACAGCCTCCCCATGCACATCCGGACCATCACCTCATTTCCAGATTTCTGAATGGCCCTCAAGACCTGGCTGTTCAAATAAGCCTCCGGGACATGCAAGCACCTGGATACCCTATCGGGTGATTACCCGTGCTTTATAAATCCTGATTGATTGATTCAAATCATGCAGGCAAACTGCACATTTTGAGTTTGAGCATTTTGAAACATGCTTAAATCAGAATGTTTCTGAAATCAAACAACTGGTAAATACCACACCCAACTGTATCAGTATTTGTCGGATACTCTGTTACCTCCAAACATTCCACAAGACTCATAATGTGTCCCATCATGTCTATGGCATTTAGAGTTACTTGATGCAGTTAAATGTACAGCATTGAGATTTGCATAGCATTTTTTGACTACTCTCTTGTCCTGGCTCCCACTGCTTGAAGGAATTACTGCAGGCACAACAAAGACTAATAGGTAAAAAATAAAACCCAGCACCTATCCATTCCATGTGCAATTCACCATCAAATATACATTATTTATTTTAGTTTAGGTTTTTGATAAAGTGCAGACCATCCCCAAGGTGATGCTGTGAACTGTACATTGGGCATTTTTTCTTGCAGCTGGAGCAACTCAAACTGTAGGTGATGTTCAAAGAACTCCATGGTGTTATACAGTCTTGGTCAGACAGAGTTAAAGAAATTAGTATGTGAATGGGGAGGGCACCATTTTTTTTGTCAATACTAGACACCACACTTCCGCCCAGATTTACAGTCCTTCGCGCAAAGGAGCGCTGCATAAAAAGTTGCAGCACTACATTGTGCAAAGGACGGAGAGTAGTGCATCATCAGATTTAGCAAGAGTTGCTCGCCAAAGACATCACTTCAGTGTTTAATTTGTAAAACAATAAGTGCAAGGGCCCTCATCAGGAGGCCACTGCAGCTCTTACTGCCCATTGCCCCTGCCAGTGTTGCCACATGACAGTATCACCACAACTCATACCATTCTCGCTCTTACAAGTGTGACATTACGGACTATTGCAGGACCCTAAAGCTATAAGAATGGCTTGGGCAGCAAGTATCAGTCATATTTAAGGTATTTTGAATTAATAAACAACTATTGTTGTGCTCATCTCTAAATCAGACAGACAGTGCCACCATGTGGCAGACTTCCATAAGTGCCGGTGTTGACAATTGAGTGCTGGTGCCGCGCAATAGAAACCACCAGCACAACTTAAGCACTGCATCAGCAGTGTTTCTGATAAATCTGGCTGTTGTCCATGATCCTTCGCCACGGACTGTCGTGCAAAGACGATCTAGCAGTGTGTAGCCTAGGATTTGTACTGGCGGTACACCCTTATGTACACATTTCTATGTGTAGTTCACCACAGAGAGAGATCAGATAAGTAAGATGTGTGCTTTAACATAAAGCATGTGTTACAGGTTGGTATATCAGGCGTTTTACCGCTTCACCCCTTGCTTGCATCTAATTACACAAGGTTTTGGTATTTGGGACAAGACCAGATTTCACTGGACCACACCAGCAAAAACCTCCTTGCACACACTAATTGGGGCTTGGCTTAAGGAGGTTTGGAAGCTGAGTGAAGGTCAACTTTTGGCACAAAATAGCTTTTGCTTGTAAAACTTTATTCATCGATGCAATTTGTGATGCTTTGCACCATTATGTCATGGGAGCATGAGTTCAACACTTTGGTAAATATGGTCCTGAGTTTTCAGGTAAAGTTGGAAATCTCTACAAAAGTGGGATTTTAACTCAAGTTTCCTCTTCTGAAGTCAAACATTTAGCCTCTAAACACAATCATAAAGTATGTAGATTCTGAATTAAATGCAGACTACCTTGCTTGCAGCAGCGCATGCAACTTCAACAATTGCTCCCTTAGTATTGTCAGTGACAACACCCCTAAACCAGTTGCATAATCACAATAGGCAAGTTACATTGCACTACTATGACAAAATGAAGTGGCCCAACTAAAGGTGTGTACTCTGAACCTTTCCCAAATACCTTTTTTATTTCCAGCCTCCTGGATTTATTATGATTAACTGCTTTTATTCGTTTTAGAGGCCGTGCATTCTGCAAATAGATATTGAATCGAAACCTGAAACAATTATGCCAGAAAAAAGATGATTTGTATGGTTATATTCCTCCTTAAAATTCTATTACGTATCCCAATCTGGCACACTCCGTTATGCCAGAAACCGGTCCTCGGAAGCTTGTTTCCGGTCCAGGGAAGGCATGGCTTGGCAGTTCGGGCTGGACTGTTCCCATGAGGCACAGGGTCAGACTGATTTGCATATGGCCATGTCTGAACTGGCGTGGTAGAGTGGGCTAAAGAACGGTGATGGATCAAACCCAGATCTGTTGAATGGGTGTGAGTGTTTGATTGGTTCAGATGCTCCGTCCATCACCACCCCTTTTTGTACCACTTTGTTCGCCATAAGTTGGCAGGGTATGCTCAGACGTGAGTCCCTTGCTCACTTTGCCACTGGATTCAAGCAGGCCTGGCTGAAGACGGCTGAAATGCCAGAAACTGGTCCTCGGAAGCTTGTTTCCGGTCCAGGGAAGGCATGGCTTGGCAGTTCGGGCTGGACTGTTCCCATGAGGCACAGGGTCAGACTGATTTGCATATGGCCATGTCTGAACTGGGGTGGCAGAGTGGGCTAAAGAACGGTGATGGATCAAACCCAGATCTGTTGACTGGGTGTGAGTGTTTGATTGGTTCAGATGCTCCGTCCATCACCACCCCTTTTTGTAACACTCCGTTATACACACTGAGAAAATATAGTAATTATCCAATACAAGAAACAGTCATTAAACATTGCATTACACCAATGTTTTACACACAGTGAGAAAATATATGAACTGGCTTAGATAAGAAATTTGCATTAAACATTTTATTGCACCAATATTTTACACATAGAGAATAAATACTTAGTCATTCGGGTGTACATTTAGAAAGAAGTGCATAGAATAGTGGAATATAATGCAAACAATTGTGAATACCCTCAAATTAATGATTCGCTAGTTCAAGTATTTTGAATTGTATTGCCTTTAGCGCCTCCTTACACTGCCTTGGTAATACCCATTACACGTCGTCAAGGTGATGCTTATACACGCAAAAATGCAATCATTGAAGAACTTGTATGCTCGTGCGTGAGGTCTATGCGTGCAAAGCTACATCGAACTTGCCGTGTAGAATTATATAAAATGTTTCCTCATTGAGTAACTTTTCCAGGCTCTGGATATCCATAGAAAGCTCTGATAATCTTAGCCGACTGGTCAGTCTCTTTGAAAGTTAGGAAATACATAGGACAACGTCATTATTCATTATATATCCATGTAATTGTAAGTTGTGCACAATTCACACTCACAGACACATAAAAAAATATTGACGTCTGAGCATGTTCTTTGCCAAAATTGGGCAGCCTGGTTTGGACAGATGACAAAAAAAGGAAAAAGTTACCTTACGCAAAAGTATGATGAACAACATGGTACTTGGTAAAAATGGGCAAATATGAAGGTAACAAGGAGAAAGTTAAAAACTAAAATATAAATAACTTCCTCTCCTATCATATCACACAGCACCTCCATTAAGGCATGGTTTCCTTCCTGCAACAGGGATAGTTCAGCATTATTTACCCAGCGCCCAAGATAAGCAAAACTGTGACACCAGATGAAACTGTAGGTCTGAGCTTCCTTCCTGTCACTGTGATAGTTAAGAAGTTTATGACATTAAAAGATTGCGACAAAACATATCATATCAAAAGTAATTTTTCATGCTTGCCCACTGCCTCGTAGACAGTTTAGCATATCAATTAACTAAATTTAAAAAATAGATATATTCTCAAATTTTATCAACTTTCCCGTTCTCTGCTTTTGTGTGTCTTTTCTATTTCCATTGTGTTACTCACTGACATTACATAAGCCATGTCAATGTATTTCTTCCATACAGGAACGCACTAAAGTGCGCTCACAATGTGCAAGTCGCTGCTCACACTGAAAGGCCTCCCAAGGAGAGAGACAACTTTAATTATGGTTCAACCAAGATGCAGCCTTTTATTCACACAGTATCAGTGAGAAATAAAAACCATAGTTTAATAGACATTGGTTATAAGAATACAGGATGAAAGTTCAGCAAACAGCTCATAGATTTTACTAGCAATACAGCAATTGTCTCCACTTTAACATTGCAGTGCACCTCTCCAGAATGCATTGTGCCAGGAGGCCCCTTTTCCTTATTCATCACCTATGCCCTCCACCAAGGGCATCAGAGAGATTATTGGCAAGCATACATTAGTGACAACTTCCCCTCTATCCCACAGAGGAATGGGCAATACATGTAGTTCCATATCAATACATACACCAGGGCACAACATAGCACTCCGTCCCTGCCAAGATACCTGTCGCAAGGTGAAGTGCCCCCTAAAATGGTCAACTCCAGACATCACGGGTAGGGCAAAAGGGAAACGTCGTTTACAACGTGGTAGTTACATCGCGATGCCATTACATCGTGGTTTTTAGAACGCAAGTTGTTACAATGACTTGCGCTGGATGGCGCTCTAGTACAAGGAATAGTATAATTTACTATCCAACACCTTCCCTACTGTATGTAGACTGGAGATGGAATAGTAAATTATACTACTCCTAAGTCCAGTGCCCTCCAACGCAAGTCGTTGTAACGACTTGCGTTGTAAAAACCGCGATGTAATGGCATGCGATGTATTAGCATGCGTTGTAATGTCATACAACCAGGGCAGAAAGGTCCAGAATCTCTAGCAGGTTAGTCCCCCCTCCAGCAAGCCCAGTGCCCACACAAATCAATATCCCGCCAGGGGGTCAGTCTAGTTAATCAGTCCACATTTTTGGGCAGCCCCATTTTTCTGCTGCTAGGTATTCCACCTTTCTTCAGGAGTGGGTGGCTGGGTGTTTGATCTGGTATGCTGGTGCACTGTAGAGAGAGAAGAGACTGATCTCTCACCTTTCGATGCCCTAAATGCCACCCATCCCGGGCTCCTCCTGCTGATGTTATGACCTACGTGGTGAAACACAAACAACGTACCCCACGCCCTGGCTCCGGCCAGTGTCCTGACTAATGGTGCCCCTTCCGCTATTTGCAGGGGGCAACTGGCCAGGAACCCAAAGCAACCCCGGAAAAAAAATTAAAACCGGAAACTACCCACTTACTGTCTCTTTCCTGCCCATTTCTTTAATTTTCTCTCTCTCTCTCTCTCATCCTCATGCTCTCTCTCGATTGCTCTCGTTTTACCTGCTGTGTCTGCTACCATAATTGCTGTGCAGTACTTAATTTGAGGTGGTGGTTGGAGTTGGGGCCCACCGGCACTCATTTTTGGAGAGTGGCACTTGTATATACTTGGCACCACCGAATATTCGTAGCACCTGCTGTGGGGTCTGAACAACCTTTCAGCCTCGGCACTTACTGTTTTACAAACTAAGCACTGGTCCTGGAGAGCTGGATATGGAAGTAGCGGCCTTCTACCTTCACATATCCACCTCCAATGACTGTAGGCGTGCAATCACCCTCCCCCCTCCCCCTGGGAAATGCCAGTTGGAATAAATGGCAACTCTGGGCTGCTTTCCTAGTGTGAGGACTGGTTTGTTCTTTAGGCAACAAATCTCTGCGGGGTTGTGAGAACTCTTTTTCATGGATTCTGATAGGACTGTGCGCATTTTAAGCTGCTCGTGTTTAGTTGTTGAAAATGGGAAGATTTCGGTTACATTCAGCAGTCAGGGGTTTCACATTTCCTTTAACTGCGCATGCGCTGCTGTTTCTTACAATTTTCAGCTCCAGGGTGTCCCTGGGTAGAATATACTGGAGCAGAGAAAAATCACTATGAGAAACTGGCGCTCCCCTATGGAGCACCTGCAGCACAGGGTGAACAGGGCTGGATTAGTGTGCCATGGAAAATGGTGCATGGTGTCTGGTGAGTATATCGGGCCAGACAGGTGGTGGGTGTGGCAGACTCATAGTGGCCACGGAAATTAAGTGTAGGCAGGGTGGAGTGAATCTCAGCAGGGGACAGTCTGTAGCACTGTCTCACATGGCCAAGTTGTCTTTTTTTCTGAGCAGTCCTCGACATTTAAGAAAAAATCTTGGAATGTGTAGCTACCCATAGAATTTCACAAATTAAGTAGAGTTGCAAGCTGTGACACTCTGAAAGTTGAAACACCCCGATTTTTTGCATTCACACAGCTTGCACTCTTTCCTACTTTACCTTCACTCGTCAAAGTTTAACTCCGCGCAGCAAAATCGTGGGGCATATCAGCAAGCTGAAGTATCGCCGCTTTTTCGGCGAATTGTGCCGAGAAAGCGGCGATACTTCCAGCGCCCTATTAACAAGGGCATGCTAAAGCCTGCCTCAAGCACACTTTGCATGTCAGCGAGAAACATCGCTAATGACATGCAAAAGTGGGCGTTCCCACGTCCAACCACATGTAAAATGTGGTTGGAGGTGGGAACACCCTATTACCAAGGCAGGCGTTGGGAGAAGAAGACCTGCGATAAACTCGTTTATCGCAGGTCTCCCAATTCCTGCTCTGACCAGGTGTTCAGGCATTGATAACATGGGGGTGTGGAACATAACGCTGAATCCACCCCCCCATATTATCAAGGCACACATTAGCGCATGAAAACAACGTTTATTTTCATGCGCTAATGTTCCATATAGCCGACTATCGCTGGATTTAATTTCGCCTATGTGTTGCGCATTGATAATTACGCGCTAACACGGCGAAAAAATCCGGCGATATGGAAATGTGCGATGTGCGTTATATAACGCACATCTAGATAATATGCCCCCATATTTTTTACCACAGTGATATTGTTGTTTCCATTCTGCTCGATCCGAGCAAGGATGAAAGGTGTATGCAGTATTTGTTCATGGAAGGTTACCTTTTGTGAAGATTTTCTATGTACAATAGCAAATGTATGCAACATTTCTCTTTGCATGTTTACATTTTGAAGTGCATTTCTATGCACAATGGTGTTGTGGAGGAGGACAATGCTAACTTTTCTATGCAAAGAATATCTGCTGAGCAATTGTTAAATAAGAATACATATTTACATTTATTGGAAAGTCACAATTTTCACGTAGAGATGGCAACCGGAAAAATGTTCCTAAACAGGTAGTCATCCGCATTTAAATCAGAGATTGGCAAGAATTAGAGCGGGAATTTAAGAAAGGGGTCACGTGAGGGGGAAGAGGACCCGTTCACCCTTGGGGGTAGTCATTATAATGCCATATAGAGATGTGGGCGGGGAAGAAATTGGTGATAAAGCAGCAGGTGGTGGGGGTGGAGTTCCGGGTGATAAAGATTGGGCTGTGATGCAGCAGCGGGCAGAGGGCAAAAGGAAAACGAATGAAAAGCTGGAAAAATAGAAAAGACTACTGAAGAGATGAGGGGCAGAACAAAGAAGGAGTGTGGCAGGAGAGGAATACATTACTGAAGTGCCAGAAACTCAGGGGGATATTATCAAGAACGACATTAAAAATTATTGCCGGTTTAGCGGCAGAAAACTGCCGCTAAAGAAGCGATAATGGGCTTGATAATATGCCCTTGAGAATTCCAATAGAAGCCCATGTTCTGGTGTGAACATGGGCTTCTTTTGGAATTCTCCAGGGCATATTAACAAGCCCATTATCGCCGCTCTAGCAGTAGTTTTCTGCCGCTAAATCGACGATAATTTTAACGCTGTCCTTAATAATATGCCCCAAAACTTCTTGTGTTGTCATAAAATTAGGGCTGAGCAAAGTACTGGGCATATTACCAACAAGTAGCGATATTTATCGCTAAATAGGCTTAGTGACGATTTTTTATCGCTGCCTGTCGCTGGATATGTTAGCGGAGAAAACATGCTATTAGCAACGTTTTTCTCCATTGTGCTAAAATATCCAGCGATAGCGGCGAAATGCGTGAATATCGCTGAGAATACAGCGATATTCACGCATTAGCGACGAAATGCTCTTAGCCATGTTATCCACCTCCAATTGGATAACATGGCTAAGAACTGGTCTGGGCAGGTGTTAGTATTTGGAGATATTCGCGCTTAGCATGAATATTTCCAGCGCTCCGCCTGCCTTGCTAATAGGCGATAGCGACGTTCGCGACTGCTTTCAGTCGCTAACTGGTTGGGTACGCCCACTTTGCAGGTCATTAGCGATAAACATCGCTGACATGCAAAGCGGGCCCCAAACCGCTCGCTATCGCCTAAAAGCTGTCGCTAACATCAGTTAGCGACAGCTTGCTAATAGGGCAATAGAATTATTGCACTTAGCGGCCGCTAAATCGGCGATAATTGCCTATCGCCCCCTTGGTAATATGCCCCTGTGTGCCCATGTGTGTTACAGTGCAATTGCACTGCATAGATCTGTGCATACAACAGATGGGGCTTCCTTACAATCCCAGGTCTACTCCTGATTCAGGGATAAATGCTCAATTGGGTTTCGCTTCAGAAAAGGGGGTGGTGATGAACAGAGTGTCTGAATTAAGCAGACCACTCTTACCCAGTCCAAAGATCAGGGCTTGATCCATCACCGTTATTTAGCTCACTGCCCCATCCCAGCTCAGAACCTGGCTATATGCAAATTTGTCTGTCCCTGGCCCAGTACATCATGGGAACAGGGCAGACCAAACTACCAAGCCAATTCTTCACCAGAAAGGATACAAGCTACCTGGGACCAGTTTCTGGCATTTCAGCCTCGTCGGCCCGGCTTGCTTGAATCCTGATGGAGCAGTGAGCAAGGGACTCATGTCTGAGTATACCCTGCCACACCTATAGTGGCCAAAAACGATTCAGAAAAGGGGGTGGTGATGAACAGAGTGTCTGAATTAAGCAGACCACTCTTACCCAGTCCAAAGATCAGGGCTTGATCCATCACCGTTATTTAGCTTACTGCCCCATCCCAGCTCAGAACCTGGCTATATGCAAATTAGTCTGTCCCTGGCCCAGTGCATCATGGGAACAGGGCAGACCAAACTACCAAGCCAATTCTTCACCAGAAAGGATACAAGCTACCGGGGACGGTTTCTGGCATTTCAGCCTCGTCGGCCCGGCTTGCTTGAATCCTGATGGAGCAGTGAGCAAGGGACTCATGTCTGAGTATACCCTGCCACACCTATAGTGGCCAAAAACGATTCAGAAAAGGGGGTGGTGATGAACAGATTGTCTGAATTAAGCAGACCACTCTTACCTAGTCCAAAGATCAGGGCTTGATCCATCACCGTTATTTAGCTCACTGCCCCATCCCAGCTCAGAACCTGGCTATATGCAAATTAGTCTGTCCCTGGCCCAGTGCATCATGGGAACAGGGCAGACCAAACTACCAAGCCAATTCTTCACCAGAAAGGATACAAGCTACCGGGGACCGGTGTCTGGCATTTCAGCCTCGTCGGCCCGGCTTGCTTGAATCCTGATGGAGCAGTGAGCAAGGGACTCATGTCTGAGTATACCCTGCCACACCTATAGTGGCCAAAAACGATTCAGAAAAGGGGGTGGTGATGAACAGAGTGTCTGAATTAAGCAGAGCACTCTTACCCAGTCCAAAGATCAGGGCTAGATCCATCACCGTTATTTAGCTCACTGCCCCATCCCAGCTCAGAACCTGGCTATATGCAAATTAGTCTGTCCCTGGCCCAGTGCATCATGGGAACAGGGCAGACCAAACTACCAAGCCAATTCTTCACCAGAAAGGATACAAGCTACCGGGGACCGGTTTCTGGCATTTCAGCCTCGTCGGCCCGGCTTGCTTGAATCCTGATGGAGCAGTGAGCAAGGGACTCATGTCTGAGTATACCCTGCCACTCCTATAGTGGCCAAAAACGATTCAGAAAAGGGGGTGGTGATGAACAGAGTGTCTGAATTAAGCAGACCACTCTTACCCAACTTCTTGTGCTGTCATAAAATTAGGGCTCAGCAAAGAACTGTTGCCCATGTGTGTTACAGTGCAATTGCACTGCATAGATCTGTGCATACAACAGATGGGGCTTCCTTACAATCCCAGGTCTACTTCTGATTCAGGGATAAATGCTCAATTGGGTTTTGCTACATGATTCTTGACAGAAATTTTGCACCCAAAAAATGGAACATTTTAAATTTGCACAGATAATAATAGGGAAATCGTGCAGATCTACTTTATTATCCTCCATTCGAATATCGCAATGATGCAGCAACGCCATACCCTGTAAACACAACGCCCTTCGTGATGAGTATGTTTTGGGTGTGATATTGCCACCAAGGTTAGCACAGGAATTGTAATGAAGCTCGCAGTGCTTCAGTCCACACATCACAGGGGGGATTTGTGCATTGTGATGGGCCTCTCAGAGCAGTGTGTGTTCAAATGAGAGAGGTAAGGAGGGGAAAAGGGGTACAAAGGAGGTATCTCTTCAAGGAAAAACGGTACTGGCTGGCACATATGCTGTGGAGGGGAGAGCCAGCCCTTGGTTAGTTAGCGCCCTGTGCGGAAAGAAATTGAGCGCCCTCCCTGCAACTGGTGAGTAAAATAAAGAAGCAGGGGGTCCATTTTTCTGTTTACAGGACATTCACTCAGCAAAGCAGGAACTGACCTGTGAGCACAAACTTCTCAGCACCTCCCCCAAATATTCTGATTCACTCACAGCATAACTGGAGCATGCTAGTGCTAAGTTGTAGGTGGTGGGAATAGCTGTGTTGGTGTCTGTCATCGGAGAGAGGGGTGTGGGGGAGATGGGAGGGGAAGTAAGGGGGTGAATGGGGTGTAGAACGGCACCTGCAGCATGTAAAAAGGATTAAAAGCAGTACAGTCTGAATCTTTGGAATCAAGCACGATGGACGTTGCTGTCTGCAGGGCTTTAATGCAGATAGCTCTCTCTGCCCCCTTATAAATTGGCCCAGCTCGCCATGCCAAAAGGCAAACCCTGGTGGGGGGGAATGGATTTCCAATTAAGGGAGTGTGGACCGAAGTGGCAGGAGGTGCAGCAGGAGACTGCGGATGATTTTCGATAAAAAGGAGGATTATGTAGGCCTTTAGGAAATGGAGGAGGATGAAGAGAATGAACAAAGGAACAAGAGGGGACAGGAATTCTCCAGGAATCCGGAGCAAAAAAGCAGGTTAAGCAGTTCTGAGTGGAGGGGAGATAGCATAGGGCTGGTCCTAGTACAGGGCGAGAGAAAGAAAAGGCAGAGGGGAGAAAAGAGCTGGGGAGGAAGTCATGAGAGCTTGTGTACTAACAATGAGGGGGTCAACCAAGCAGAGAAGGGGGCCACAGCCTTAAATATATAAATTAATCACACATGACAAAGAAAGGGAAATGGATAAGGGAAGGAAAGACACAAAAGTAGGTAGGTACAATGCAAAAACGTTCTTTCTGGAAAGAGGCCAACTATGAAAGGTGGTATGGTTAGATATTAACATACTGTTTGGGGTCCTAATGAGGAGGAGGGGACTTAATAGAATACCTGTCACAGGAGTTCATAGAAATTGTGATGCAGCTGCAGTATTTTAATAAGTCCTGGCCGACATTATAAGTACACCAATGCCAGCCCATTCATGTGATTTCTGAAATTCTCATTACCCTTCTTACGCAAAATTCCCCAAATTATACCATTATGCCATTTTGCGTAATTACACACCCTTTGCAGAAAACCTTTACCCTGAATGGTGCAATGCACAATAAAAATGTACTGCGAATACACAGGAACAACAGAACAAGAGTAGCTGTTGTTCACAATGCTGTTTAAATGCGACCTTGCACTAAAAATTGATGCGAGGACACATTTTGCTACAAGATATAGCTTGAAATTATGGATCCGCATTTCGGGTAATGACATATTCTTCCACATAATTTTGTGGTCATTTCACATAATTACGCACAAGCAAATTATGTGAATATTGCATAACCCTTGTGCATACATGATGAAACGTTTATGCAGTGTAAATAGGGGAACCCTCTTATAAGCTGGAAAAGATGTCAGACTAGATGTTTGGAACTAGCTGAATTTGTCCTTTATCTATAACCTCTCCAGGTTGGACTCGAGAAGACCAGGGGGAAATTCCCATAATAAAATGACTCTTCAGACAATTTACCTTCGGTCAATGCTTAATGGGGCAGAGTTGCAGGTTTATCTATGCATGCACCAAGTGTGGAGGGGTGTCCCCTTTCAGAAAATGTTTAAGATAGGCAACATGCAAAAGATCTCAGCTGCCACAGGCAAGTAGAAATAAAGAGTGAAGCTAGTGTGAAGGATAGCCTCATCATGGAGTAAAGGGTAATTTGTGGCAATAGGCAGGCAGGGTAGTGCTGCCTCCCAACCCCAGTTCACGTTGATGAGATACAGGTTTTTGTGATCAGAAAAGGTTAGACTTTGTATCCACTGTCTTTAAAGAAGGCTTACCTTGCATGAGCTATCACAACCTCAAGTATTGTATTGTAATTACATTTATATAGCACTTACTACCCCTGACGAGGTGTCAAAGCGCTTATTCAGCGAGTAGCACGCTACTCCGGAACCCATAAAGGATTAGTGTTAAATTAGTATAGTGAGATATGAAAGGTTATTCAAGTGGTGGGTAGGTTAGTTAATTATTTGGATTCATAAGGATAGCGGATGGATAGTAGAAGAGGGAAAAAAGGTTTGTATTTATATAATGATTGTTACTCCTGATGGGGTGTTGAAGCGCTTTTTTTTTGGCGAGTAGCACGCTACTCCGGAAACCCATATTAGTGGTGAATTAGTAATATGCGATATGAAAGTAATTTGAAGTAGCCAACAGACATGCCAGATTGCTGATGAAAAACATGGTAAGGAGTCAGCATAGGGCGAATGGTGGTACCATTTTGCTACATGTGTGGTTGTGTATACTGACACTTTAAAATTTGGAGAGGGTGTACATAGATGGGAAACTGAGGTGTGGATGTTCATCTCGTCCTACACAAGTCAGAGAGTTAAGAGTTAACTGCTTTGAACAAGAGCAGAGTATACCATAATTTTGTTGTAACTAAAAAGAGAATTGAACCACATAAGGAATGGCTAGGAGGTGTCCTGCTCTGACTCAGTTCTTCATGTTTAATAGGTTTACACAAGGTATGCGTGGTAAAATGAAGGCGTTGAACAATTGACGCAATGGCCTCTGGCATCAATTAGTGAAGGCCATCAAAGTACTTGCACTTATGATGGCGTCCACCGGTTACATTAATGATGTGTAAGAACAGAGTTTATTGTGGTACAGTTTCCACTACTTTAATGGGGTGATACCGGAAAATCTACAGCTAATGGAAGTTTGTCACGTGGAATTTTAGAGAAGGGACAAACCAAAAAACTCGTTGCTTGGAGTGCCACAAATCTATTCCTTGAAAGCAGTCATAAAAATAGATTTCCGGGCAAGACAAGGGCTAGGTGTAAGTGAGTATTCACAATATTGAACTGCTGTATTGAATTTGTAACTTTTAAAGAGCCTGTTGAACCAAGTTAAAAGTGTTTCTGTAGAGATAATTGTTGGTTACTCGTTGAGGGTCTGTTTGGCAGTGCTTTCGAAGTAGCCTACACAGTCCGTATTTTCACAATTTTTCTTGCATTCTTGCATATTGTCAGTGCTTAATTTGCAAAAGAAGCCAAATAAGTACGAGCCTAACTTTTTTTTATTAAAGTCAGAGACGTTCAAAACATGGACAAACTGGCAATTGCCCGAGGCCTCCACCTTTCACGGGGCCCCCTGAGAAAGAAAACTTTCTCTCTGTATGACCTCTGTTTATTCAAGTGCTCTGGTTAAAACTCTCTTCTTCTCCTCTGATTACCTCTTCCTCTGACTATGGGGCATATTATCAAGGACGGCGTTAAAATTATCGCCGGTTTAGCGGCAGAAAACTGCCGCTAAAGCGGCGATAATGGGCTTGATAATATGCCCTGGAGAATTCCAATAGAAGCCCATGTTCACACCAGAACATGGACTTCTATTGGAATTCTCAGAGGCATATTTTCAAGCCCATTATCGCCGCTTTAGCGGCAGCTTTCTGCCGCTAAACCAGAGATAATTTTTAACGCCGTTCTTGATAATATGCCCCTATGTCTCTCTACATATCGTCATTTGAAGGATGTTTTGGGGTCCTGTGAAAGACAAATTTGAGCTGTTTTGTGTGGCACTTTTAAAGTTTAACATATCATTTAGTATTGTTTGGCATCATGAGAGCTTGAATCAGAAGGACATGAGAACGAAAGATCAAATTGGTTCTGTCCATGGGCCCTCAAAATATGTCTTGCCCAGGGCCCCCAAAACCCTCATGACGCTGCAAATCTTGAATCCAACCCACTTTTCTTCCACCACCTTCCACTTGCTGTCTCTTTACATCACTCTAGCAGGTTTATTTTTGCCACTGCGTTCTTCCCTTGCTATACGTTATTTACTATCTCCTATCCTTCTCTATCTTTGTTCTTTTTCATTCTTTATATCTTTTGCTTTGGGACACAGTTTAATGATGAAAAATAAGCCCCGGTTCCCATAAATAAATGCCGGTGCCCTTGACGTGCAATCACTGGGGCAAATGTATGCAAATAGATAAATTTAAGAACAGAACAGACAACAGGTATGTAGGGGGATATTGGATATTTTCTACATTCCACTTTGAAGTGCATCAAAGAACAATCATTCATCTGACATTGAGTGCAGTTTATTGGAAATGCTTTGATAGGAGTTAGAGGATGTGTAGGTGTTGTAGATACAGCTGAATGTTGAATGCAATGTTTACTTTTTAAAATGCTACATTATACCATAATTTAGCCACTTAGTACTGCTATTTAAAACAACTAAAAACCAACACTGGCGCTAAAAGGCTATTTAGAAGAGAAGAACTCTAAAAAACACGCTTGAGGTAGGAGACAATGCACAAAACAAAGACTGGAAGTTTGACTTAACATAGCTACAATCTGTCTAGATGTGTCCAATATACTAAGGACCTCTGAATTGGGAAGAAGATGCAGCTTAACTGCTAGAGCAGTCCACTTTAAAGCTGGGGAACCGGGTTCGAGAGTGGCGGAAGGCTCAAACATCGTGTGCCTCTGGGAAAATCATTGAATCTCTCTGTGACTAAAAAAAAGTTTTTTTCAAAAAATTAATGTGTCTGTCTGCAATGCAACTGGTGCTCATGGAAAGCTCTCTGATAGCTTCGGGTCGAGTTCACGCTATATAAAATTGCAAAAAAACAATGATGTAGCTATTTTACGGACAGTTGTTCGGAGCGTAGTAAACTCAGGGGCAACTACGCGTTCTGTGTAAAAAATACTTCCAGTGTTCCTGAGACCTCAGGGTCCAGGTAGGCCCTTTGAGAAAAGCCAAGAAACCTCTCTTCATGCTTGGCCTCTCATATGGAAGTAAGGGAATGCATTCAAGGCTTGAAACAGGCAACTTATAAATAGTACACAATAAACTGATAGGGGCTTATTTGCAAGCCCCTTGAGCCGACTGTGCGTCACTTTTCCCCATATTAAAAGTGAGGCACGGGCAGTTCAAGGGGCTTGTAAATAAGCCCCAATAGTTTCTTTGAAGTTCAATACCTTCGATATAACTACAATAAAACTATGGTTCAAAACTACTGTGGACAAGCAGGGAAACATCTGGGGGCATATTATCAAGCAGGGCGTTAAAAGTATCGCCGTTTTAGCGGCAGAAAACTGCTGCTAAAGCCGCGATAATTGGCTTGATAAAATGCCCTGGAGAATTCCAATAGAAGCCCATGTTCACCCCAGAACATGGGTTTCTATTGGAATTCACAAGGCTATAGTATCAAGCCCATTATCGCAGCTTTAGCGGCAGCTTTCTGTCGCTAAAACGGGGATAATTTTTAACGCCCTGCTTGATAATATGCATTATGCGGGACACAGGGAGCGCACAAGAATACATGGATGCGTGTCTTGGAGCAGTATGTGTCTGTGTCTGGTTCAGGTTTGAAACGTTTGCAAGAATGCTTGAGTGTTCGGGTGTGCTTGGGTGTTTTTTTGAAGTTATTTGATGTTAGCAATAGAAGTGTCCTCTCTTGGTAGCAGACGCATGTTTGGGAGAGGGTGATGAGGGGGGTGGGTATGTAACTTTTACCCCCTCGTTTTTACCCTGCATCACGGTTACACCACAGTCTTTACCACCAGGAAATTACCACGTAGGTAAGTGATGCGCACAGGTTTTTACATTTATCCTGCATCCTTAAAATTACATTATTTTTAAGGAAAAAAATGAATAAAGTGGCAGCAAGAAACATAGGCCAGTGAGGTAAATGTTAGGGTTACGGGGTGAGTATAGGTAAAGAAGGGAAAGGTATTTTTAGGGTTATGGGGAGGGTACAGGTAGTGGTGGTAGGGGTGAATTTAGAGTTAAATGGTAGATAGAAGTCATAGGGTAAGGGTAATTTCAATGTTAAGAGGTGGGTTGCGGTACATTGAGATAAGGGTAATTTTAGAGCTAAAGTTTGGGTAGATGTAAAGGGGTTGTTAGGGTTCAGGGCAAGGAGAGTTAAAAGGAGGTAAGGTTTTTAGTTTTTTTTAAAGGAGGGGTTGGATGGATTCCCTTAAAACAGGGTTAGGGGTTGTTTGAGGTTAACACACCCGATAAAAGCAAAGCAAATGTGTGTGTGTGGATAGATAGATAGATAGATAGATAGATAGATAGATAGATAGATAGATAGATAGATAGATAGATAGATAGATAGATAGATAGATAGATAGATAGATAGATAGATAGATAGATAGATAGATAGATAGATAGATAGATAGATATAGATTTACAACACAGGGTAAAGACATGCGTTGTAAAGCCCTGCGCTCTATTACAGCGCATTGTAGAGGTCAACACATTGTAATACCTGCGGGTTAAAGACCCACATTGTGATGACTGATGTTGAGTAGGTGTCCTTGATCACAAGTGGCAAGAGCTACAAAAATTAGGCAGCAGTGTCAGAGAGAAAGAAGAGCTCTATGGGTATCATGGCACAAGGTACTATGGTTCTCCTGGAGTTTCTTAAGCTCTGCCACTGCTACACAGCGAGAGCACTTTTATTGAAAGAGCACAGGGAAATTTTGATCTTCACTTCAGTGCAATGTTGTGGTCAGTCTTGCAAGCAATAATGACAATTCAGTCTCAGGAAGTCTCTTTACTTTAGGCAGTGGGTTCACACTCATGGCAATATCTGAAGGCAGCTGAGACAAGTGGCAGACAGGTTCTTAGCTCACAGACCAATCCATTTCATATTTCTCAGGTAGATGCGACAACAGTCTTTGATTTCTCAGTCCTTGTTCCAAAAGCTAGCTTACAAAATTAGCTTTTAAAATCCTGGCTGAGAGAACCGCCTTTAATTCACAAAAAGTAACACTTGAGGTCAGATCAATCTGTCAATGGAAGTGGGATTTGAGTATTTTGGGGATACCATTTCTGGTCAAGTGCATCTTTCTTTCCTCAGTTCCATCGCCAAGTGTAAAAATGTTTATACTTTCTGGGAATAGGGGTTTCCTGCAGACAATCCTCTAGCCTATCATGGACATTTGGTGGGCGTCATGTCCCTTAATACAGAGCTGACCACCGCAGATGATGCTGGACAGTCAGCACAGCCAAGCAGTCCAGGTGAAAAGTGTAGCATTTCTTTGGCTAGACTCTTTGTTCAGATCTTCCTTCTTCAAGGCTACCTGTTGGGCTGTTCAAACTTTCTTCATCTTTGTAGTTCTCTCCTGTTGTACAGACGAGTTTGTGAACCAAAACTACACACTGAACAGCCTTGCTTCAGTGGACTGTGCAGGGAGGGCTGAGAGGGAAGGCCTCATCTGCCTCACGATAATGAGCCTTTTTGGGTCTTTACATATTTATTTATTTTATTTATTTATTATTTATTTATTTCATTTATTAAGCTCTCTATCACCTGACAGCATCCTGGCGCTGAGAAGCTCGGAGGTACGTAACAAGGAAAAAAAAAAAAAAGACAGGAAGGCACGGGCAGTTGGTACAAACGGCAGCAGTTACACTCTGGGAAAGAGCCAGGTTTTTAACCTCCTTCTAAATGGTAAGAGTTGGCTGATCTGTCTTAGTTCCAGGGGAAGACCGTTCCAAAGTCTGGCCACAGCAACCGTAAAAGTTCTGCCACCAGTTCTGACTTTCCTAAAGCTGGCCACCTTAACCAATCTGGCTGAAGCAGAACGGAGGTCTCTAGCTGGGACGTACCACATAAATTTCCTCTGAAACACAACCGGGCCCATCCCATGCAGAGCTTTAAACACGAGACAAAGGGACTTGAACTTTACTCTCTGTCCCACCGGCAGCCAGTGAAGCTCTGCAAGGGCTCTAGAGGATGAGGAACGTTTCGGCCAACCCAGAGCAAGCTTAGCTGCGACAGACTGAACTCTCAAAAGTCTGTCCAGCAGGACCTTGGGGGATTCAAGCAGAAGGGCATTACAGTAGTCCAGTCTACTCAAGACTGAACTCTGTACCACTAGTGCCCGTGCTTGAGGAGGTAGTAATGGGAGAATTTTGCGTAGAGACCTAATGATCGCCACGCAACTTCCCACCGTTTTGGTTACTTGGGCCTCCTTAGTCAGTTTATTATTAAACATAATGCCTAAATTACGAACCTTCTCCACTGGTCTCACTACAGTTGACATATCACTAGGCCAGAAATTGCTCGGCAGCGCTGAAGGAATCCTGTCCACAGGACAGAAGAGGACCTCCGTCTTACCGGCATTAAATTGTAGTGAATTATCTAAGGGACCATAAGCTGGAGGTACCCCTACTCCTCATGTACACCACGGATCAATGTTTACACACTTCACAGACTCTGTGGGATATTAGTGGCTTCAGTCATTACTGATTACTGATAGTTCCACAGAAGTCTTAGCAGACATCTTCCACCATGTGGTTTGTTGGTAATAAGGATCTGTACCATACCATTATTTATCAGCTGCAAACAATGTTTAGTCAAGTGGTGGCCTGGACATTGGGATGATAATGAATTGTCTGTGATCAATGTGGTTTATTTTGCGTGACCCCCATGTACAAGATAGCTTGGCAGTCTGTTAGGGAGCCACTTGTTTCACAAAACCAGGTAGAGCACTACTGAGCTTATGTCATGAGTCTCTTGTGTACTTGATCAATCACAAATGATGAAATGAGGATCAGGGCAACAAAGGGTTACTGTGTGTGCGACTCCATACCCTGCTAAGGTACTGATCAGCTAAGGTGTGTTTCAAAGAGAAAGACACATTTACTCAGTAAAACCCCCTTTGTGAATAAAACACCATATGAATCATACAATACATTTTATGTTTCACTATGTCATCATTTTATTTGAGTGTTTTGGAAATGCTTATTTTTCTCCAGTGTTTTAGTACAGGCTTTATGAAAGGCTTTAAATGTGTGGTAAAGATGAAGGTGGTGGTTTGGCTCATGAGATGCTTTGCTATTATGTTTATTTTATTTATTTAGTTTGATTTGTTAAGTTTTATATAGCGCAAACATAACCTGTTGTCGCATTTGGCATAGTCTCAGCCACTGATGATTGAACTCTACATTGAATGAGTAATTTACAGATAAACTGAGCACGAGGCTGTTGAAGAGCTAAAAGTGGAGCAAGCTGTCAACACTATGATATCATGAAGTGCGCTAATGTTACTTCCGCTACACTGCATGTCGGAGCAGTGAAGGAGCCCTACCCTGCTTCTCATGGTCTCTCTTCGCTCATTTGTCCTTTTTGTTGTTTCTAATTTTCTGGTTGACCTTCACAATTTGCTGAACACATCTTATCAAAGACTTTTTGAGTCAACGGCATTACATAGTGAGTTACACGTTTCACCAGGGTTACTTCCAAGAGAGAGTTGGGGTCAGGGAGCATTCCATATCTTGCCATTCCTATCTATGACCAGAGAAAAAGGCAACACAGTGAAATCAAGTCGCCATTTTGAATGCCTGATCACCAAGTAACTGGCAAAGGGTTGAACTGTGAAAATAATATAGAAGTGAAGAGGCAAAAAGAGTCACTATGGGGCATATTAGCAAGAACCTCATTAAAAGTATCGCTGTTTTAGCAGCAGGAAACTGCCGCTAAAACGGCGATAATGGGCTTGCTAATATGCGTTATAGAATTTCAATAGAAGACCAGGTTGGATGTCCTGCACATCTAACCTGGGCTTCTATTGGAATCCTATAACGCATATTAGCAAACCAATTATCGCTGTTTTAGCGGCAGTTTCCTGCTGCTAAAACTGCGATAATTTTAACGAGGTTCTTGCTAATATGCCCCTATATGTGTTGTGGAACAAGAGCACGAATCACAGATCACAATAGTTTGCTGTTTCTAGGATGTGTGTTCACACTGGACGCTCGATAGTTGCTTACACCAGTTGCAATAAAAATGAAATATACTATATTGGTAGTAGTCTATGAAATGGAATTGTGCATTTCTTTTTTTTTTAATTTCCCACCAAGTGTTCCGTCTGCTTTTGAAGTTAATTACATTATTTAACATTTTAACATGGTTTGATTTATTTTGATTTTCTTACATTTCTTGCCTTGCTATTGCACCCTTTAGTATGTTTTTGTAAACCAACATTTGAAACAAATCGTTTCTATTCACCTAAGTTTGGAAGAATAAAATTGCCTACTCATTACTATCAGCAGAATTATGAAGGATCCAGCCTCCAAATATTTAATTCAAAAATATATTTTCCAATATTATGTTTCCTTCTTTTGTAATATTATTGGTTTTAACGTAAGGTTGACATTAAGACGGGCTGTTAATTGAAAACCGGACTTTGTTCATTTATTTGGGATAAGCTCACTTTTAATTAGCGTGAAATAATGAAAATCACACATTATCCACGTTGAGAGGTGCAAATTGATTACCCCATCGAGGATGACATTCTCATGCCCATACGGGTTCCAATAATATTAGCTGCTTTTGTGCTTAATCCCGTGTAAATTTCATGGTCTTCACGTGCAGGAAAAATTAAAATGTGTGACCAATCTGCATAAATGCTAATGATATGGACAGTGCATTAAGAAATACAGTTAAATTATCCTGGCCTAATTCGTGAAGTAGGGCAATTATATGAAGACAGGATGTGGTAAAATAACCCATTCTCTTTCCTTTGATAGGATAGAAACAAACGCTCTCACTTATAGTGCTACCACTCTCAAACTTCAGTCTAAAGCGTTGCTTGTCTAGTCGCATCCCAAGGGAGCCAGTGGCCCTAATGCAAGCAATGAAAATGGATCCTTTGCCACCAGTTGGCTAGTAAAAGGTAGGTAATATTGGGGGAGGGGCAGTGGGCCACTCTCACTCCTAGGCACCAGACCACCTGCTGCACTAATGACAGCACCAGCCCACTCTTTGTCACTGTGCTTGACTCTCTTGCTACGTTTGAATGCAAACCTCACACCATAGACTGCTATAAATCCCTATAGCCCACCATAGCCAAAAAGTTCAACTCTTCACCCACATAAGTACCACGGGCAGAAGTTCTTTCTTGCAACTAAGGCTCCTTCGGAGGATAAAATATTACATCCCTGAACACAATCTTAAATCCTTGACACTATCAAGTGTAACTGGTTTCACCAAATTTTATCTTCACCTTGTTTTTTCTCTGTGCACCCTGTCTTGTAGCTGGCAGTCGCCGTTTCCGTACCATAACCACATATTGAATAAACGAACATCTACACAACTGTTACTCTTTACATGGAATATTTCAAACAACAGCAGTTGGAAAGTCTCATTCTGAAGAGGGTAGTGATGAAGAGATACCGCACCATGACACAATAATTCTCAGGGTGCATCCAAGTACATAGAACTCCATCCTCTTGAACACTGGATAACCCTTTCCCATGCTGTTCTTTTCTAAAGTCTCTGAATGCTCCCTTGTTGAATGATAGCTCCTGTCTAATTCTTCTTAATATCCTATCTTATTATTGTTTTTTTTCCATTGGTACACTCTGACCCGGGTCTAATAATTCTTGCTCCACTGTAACCATTTTGTTTAAGTCTCCATGGAAGGCCGAAGATGTAATCTATATCTCATCTATGAAAATGATAGGCATGCTGTACATACTCATTTTCCTGTGAGGAGAGGATGGATAGCATGAGCTGCAGCTTTTGGGACCTGGGGATCCAGGCTTGAATCCCGGCCTAGACTCAACATTGCGTGATTCTGGGCAAATCAGCTAATGTCCCTGTGCCTAAATGTATCTAAAATGTGTTTTGCAATCCCTACTTAATGTACACAAGCATATAAATTGTCTTCACATCCGTAACATGATGTACATTGCTCCGTTGCTTCAGAGCTAAGTTTCTGCTATATAAATACCTAGACATACAAACATCTGTCTTACTGTAAGGCTAATATGTAACTTTGATGCCCTCCAGGGCGTGGCTGGCAGCACAAAAATACATAACAATAAATAAATTACAGCTGCAGATGAAAAGATTGGTTTGATATATACGTCTTTGGCTCTGTAGGGGCTGCCCTTGTTGCAATAAATGTTGTGTAGTTGGTCTACAATCAGGGCGAAGACACTATGTCAATTCAAACTCAACCAGATCCTCTCCACCCGCCCCCTTAAACTGCTGCTTCATATTGCATTCTTGGAAATTTCTTGCAGTCCAATAGGACTGATTCAATTTTCCCAAAATTGTAAATTTGTTGTTCGTAAATTTTCATCTTGATTGCTCATTTGTGCAAATATCTTTGGCAAGTTGGTTGATATTAGTGAATATGCAAGTGACATATATTCTGGCCTGGAGAGTTAGAGACTGTTTTCTTATGTTTTTTGCAACTTCAAGAAGAATGCAATAATGTATTGTTTAAATGTGTCTGTAGTTACCGGCGGTTACTTTATCTGGTTACATTGATTCAATGCAAGATACTCTTGGGAGATTCTACATTTAATGTAAGGCTTAAGAGGGAACATGATAATCAGAAGGTTTTTCTTAAGGATTTTGTGGGTATTGGAATGTTCACATTTCATTAGCATTTCCACTACTTTCTTATACTATGCAACATTTGTACCACTTCTTTTTACAAAAATAGAATTGTATGGCTTTTAATTTAGCAGTTTGTAACATGAAGCAAACATACTGACCGGTTCATGATGAACATGAAATGGACATTGAAGCTGCAATCCCACTCAACTAATACACTCTTGATTCTTCCTTGTGGCTATCCGTTTATTATATATGTATATCTAGTTAATAGATAAAAGTATTTTAATATCGTTTTTATCCCCATTGTCCTTTTTTCATCATAGTTTGCAATTATAGGTATGCTATTCACCTGGGGACCATATTACAGAAAGTGCCCTGTGGGTGCAACCGGCAAGTGAACCCACTTTGTGCGCCCCAGGGGCACTTTCCTATTGCAGAAGGGGCTGCAGGTGCTTGTGCAGTCCCTTCTGTAATACTGATAGCGCTGGTGCACACGTAGCGCCAGTACTCTCTCATGAGGGCATTCCCTCATTTCATGGGGGTGTGGTGCCATGCAACTGAGGGCATCTCTTTTCCTCTGACCCGCGATGTATCATGGACACAGGAGCAATGGCAAATAAGCTCTCATTACGGGGCATGGAATGTGTGCCACGATTGTGTGCCCCCTGAGAGCAGCCTTCTCGAGATATAAAAGGGGTCCCCTGGACCCTCAGATGTCCCCTTGCAGGCGGATGCAATCACTCATTGCACCCAACTGCAAGGGGATCTCTTATACCTCTCAAAAGTGTAGTTGGGTGCCACTGGCACAGTGAAACACAGAGCAACTTTGAGGCAGTTGCTCCGTTTTTCACTTGAATGCGCTGCCCCAAGGACAGCACAAGTGTGTGGCTGCCCTGAGGGCAGTGCATTCAACACAATAGGAAACACGTTTCCTTTGTCCACATGGTGAACCTGTTTGAAGGTGTACCGTGGCGCAAACAATGAAAATTGCACCCTTATCATAATACGGCCCTTGGTGGTTCACTAGTTTTCAAAGGATCCCTCTTGAAGGTAATAACTAGAGCAGGCAATAGGCCTGCCTGGTGTTGTCTGAGGGAAGCCAAGTGAGCATTAAGCAAAACTCTAAAAGAACAAAGGAAACAATTCACATTTCTTTTCTAAAGTACGTCCACATATTGGAAAAAAACACACCTCAGGCATGCTTGTATTCACAAAGCAGAAGTACATTTACACAAATTAGGTTGTGAGTGCACAAATAAATGTTCTCCTTCTGTAGTCTGTCCCTGTTCACTTTTTTAATGACTGCTACAGGAAGAGATGCAAAACACAAACAACCCAATTACCAAGTTCCATGCTGCATGGGTGCTAGAATTACTTATACAAAAACAACAGGTGATGGACAGAATGCACAACAATGTCATACATTCCCCCCAGTACAGAGATCTGGGCCTAAATCCATCGTTTTTTGCTCACCATGCCATTCCAGTTTGAACCCAGCCATATGCAAATCAGTCTTGACCCTGTGCCCCATGGGAACAGTCCAGCCCGAACTGCCAAGCTAGGTCCTCCCTGGACTGGAAACAAGCATCCAAGGACCGGTTTCGGGCTTTCAGCCCTCATCAGCCTGGATAGCTTGATTCCAGTGGCACGGAGAGCACAGGACTCACGTCTGAGCATACCCGTCCCACTCGGGGTGAAAAATGCAAAAACAACAGGTGATGGACAGAATGCAGAACAATGTCATACATTCACCCCAGTACAGAGATCTGGGCCTAAATCCATCGTTTTTTGCTCACCATGCCATTCCAGTTTGAACCCAGCCATATGAAAATCATTCTTGACACTGTGCCCCATGGGAACAGTCCAGCCCGAACTGCCAAGCCAGGTCCCCCTGGACTGGAAACAAGCATCCAAGGACCGGTTTCGGGCTTTCAGCCCTCATCAGCCTGGATAGCTTGATTCCAGTGGCATGGAGAGCACGGGACTCACGTCTGAGCATACCCGTCCCACTCGGGGTGACAAATGCAAAAACAACAGGTGATGGACAGAATGCAGAACAATGTCATACATTCACCCCAGTACAGAGATCTGGGCCTAAATCCATCGTTTTTTGCTCACCATGCCATTCCAGTTTGAACCCAGCCATATGCAAATCAGTCTTGACCCTGTGCCCCATGGGAACAGTCCAGCCCAAACTGCCAAGCCAGGTCCTCCCTGGACTGGAAACAAGCATCCAAGGACCGGTTTCGGGCTTTCAGCCCTCATCAGCCTGGATAGCTTGATTCCAGTGGCATGGAGAGCACGGGACTCACGTCTGAGCATACCCGTCCCACTCGGGGTGACAAATGCAAAAACAACAGGTGATGGACAGAATGCAGAACAATGTCATACACTCACCCCAGTACAGAGATCTGGGCCTAAATCCATCATTTTTTGCTCACCATGCCATTCCAGTTTGAACCCAGCCATTTGCAAATCAGTCTTGACCCTGTGCCCCAAGGGAACAGTCCAGCCCGAACTGCCAAGCCAGGTCCTCCCTGGACTGGAAACAAGCATCCAAGGACCGGTTTCGAGCTTTCAGCCCTCATCAGCCTGGATAGCTTGATTCTAGTGGCATGGAGAGCACGGGACTCACATCTGAGCATACCCGTCCCACTCGGGGTGACAAATGCAAAAAAAACAGGAGATGGACAGAATGCAGAACAATGTCATACATTCACCCCAGTACTGAGATCTGGGCCTAAATCCATCGTTTTTTGCTCACCATGCCATTCCAGTTTGAACCCAGCCATATGAAAATCAGTCTTGACCCTGTGCCCCATGAGAGCAGTCCAGCCCGAACTGCCAAGCCAGGTCCTCCCTGGACTGGAAACAAGCATCCAAGGACGGTTTCGGGCTTTCAGCCCTCATCAGCCTGGATAGCTTGATTCCAGTGGCATGGAGAGCACGGGACTCACGTCTGAGCATAC
Source organism: Lissotriton helveticus (assembly GCF_964261635.1). NCBI lineage: Eukaryota > Metazoa > Chordata > Amphibia > Caudata > Salamandridae > Lissotriton > Lissotriton helveticus. The sequence continues at coordinate 1,383,708,707 of NC_136063.1, read as the reverse complement.
CCTTCCCACTCGGGGTGACAAATGCAAAAACAGCAGGTGATGGACAGAATGCAGAACAATGTCATACATTCACCCCAGTACAGAGATCTGGGCCTAAATCCATCGTTTTTTGCTCACCATGACATTCCAGTTTGAACCCAGCCATATGCAAATCAGTCTTGACCCTGTGCCCCATGGGAACAGTCCAGCCGGAACTGCCAAGCCAGGTCTACCCTGGACTGGAAACAAGCATCCAAGGACCGTTTTCGGGCTATCAGCCCTCATCAGCCTGGATACCGGAAACCGGTCCTAGGATGCTTGATTCCGGTCCAGGGAAGACATGATTTGGCAGCTCGGGCTGGACTTTTCCAGTGAGGCACAGGGCCAAGACTGATTTGCATATGGCCATGGTTGAACTGGGGTGGCTTGGTGAGCAAAATAACGATGGATTAAACCCAGATCTGTGACTGGGGGTCAATGTTTTGCCATTGTGCAACATTCCGTCCATCATCTTGTGTGTTTTGCTGTTCACCCTATGTGGGAAGGGTATGCCCAGACGTGGGTCCCGTGCTCACTAAGCCACTGGAATCAAGCTATCCTGGCTGAAGACGGCTGTTAGCCAGAAACCGGTCCTAGGATGCTTGATTCCGGTCCAGGGAAGACATGACTTGGCAGTTTGGGCCGGACTGTTCCCATGAGGCACAGGGCCAAGACTGATTTGAATATGGCCATGTTTGAACTGGGGTGGCTTGGTGAGCAAAATACCGATGGATTAAACCCAGATCTGTGACTGGGGTGAATGTTTTGCCATTGTGCAACATTCCGTCCATCATCTTGTGTGTTTTGCTGTTCACCCTATGTGGGAAGGGTATGCCCAGACGTGGATCCCGTGCTCGCTAAGCCTCTGGAATCAAGCTATCCTGGCTGAAGACGGCTGATAGCCAGAAACTGGTCCTAGGATGCTTGATTCCGGTCCAGGGAAGACATGACTTGGCAGTTTGGGCTGAACTGTTCCCATGAGGCACAGGGCCAAGACTGATTTGCATATGGCCATGTTTGAACTGGGGTCGCTTGGTGAGCAAAATAACGATGGATTAAACCCAGATCTGTGACTGGGGGTGAATGTTTTGCCATTGTGCAACATTCCGTCCATCATCTTGTGTGTTTTGCTGTTCACCCTATGTGGGAAGGGTATGCCCAGACGGGGGTCCCGTGCTCACTAAGCCACTGGAATCAAGCTATCCTGACTGAAGACGGCTGATAGCCAGAAACCGGTCCTAAGATGCTTGATTTCGGTCCAGGGAAGACCTGACTTGGCAGTTCGGGCTGGACTGTTCCCATGAGGCACAGGGCCAAGACTGATTTGCATATGGCCATGTTTGAACTGGGGTGGCTTGGTGAGCAAAATAACGATGGATTAAACCCAGATCTGTGACTTGGGGTGAATGTTTTGCCATTGTGCAACATTCCGTCCATCATCTTGTGTGTTTTACTGCTGAAATTACTTGGTCTGGAATAACAGATTCTGGATTGTAATTGCTCCTCTGCACTATATCATTATGGGTTATGTTCCTGAGAATGAGGAATTACAACGCAAACACAGAATTACCCGTTCCTTTTCTACTTGCAAATTCCCCATTACAGGGACAATTCCACTCCGATATGACATCCTGTCAGAGCAGACGGGAAGTCGACACCCCTGCCCAGTCCACTTTCAATTACACCAGCCCGGGGTTCCTGCACCTGCTACATTAAAGTGCAGGAAAACTGGACCTCTCGTCATTGATATTCCACCCAGGGATCCCCTCCACCCAAATCGTAATTGGGTCCTAAATATCCCCTACTAAGTGCTATTCTGCAGCTCCAAGAATTCCCCAAGGTGGAAAAGAATCTATGAATTGCCAATGGGAGATGGCCACACATTTCCTTAAGATGCAAGCTGCAACACAGCCCTCCAAATCAATGGATTCATCAATCGCATCACAGTCAAGAGAACTTTCTCATTTGACACCCCCTGAAAAAAATGTCAGTCTCAGAGAGTATGTTATCACAGTCTATGAGTCAGTATTCGCATTGTGGATACAACATCCCTACAACCACCAAAATACACATCAGAGTCTGAGGATCTCCTCCATTCGTAAACAGTGCACCATGTTGTAACAATTCAGCATAGCCACCAACTACAGACCCCAACACATCATGCAAATCATACAAAAGCATGAACATCACACCATCTCTAGCAAGAGGAGCGGCTCAACTGTTGCAGCCTCAGAGCTGGCAAGGCCAAATAAAGGGAAATATACAAAGGGGCTCATTCCTTAAGTGAGGGTAAAATGTTGCACCATCCATCTTTAGCAAGGAAGGGGATGTCAAAATGGAAATGTGTCCATTTTCTTTCAGAAAGAGAGAGTTGTTATTATGTGAGGGCATTTGAACCCTGCAAGATGGAGACCTCCTAAGCCCACTTCCAGGACACTGGATCCCACGTCCTGTTCCAAGGACTGGGCGCAACAAGTATGGAGAAGCAGGGCATTCCATTGTAGGTTAGAGCAGAGATCACATGGGTGGAGACAAGTGAAGCCACAAGAAGGCATAAATTACATAAAAAGCTGTTGCTCAAAAAATACATGTCATCACTACAAACAAAAGGTGATCTGAACTACTCCTTAGAATTGCAGTTTACTATGGAGCAGTGCTATATGTTTTTCCAAGTACTTATACTACCTTGAAGGTGGGTGCTGGTCTAATGCTCACATATTTTACAATTCGTTTAAACCAGTCATAGAAATGTCAGAATAACTTAGGTGTGTATTTTGCAGTGAAGTATTGTTGAAACAATTATTGGCAAAACCAATAGGTATGGCTTTAAGACACCAAAGCATAAAAACATAAGCACTCACACACACTGTTTATCAAAGCCTAACCTATTGACTTTTACAATGCTAGAAAAAAAAGCAAAAATATTCTTTCTATGTAGGTACTGCTTAGAAAAGATAAAGAATTCAGTGTTACAAGCAGCGAGATTGTGTTTCTTTTTAAGATGTAAAACGACTCCTCGTGAATTCCAATGGAAGCACTTCCTGTAAGGCAGAAAGATCCACCAAATAGCCAATAGCATGAGATGAGAGGGTAACACTTCTCTGGAGGAGCCACTGCCCACTCTCTGTTTATTTTATAGAATTGGCAACAATATGTCTCGCAGAAAGATGAGTGGCAAGTCACACAAAGAAGGCTTCTTCTAGCACCACATCAAGAATGCGAATTTTACTGTAATTATTAGGTTCCCATTCTAGCTCATACATCAGTACATCCTTCAACCAGTAAAGATGAAAATTAGCTGAAAAAAACACCGTTGGAGCTTATGCTCAAAGTGCCCTTTCGTTTAGGGTTGTCACCTTTTCGAGGTACTATGCTTGTCCTCCTTACATTTCCTGGGTCTGCAGTCTCACCGTATTTGTTGACATTGTGCCTGATTAAAATTGTATTTTCATATGTCACTGCAGCCCAGGCTCCTTAGAGCCGAGGGTTGCAAGTGCAAGAGGAGATATGTCGTTCCCTGATGGCTTATTACCATCATATTTGCAATTCAGATCACTTTTAAATTGACTGAGTTTTTTAAACACGTAGCAGGCAGTTTAGACTAATGATTGTCTGGAGGTTCGCATTTGACATGAAGTAAGCTTCTGTTCAAAACAAATTGCAAATAATTCCTCCCTTAGAGTCAAAATGTCACTTTGCAAAGCGTGTGTGCTCTTGCTAGATTTTGTTAGTTACATTTTTAAAGGACGTTCTCTGCTTAGCTGGGCTGCGTTTGAAAGCACAGAGTGGCTCAGATTTCCTTTTTTTCTTTTTTTTTTAAAGATATTCACATTTACAATCGTCTCATTGTGGATGCTTTTTTTTTTTACACCCAAAATCCTAATTGTAAAGTAAAAGGCCCTTGGGGCAGTAGTAGGCCCGCGTTGCTTAGCAACGCACAGCAGGTAGCGGGGAGGCAGCTGCAGCTGCCCTGATTTTTCGCTAAGAACCTTCTTATTGCGAGGCCTGTTAATCTGCAGCCAGGCTTTTAGACCACGGCCATTCTCTTTGGTCCCTTGTTGTCAGATTGCACGAGCCCCCTCAAATGCCTTCCCACAGGTAATGGCATTAGGGGTGGCTATTGAGTGCAGGCAGAGCGATGCGGATTAGAGCTGTCCGTCTTAACTAACCGTGTTGTGCAAAGCTCACCGACAATCACGAAAATGGTACTTTTTATAATTAATTGTATGTGGTGATTAACGGTGAAAAACCTGCTTCTATTGTCGGCTTCTTTTCACAGCATTCGACGGCGCTTGTTTGGCGAATTAATTTCGAGTCCGGGTGGAACTTCTGGAGGTTTTGGGCCCTCCAGCTTTAATTGCAGAAGGGAAAATTGCTCATGAGTGCACTTAATTTTCTGGGATTGGTGTGATTGCTCGCTGACAATAATGCCCAGTGATTCGCGGATGTGAAAGCCTTGCCATCCATGCCTCTGCATGGGTATTGGGCATTAGACAGCTCTATTCTGTGTAGACAGGCCACTTCCAAGCACCACCGCCTCGCTTGCTTAATTTGCTTTGCTCTTTGTCATGGTAACGTAGTAGAGCCGAAGAGCCAGAATCTTCTGGAATCTTCAGGAACCAGCTCGGGCATAGGACCAAAAAGGTAGCCAAGTGGCACATTTGAAATGAAAAGGTGTGTCCATGTGCATTTGTGTGTGTGTGGTAGCTGTATATGTATGTATGTATACATATATATATATATATATATATATATATATATATATATATATATATATATATATATATATATATATATATATATATATATATATATATATATATATATATATATATATGTGCGTGTGTGTATGCCTGGTATATGTCTGTGGACGCTGTGTATGTATGTATGTGCATGTGTGGTGTGGGTGTGTGCATATGTGGGTACATGTATGTGTGTGTTTGTAGGTATAGCTGTAGGCAACGTTTTAGGAGTTCTTGTTCATTTGTGAAATAGAAATTGCAGCAGCAACATCAGAACATAATCATGCTTTGGGTACATGATACAATGTGTATGTATGTGACAGTGCCAGCAGCATTTCACCTAATGCAGGCGTTCTCCTACACATGATGTGGTAATTTTTTGTCCTAGTACTATTTCTTACCGCAGTGGATTGTATTTGTCAGCTATGGGGAGTGGAGGGGGCATACCAATAGAATGCTGAAATATGTGGTGTAACTACTGGTCTTAACCACTGTAGAATAAAAAAGTCACTGTCAGCAGAATGTGTTGGTTCCTCTGCTAGCATTCTGAGCTGCCTGACAAATATTGACTCGTGTAAGAGGATTTCGAAGTGCTAATGTCATGGGCATGAACAAGGGGAGAATAATGGGCCTTTCTGTTAAAATGTCTAAATACTTTTTCGCAGCAACAAACTCCATATTATTGTCTAACTGCGATTGTTTCATAGATTGGATATCAAATCTAAGTGACTTCTCAGCAGATGAAGCAATTTGTTTTTTACAGTCATATACAGTGCAAACTTGGCCGAGAGCATCACAGCACTTTCCAAGTGAACCCGATGTTACACATTTTCAGGCGCAAGAAGATTACGTAACTTGTCAAGAATCGCAGGATATTGAGCTGAGGGAAGGATTTGAACCTTGTACACCAGGTTCAAAATTGGCACCTTTAGCTGCTTGTCCACATCTCATGAACAAAGCATATCAGCGCAACCTGAGGATGTTGCTGTATGACTACACCACCATAAGGAACAGTAATGCAGTGCCTGTTAGAAACAGTATATGGTTCTTTTGATCATGTGTAATAACAAGAGCCTTATTAGAGCCCTATTAGAAAGTATAAATGAACCCAGAACCTGCAACCGCACCAGTGCTCTTCAAACGGTCAAACCAGAGCTCCAGGACACAAGTCTTAAAAAAAGAAGTGGGGGGACGCTGACGTCACAACAGGAAGTGACGTCACTAAAGGTGGCTTGCACCATCAGACTCATTGCCTCCCCTCGCTCACCCCTTAGATGCGATTGCATCAGAGAAGCAAGCGTGTGAGCAGCATTCTGAATGAGCTCCGATTTTGCCCCAGAGAGGTCAAAGAGTGAATGTGTGGCTCAATTTGCTCCAGTAATCGAGCTCCTGGTAAAATAAGTGGGGGGGGGACGTTCACCTGCGTGGTATCCCGACTCGAGCCCTGCAGTGCTCCCAAAAATTCTAGCAGTACTGAGATGACAAATACGGTGTAGGTAGGAATCTGATTGTTTAGAATATAAACATAATTTCCCAAAAATCTTTTGAATTTTGGTTCTCTAGTGGTAGAGCAGATGCATCACCAAAGGACTGCTCGTGTCATGTCCATATAAAGGCGAGAGCGAGGGGTCCAGAATTTCAATGTACCCGAGGATGAGCGCCCACTCATCTTGCGACCATGGTTCCAGAACTTGGAATACTCCCTTTCTGTCAGGGAGGCACGGGTTGTGCAAAACGATACTGCTAGCATGCAGTTTCAACAATTACACTCATCTTATAATAACAGACTCTAGTTACCAACACAACGTTTCAGAAAGAAGGCTGAGAGAGGGCATCCCAGCTGTAGTAAATACAGCTTGAAATACTGCTCCAGAAAAATTGAGAAGTGTGATTGAAAATTTGACATTTAGGAAGTCCTTAAAGATCCTGCTATACCATGGGCTCTACCTAGCCTCACAGCACTTTGATGCCATATGTTTTGGTTTTCAGCACTACAAAGGCTTATTTTCAATGATTGATTGATTGATGGTGTGGGATGATTACTTTATATATTAGGTATTCACAATAAAAATCACACCATTACTAAAAAACGCAATTTATTAAGCATAAATTATCAAAATAATATCTTAGGACTTACATTTCATACTTAAACACTCACATAAGTTGTTACCATAGACAAGTAATTAGAAGTATGAATAAAGGGGTTAGTTCCTTACTTTAGCCTTATTTATATCACATATTTGACAGTACCTTTTGACTACTTTTGTTCCATCTATTCCACAGTGTCTCTCCCGCCAACTAAGATAATGACTGGGAACAGATGAGTTTGGAAGCTAATTTCCAGTCGAAGAATTTACAGTTGAAATCAATCAGATATCATAATAGAATGCTTAACAGAGATAAACATGCATTGCAAGTGTTGAAGGGGAACTACGCTTCTGTAGCTTTAAATCATTCGAGGTGTTGCACTCATGCTTCCTGTGGTATAGTGACACGATAGTGGTATGCTGGAATATCACTTCACCTTGGATCAACAAAATCCTTGAACTGACCATGATGCCTTCTCATGTCCCAAATAAAAGTGTGATGGCTTCTAGAATTAGACTAACCTTTTGACTTGGTAAGATGAGGATATTGATCACAGGGTATTGAGAGGGGAGGTGAGCCATATAACTATGTGTCTGGTATTTAAATTTCTTTGCTGAGGACCTACCATTTGCCTCTACCCTCCACGTTTTGCATTTGGAGGTTCTGATGATCATCATCATCAAAGCTTTATTTCGATATGTGAAATATCATAAAAGCACATTAGAATATAAAAATACAATTCATTAACAATACATTTAAAAAGGATTAGTGATAAAAAACCTTTTATATTGCAATAAATAATTAAAAATATATTAAACTTTAACAACTTTGTGGATATTTAAGCATATAAAAAGAAATTCAGCTAAAACTTAAATCATCTGATAGCATTCAGCCTAATCATTCAAGCCCAACTAAGAAATGTGGCCACCTCACACACTAAGGTTGTGCTAACATCAGCCTTAAGTATTCTAAGTGCGGCGGAGTGGTCCCTGGTTCCAAGCAACAAGCACACAGGTTTGAGCCATTTCTGTCTGGGTTTTTCATAGGCTGGGCATACAAAAAAATGTGAGGAATGTTTTCAGTGACACCTTCACAGGTAGGGCAATCAGGAGAGGTTTGGTGCGGTGGCTTCCACTTACAGGTATGGTCGCGAAGGGGAAGTGTTCCCAACCTGAACTGAATAAAAAGGGATCTATCTCTAGGTTTCTTAATAAAATCTAAGTAGGGCTCCAGGCGAGGCTTTAATTTGTGCTGTCGAAATGCCTCAGTCAGCCTACCTAGATTTGAGTCCCTCTGCTCATGATCGTCAACCCATGTCCAATAGGCTCGCTTAATTACAATCTTGGATAGTGATACCGCAGGCTCCCAACCGGTTGCAAGGCCCGTTACAAGTAGGAGCTTCTTTATATTAGTTATCCAGCTAATTTTATGGGCTCCATGAAGGTTCATAACTTCTCTTAAACCATCTGCATACCTTGAGAGCTCCGGGGTCCGCCATAGCCGGGCCCAATATAAAAGAGGGCGTAGAGTAACTAGGTCCTTAATGGAACGGCGACCCAGATCACTCAAGAGTGGTTTGGTAGGAGTACCCCTCGGGAGCGATACAAGCTCCCTGAAGAACTTGTTCTCTGCAATAACTAGGGCATCAACACAATCAAAGCCCCATAGCTCTGCGCCATAGAGGGCACAGCCTACAGCTTTTGCAGCGTAGATATCCAGAGAAGGAGCAATGGGCTTGGAAGTGGATGCACGGTGTTCCCTCCCTAAAACTCCAACTACCCTTTTATGGCTTAGCGCCATTTATCAATATGTGGCTGCAATTTAGGTTTATCCGAAATTCTAATTCCCAAGTAGTCAAACTCTTTTACGCGTTCCAGTGGCACCCCATCAAGGGATAAGAAGGATCTAGACGATCTGCTCGGGTTAAAATAAAGGAGCTTTGTTTTTGATGTGTTTATGACGAGGCCCCTGAGCTTACAAAACAAACAGAAGCGGTCGAACAGCTTCTGCAATCCTGCGGGAGTTTTTGATATCAACAGCGTATCATCCGCTAAGAGAAGTGCGGGGACTTTATCACCCACCAAGACCGGTGCATCAGCGTTAATTTCGAGCAAAAATGAAACTACGCCATTCACAAATAGCGAGAAAAGTGTAGGGGCTAATACGCAGCCCTGGCGTACCCCTCTATTCACAGGGATTTTATCAGTTTTTTGCTCCTGTGATCCCCATCTAATACGAGCATAGGTTCCGTCATGCATGCGAGCCAGGAGATTCAGAATGGGTAAGGGAATCCCCATCTCCTCCAGGACCAGCCATAGGCGGTCTCGGGGGACCAGGTCAAAGGCGGTCTTCAGGTCAATGAATGCCAGATAAAGACCGCCTTTGCCAATGGTAACCACCTTCCAGTGTAAGAGTACCAACCAAAATGCCTGGTCTATCGTACTTGTGCAGGCCCTAAAGCCCGCCTGGAAGGGTGAAATAATGCTGTTCTCATCAGCCCAGGAAAGAATCCTCTCCAAGAGTACCCAGCCAACCAATTTCTGCCCCGCATCTATAAGACTTATTGGGCGATAGTTGACAGGGTCCCCCCTGAGGCCCTTCTTGTAAATGGGGATCACTTCGGCCGCCTTCCATGAATTCGGGACGGGTGAGCCTTCCAACAGTCCATTCGTGAGATTTACAAAGTAAGAGGCCCAACATTCAGTATTGGCTTTAAAAAGGTCGCCCGGTACACCATCCTGCCCTGGGGCTTTAGCAGGTACAATCTTAGTTATTGCAGCCAGCACCTCTCTCTTGTCAACTCTAATGAGGGGAGCCTATCCAGAGTCGATAGCCATGGCACTACACAAGGGCCCTAGAGCTCCGGGCGGCTCATCGCCCCCATAGAGTTTCCTAAAATGCTCAAACCATTCGCTATCTGTTATATGGTTGGGGATTTGATCCGGGTCACAGCCGTTAGATCTTCTAACTAAGGCCCAGAATAGCTCACCATTCTTGGTTTTACTTGCAGCTCTAAGACTATCCCAGTGTAATGGCTTGTCTATAGTGTAATCTGGCCAGCCGAACAGCAACTGGATTACTAGATTTAATAGCGAGGATCAAACTATTTTTCATCATTCTGCAGTTACTATCAAACCACTTCTGCACTGGCTTGACAATTATCGGGATCTTTTTACCAGGAACTACGAACAGTTTACCAATCTGGCCTATAGTATCAGTGTAAAGGGTTTCTGCCGCCGCAGGCCCAGCCGCGCCCTTACATGCTGCAGAAAGCCTTAAGGACTGCTCACTAAGGATTCCTTCCAATGCACTTAATCTTGTTTCATCCATAATAAACTTAGGCCACTTAAGGAATCTATTGCAATTGGATGGTACAACTGTCTTAGTTATTAATCTTGCACTATTTGAGGGAGTATACTCCTTTCTCTGCCACAGATCCACCATTGTGAGAGACAAGGGGTTATGGTCGCTCTCTACTGATGGTATAATGACCATATCCACCACTGTCTTCCATGCTCTCCTATCCACCATTATGTAGTCAATTCTACTTTCACACGATACCCTGTTATATGTATTTGCCCCCTGAGCATCGGAGATAGTACGCCCATTTACAGCTCTTAGTCCTGATTCAATCATTAGGGCGTTCAATTGGATGACAACTGGTGACCATCTCCTCACGGGCGTGAGCAAGAGAGACGGAATGCCCCATCGGGCATCTTCTTCATAAACTCCAAGAATGTCATCTGCTGCCAAAGGCTCAAACGAACAATTAAGAACCCCAGCAACCAGAACTAAGGAATCAGGAGAACACATTTTAAGCAAATCAGATAAAATAGAAATAGTGGAGGATTTGGCCCCCCCTTGGGTGCCTCTAGCATATACATTAAAATATTCCCAAGTGGAAATACCATTCATACCCTTGATGGAAAGTCCCATAACATCCAATGATGAGCAGGTGTGGTGAATAATCTTAAGGTTAAGATCTACCCTTACCCATGCCATAAGTCCTCCAGAGGGACGACCTCGCCCAACCGTGGTAGCAGGTACATGAAAACAAGAGAAACCCGGCTTGTATAAAGGTTCAAGGCACCAAGTCTCCTGAAATAAACATATATCATACCCATCGATAAAGTTATTCCAGTCCGGTAGTAAGAGCTTGTTTCGCAGACCTGCCACATTCCACGAGACAAGTTTGAGATTATTGATATGAGCATTACCGGAGATTGGGACACATGGAGTTTGACATAGGTCCTGACTAGTGATATTAGTAACCCTCATAGGTTCCAGGACTAAGGTTGGAAACTCTGGGCCCAAGGACTGTGGTGATACAGGAGAATGGGGAGAACAACTACCCAGGGGGGAAGAGGGACTAATCGATACTCCTACTCCATCATGGAGTCAGTCAACAGCCTCCAGACAGTCAAATCGATTGTGGTTGGAGATAGGGTCTAAGTGGAGAGAGGGCATGAGCCAACCCCCCTGGGGTGGCCCCCTCCCATTCCGCTGCACCAATGTCCAGCCATCTGCCTGTGAGGTAAAATGACCTGGGGGATAAAAATAGGTCAGTGGGAGAGAGTGAATAGTCACACCTGCGCTAGGATATCTCCAATTGCAGATGTACTCAACAATTCTGGGGTTGTTAAAGTTAATCAAGATGCAGTCCCCCCTTATATTTTTGGCCAAATGGCCGACCCATGGCACCCTCCGAATCATAAGTATTTTGCCCACAATATGTGGGGGCAGTGGTCTATTTATGTTTAACCACTGTACAACCCTGTTCCGCAGTGTTGTGGGGGTTTACACCTCATGTTTAACCAACTCTGGTACCCCAGCTAAGATTACCACAAGTGGACAAACCTCCAGGGGTAGATTTAAGATATTGTTCCCCTTGGGAGTATGGGTAATGGGAACCTCACCACCTTTACTGTCCTGTGGTATATTACGCTTTCGTGATCTACTTATATCAGCAGATGCTAGATCCTAAACAAAAGGTGCAACTGGAGGTGCAACTGAAACCCCGTGGACAGTGTTCAACGCTAGAGCGTCCTTCTGGACACCCGGAGCCTTTTTTCCACTGGTTTTGGCTAGTGACTTAGTGGCCATAGGAGTAATATCCCTTAAAGAGGGTTCTACAATTCCCTTGAAGTCGCGCTCAATCCTTTTTAGATGTACTTCAATCTTACTCAATCTATCCTCTAGTGGACGTAGGAGAACTCTAAGAGTGGCGTAAATGACAGTTGACTCAACGTCCATCACCCCTTCCCTATCGACTTGATTGGACAGCCCTCCTGCTACCTGGTGCACCCTACAAGGCAGTGAAGGATCTACTGTGCCCGGAGCAGGGCTTACAGAGTCGCCCACAGCGGGCTGCTCCAGAGTAGCTGGAATTTCTCTCATATTTTTTTGGGCTTTCTTTTTCCTCCCACCATTGTTGTTTGACAGCCCTTGCTTATTCTTTGGGATTGTCCCCGGGTCTCTCCCACGCAATTGTCTAGTATTGTACACCTTAACTACATTGGGCACAATAGGCAACTTTTGGGGAGATAACAACAACGATTCTTAGACCGTAGACTAGCTATCAGGGGAGGCCTGTGATAAATCACAAGAGGGGAGCTGTGGAATGGGGAGTTCTAAAATTGGTGAAGCACCAATGCCACCATTAGCACCTAAATTAACAGGAGTCCGCACATTCGCAATATGTCCCATTGAAGACCTTCTTGCAATTGCAGGATCCTGGGAAACACGTCGCTCCATTTTCGTGATCTCCTCATCAACGACACAGTTCATCCTCGTTGTGAACTGGTCCATGGCTCCCGAAAAGTTGGCAGTGTCCACTCACCCCTTAGTCTCCTTAGGAGGCATTGCTCAGGTCCCAATAAGTCAGCAAAAATGTAATAAAACAGAGTACTCACAAGACAAGGCCGTGTAATGGCTGGAAGGGGGGTGGCCCGACCCGGCCTTGCCTTGTCCGGTCTTGAACGGGCTTAAACGGGCCCGCCCTTGGCCCGGGCGCTCCCGCGCGCGACTCGCGGGGCGAGAGGCGTTCCTCTCTTTTGACGCGCCTTGGGGCGCTCTGCTGGCGTCACTCGCGCGCCACAACCGCCGGGGCACCTGGGAGTTGAAGTCCCTGCCCTCGCGGCGGCGATGGTGCTGGCGCTGCGAGCCGTTCCCCTCACGGCGGTGTAGTGTCAGCCCCAGTACGACAATGACGAGCCGTTCCCCTCACAGCAGTGGGTAAGTCTCTCTCCTCCTTAAACAACGCTCTGATGATACATAACAAAGTCAACAGGGCCTTTCTTGTATTCTTAAGGGGTGTTTGAAGAACCTCCCACTTTTTAATGTACGCCTGCAGTTGCAAACACTGTGGATTCTGAGTTCCATGCTTGCACTATCTGAATCTACTCTAAAGAACCTAATTTCAAAAAAATCCCCAAATTAATAAATGCAGTGCCAACAACTACACCCTTCTGATTATGAGTTCGGCAGTCAATAGAACCGTAGAACCCATGGGGGCAGTCCAACCACCGCTGCACTGAGGGACCGCCCGCAGTGTAATGACTCCAGCATTCAGAACGCCACAGGACCGCTGTGACTGCCAGGGATCCAGGATCCCGCAGCGTACACGCAGTAGTCAGAGGCAGAAATATGCTGGTGGTGCCGCAGCAGTACAGCCAAGCATATTTTGAGTTGCCTCACCACCATCCTTTTCATAGCAGTGAGCCCGCCAGGAAAAGGGTGGTCGTAAGGAAACTAAGGGAGACCTAATAAAGCCCCCTGCAGCCTCAGGCCCAAGGGGGTGCATGTGAGTGGGCACATGTAGTGCCCTCCTGTATTTGCACTCCCACTTCCTGCACAGTGTGGCATGTTTGCCACACAGTGCAAGACGGTCTGCATAATAGGTTCTTCTATGAGCCTTGTAGACTTCCGCAGTCAGACTGCCGCAACAGTGGCCGCCAGACCAGGATTTAACTCTTGATCTGGTGGCAGTCGCACCATAGGTTTGGCAGTCCTACAGCATATGGTGAAGGACCGCCGCCACCGTAGGACCGCCAAACTTGAAATCAGGTCTTTAGAAGAATGAAAAATGTTGAATTGATATTGGTCATAAAGAAAATACTGTTGGACAAGTAGGCAGAAAAGGTGTCTATGCTTTCATCAGGAACTCAAAAGCAATTCATTTCAGTGGTTAATATTTTTGGAAGGATTAGTTGATTTTCAGAAACAAAAATTATGTCATCTTACAAAGTGAGAACTCAACTTTCTATCACATCCACCACCCTTTTATTAAGCACCTATCAACCTGGTAGCAATCTAAACAATTTTCGTTGTCAATCATTTTCCTCATTCAATCAGTTCTCATTGTCTATCTCTGAAATATCATTATCTAATCAGATGGCAGCAGTGGATAATAAATGATCATATAAAATTACTTTTTGATTGGATAAAGATTAAGGCACACTGAAGCACTATTCGCTTCATAGAGAATATCTCCTGGTGTTACGTTTTACACCGATATCACGTTTTTTAGAAATGGGGGTCTCTAGTTTGCAGTGGTGTACACCCTGTCAAATTAGGCACTGCATCGATTTCTTCGGCCACACGGCCACGATGCATTCAAATATTTTCTGCGTGGCAGTGCTGCATTGGAAAAGCAGTCACTGGAAGGGTGATGCATCGATTTTGAGGCTTCTTGTAGCTTTTTGCAACAGGCAAAACCTCCAAAGGCCCAACACTGGAATTGGCACCACAAGGCAGGTCAGAACCCCCAGTTCTACAGAATGCTGTAGGTGATGTCTTTGTGTCCCTGAGACTTCTTCACAGGAGGTCATCTCTACTTCAAGCCCTTGGAGAATCTTCTCAAGCAAGATAAAGCAAAGTAAAAGTCCAGTCCTTTCCACTACCCAGAGACAGAAGCAGCAACTGCAGGACTACCCAGCAAAGCAAGGCAATGCAAAGGGACAGTACTCCTCTTGATAGATCTTCAGCTCTTCTTCTTGGCAGGGCCCTCTTGATCCAGAAGTGTTCTAAAAGTGTGAGGTTTTAGGTCAAATACTTATGCCCCTTTTGGTCTTTGAAGTCATTTTAGTTTACAAGTTCCTGCCTTGCATGGCCTTGGCTTCAGACACACTCCAGGGGATGGAGACAGCATTGTGAGGAGACAGGCAGAGCCCTATTCAGGTGCAGGTGATAGCTCCTCCCACCACGCTAGCTCAGGACGGCTCATCCGCCAGGCGATGGGCCATCAGCATATGCAGGGCACAGCTCAGCTCCCTTTGTGTGGCTGTCTAGAGTTAATCCACAAACAGGCCCATGTCAATCTACCCCAAATGTTGATTCCACATTCAGGCAGGGGCACAGAATGGTTAAACAAGAAAATGCCCACTTTCTAAAAGTGGCAATTTCAAACACATAATTAAAAAAACACCTTTACTAAAAGATATGTTAATTACTTCTGAGCTCCTAGAGCCTAAACTCCAAAGCTCTAGCTGTTCTCAACTGTAAGTCACACGGCAGCTCCAATGATAACCTATGGTAGAGCTAGTCCTTGCAATAGTGAAAAATGAAATTGGCAGTTTTTCACTATCAGGACATGTAAAACATACCAGGACATGCCCTACGTGGCCTGTAGTGGTATAAAGTGGAGTTGTGTGGAATAGGATGGAGTGGATTGAGGTAGTGGAGTGGTTTGCACTGGGCTGGAGTAGATTGGGGTGGATTGGATTGGGTTAGAGTGGGTTAGATTGAGTGCAGTGTGGTTGATTTCGAGTGGGTGGACTGGATGGAATGGATTGAATTGGAGTGGGGTGGATTAGATTGGTTTGAGGTGGGGTGAATTGGATTGGATTGGGGTAGGGTGGTTTGGATTGGAGCAGGGTGATTTGAAGTGGGGTGAATTAGAGTGGGGTAGACTGGAGAGGAGGGGTGGATTGAATTGGAGTGGGGTGGATTAAATTGGAGTGGGGTGGTTTGGAGTGTGGTGGGCAGGATGGATTGGATTGAGTGGGGTGGATTGAACTGTGGTGGGGTAGGTGGATTGGATTGGATAGAGTAGGGTGGATTAGAGTAGAGTGGGGTGGATTGGACTGCAGTAGAGTGGGATGATTGGAGTGGGGTGAACAGGATGGGGTGAATTGGAGTGGGTTGGGTTGGAATGAAATTGAGTGTGGTGGGAAGATTGGGGTGGGGTGGGATGAAGAGGGGTGGATTGGATTGGAGTGCGGTAAAATGGAATGTGGTGAATTGGATTGACATGGGGAGAGTGGATTGGGGAGGAGTCGATTGGACTGTAGCTGGGTGGATTGAACTGGGGCGGGGTGGGGTGAATTGGTTTGGGTTGGGGTGGTATGGATTGTATTGAGGTGTATTATATTGGGGTAGATTGGATTTGGCTAGGTTGAGGTGGATTGGATTGAGGTGGGGTGGAATGGATTAGAGTGGGTGGGGTTGATTGGATTGGAATGGGTGAGGTGGATCTGAGTGGATGGGAATGGGTTGGATTGTTTTGGACTGGAGTGGGGCAGATTGTTTTGTATTGGAGTGGGGCAGATTGTTTTGTATTGGAGTGGGGCTGATTGGAGTCAGGCACATTGTTTTGGACTGAAGTGGGCTAGTATGGAGTGAGTACATTCTTTTGGATTGGAGTGGGGTAGATTGGAGTGGGGCACATTGTTTTGGATTGGAGTGGGATAGATTGAAGTGGGGCGGATTGTTTTTTATTGTAGTGGGATAGACTGGAGAGGGGCAGATCGTCTTGGATTGGAGTGTGGAAGATTGTTTTGGATTGGAGTTGGGCAGATTGGAGTGAGGCGGACTATTTTGGATTGGAGTGGGGAAGATTGTTTTTGATTGGAGTGGGGCAGATGGTTTCGGAATGAGTGGGGTGGATTGGAATGGGGAAGATTATTTTGAATTGGAGTGGGGCAGATTGCAGTGGGGCAAATTGTTTTGTAATGGAGTGGGGCAGATTGTTTTGGATTGAGTGGGATAGAGTGTTTTGGGCTGGAGTGGGGTGGATTGTTTTGGACTGAGTGGGGCAGATTGTTTTGGATTGGAGTGGGGCCCACTGTTTTGGACGGAAGTGGGGTGGATTGTGTTGGACTGAGTGGGGCAGATGGTTTTGGATTTGAGTGGGTCAGATTGTTTTGGATCGGAGTGGGAAAGACCATTTTGGATTGAGTGGGCTGATTGATTTGGATTGGAGTGGTATAGATTGTTTTGGATTGGAGTGGGGCAGATTGTTTTGGATTGGAGTGGGGCACACTGTTTTGGATTGAAGTGGGGTAGATTGGATTAGGGCAGATTGTTTTAGATTGGACTAAGGCAGATTGCAGTGGGAAAAATTGTTTTGGATTGGAGTGGGGCAGATTGGAGTGAGGAAGATTGGATTATAGAAGATTGTTTTGGAATATGGTGGATTGATTTCGATTGGAGTGGGGTGAACTTGAGTGGGGTATGATGGGTTGTGAGGATTGGAGTGTGGTGGACTGGATTGGATTGGGGTGGACTGGATTGGTCTGGGGTGGATTGGATAGAGTTGGGTGGATTGGTGTGGGGGTGAGGGGTGTGGATTGGCATTGGTTAGAGTGGGGTGGATGGGGGTGTACTGCACTATTATGTGTTAAAGCATCATTTCAGAAATTACACATAAGAAGGAAAAAGAAATCCTAAATCCTGCGCAATAAAATAATCCTCATCTTTTGAAAACAGCGCCCAAAACTAAAGAAAACATAAGCCCAATGTGGGAAAAGAAGACTTGGCAAAATAAAAGAAAGTTTACTCTAGAAAATAAATGTTTGCAATTTTGTTTGTCCTGGGCATTTTTTTGCCAGTCACTTGCCTTCTGCTTGCAGGGCACTAAAAGTTAAAATAAAAAGAACAAAATAGTACTTCAATAATGTCAGGAGCAATGGACAGGCACCAATTAACTTGAAACAATCAGTGCTTGGTCCCTGCTCCAAAGAGAAGAACGGAAATGATTTCAGGCCTGCCTTGATGAATTACAAAGCTGTAAAGAAAAGTGGTGCGCAAGCCAACAAATGGTAAACAAAGGGCCGGCTCCAAGCCATTTTCTGTATACAAGAGTGTCTCTCAAGTAAGACGCATGCGCATGTGTATGCTCTTGTAGGCTTGCCCCTAAAAATACCTTCGGTTAAGAGTCAAGCTTTGAATGAAAAGACCAGCTATACACACAAGAATGAGGAGCTGCAGGTACACTAATATGCTCTATTCTGTTTGAAATTTTCAACCAGAAAGGGGGAGACGATTGTGAGATTGAGTCCCAGGTATAAAAAGTAAATTGCGCATTTTGCTTTAAGTTTATACCTTGGAAATTAAGCTCCCTAATCAGATGGCACATTTAAGAAGTTAAACATTATCGCAAAGTTTCACTCCAAGTGGAAGTCCTTGAGATTTGGCCACCAAAGCTCGGGGGCATAACTATTTTATAGTTTCACTGACATATCCTCAAGTACTGAAGCTTTGCCTTGTAGTTGTTGGACAGAGTTCCTGCAGAAAATGTATGAACACACAATATATCGTTAAATAAATGGTATATTTTTGGAGAGGGTTTACATTTTGGGGATGCTCCATCACCAACATTGTGTTTATTTGCACGAAAATTGTTCACTCGCTCGTAATTCTCAAGGCGAGGCAAACTAAACGTCCTGGCTATAATAGAACACAAGCTGAAATAAGAGAGAGAGAGTGTATGTGTGCTTTTTTAAGGGGTGGATCATACACTGAAAAACAACGTCTTTGTCACAGAGAAAGAAGTAGAAGAGCATTATGGGATATAAGTAAAAATCCAAGCGAGTTCTGAGCTCTCAAATATTAAATAACTACTGTTTTTTTTTTATTTCTGTATTTTTTTATTGTATATAAAAAAGTATATATATTTCTACATGGAGCATGGAATATACATGAGTGGAGGAAGAGAGAGAGAGAGAGAGAAAAAAAAGAAAAGAAAAGGCGCCGGGGGGGGGGGGAGAGATGGGGTGGAGGGGAGTGGAGTGTTGGCCACCGGCCTTCCTTGTCTTTGCAATAGTTCGGTCTTTGCAATAGTTCGGTATATCGGATAGTTCTAATAGTTCAAGTGTCCTTTTTCCGAGTCCTGCTTGTCGTTGTCTTCTGCCTCCCCCTGTGCGATGCCTGGCGGGTATCCTTGTCCACGCCCCGGACGATAGAGAGGATAGAGAAGTATAGAAGTCGGAAATGAGAGAGGAGAGGAGCCTTGCTTACTGGTTTCTTTTGTTAGAGCGTGGGTCTCCAGAGTGTACCCCTTGTTAGAGCGTGGGTTTCCAGAGTGTACCCCTAAATAACTACTGTTTTAATTGTGAACATTAACCTCTGAATAATTATATTTTGAAAAGAAATTCATTTAGTTCACAATCACTTCAAGCGGGGCCAACTGGACGTTGGTCTCCAAGGTGACTCAAGTATCTCTCCTGATATTGGAGTAATCGTTTGCCATTCTCGCTTATGTAGCATACATATAGTGTACACGACGTAGGTCACCTGGTCGTGTAGCACAGAATTTGTTTTGTACCCTGTCCTAATTTTGGCATATAATTCCAGCAAAACAGGTACCATCGCCAGCACGCCAAATACAAATATAACAAATCAAAATAAACATTTTCTTTGTTCTAACAATTAATAATTAATCAAATCCGCAGTCGTAAAGTGGCACTCTTTATGCCTGAAGAGCAATGGTGTTGTGTGCTGCTACTGCCTTAAGCTTCACCAACACATGCCTAAAATAAAATCAAAATATAAGGATATTACCTCTGAATATACCTCTGAATCAATTACCTCTGAATATACTGCCTTTATTACACTCAAAAAACAATCTGGTATCCTCCTAACAGAGAACTGTGAAAATGATAAAGAAAAGCAGAACAGAAAGATCGTTTATGCCCGTCACTTGAAGAATCCATGGAGAGTGTGAAACTGTGGAGGTGACCCACACATTTTTTTATCCACATCTCCAACTCTTTCAGGTTTACTTCATGTGATGAAAAAAGTGTAACTTATGCACTTCCTTACTGTTTTGAAAAGCCACTGTAAAGTTGGTATTCAATAAAGAATGGCATACACTTGTGGTGTGAGTGTGCTGGCTAAGCCATTACACATCCAGATATTTCCTAAAAGGCACCTTTTTGTTAGCACAACCTTAAGTAAGGGTCAGGCCGCAGTGGCCGTTTCAGAGGAGGCGAACACAGGTGTAGCCTCCACCCAACCAGGGCCTGTTGTTACACTCAGGGCCAGGAAACCGACCCATGTTCTGCTGGAGCCAGGAGACCGCTCAACTCTGTGCTGATTTGGCCCCAACGCAGGGCAGCATCGGTGAAACTCGCAGGCAACCATGCCCTATTCTGACAACACCCATGGATATTGATGGTGCAGAATCTTGACCAATAGTGAGCTTTCCAACTGAGCAATAGATGTTATATGCACGTTAATCCGGAAATATGATGGAAAAATAAAGTGGTCTTGCGCGAAAGATGAATTGCGGTGGCTGTGAAGCGGAGCTGCACTGATTAAGGGAAAGGAAACATGAATGCTTGCATGCAATGCTCTTTCAGATACAGAGGAACAATCCCTGAGCCAGTAACTATAATGGGAGAAATGAAATGCCACAAGGAATCGGTGTGGTCCATGGGAGTTAACAAACAACGAAAAATGTGGGACATACAGAAAGCATTACCCAATTAGAAACAACGTTTTTTAAAGCACTCTGACACATACCAATCAGAAGCTGGAGGTGGCCTCTAAGCCCACTGAGTGAATACAGCAGGTCGAGAGCAAGCACATGCGCTGCCCAAGCTTGACCTCAAAAGGGGAGATGGGACAATTAATAGTGCAAATTTTAATTTTAACAGCAGTGGCGGAGTCATATAATAGGAGGAAAGAACAAATAAAAGAACAAATAAAAAGAGATCACGTTGTGTTCAGGCCAGTTAAAATGTATGTATCAGGGAGCAGTCCTGCAACAGCCTGACTGTCCATCCGTCAAGTCACATTCAAGATGATTATCATTTCAAGAGAAGCTCATAAAAATAACTAGAATAGGGTTTATGAACTCTACAATCAAAATATATATGTTTACCAGTAACACACGGTTTTGTGTCCAATTGTGCCCTTGTACATTATGAGTAATCGTGGCCATAACATTGCAGTACATGGTAAAGTGCCACCTGGGTGTGAATAATAATAATAAGCATAATGTATGTTTGTGTACACACATGGTGGTCATATTTTATGGTCATGTATGTGCTGGTAGGAGACACTGATGGACTGTTACGTGCGGTACTTGTAAAAAATCTGTGAAATAGAAAATACATTTTACTGCATCAGAGAAAGATTATTAACTCAATTAAGAAACCAAACCATACGAATGAAAATAAACTGGGGACACAGTGTGAGATTTTGACGTTTGGTGCCCCTTTTGCCGCTATAGCATGTGCAAAACAACTGTTTTTGTTATTCAAAAATGATCTCTTCGAGACCCTTTGTAGTTAGGTTTTTAGCTTTTAATTCAAAGTTCCCGTATTTGCAGAAAGCGATCTCCACAGTACCAATTAATTGTGTTTTCAACATGGGATCTGATTACAGAACATGGAAATTCTGGTTTAGGATACGTCAGAAGTAGATATGAGATTCTTAGAGGCATATTTATTAATTTTTCATGAAAAGCAGCAAGGTACCTTGCTGGTCTGGATTGAGTGAAAGGGAGCCAGCAGGAAGGCATCATATTTACAAAGATATAGCGCTCTCCTGCGTGTTCCTAGTGCTTGGCACACTGTGTTGCCTAGCGCCAATTCAGGTACTATTATCCACCCATGAAATGTGTTCCTAAAAGAAACGATTTTGTTGATTGGCGGGGGTGTGAGCCCCGGTCATGAAGCAATAGCAATCCTTGTCGGGGTGGGGCACAAGCCAACCATTAAGTAAACTTTGCTCAGCATTCTGGTAGCTTGGCACAAAGCAGTCAGGCTTAACTTAGAGACAATGTGTAAAGTATTTGTGCAACACTTCAAACAGTAACACAGTGAAAACACACCACAAAAAAGTCCCACACCAATTAAAATAATGAGTGTAATTTGTAATAAATAAAACAAGAACAAAATGACAACAATCCAATTAGTAGAATCAGATATATGCAAATGTAAAGATGTTAGTAAAAAATAGCACCACAAAGCGTCATCTGAGGTTGTCTGGTCGCGCAGGATTAGGACAAAGTCACAAATTCAGGTCGACCTCAATAGAGCATGGGCTAGCTACCAGGGCCCAGTTAGACCCACTGAACAAAATATCTTAAATCCTGGTTTAGAGAGCACTGCAAGGTTCAGTGTCAAAGATACATTGTGCAGCCAAATCGATGCATCCGTTTCAAGATGCGGCAAAGCTGTGATGCGTGGCCCTGCATCGTTGTCATGCTTCGTGCAGGCTGGGCGATGCTTTGGTTCAGAGAAGCTGTAAGACTGCAATGTTGAGTCCGCCACAAGGTTGAGGCTGCTGTTGACGACGGATGTGAGGGCCTGCGCTGAGAATGCTTTGCATAGCAATGGTTCCGATGTGGCAACAGGCTGCGATGTGATGTGGGTCTTTGAGGCGATTTCGATCAATGCGGTTCTGGCAAAGCCTTGGTTTTGCTAAGGGTTGCTCGGCACAGAAAATGCATCCGTTTCTCTGGATCTACAGAGGTTGGCAGAGCAACTTAGGCCCACTTCAAGGGTCCAGAACTGGATTGGCACCACTTGGCAGGTTGGACTCACAGATTGAAGAGTCCAGGTGCAGGTGCAAGATTGTTGGAAGCCTGTTTTATCCCAGAGGCTTCCGATCAGGAGGCCAGCCAACTATCCCTTGGAGTCACTCTGGTCTTCTGGTCTCAAGAGATGCAGATCCAGTCCATCTCACCCAGGCAACAGGGCTGCAGGTATCAGGTCAGCACCATCAGAGTGGCAATCCAGCAGAGTGTCAGTCCTTTCAGCAGCACAGCAGTCCTTCTTCCTGGCGGAGTATCCACAAGTCCAGAAGTGTACTAAAGAGCTAGTGTCTGAGGTCCCAGGTACCCAGTTCTGCCTATAAAGTGGGAAGATGCTTCTAAGAGGCTTTCCTTCGAAGTGCACAGGTGCCCTGCCTCCCCTGCCTCCAGACTAATTATAAGGGGTAGTAGCCCTTTGTTTGGGAACAGGACACAGCCTATTCACATGTAAGGCGGGCTGTGCCCATCTACTCCCTCCCATCCTGCCAGGGATGGCCCATCCAGGCACACTTAAACTCTCTATTGTGTGTGCCTGTCTAGGAGGAATACACAAAGTCCAACTGTCAAACACACCCAGTCATGTGACCCAGAGATAGGCTGCTGCCACTAAATGACTAATGCAGGAAAATGTCAGCTTTCTAAAAGTGGCATTTTCAAAATAGTAATTTATAATCTGACTGCACCATAAATTAGGATTTTTCATTACAATTCCAAGGACTCCAAACATGCACTGGTAACTAATTCCATATGGAAATTACAGCTTCTTAAATGTAACGAGGCAACTCCAATGTTATCCTGTGGGAGAGGTAAGTCTTGCAGTAGGGAAAACCGAATTTTGGAGTATCAATACCAGGACATGTAAAACTTAAAAGTAAATGCCCTGTTTTTTAAAAACCTTGCACCCTGGCCTCTCGGCTGTCCAGGGCCTACCCTAGGGGTATCAAAAAGGAAGGTTTGGGCCTGGCAAAAGGGTTATTTTACCAGGATGAAATGGTTGTTCAGAACTTCATACACAGGCTGCAATGGCAGTTCTGAGACATGTTTAAAGTGCTACTTAAGTGGGTGGAACAATCAGTGCTGCAGGCACACTGGTAGCCTTTCATTTTCATTCTCTGGGAACAGGTAGTGCCACTTTAGCAGGGACTTACAAGTGAATTAAATATTCCAGTTGGGCATAAACCAATGTAATTTAGCACTGGGTAGCAGTGGTAAAGTACCCAGAGTCCTAAGGCCAGCAAAACAAGATCAGAAACAATTGTGGAGGTGAATGCAAAAAGTTTGGGGGAAGACCCCCCTCAGGTTGACAGTTAAAACAGTTCCCAATGCAAAGTAATGCATGGCAGTGCTATGCGCTGCCTTATGTTACTTTGAATTTACCAAAGCAAGCAAAGTCAGGCACAAAGCCAGGAAATCTCTGTCTAGCAGGACAACACAAGTCCCTAGTAAATCTTGGCCTTAGGAAGTATTGGTGAATCCGAGTCCTTAGTTGACCTTGTTGAGGGTCAAAAATCTGTACATTACAAGGCACCGTTAAAATGGTAGAACACAGAGATAGGCAGTAAGAGAAAAGCAAGTTGCACCACCTTGCTATACACAAATTCAGTATGTACTACTCAATTTTAGTTGCCCACCTCTTTGGTCCACTGCCACAACACCATATACATAGAATATACAAAAGAGCACATAGAGAGGCAACAACAGTGTTAACAAAATTGTTTAAATGCAAAATAGGTCACAATATCCAATTTCTTCAATGATGTGAAATATGATCTCTTTAATGAATCCTTGAGAAATTCACGCTGCAAGATGGTCAAATACAACAGCCACAATACTGTGTTTCGCCCCAATGGGGCTTCCTCAGGGCAACAAACTGAATCAACAAATGTTATGGTGCCTCACAAAGTGTCGTTTTTGGTATTACTTGGGATAACTACTACTGGTACGGAGGCGAGGCCATTTGTCAAAATAAAGTTTAAAATACAGTGAACTGTCATATTCAGAAATCACCATAACATTGGTTGATTCAGTTTGCTGCCCAGCGGCGAAACGCGTTGGCTGTATTGTGGCTGTTGTATTTGACCATCTTGCAATGTGAATGTCTCAAGGATTCATTAAAGTAATCATATTTCACATCATTAAGGAAATTGGATATTGTGACCTATTTTGCATTTAATTTTGTTAACACCTTTGTTGCCTCTCTATGTGCTCTTTTGAATACTGTTAATATGGTGTTTTTATGGTGCTTTAATTGAATCCCTTTGCATTTCCTCAAGAATGTCATATTTAGAACAATTATGCTTTCATGCTTAGGTGTTCAACCTGTGGGTTGTTGTTAATTTGGTATCTCGAGTGGCTACTGCTGGAATAGAGTTTGGTCTTAAATATTGAGTGCTTTCTTGTAATGTAATTATACAGACTTGAATTAAAATTCAATTTTCAAAGTGTTTGAATATCAAGGACTGGTGTGACTGGTTAGTTGTATGTTGTAATGATTCTCATTCATCAGTTCCATGTACTTGTGTAAGATCTGTTAGTTTCTTGCCATATCATGAAAGAATGCATGAATGCTACCTTAAAAAGCACACTGATACCATAAAATGCAGTGTCGGGGTGCTAGAGAGGGCTAAAACATATAAATAGTTATTTTATTTTTATTTATTTTTTACAAAAGGGCACAATCCATACTGGCACACCTTTCCAGTGTAAGGGTATTCCAGTATGTGACCACATTAACAGAAAAGGATGTGCCACCAAGTCTGACTTACCTGAATCTTGAGACTTGAAGATAGTTAGATGAGGCAGAAAGTAAATGTCTGGAAGTAATATAATGACTATAATAAATGAAAGCATTTGAAGATAGATAGTACCAGTGCCTAGTGACAGGGAAAAAGTGCCCTATGTAATGAGCTATTAGCCACTGATAGCCAATGCCAAAGTGCTAATCATCTTGGAATAGAGGACCGAGAAGAAAGTCCCAAAATAAGGTGGGCAATGGCATTTTGCTCCAATCGGAGATGTTTAATAATATAAGTATAGCGAATCACTGTGGTCAACTACTGCCATGATATTTACCATTTCTTGACAGGTCGTAGTCATGGGATGATTTTGCGGATGATATGCACATGAAAAGAGAACGTGGATGCCACATTTGTTACATGACTTACAAAATATAGTGATCTATGAAAGATTACTCCCAGAGTACAAGCAGAAGGAGAGATGTGGAAGCTAGCTGAAGATGCTGCTAGGCAGATGTCCACACGGAAGGAGGACCACCAAAAATAAGTGCCTCTGGTTTATTACTATTTAGTTTCAAAGGATTTAGGGCCAGTTTTACAAAGAGCTTGCATTGCCTGTGTGTCATGCAAGGCAAGCACTTAAGTGGGATTTACTAAGCCACAAAAAGTCACCTTGCATGGCTCTGTGTGGTTTAGCATTTCACTGCCTTGTGTTACCTTGCAGCAGGGAGGCGTTCCATGGATGAGTGTAGACATTCCCAAGCATCCATGCATGGGTTTTGGCAAATTCCCAGATTTTCAAAGAGGTGTAAACCTCAGAATATGTAAAAATTATATTCCTCCTAGACCAAGATGCATTATGCATCACACGTAGAAAATGAAAAATGCCTTTAAGGATTGTTTTTGTACAGGAAGTGTCCATTCCTGCCTAAAACAATGATACTTATAATGTAGGCCCCCTTGTACCGTGGTGCAAGGGTGCCTGCATTGGTGCTAGGCAGCACAGAATGCGCTGCGAGAAGGAGGCAGCATATATGCACCATCTCTCTGTAAATTTGGCACATTTATGATATCTCCCTTTCAAGAGAATACAGCACAGCAAGTTACCTTGCTGCCCTGCATTGGGTCACATTTAGTAAATCTGTCCTTAGTCTCATCCAGCTGACAATTGTTGTCATGGAAGCTTAAAACTTTGGATTGGCATTATTTAACAGATCAATTAAAGTCAAAAGAGAGCTTTGTCTCCAATGTCAAACTGAGGTATACTTGGATGCGGATCTTATGTGAGACTGTGTCAAATGCAGGAACCTATATCCAGCAAATTATGGGGTGCTCTGCTCTCTTCTTCTGAGATAGACCAGAGATTTTCTGTAACTGCCATATGAGCTACTTGTTTGCGACAGGAGTGTAGAACCAAGACTATATCAGATCCTATAGAGGCCTGGGGGTATATTATCAAGGGGTTTTATCTCCGCTTTTTTGGCTTTAAAAGCCAAGAAAGCGAGATAAAATTATCTCCCTATTACCAAGCTGTCGCTAACACCAGTTAGCGACAGCTAATAGGAGATAGCGACCATCATGGGCCCCACTTTGCATGTCAGTGATATTTATCACTAATGATATGCAAAGTGGGCGTGCCAAGATGTTAGCGACTGGAAACAGTCGCTAACATCGCTATCTCCTATTACCAACTTTTGGAGATATTTGCGCTAAGCGCGAATATCTCCAAAAGCTAACACCTGCCCTGAGCAGTTCTTAGCCATGTTATCCAATGGGAGGTGGATAACATGGCTAAGAGCATTTGCTCGATAATGCATGAATATCGCTGACTTTTCAGCGATATTCATGCATTGCGGGCGTTTTTTATCGCATTTGCGATAAACCTTGCTAATTGCAAGGTTTATCTGCGATAAAAATCGCCGATGTGCGGCGATAATTTTTGTCTCTAAACAAGTTAGAGACAAAAATTATCGCTAGTTGTTGGTAATATGCCCCCTGGATTTGGTAAATTGTGGCATTAGAGCATTAATTTCTTTCTCTAATATTTTTGTGACAAAGTGTAACCTTGCCAATAGCTAAAAACTAGAGAATCTGCTGAAGGTTTTCGAGGAGATAGAGGGGTATATTACCAACAACTAGCGATAATTTTTGTCTCTAACTTGTTTAGAGACAAAAGTTATCGCCGCACATCGGCGATTTTTATCGCAGATAAACCTTGCTATTAGCAAGGTTTATCGCAAATGCGATAAAAAACTCCCGCAATGCATGAATATCGCTGAAAAGTCAGCGATATTCATGCATTATCGAGCAAATGCTCTTAGCCATGTTATCCACCTCCCATTGGATAACATGGCTAAGAACTGCTCAGGGCAGGTGTTAGCTTTTGGAGATATTCGCGCTTAGCGCGAATATCTCCAAAAGTTGGTAATAGGAGATAGCGATGTTAGCGACTGTTTCCAGTCGCTAACATCTTGGCACGCCCACTTTGCATGTCATTAGTGATAAATATCACTGACATGCAAAGCGGGGCCCAAGATGGTCGCTATCTCCTATTAGCTGTCGCTAACTGGTGTTAGCGACAGCTTGGTAATAGGGAGATAATTTTATCTCCGCTTTCTTGGCTTTTAAAGCCAAAAAGCGGAGATAAACCCCCTTGATAATATGCCCCAGAGTCCTAGAGCTTATTTCAAGTATTAGGGATCACATTGGTAGAGAATGAAATATTATATTGGGTAATGAGAAGCACTTATTTTGAGGTCAGAAACGACTGCACCATGGCCATCTGACTGACAGATTTTCATATAAAGTTTGGTGACACTGGATGCATAAGGAGATAAAGAGTTTCAGAAAGTTCTGCTTTCAGTGATTGATCTCTTTGGTCAGGCTTGACATTAGAAACAAATCTTTGGTATCAGGCAACTCTGCAGGAATATGTCTTTATGAAAAAATGGAACCAAAGGTACCCCAGGCAGTCAACCTCTGTTGCCTTCATTCCTGTGCAGCAGCAGGTCCCTGGAGTTCTGGAGTATGGAAGATGCTCTATCAGGCAAGACAGACAAGAGTTCAGGTTCCAGGTTCTGGTCTAGTCTTTTTATCTGCACAAAAGCACAGAGCTCCTTTAAGTAAAGATGTGAACTTTGATACCAGTCTCATTGTGCCAGCCTGTATCCTGAACCAGTAGGAGTTAGTATCAGGGCAACTAGCCTCTCAGATCAAAAGTCATACTTGAAATTTGGAGGAGAATGCATATATACACTGTGCATCTTATTGTTGCTTCAGTATAGTCCCTTTGCATGCAGTTTCCTTTAGTATGAACAGTCACTCCGGTTCCACTGGTTTCTTGTAAAGTTACGGTGATACTCCAAAGTGTGTCCAGGTAAAAGCAAGCGTTAGGAATGCCAAATGGCATCACAGCACGTTATGAATCAGAAAGGTAGATAATGCCTTTGCCCATGCCATACTAGATGATGAGACCACGGTCTTCTTAGGCATTCCTAAATTTTCAATTGTTCACCTCCAAAGGATCCAAGATTCCATGGTTAGAGCTATCTCTCAGCGCAGTTTTGATTCCATCACTAGCCACCTATGACAGCTGTATTGGCGACCTGTTAGGAAGAGAATTTTCTTCAATTTTTGCTAGCATAATGTTCACAATCTTCATGGAAAGAGCCTCTCCCCAACATTTCTCACACATTTTTGTAAAACCAGATAAGTCACTCTTTAAGATGGCAACAAATAAGGATGTTCTCCCTTCATTCATTGGTCACACTGGGCAGGCCGTGCCTTTAGGGACTAGGGACCCAAACTATGGAAGTCTATACAGTGTGAAATCAAACACTCTTCGCTCAGGTTCAGAAAAGCCCTTAAAACCTGGCTTTTCAATTAATAAACTAGCCTTCCATATTTAGTACTGGAGTGTTTATTGTGCTATATAAATCCCCACACACAAAAAAGATACATTAGCATTAAGCTAAACGAACCCCACAACCGCAGCCCTACGCGGGAAATGTGCAGTATGGAATTTTGTGAGTGAGTGTGTGCACCAATCTCAAGAGGCACAACACATTTTTTTCCTCCCAGTTTCATTTTTAAACGATTTCCCACATTCCAGTTACCTTTCGCACCAGTTCAATATGGGAGACGTGCTCGTGACTTGGACTTCCATAGTATCCATAGTAACCCTATGCAAGGCGGTTAAACGTGCAGACTGGTGGAACGATTTTCAGCAGACCACTGTGTGCGTCAATTACAAACAATAGTTTATTTTCACAAACCAGTAAAAACAAACAGTATAGTCACCCCAGACACGAGAGCAGGGGACTTCCTCACTGGTAAAATCATTAACAGACAAAAACAGGATGCATCTGGCGAGCTTCACAGCAGCCCTGCAGTTACTGCACCACAATCTATAGCAGCGCATTATCAGGCCACCCCAAACAGAACTGCACAGATAAAACATATTTTAAAGTTTCACTCTACCCACATTTGACAACAGGAATGTAAGTGAAAACGTGAAGTGCATCACTGGAAATTTGTACTACGTATTTCGGAAAATAATGTTTAAGCTTTGCACGGTTTTATTTGAACATTCTGAGAAAGTTAATCTTCTCTCAGAAAACACAGACTGCATTTTCCACTTTCTATTTTACATGCTGCCCCGAGAGATATGTTTTATTGATTGAAAAACTGGCGAGAAAGATGTTAAGGGAATGATTTGACCAGTGGGATGCAAATTCGGTTCCTAAGATTAACCTGGCAACTTTCATACTCCATATTGACGTGGTTGCATAGCCCCCTTGCAGAGAACAATAAGCAGTATGGTAATATAAGAACATGTTTAAACCATGAAACGCGCTTGTTACTGAACCTTTTTTGCCATAATAGGCCACAAGAGAGGATAATAGTTTGCATTGGGGTGTGGAAAATGCTGGCTTGCGTTTCTTCTCAGAATGGCATGTAACTCACTCACTAAGCTCGTCCTTCCAATGGCTAGAACTGCGTATGTTTATACCAGAATGGGCGGATTGGGCAGCATTTTAGTACATGCCTTAGATTTCCCTGAAAACACTCATGGAAAAATATCTTTGAAATCACACAAGTGGTATGAGTCAGACTTTTGAACACCAAAATGACTTTATCCATTAGAATGGCTCTAAAGGTTTATTTTGTTGCTAGTTCTTAGAAAGTTCCCCATGTACAGTGCTGAAACTGAATGCCATGTACTGTGTTTGCTGGCAGTATATCCACTTCCGACTCAGACTGGGCCCTGTTCACAAAGGTAAATACACGTGTATATTTACTCATAGGTATATTTAGTACTAGTCCTAAATGTCATTTTACACCTTTTTGCTATTCAACATTTCCTAGTGTGCAACTGTACACTTTTTTGCTATTTACCATTCCCTAGTTCAGTTTTACATGTAGGTGTAGACAAATATTTCACGTGCTCCACGATGGTGATGTGTTCCACATTGATATATGGTCATAATATGGATGGACTAATTTCAGATATGATAGAGATGAAATTGTGTTTCTCATTCAGGGGAGGGTTCGTCCTTGGTTGAGTTTTGGACATTCCTATTTTTAAATGTTTACTTGGTATTACAACTGTACTTGCTTGCGTGGTCTTTGATTAAATATACTTAGGGCCTGGTTCTGAGTTTGGGAAATGGATTACTCTATCACTAAAGTGACAGATATCCTGTTCACTAATTAAAAGTGCCATGGGATATAATACACGTGTAATAAAGCTGATGGTATCTCTGTTATGTTTGTGACAGAGTAATTCATCCATCAAACTCTAAAGGGTGTATATTCACAAGAACGTGTGCTAAATATCAAGAAAAAATGCTAACGCAACTTTACACATCGCAGCCCATCGCAAGAAAATAACCCTGTTTCAACGTGGAATTCACAACACGGCGGTACCATGCGATAGTCACCAGACAACGCGCCAAATGTCCGTGATAAAATCAACGCGGCAACGCAAAAATGCAATACACGAACACCCAAATAGCTGCAATGAGACCAAGCCTGAAACAAAAAGTAGCGAAAACCAGCGGCAGCCTTGCAAATCCCACGCGCCTGGCGGGAAAAGGCCAAGGAGAAGAGAGAGGGGAAGACGGGGTGCAGTCTGCAGGAAAACAAGACCACTTTCACAGAGGTCTTCCAATATATCTGAAGAAGGGGTGTTCCGGACGTGACCAGCACAGAGTCAGTGGCCCCGGAGGCACTGCGGCGGGAACAGGCACACCGCCACGGGACGGTGACTTGCGGTGCAGTCAGATGGCCATGCAACCTGCGCGGGTCCTCATCAATGTCTGAGGTGTATGTGGCGGAGGTTTGTGAGGAACAGTGGAAGGTGTCCTCCAGGGCATGATGCAGAGGGTGGAGGCTGTCTGAAAGCAGCAAATGGAGGAGTGGAATGCCACAGCATCGTTTTCTCCACAAAGTCAGTATCACTGAAATGATGGCGACGACAACCCCAAGTCCATGAGGCTTCAGTCGCCACCAAGGTCCAACCAGAAAGTGACCTTGACTCATTGCGCACAGAGTTCGTGGCACCAGTGCTGTTGGGGATACCTCCTGTGATGAGGCGTGTCCAATGGTGTGGACTCCTCCACATCTTACCCAAGACACAGTTCCACATGTGGGACCTACTGGTCCGCAGGGTATGCCTGAGCTCTCATCCACATGTCGCCGGCTTGTGTTGAACAGGGTTAGTGGCACCACATGTTGCCAGCCTGCGTTGAACAGAGTTAGTGGCACCCGTGTCGCCGGCTTGCATTGAACAGGGTTAGGGGCACTACGTGTCACCGGATTGCATTGAACAGGGTTAGTGGCATCACGTGTCACAGGCCTGCCATATGGAATTATGCCTCACTGATCAAAGGGAGTCTGGTGCCGTGGCCGCTGCCACGGACTTGGGGATACTGCCATTCAGGACTCAGGACACAGTTCCACATGTGGGGCCTACTGGGCTGAAGAGGATGCCGGTGGAGTATGTACGTGGAAATGAGTAATGTGCGCCAGCGTTGGGGGGGCCAGAGATGGTTTGCGGAGGCTGCAGAGGTCGCGGGACTGGTGCTTGGAGCTCGCACCGGCACGTGGTGGGTCCTCTTTGAAACACGCTGGTGTCGGCAGGTGAGCGCAGCCTCGTTGGTGCGCTGGGGCAGGCATGAGGGGTCTGGGGACCAGCAGCCCAGGGTGCAGCAGGCGCACAGGCACGCAGGCCCCGCCGCACTCGGCGCAGGACTCATGGCGGGCTGAGAGGCGCCGCCCTGGTAGACGCGTTGTCCATTCAGAATGAGAACCATCGAGCAGTGCAACAGGCTTTTTGTTCACACCCTTACTCAGGACTGGCATATGCAGACCCAATCCACTACCCACGCACATGCAGGGAAGACGTAACGTGCCACATTTCCGCTTTCTGCCACACAGCCTGTGGGGTCATGGTAGCGTTCACTGGCTACTGCATTCCATGCACCAGCAGTTGCTCACCACATGGGCATTTCCGTGGTTTGCACTCTGTGGACTGTCAGGCACCTCCAGGCAACACCGGGCATTGGGTAGGTTCACAGGGGCATATTACCAAGGCAGGCGAAATGAAATTATCGCCGCTTTTGCAGCCTTTTTTTGCCGCAAGGCGGCGATAATTTCATCACCCTATTAGCAAGCTGTCGCTAACATCAGTTAGCGACAGCTTTTAGGTGATAGCGAGCGGTTTGGGGCCCGCTTTGCATGTCAGCGATACTTATCGCTAATGACATGCAAAGTCGGCGTACCCAACCTGTTAGCGACTGAAAACAGTCGCTAACATCGCTATCGCCTAATATGAATGCAGGCGTAGCGATTAAAAAAATCGCGCTAAGCGCGATTATCACAAAGAACTAACGCCTGCTCAGACCACTTCTTAACCTGTATATCCAATGGGAGTTGGATATTCAGGTTAAGACCCTATTGGCGGTAATGTCTGAATATTGCTGGATTCCCAGCGATATTCACGAATATCGCCGCTATTGCCGGATATTTTATCGCATTGGAGATAAACGCTGCTAATAGCACATTATCTCTGTGATAAAATCCGGCGATGCGCGGCGATAAAAAAACATTCGCTAAGCCTATTTAGCGATACATATCGCTAGTTGTTTGATAATATGCCCCACAGTCCTTAGTCACTTACCGTTCTCACATATGCCTGTTCCATGCCTCTCCTCACATCCTGCTATTGCATGATCATTATCCCAGTGGCATCTGTGGGTCTTCAGGTGTGGCTCTTGGCTGGGCTCCCTTTCATGCTGTGGGTAGTCGTCTTGCTTAGCACCAGCAAAAGGCAGGTGTTAAATCCCTGATGCTATCGCGGCTTATCGTCTATTTTTGTGGCGCTTCGCAGATCTGGCATTTCGTTGTGAAAGTGGTGTTGTGGTTTTTTCGTGTGTTTTTGCATGTGAAGGCCTACTCTGCATCTCATTAGGGTAGGTTGGTGGTGTACACCGTGGGGATACATTTTGGGGCAGTTATCGCGGAAATACTGGTGATGTCCGCAGTTTGCACCAGCTTATGAATGGGGTGTTAAATCTATCTCCATTTTTGGTGCGGTAAGGTGGGGATAAATTTGAGTTATGTCCTTGTGAATATCCCCCTAAATTAGGCCCATGGTTTTTGATTTGCTAAACGTGTTCACAATATGTGCTGTGATGGGGTATTACATGATTAACACAGACAGAGAGAATAACATGCAGAAAATAAGGGGTCAAATTATAAGATTCATGCAATGCAATTTATGCGAACATGAAAAATTAGTGCAGTATCTTTTTTGCGAATTGCTACGTGGTGATGATGCCATTGGCAGTGAAAGCCAAAATAGTGCAGTTCTCAGGAACAGCAAGACACAATTTAGCACTGTAATAGGGTGGACAGCATTTGATTGAATGAATGTCATCTTTTGTGACTTTTGTTCATTCGCTGTAAACCCTCAGCTGCAGTGGTAAATCCTAGAATTCAACCAACACTCTGGAAGATGCAAATGCTTTCGTTAGACTGTCAGCAATCAAGTCAGTAGCATGTCTATGTACTCTGATCCCAAGATATTTGCAAGTATGCAGTTCTAAGTGTCAATTGTGTGGCTGTGAAGCTGGCAATCTGGGTGCACTGATCAGTTCATAGAAGAATGCATTATTTGGATTTAGTAACTGTCAATCCTGCTAATCTTCTCAAATCCTCCAATTTCCCCAGCGCCAACTAGAGCCAAGATGTTACATTGGGTACATATAACAAAATGTCATCCCCCTATAGCAAAATGGCGTATAACAATGTCCATACTTTCAAACCTAGACACACTACATCTTGCTGCAGCATGTGAGTAGCCCAGAGTTTAATGGCATTGGCAAAAACAGCTTGGCAATGAGGCACTCCTATCTTGTTCCCCTCGGTACCAACCAGGACTCTGATACCTCCCTCCCTGTCTTAACTCACACTGTGGGATTATATTATATAGATACACATTATAATCTCTTCCTCGAAGCCCATGTCTTTTAGGGCCCTGAATAAGTATCTCCAGTCAATTATATTGAATGAGTTTTCATATCTGTGGAGGCTAATATTGCTCATGTGCTGACAGGCCACATCTCTTCTAATAGATGAAAAGTCTACAGTTGTTGGTTGAATTGGTTCTTCCTGGGATAAACTGCTTTGATCAGGGTGTATTAAGTGTAGAAGCGATTTTACTATACTTTTGTCTATATTTTCCAGAGTATCTTATAATCGAAATTCAATATTGACCATGGACGATATAATGTCTGATTCACTAGGTTATGGCTTGGTTTAGTAAACATTCTCATGATCCTTTTATGGGTGAGGAAAAGTGTTCTTCTGATCGGCAACTGTACCAGGACTCCATTGCTTTCTAATTGCCATCTCGTGTCAAACACTTCCACATGACCCACCTGGTCGTTTCTGCTGATACCTGAGGAAATCTAACTAACACGAAAAAACAGCCATCTTGCAGCCTGCATTTCTGCCCAGGAACTGTCACACACCCATCCCCCTGTTCTCTGCAGTTCACCAGAAAGCCACAAGACACTCACACCCTGAGTAAATGATTTATTTTCTATCTCCTGCTCCCAGCCTGGTAAACATCCTTGACACCGTGATCAGGTTATCTGGACAATGGTCTGACTGCTGGACCTTGATCAGGGTGATTAGGGTGATTAAACAATGACCTTAAAGACTAAGCCTTGATCAAAGCTGAGTGAACAAGGATTTGTGTACCAAGCCTTGACCAGGTCACTATCTACAAACATCGTCTGGATCTGGTTATCAATTGTAAATACTGCCCTGATTAAACAATGAACTAACAGCCAACAGACTGGGATGAAAAAAGTATAAAAGGCTTGTAAGGTGCAGAGTGAAGCAGCAGCCTCCTCTGTCTTGTCTCTAATAAATCTGGGTTCCTCCTGCCGACGAAGGCTCCTGTGTCTCCTTTTACTAAGTATGGAAGGTATGGAAGACTTGGGAGGTTTCCCCGTCGCCAAGACTCAGTAAGTGGGTTATTCCGGTTCTTCAAATGGTGCCTGAACAGGGACTCTACGAGCATGAAGGTCAGGCCCGGTGGATGTGAGGGGGTGCACGGAGAGACTCCGACGGAGGTACCCTACCCTAGGGATTCTTGCAATCCGGTAAGCCGATCGACTCGCCCGCTGTTCCTCCCCACCCGGTCTGGGCCACTTGACCGCGTTCTCGCTGGAGTCCCCTAGCAAATAATTTCTCGAGCAGGACACATCCCTACGTCTGCAGAAGAGAACTACCCCTGTAAGGTAAGGGTGGACTGATCACCCACCAAGTCTGTATGATTCTGTTATTGACTTTCGCAAAAGCCAAGCTGTTATTGACTTTTGCCAAAGCCAAGCAAGTGAGGTGAATTTTTTAAAACCTGCTGGTGTCTGCTCTGTATGAATTCTGCTGTTATTGACTTTTGCAAAAGCCAAGCAAACGAGGTGTGCTTTAAAACCCGCTTGTGTCTGTTATCCGTTTTTAAGCATGCCAGTCAGTAGTAAGTTCAAGAAATTATGTTGTTGTATGTGTACGCAGGACTCCCAGCTGGAAGCGGATTGTCCGCTTCCTCCAGAAGGGACCCCTGGCCATACGATGTATGTTAAACATGGCCCTTCTGCCATAATGTTTTCCTCATTCTGGGTGAAATATACAAAACAAAGTAATGCAGAATTACAGTGGCCACTTTATCGCTCCTTTAATTCCCAAGTTCTCGCCAACTTAGAGGAACAATTAATGAAAAGAAAAACGAGCCCGTCTATGTTTGAATCTGTCCGAATTTGGAGGAAAGAGATAGAGCAGAGAACTAGAAAGCAGAAGGCTCAAGAAAGAAAACAGGAACATATGTCAATGGCCGACCACACCAGAGACAATTTACAAAATCAAATGATAAAGTCAGTAGAAATAGCCAATAGGGAAAATGGGGCCCGGGTACAAAAATGTTATCCAGCTCGTGAGGAGAAAGGAAAGGGCCATATGGAAGGGGGAGAAGAAGGTGATTCCTTGCTTGATGCCATGCTAGAAAACCCTCCTGCATATGCCCCAATGTACCCTGCCATGACGGCTGACACCCCGCATGTCCCGCCGCCACCGCCCATTCTTGCCCCCATTGCCTCTCTAACTGCTCTCCCTGTCACACCATCCCTCCCGATTTTTCCTATGACACAGACCACGCCTGCTAACCCTGTCCTTGCTGCGGAAATAACAACAAGTCTACATCCGCTCAACCCCTGCGGCTTTACCCCTACACGCCCTTTTCCTGCTTCCCCGTGGTCTACAGTTAAACAGGATTTATATAAATTGTTGAATTCCCCCCAACTGGTCTCTTTGCGCTCTGCTCTCAGTTTTTCGTCCCTTCGAGAAAATGACTTACAGAGGCAACAGTGTGAATGTTGGATAAATAACGGGAATATTTATGCCTTTAAAGAAATATGGTCTACCTTTTCCCAGTGGACGATTATGGAGCAGACCACATGGGCTGAATACATGTGTACCCTGGTCATACAGAGATTTGAGAATGCGCTTATGCAGATACCCACCGGATAAATGGACCTTAGGTCACAAATAAAAAGAGGCGATGTTCAGGGAGAGGGGATGTTTGGAACTATGTCTGCTTTAATGGCTTATCGTGATATGACCGCTTTTCCCAACACCTCTCTAGAAACAGCTATGCCAATGAGAGAGGCGGCTCCTGTCTTTGTTAACGCACTTACCAATGCCCAAAATAGTGGCCAAGAGGCTGTTGAGGCACACTGGTGCAGGCTTTGGGTTCATGCTCCTTGGAAAAGGTCAGAAGTAAGGCAGTTAAAAGGACAATTACCAAATCCCCGTAAGAATTCGGCTGCCTTTTGCAGAGAATTAGGTCAGATTATATCTGCAGGTACTATCGTTCTTGAGGATATAGATTTACTTTTTGGTACAGTTGTCCCCACTGACATTTGGGACAAAATTCGACATACTGACCATGAAGCGGCACTGGGAGATAAATAGGCTGGCCTTGAGGCTATAGAAGAAGCAAGGGTAGGAGGGACTAAATCAGAAGCTGCCATCCTGACTTTGCCCGGTAAAATAATGACGTTTATGAAAACACTTTTGCCGGAAACTGTCATTAACTGGGATAAAATAAACGCCTGTAGGCAGCAAAAAGATGAGAATGTGGCTGACTTCTTTACCCGTTTTGAGACAGAATACAAGGGACATAGTGGTTTAGATCCCCGGACCCCAGGTTCTGGCCCAGTGTTTGTCGATAAGTTTGTCAGCAACTTGCTTCCTGAGATCTCCGCCAGGCTCAAGAAAGTTGAAAGTACGTGGTCTGCCCAAACTATGACTGGAATCTTGGCTATGGCACAATATCACGAGAATAGGGAGAATGAGGATAGAGACAAGGAAAGTAAGAAGGTTAGGGATCTTAAGACTAAGGCACTTCTGTAGCAGGCTTACCCTCATCGAGGCCCCGATGCCCGCGGGAATTTCAGACCTCAACCCCAACCCCCTCTGAGGGCTCGCCAGTCTACCCCCTCCAGCCCTCAAAGTACGGGAGCCCTCCAAATAGATCAGTGTGCTTATTGTAAGGGGTACGGCCATTGGATAGATGAGTGTCTTGTGTTAGCTGAAAACATCCGGACAGGGATGACTCGGCCTCGTGCTCCCAGGGAGGGGAGGCCAACTAGGGACCATGGCCCGCCCCATCCACAGGATAAAGAACTTAGGCCCAGGGATGACACCCCCATCCAGCAGCGCCCGGCCAATAGGGTTGATGGGTACGAAGCAACACGCACTTATTACAATGATGATTATGATGAAGTTGATGAGACAGGATCCTACCAAGCATAGGACAGCCAGGAAAGGGGTATTACCAGAGTGCAAATTCCAGTGGATCAAAGGGGCCCGTCTGTTCAAATGTCAGTTGTGGGGAACGATCAGAATTTTCTTTTGGATACTGGGGCCACCAGGTCTTCTATTGCATGTCTGTCAGTCCCGGAGGCACCCCTTTCTGGCAATATGAATGTCTCCGTGGGTTTTGTAGGAACACCTGTGACCAGCCCTGTCTCTGAACCCCTTCCTCTCGATATTGACCCTGCACATGTTGACGCTCCCTTGGTCCTTACTTCAGGTTGCAGTGAAAACATGTTAGGCATGGATTTACTGAAAGCTCTGTATGCGACCATATCATGTAGTCCCCAAGGTGTATCCCAAACAATTTCTCCCACCGCAGCTTCCTATATGTACCTGTCCTGTCCCCTCCCATCAGAGTTGCAGTCTTTACCTTCCTCCCTCTGGGCATCATCAGACACTGATTTAGGGTGTCTCAACATATCCCCTCATGTGGTACGCATCCAGCCAGGTGCACTTCTCCACTACCTCCGGCAGTATCGACTGGTCGCAGAAGCAGAAATAGCCCTTTTAACAATAATATCTGAATTAATGGACAAGGGCATAGTGGAGGAGACACGTGGCAATATCTGTAACAGTCCCATTATTCCCGTTCTTAAAAAGACCAATGGATATGCTCTCACCCCAAAAAAAAACAGATTTGTAATTGACCTTAGAGCCCTTAACAAAATAACAATCTCCCAATATCCTGTTGTCCCCGACATTTGTCATGCATGCACCTGTTGTCTCGGGAGTGTCCTGGAGATCTGATGCCAAGCTCCCTGCTTCACCCCTATCACCCGCGGGAGTCAGGAAAGAACGCTAACCCCAGGCAGTGAAGAGGGGGAAACAGTGAAACAGGGGAACAAAACAAGGATAAAGGGTGATACACACAGCTTTCCTCAGCCTTCACAAAGGATAGAGTCACTTCCTTGTCTTCTCTTAGTCTGGGGCTGTAGCAAAAGAAACAAAGTGTTATAATAAACAAAACCTCCCCTTACTACTCTCAATATGTGGATCTTAGGGGATTTAAATACCTGTAGAAGACTGAGGAGAAGCAGGAAATGCCAGGAAATAATAATGCTACAGAACGAAGTATCACACCAGGTTGCCAAATACTGTGGACAAAAACGCCCATTAAGGATTAGGACCACTTCAGGGGATATTTGAGTCTACGTTGTATAACACTCACCCAAGACGGTTCTTTGACCGGCATTAAAGGATTCCGACTAATGAGCAATTGAGGTGTACCTTGTTAACAGCACAAGGCATCTCACGCTATGAGAATACGAGTGGAAATCAATACTACTAGAAGCCCATCATAAAGGTAAACTGAGGCTTACGAGTAGATAGAAACAAACTGAAAAGTCATAAAGTAGAAACAAAAAGCGGAACACAATAGAAGCCAAGACGCTTCCAAACTCACTCGACCCTCTGGGTAATAAGGAAAACGCTAACTCCTCGGACGCCGGTCACCGTGACCCGGGACGAGAACCACAACATGCTGGCTAAACGCGAAGCGTTTTCTATGCGTCTTGGGCGGGGTTAAATAATAACATCATGCCAATGCACATGCGCTAACCTTGCACATGCGTATATCGTATCACAGTCTCCTTTTGCCAACCATTGCCAACCCCGAGTGGATGAGCAATGGCCGATATTGTAAACAACAGTCGGCGCTAGTACCTTTGGCTATGTAGGAACGGAGGCACAAGTATGACAGAACACCTCTCCTACAACACCCCCCACCGGTTTGGGCTTGTGAGGGTAGCGTCTATGAAACGATCGCACCAACCGGGGAGCATGTACATTACTAGCTGGTTCCCATGATCGCTCCTCAACACCATACCCCTTCCAAATGCACGAGATATTGGAGGCGACTGCGTACCCGTCTAGAGTTAACAATAGCCCCCACCTCATATTCCTCACTGGCATCAATCAAGGTAGAAAGAGGGACCGGTGGAAGTCGAGTACCTGGCACCACCGGCTTAAGGAGGGATACGTGAAACACTGGATGTATTTTCATAGCAGGTGGTAAACATAATTTCATAGCCACCGGATTGATAACTTGTAAAATAGAGAAAGGACCAACATATTTGGGTTTGAATTTACAGGTACCTTACAAGGCCAAATATTTGGTGGAGAGCCATACTTCGTCGTCCTTTTTATAGGTTGGTTCTGGACGTCTATGTGCATCTGCTCTTCTCTTATACTCCATCTTAGCTCTATCAAGATTGTTCTGGATATTGGAATGGACTATCTGAAGGTGAGCTACTAGGTCTTGTACTGCTGGAGTATCGCAGGGTTTCAAAGGAGAGAAGGGCAAGATTCTTGGATGAAATCCATATGATCCATAAAAGGGAGTATACAAGGTTGAAAACTGATGACTATTGTTGTAGGACATTTCTGCTAACCAAACCAACTCATCCCACTCTTTCTGATCTTGTAAGTATTGGCATCTAAGGAACTGCTCAAAACATTGGTTCACTCTCTCTGTTTGTCCGTCTGTTTGTGGGTGATGACTAGAGGAGAGACGCACATCAATACCCAAGGTTTTACAGAGCTGTCTCCAGAAGCGTGAGACAAATTGTGTTCCTCTATCAGTAATCAATACAGACGGTAGTCCATGTAACCTGACCTCGTTCTGTAGAAAGACCTTTGCCAATACGATGGATGTGGGCAGATTCTTCATAGGGATGAAATGAGCTGCCTTGGTGAACATGTCTACTACAACAAGAAGAGTGGTATTCCCTTCCTTAGTACAAGGCAACTCTACTATGAAGTCCATGGAGACAGAATGCCATGGTGCAGGAGGAGTAGGGATAGGATGTAAAAGACCCACTAGTCCCTCATGTGACACCTTTCCCTGGGCACAAACGTGACAGGTTTTCACAAATTGCTGTACATCACTGGCCATACAAGGCCACCAACAATATCTCTTCACTAGTTCTAGTGTTCTCTTATGTCCAGGATGTCCCGCGACCCCATGGAAATGACACCATTCCAGCACTAGTCTTTGAAGAGGTAACGTAGGAAGAAACAACCCACCCTGTATGTAATGTAGACCTGATTTGACAAGAGAAGAGTGTTGTACCAACATGGTCTGTATGGAGGGGTCTTGTTGAGCGTGTTTAACTTGCTGTATGAAGTCATCTTCCATGGTGAGCACCCCTATTATCTTTTGGGGATCTAGGATACAAGGAGGCTTGTCATCAAGGGGGCAAGGCTCAAACCCTAAACGTGACAATGCATCTGCCTTCCCATTCTGTCTTCCTGCCCTGAAATGAATAACAAAATCGTATTCGCTAAAAAATTGTGTCCATCTCAATTGTCTCATGGACAAAGCCTTAGCAGTCTTGAGGTACTGTAAGTTACGGTGATCAGTTAATATAGTTTCAGTATGGTAAGTGCCCAACAAGTACTGTCGCCATTCTTCCAAAACTTTCTTAATGGCAAGGAGTTCTCTTTCTTCCACTGCATAATTAGTTTCCGCAGGCGTTAATTTATGAGAATAATAAGCCACCGGATGTAATTCCCCCATGGTAGCATCAGCCTGAGACAAAACACCCCCCACAGCCACTTGAGAGGCATCTACCTCCACAACAAAAGGACTCCTGGGATCGGGATGTGTCAATATGAGGGCTTGTGTGAATGCTGTCTTCAAGGTGTTGAAAGCGATGTCTGCGTCGTCCGACCAACAAAAGGAGACACCCTTTCATAACAGACGGGTAATAGGGGCAACAACGTCTGAGAAACGATGAATAAAGCGTCTATAGAAGTTGGAAAACCCTATAAATTGTTGGACTTCTTTTACGCTTTTAGGGGGTGGCCATTGTAACACCGCATTGATCTTTTGTGGGTCCATTCTTAAGCCTTGTGCTGACACTATAGACCCCAAAAAGGCGACCTGATGACGATGGAAAAAACATTTATCCAATTTACAGAACAGATAGTTCTCCTGTAGGGCTCTTAACACCTCTTTCACATGTAGTATGTGCTCCTTTAAACTTTTAGAATAGATGAGTAGGTCATCTATGTAAGCAATGACGCTCTTGTCCAGATATTCTTTCAGTACTTCATTAATGAAATACTGAAATGCGGAGGGAGCATTACAAAGCCCAAAGGGCATAACTAAGTACTCGAATAAGCCGAACTTGGTACAAAACGCAGTTTTCCACTCATCTCCGTCTTTGACGCGTACAAGATGGTAGGCTCCACGTAGATCTAATTTCGTGAACCATTCCGCATCTTTAATCTGATCTAACAAAGAGGAGATGAGTGGTAAAGGGTACCTGTTCTTGATCGTAATACTATTCAAAGATCTATAGTCAATGCAGCAACGTAGGCCCCCCTCCCGTTTAGGGATAAAAAAAAGAGCAGATGAAGCAGGAGATCTAGATGGCCGAATATATCCCAACTCTAACATGGTATCAACATACTCTCTCAAATAGAGGTTTTCCTTTTCTGTTAAGGAGTATACTCTGCTTGTAGGTATACGAGCCCCATGCTGCAAATCAATACGGCAGTCATACACCCGATGAGGGGCAGTATGGTAGCTTGCTCCTTATCAAAAACTGCACTGAACTCTTGGTATTCAGAAGGCAAATTAACGTCAGGTTGTTCTATCATGTACTGTTCCCCCACCGTGGGTGAGACTGCTGTAATGGTTTGGTGTTTAGGTGATTCAGGTCTGGAAATCACAGTATTGAGCTGTTCAATACGGTCGTCACGAATGTGTTCAATGCACTCTTTTCTAAAAGAGATCTGAGTGTGCGGCCAATCGATTATGGGATTATGCAAACGCAGCCAGGGGAGTCCTAATACCACAGGGAACTGAGGTGAGTCAATTAAATCAAAGGAGAGTATTTCCCAATGAGTAACAGTGACACATAAATCCAGAGGTATAGTAG
This sequence comes from Lissotriton helveticus, assembly GCF_964261635.1. NCBI lineage: Eukaryota > Metazoa > Chordata > Amphibia > Caudata > Salamandridae > Lissotriton > Lissotriton helveticus. Next base: position 1,383,665,029 of record NC_136063.1, on the reverse strand, counting down.
AATGAGTGATTGGCCCAGATTTCAATGGGCTGCCATCAATAGTGTATACTTCCTCTATAGTTTTCTTTAGTATTTCAGGAATGCCATGGGCAGTGGCCCATTGTTTGTCCATAAAATTACCGGAAGCCCCAGAATCTATCATGATGGCTTGTGAGATGGAGTTGGTAGACCAAGATATTTCTGAGGAGACAAAAAAATGTCCATCATTTCTTAACAATGAAGAGACCATATGGCTGAAAGGACCCGACGGTGTGGTCTCCGTTACCTTCGGGTCAACTAGTTTTCCGACTTGCGGAACTGTTTTGGTTTCACAGGGCAATCTCTTAAATAATGTCCTGCCCTGCCACAATAAAGACACAATTTGTTTTCACGGCGTCTTTGTTTTTCGGCTTCACTCAGGGGTCCTTTAATGCTGCCTATTTGCATGGGTTCAGAATCATCTACCTTAACTTCGGTTTCAGGTTTTTTATTCTCTCTGGTTCCTACTCTAGGGAACTCATATCGTACCCGATCCTTACGCCTCTCTCCCAATCTGTGATCTAATTTTACAACAAGATCTATTAGTTCAGGACAAGTAGCAGGAGGGTCCACTACATGTGCCAAGGCATCTTTTAATTCATCACGCAGGCCTTTATAAAAAAGTGCACTGCGTTTCTCAGGGGGCCAATCTGCCTCTACCACTAGGCGGCTAAAGGTAGAGATGAAAGTAATTAGATCTTTGGACCCTTGCTTCAGGTTCAATAGCTCTGTATCCGCCGCATGCGTAAATGTATGTTTGCCAAACATTTTTCGCAGTTCACGTATAAAGGCGTTATAATTCAATAACAAGGGATCGTCTTTATCAATTAAAGGTATGGTCCAATTCGCGGCAGAACCCCCCAAGTAAGAAAGAACAAAGGCTACCTTAGCTTGGTCATTAGGGAAACACGAGGCCTTGCACAAAAAATGCAATTGGCATTGCGTAAGAAAAGCAGCACATTTAGATGGGTCACCATAAAAACGTTCAGGGGGAGCTAAGGGAATAGTATGTGGCGTTACTACTTGAACGACCTGTGTGTTAGCGCTAGCACTAGCTCCTTCCTCTCTATTAATGCGTAAAGCCTCCACTTTATCTGCTAGGCTTTGGGTTTCTCTTTGGAGATTTCCCACCATACCGGCCACATCCTGTAGAGTGAGCTCCATGGCACTCGGGAGACAAATGTATATGGGCTTCGCGTTTTGTCATGCACGCACCTGTTGTCTCGGGAGTGTCCTGGAGATCTGATGCCAAGCTCCCTGCTTCACCCCTATCACCCGCGGGAGTCAGGAAAGAACGCTAACCCCTAGGCAGTGAAGAGGGGGAAACAGGGAAACAGGGGAACAAAACAAGGATAAAGGGGGATACACACAGCTTTCCTCAGTCTTCACAAAGGATAGAGTCACTTCCTTGTCTTCTCTTAGTCTGGGGCTGTAGCAAAAGAAACAAAGTGTTATAATAAACAAAACCTCCCCTTACTACTCTCAATATGTGGATCTTAGGGGATTTAAATACCTGTAGAACACTGAGGAGAAGCAGGAAATGCCAGGAAATAATAATGCTACAGAACGAAGTATCACACCAGGTTGCCAAATACTGTGGACAAAAACACCCATTAAGGATTAGGACCACTTCAGGGGATATTTGAGTCTACGTTGTATAACACTCACCCAAGACGGTTCTTTGACCGGCATTAAAGGATTCCGACTACTGAGCAATTGAGGTGTACCTTGTTAACAGCACAAGGCACAAAAGCACAAAAGCACAAGACACCGGGCCCCACTCCTCACAGGCAGCCGGACTCAGGCGGGCCGGGCCCCCGGTGCCCCCTCTCTCCCCCAGACCCTGCAGCCCCCAATGACCAGTGCTCAAGCAGAGGGTCAATTAAGTAATGGTCACCAGCTTGGAAGCTCTGTTCATTCTTCAGTATTTGTCATTGATCTCCACGTGTGGCTGGTTTGGGTCAGCCCCTTGCATATACCCCGATAACTCGCACAGGGGCAGTTTCAAAGGGGCCAAAAATATGGTCTGTGGGATGACGGAGGACCACATTGGCATCAGGAGGGAGAGGTTTGGGCAGAAGATGCACCGCCTTGATGAAGCATTGCTCCAGGAAACACACCTGTCACCTATTCAACATGATAAACTCAGATGGGATTGGGTACAAGACGCCCTTGCCACGAGCTTCTACTGATCCTGGACACGGCATACACCCAGGGGACTGGGTGCGTGTGACAAATTTTCAGAGATCAAAGAATTTGGAACCTCGCTGGAAAAGACCGTGTCAAGTCCTGTTAACAACACGAACAGCAGTGAAAGTGGTCGGCAAGAAAAATTGGGTTCATGGTGTGCATTGCATAAAGGTACCCTTGCCTTTGCCCTATGACCAGTGGGTCCGCGAAGGTCTTGGTGATTTCGAAGGTGAGAAAGTTTCTCGATTCGTACCTTTTAGCGATGCACACCTGTATTGGACTCAATCTACGAAGGAAGATGATGAGGTCTTGCAGGAAGCTGTCCCACCACATCTGAAGTTGAATACAATCAATCCAGAGACACTTTTTCAAAACCAGACAATACCGAACAAAACTAAATGCAATTTAAGGCCTAGAAAGGCTAAAGACAATTGAAACACTTTTCTTTTCGTGTTTCCTTTTTATGTGATATTGACCATCTAATTAGGTTGCAGGGTCATGGTAAGTGTCTTAGTTAGTGACCCGAGTCGTGACTCTAGGTCTGCGGGACTTGCAGTGTCAGTGTCCACTTGACAGGGCTATATAGCCTTCGTCGGCCCTAGCGCGCAGCGGTTGCGCGCAGCGGGGCGCCGTAGACAGCGCCGAAGACAAGCCAAAGACCTGCCCGTCTGCACCCGTCCGCGACAGGACGGGGCTAGGGGCGGGAGGGCACGGCGACCCTCTCTGTCCTCATGGAGACCCCCGGCACTAAGCGGCTTACATACACTCCACAGCTATTGTTTGCCTTACATAATCACCTATCGGCTGCTTGTAATGTAAAGATCGGAACCCACGTAGAAGGACCATTTGCGTGCATAACATGCCGGACACAGTTTTGCCTCGATGTAGAGGAAACTGGTCAAGAACGAGACCCAGCCGCTAGGCTAATTACAATGCATAACATTGTCCCTGGAACTATCAGAAAGGACGTTCCCCCTTTGGGAAGTAAAAACCTGCTCTGTAATATAAGATCACTTGTAAAGCATGCCACTCAGGTTTGGGACCTGATAGTTACAGAGAAACCAGACCTATGTTTCCTAACAGAAACTTGGCTTAAGCCCCACCTAGTCCCAGCAATTACACTGGGCATCCCGATGGGATATAAAATAATCAGATTGGATCGCCCTATTAAAACAGGAGGGGGGGTGGCAATCGTTTATAGAGAGGAACTAAACATTATTACTCTGGAGGAAATGAGCACCCCACAGATGGAACTATTAATTTTTAAACTTAGTTCCACATCTAGGGAACAGAGAAAGGGCGCATTGGTATATCGCCCTCCAGGCCCGAGTGGGAATTTTTCCATTTCCCTTATAGAGGCCCTGACACCATTTGTAGAGGAAAATCAGAACTTCCTGTTAGTAGGGGACTTTAACATGCACGGGGAGTTAGAACAATGCACGGAGGTCAGAACCCTCCTAACGGATCTTGACTCCTTAGGTCTCAAAAAGATTAATTATGGACCTACACATGATGCAGGCCATACTTTGGACCTAGTGTTTTCTAACTCACCCCTAACTACATGTACAGTATCCACTCAGGTAGAATGGACAGACCATTTTATACTAAAATTCTACACTGATGCCATGGATAAGCCACGTATGTAGACCACCCTGGCCACTAAAAGAAGACCCTGGCATAAACTAACAGTGGATACCTTTCGAGAGGTATATAAAGCCCCCCTGCTTAATGAGCATTCTGGAGATATGACCACTGAGCTCCAGCGGTTTGAAAAAACAATTAGTGAAGCAATACATTCTACCATCCCGCTGAAAACATACAAACCCCGCAATGCAGACAGACAAGAAATATGGTTTTCCGAAGACTTGAGACTACTGAAACAAAAAACTAGGAAATTGGAAAAAGCATGGAGACATTCCCGTAGGCTGGATGATAAAGAACACTATAAAACCGCTTTTAGGGCATACCATAAAGCCATCAGGGCAGCTCGGAAAACCCACATTGCAACACAATTAACAGAGGCTGGGAAAGACTCCAAAGTGCTGTATAAAATCTTACAAACATTTACTAGACCAGCAGCATGTGAGACCATAGAGGTTGCATCCCAAGATTTATGTGAGAAGATTGCACTATTCTTCATGAACAAGATTGATACAATCTATGAAAGGATAGTAGCCTCGAAGGTTAGTGAGGTAGCTGAAATAAACCTTTCCCACAACAATAAACAACAGAAACCAAACTCCGACTGCCTTAAAAACTTCCCCCCTATTTCTTTAGAAGAGGTTACTGCATTAATCACTGAGATTAAGAGAGGCAGCCCTCAGGATACCATCCCAGCCCGCATTATGCCTATGCTGGCAGAAGTCCTTGGCCCAGGAATTCAACAGCTAATCAATCTATCTCTTAGTACCGGAGAAGTCCCGAGAGACTGGAAAAGGGCGATAGTGAGACCATTGAGGAAGAATACCGCTATTCCCTGGACTGAATTTACCAACTTAAGACCTATCTCTCTTCTCCCCTTTATGGGCAAAATCATAGAGAAATTTGTCAATAGACACTTGTCAAAATACATCGAAGAGACAAATGGACTGGACCCCTCCCAATCGGGTTTCAGGCCAAGACACAGCACCGAGACCACCTTGCTGTCAGTCGCAGACGATCTACACATGTTCCAGGATAAAGGCCATTCTGTTATCCTGGTTCTGTTGGATCTGTCTGCGGCGTTTGACACCGTGTCACACGAGATCATGACCTCCAGGCTTGTTAACATCGGCTTGGAAGACAGGGCTCTGGCCTGGTTGAGGAGTTTCTTGACAGATCGCACCCAAACAGTCACCTTGGGTGCTTATCGGTCAGAGGAGTTGGGAATCTCGAAGGGGGTGCCACAGGGCTCTTGTTTAAGCCCTACCCTTTTTAACATCTATGTGGCCCCCCTAGCGAACATCATGAGATCCCATGGGTTTATCCCTGTGTCATATGCGGATGATACCCAACTCCTCTATCCTTTCAAATCCCTCACGGATGAGGTCAGGAATTCCTTTTCCCTGGGGATGAAGGCAGTGGCCCACTGGATGGCATCTAACCTCCTGCAATGTAATGTTGCTAAGACGGAGGTGATGCTGTTCGGTGAAGCCAAAATCCTGTGGTCCCCTGACTGGTGGCCGCAGGATCTTGGCCCAGTCCCAGAGCCCAAGCAGGTGGTTAAGAACCTAGGTGTTCGCCTTGACCAGGAACTTTCTCTCAAGCAACATGCCAACCAAGTGGTGGGGTCTTGTTTCCACATCATTGGGATGTTGCGGAAAGTATTCCCTCTGCTTCCGGATTCAACCAGGAAAACCCTAGTACAGGCCTTAGTGCTGAGTCGCTTAGACTACTGCAGTGGGTTGCTCCTTTCAGCTAACGAGGGAGTAATCTCTAGATTGCAGGTAGTCCAAAACACCGCGGCTCGCCTTGTTCTCAATCAGCCCCCCCGAATCCCCTCTAAACCCCTTCTGACCACCCTGCATTGGCTCTCCATCAAACAGAGGGTGAAGTTTAAGGCATGTTGTATCATACACAAGTGTCTTCAGAGGAAAGGCCCTATGTATCTGTCTAATAAATTCTCTCTCTATGTACCCTCGCGTTCCCTGAGATCCAGTGAACAGGCCTTGCTGCGGGTTCCCAGAGCAAAAAAGGCAAGACAGGGCGACAGAGCACTGTCTGTTGCTGGTCCAACGCTGTGGAATACCCTCCCAATTTCCTTGAGACTCTGTAAGGAGCATTTTCCCTTCAGGAGACAGTTAAAAACCTTTTTATTTCAAAACTAATATGTCACACTGTCAGCACTAACTATTTGCAATGAGGCCGCCAAAGGCGCGGAGATACTCCTTCGGGAGTGATCCTAGCGCGATACAAACCCGCAAATAAATAAATAAATAAATAAGGCATCTCACGCTATGAGAATACGAGTGGAAATCAATACTACTAGAAGCCCATCATAAAGGTAAACTGAGGCTTACGAGTAGATAGAAACAAACTGAAAAGTCATAAAGTAGAAACAAAAAGCGTAACACAATAGAAGCCAAGACGCTTCCAAACTCACGCGACCCTCCGGGTAAGAAGGAAAACGCTAACTCCTCGGACGCCCGTCACCGTGACCCGGAACGAGAACCACAACAAGCTTGCTAAACGCGAAGTGTTTCCTATGCGTCTTGGGCGGGGTTAAATAATAACATCATGCCAATGCGCATGCACTAACCTTGCACATGCGTATATCGTATCACAGTCTCCTTTTGCCAACCATTGCCAACCCCGAGTGGATGAGCAATGGCCGATATTATAAACAACAGTCGGCGCTAGTACCTTGGGTTATGTAGGAACGGAGGCACAAGCATGACACATTACAGCCCTCTTAAAGATGGTCCCTTCTTATGCAACGCACTTCTCTGTCACAGACCTGAAGAATGCTTTTTTCAGCATTCCCATACATCCTGACAGCAGACATTTTTTTGGTTTCTCCCTTGGTGGGCGGAGCTTTAGATTCTGCCGCGCCCCTCAAGGTTTCACCGAGAGCCCCAGTATCTATAGTCAAGCCCTAAAAAGTCAACTAGATTCCTTGGAACTCCCTGATAATTCCACACTATTACAATATGTAGATGACCTCCTCATTGCTGCAAATTCTACCCCAGCATGTAAAGAAGCTACTCTCTGTTTGTTACGCCACCTTGCCCTCCATAATCACAAAGTCTCTTTGAAAAAGCTTCAGTTTTGTCAAGAGAAGGTGACCTATTTAGGTCATCTCCTCTCGAATGAGAGAAGGCAACTCACCGCTGATCGTGTAGCCATTATCAATGCTATGACAGCCCCACAAACACAGAAGAAGGTGCGAGCCTTCATAGGCCTAACCTCATACTGTAGACAGTGGATTTCCAATTTTTCGGCCATGGTCAAACCTCTTCTTGCCCTCACCACTAAAGACATATCAGACAGTTTCTTTCCATGGTCTAGAGAGCATGCACAGGCCTTCCAAGATTTGAAAAAGGCTCTGTGTACTGCTCCAGTCCTCGGTACTCCTGATTATAACAAACATTTTTTTCTTTTTGTACATGAGACAGACGGCTGTGCATGCGCTGTCTTAAGCCAGATGTTCGGAGGTCACCATCGGCCATGTGCCTATTTTTCAGTCACCTTAGATCCTGTTGCAAGGGCTCTCCCAGGATGCGTATGGGCGACCACTGCGGCCGCCCTCATGGTCCATCAGAGTGCGGGGATCGCCATGAACTCCCCCCTGACTCTGATGGTCCCCCATTCTGTAGATCCTTAATAACAGCAAGACACAGTACCTCACTAGCGCACGACTCTCAGGATATGAACTGACACTCTTTTCCAGCAACATCAACATCAAAAGATGCACTGTACTAAACCTCGCCACATTACTCCCACTGGATACTCAGGATGCACGCTTAGACCCACATGACTGCATATTAAGGACAGAGGAAGAGACGAAGGAACGGGCTGACTTACAGGATACCCTGATAGCAGAAACAGAAGGTACACTGTATGTAGACGGATCATGTCTCAGAGGGCCAGATGGTAACACCTCAGCTGCCTACGCTCTCACGACATTAGGGCGAGTCGTAGAAACAGCTCAGGTTCCGCAGTGCTCTGCTCAGGCAGCAGAATTAGTGGCCCTCACTAGAGCTTGTTAGTTAAGCAAAGGGATGATGGTAAATATTTATACTGACAGCCAATATTCCTTCGGGTGGCCCACAACTTCGGGAGGATATGGAAAGAAAGGAATTTCCTTAGTTTCCATGGGACCAAGATTCAACATGGCCCCCTAATTCACTGATTGTTAGACTCCCTGACACTCTCCAGAAAGGTGCCATTATGAAATGTAAGGCCCATAAGAAAGTGACAGATAATGTTGGGAAAGGCAATGCCCTGGCTGACCAGACGTATTATTTACTACAAGGGGTGGTGATGGACAGAGTCTCTGAATTAAGCAGAATACTCTCACCCAGTCAAGAGATCAGGGCTAGATCCAACACCGTTTTTTAGCTCATTGCACCATCCCAGTTTCAGAACCTGGCTGTATGCAAATTAGTCTGTCCCTGGCCCAGTGCATCATGGGAACAGGGCAGACCAGACTATAAAAGCCAATTCTTACACTGGGAAGGAAACACTTGAATCCTGATGGTGCAATGAGCAAGGGATCATATCTGAGTATACCCTTCCACGCTTAGGGTGGACAAAATTATTTACTACAAGGGGTGGTGATGGACAGAGTCTCTGAATTAAGCAGAATACTCTCACCCAGTCAAGAGATCAGGGCTAGATCCAACACCGTTTTTTAGCTCATTGCACCATCCCAGTTTCAGAACCTGGCTGTATGCAAATTAGTCTGTCCCTGGCCCAGTGCATCATGGGAACAGGGCAGAACAGACTACAAAAGCCAATTCTTACACTGGGAAGGAAACAACTGGCCAGACGGCCAGACAAACAGCTCTTAGAAAAAGGGAAGGGATGTATGTAGGAGGTCCCGCTAGGTGGGTGGCAGACGAGGGCATGGTTGAAAACACAGTAAAGAGTGTGATTGATATTCAGTCCCATACTACTCCTGAGGAACTAAGGGTGTGGAAGGAGCAATTAGCAAAGAAGGGAATTGATGGTTGTTGGGTCCGTCCGACTAGGGAAAGACAATGGATGTTACCTGACAGTCACGTGCTACCAGTAGTTACTGGCTTGGTAGTTCGGACTGGACTGTTCCCATGAGGCACAGGGTAAGAGCTGATTTGCATATAGCCAGTGTCTAACCCAGGGTGGTGTGGAGTGCAAAAAAACGATGGATTTAGGCCCAGATCCTTGTACTGGGGTGAATGTATGACATTGTTCTACATGCTGTCCATCAACTGTTTTTTTTGCAATTTCACCCCGAGTGGGCTGGGGATGCTCAGACGTGAGTCCCAGGCTCTCCACACCACTGGAGTCAAGCTATCCAGGCTGATGAAGGCTGAAGAAACCGGTCCTTGGATGCTTGATTCCGGTCTGGGAAAGACATGGCTTGGTAGTTCGGACTGGACTGTTCCCATGAGGCACAGGGTCAGAGCTGATTTGCATATAGCCAGTGTCTAACCCAGGGTGGTGTGGAGTGCAAAAAAATGATGGATTTAGGCCCAGATCCTTGTACTGGGGTGAATGTATGACATTGTTCTACATTCTGTCCATCAACTGTGTTTTTTGCAATTTCACCAGTAGTTACGATGGCCCATGGTCCTGCTCACATTAGTGCAAAAGGGATATGTAAACTGTTGGAACCTACCTGATATAACTCTAAGATACCAGCATATGCTAACAAACTGGTTAAAACATGATTTGCCTAATGTATAACCCAGGAAAAGGCACAGTTACTCCTAAGGGAGGATTCTCTCCTCCTACCTTCCCTTTTGAAGTCCTCCAAATGGATTACATCCAGATGGACCGATGTAACAATTTAAAGTATGTCCTAGTGGCGGTCTGTACCTTCAGTCGATGGGTGGAGGCCTACCCCGTCAAAGACTGCACTGCTATCACTACCACCGAAGTACTATTAAAAAAGTACCTCCCACGATTCGGTTTGCCCCGCTTGGTCTGGACTGACAACGGGACTCACTTTACGGCTCAAATTATGGAATATGTCTGTACAGCATTGGGCATAAAACAAAAAATTCATGAAGCTACCACCCCCAGTCAGCAGGTCTAGTGGAGGTGTAAAATGGCATCCTAAAAACTAAAATGGCCAAAATAGTAGCAGAGACAGGTATCACTTGGGTTGATGCTCTGCCCCTGTGCCCTACTGTCCACAAGAACAATGGCCCACACCATTATCGGCCTGTCTCCCCATGAAACTGTGTTCGGGAGGCCTGCCAATGTATGGGGTGTCCCGCGGCCTAAGAAACTGTCTTACGTTGAATATCCTGTATTAACTGATTATCTGTACAGTCTGACTAATACCTTTCGTACTCTTTATCACCAGGTACATGAGGCCTTACCTGACAAAAGCGAGGGCCCAGGACACGTTATCCAACCTGGTGACTGGGTCCTGATCTGGAATTTTCAACGGATTAAGAGCCTTGAGCCCCGCTGGACACAGCCCTGTCAGGTGTTACTAGCCACCCGCACCGCCGTGAAAGTAGAAGGTCAGAAGAATTGGGTGCCTTCATCACACTGCATGCGTGTGCCTCTGCCCCTCCCCTATGATCAGTGGGTGAGGGAAGGACTGGGAGACTCAGAAACAGAAACAGTCCCGACGTTTGTCCCATTCAGCGATGCCAGACTGCATTCTACATCTACGGAAGCAGAAAGTGACAGCATACTGAAAGGAAGGGTGGAACCCTCCCTTAACTCTGCTCAACCAAGAACAATTGTTTCCCAACCAAACTGTCCCTACATCCGACCGATGCAACTTGCGCCCCCGAGGGAAGGCTTGCCCTTGACTTCGCCAAGTACCTATAGGCTGTATGGCTGTGATCTTCCCCGGTTGAGAGTAGTGCTGGTGTGTCAGACTAAGGTAAGCCATAAGGTCCCTTGGCACCTGCGCCCAGTGAAGCAACCACCAATCACAGACAGCCACTAGAGGTCCCTGGCTTAGCACAATGGGCGCCGTGCAAAACACCCGAATCCAGAAACAAGATGTCAGCCTGTGATATAGTAAATGCTTCATGGTCACCATGGTGACGCTGTTTGTCTCCCTCATCCTGTCTATCCTTGGTTGGCTGTTACTAATCTACCATCCTGTTACTTCACCAACTCCTACCCCGACTCCTGCAGAACACCAGTATTACATGTTACCAGCCCACGACTTACCCCACCGTGCAGAATTCTTCAACAAAACCTTCACCAAATGTTGCATCATCACCAGCTGATCATGAACACTTCCAACTGCTGGGTGTGTGGACTGATGCCGCATTCCATGATACACCCTGTCCCATTCTTTCCCTACCCCTTTTCCATCTCTGGGTCTTGTCTTGCATGGTGGATGTTGATACTGGAGGCCTACACTGTCAATGGTACTGCCAATTCTGCCCTTGGACAATGTGTGTCCAGACCTTCAAGCCTCCACCCTCTAACATTCACAACACCAATATGATGATGATGCTCCAACAAGAAACGGATGGCCTTATGAACATTTACATTTCCTAAAGTATTTGCCACTCAATGGCAAAAGGAGGGGCTGAGGAAAAGTGTTCTACTGATCGGCATCATTTGTACCGGGACTCCATTGCTTTCTCATTGCCATCTCATGTCACACACTTCCATACGACCCACCTGGTCGTTTCTGCTGATGCCTGAGGAAAATCTAACTAACACAACAACAGCCATCTTGCAGCCTGCATTTCTGCCCAGGAACTGTCACACACTCAACACCCCCTGTTCTCTGCAGTTCACCAGAGAGCCACAAGACACTCACACCCGGAGTAAATGATTTATTTTCCATCTCCTGCTCCCAGCCTGATAAACATCCTTGACACCGTGATCAGGTTATCTGGACAATCGTCTGACTGCTGGACCTTGATCAGGGTGATTAAACAATGACTTGAAAGACTGGGCTTTGATCAAGCCGAGTGAACAATGACCTGAAAGACTAAGCCTTGATCAAAGCAGAGTGAACAATGATTTGTGTACCAAGCCTTGACCAGGTCACCATCTACAAACATGGTCTGGATCTGGTTATCAACTGTAAACACTGCCCTGATTAAACAATGAACTAACAGCCAACAGACTGGGATGAAAAAAGTATAAAAGGCTTGTAAGCTGCAGAGTGAAGCAGCAGCCTCCTCTGTCTTGTCTCGCTTGGGACTGTGTTCCATAGCCCGGGCTATTAAATAAATCTGGGTTCCTCCTGCAGACGAAGGTTCCTGTGTCTCCTTTTACTAAGTATGGAAGGTATGGAAGACTTGGGCGGTTTCCCCGTCGCCGAGACCCAGTAAGTGGGTTATTCTGGTTCTTCATGGGTCATGGTGATACTGATCCCGATATCTTTTATAAAAATCAAGTGGGAGACCATCATTTTAGAGTCTTTTACCAGCTGCTAGTTGTAGAACCAAATTGATCTCAACTTGTGAGACCCGTAATTCTTTTTCTGCCTTTTGATCCTGGGACCATTTCTTCTAATTGGCAGTTCTCATCTAGGCATCAAGGACTCTTTACAAAGTGACAGGCGCCTGCCCCCAACAGAAATGGCAGATTGACATCTGGGTGTCCTAATAAAAAAGCGATGACATACTGTTTGTAAGTCTATTTCTGTCTCCTCTGTCCACCTAAACGGAATCCTTTTTTGTAATATATGATGAATAGGCTGTACAATGGATGAAAAAGCTTAAACAAACCACCTGTAAAAATGTGCAAAGCCTAATAAACTCTGTTAAGCCTGTGCCTTTGATGGAACTGGCAGTTGGCTGAGAAGTAGCTAAGACTTTGCAGTTGTTGGAATTCCTATTGAATCACTGATGTGGTCCCATAAATATATCTAATTTAGTATTAAATAAACATTTTGCAAGTTTTGAGAATACATGATGGTACGTTCGCCACGGAAAGCAACCTTTACATGAGTATCATGCTCCTCCTTCAAACCCAAATAGATGAGGATATTGTGTATATCAAGTATACAAAAGAGATCTAAATATATTCACTGCATATAATACTTGAAATAGTAGATGTATGATTGGTCATTGAAGAGTGTGACCTGATACTCAAAAAGACCTAATATTCTACTGAACGCAGTTTTTGGTTAATCGACTGTCAGACTCTGACTAGGTTGTATGCACTCCAGAGGTTCTGTTCTATATAGCTCGACATTGGCCCAAAGGCATCAGAGAACTTTACATGAGCAGCAATTTACATTACTCAAGGTCAGATTTGTTTTTTGGGCTTGGGGAGATCGGATTACCCTAAAATAACTGGAATTTGAGGCAAAGTCAGGACTTGACTCTGGTTCTCCAGTTACAAAGTTAGCTCAGGTCATTAGGACACATCTCTTTTCAACTCACTCCTGAACTCTTGATAGAAGAGAGACACCTCCTCATTTCTAGCCACACTGTTTCTATGACCACCCTATTGAAGATGGTAATATAGTTAACAGACCCCTTGATCATTGACATAATGTCAATAGTTCTTCGTCTATAAATAAAATGTGCATTTTTCGATCAAACATTTTCTTCATCTCTGTTAAGAATGTCCCAAAGTTATACAACATTAGTTCATTTCATTTTTTTTTATTGGAATTGACTGATTAGAAGCTTAATATGATAACACAAAAACCTACATAAACTTCATGTAAGGGACAAGATTAATAGCCAACAAGTACCATCAGGGGGAGTTCAAAAGAACTTTCAAGAGGGAGTCAAAAGGGCATAAAACTGTCAAGAGGTGAATGGATGGGACCTGAGCAGTCCTCCCAGAGGATTTGACATGGTGAGATAGTCAGACACCCAGGAGGGCCGATCCATCCTATGGGACAGACGCCTGGCACCAGGTGTCTGCGGCAATGTCAGTTACCCACCGGGCCAATCTCAGGCCAATCTCAGGCTCGTCTCATCTGCTCTGTTGGAGAGGTGGAGCAGGAGAATGTGTGATGGGACCTGGAACATGGAGAAATATGCCTAGACTAGGTAAAGTCAAAGGAAACTCTGGTGGGGGTCTGTAGCGCTTAACATACAGATCGACCAGCCAATCTGGGCACAGTGGTGAAAAGCTAATCGAAGCATCTAGTAGCTGGCCCCTTCTGAAGTTTCCAGCAGAATAGCTGGCTGTCGGAAATCCCAATTTTATCTGGTAAAACAAATGATTAGAGGTCTTGGGCCCAAATGGATCTCAACTTGTTCTCAAACTTTAAATGGATATGGATAAGAAGGTAAACAGTCAAAATATCGACTACAAAATATCGAATGGACATAATATCGAGTTTTAAATATAGATTGGACAAAATATCGACTGGACAGAATATAGACATCAAAAATATCGTTTTTAAGGTAAGTAATGTAATATCGAATGTTAAAAATATAGACAGTTAAAATATCGAAGTATATATTATAGGTTATTAAAATGTTCGAATTTTTAATAATATCTAATTTTTTATAGTGTTTTTTATGTTATTATATGTGTGAAAAGTGTGTATTTATGTTATAATTTATTTTAATTAATGACATTTGTTTTTTACATTTTTGCGTAATTTCATTCTGTAGCGGGTTGTGGGTTTATAGGGGAATAGGGTGGGAAGTAATTTAATTATAATTAACTAAATATGTACATTTATTTATTGGTATTACTTTTTAATTAATTGTTAATTAGTTTATATTTGGTAATTAATTACATTTTAATTGGCAATTAATTTTAAATAATTGATTAATTGTTAATTATGTTAATTTTACTAATTTATTTTCTGTAGCGTGTTGTGGGTGTATAGGGGAATAGGGTGGGAAGTAATTTAATTATAATTAATTAAATATGTAAATGTATTTATTGGTATTCATTTTAATTAATTGTTAATTAATTTATATTTGGTGATTAATTAAATTTTAATTGGCAATTAATTTTAATTAATTGATTAATTGCTAATTATGTTAATTTTACTAATTTATTTTCTTTAGCGGGTTTATAGGGAAATAGGGTTGGAAATTATTTATTTATAATTAATTAAATCAATTTATTTCATTGTATTTAATTAGAATTATTTGTGAATTAATTTTTAAATGTTAAAATATTAATTGTTAATTTGTAATTAATTTGTATTAATAGGTAAATAATTGTACTAATCATTTTTAATTTGTAATTTTAATTGATTAATTATTATATTATATTAAATTTGTAATTACTTATAATTAATTTTTTATAGATAATAATTTATATTTATAGAAATAATATATGAAGTATTTAATTTCACTACTATTGCACTCTCTGGAGTGGGAATAGTCATTTTTACCACTATGCTATCCAACGCTTTCCCTACTGTTGCACTCATTGGAGTGGGAATAGTAATTTTTACCCCTACACTATCCAACGCTTTCCCTACTGTTGCACTCACTGGAGTGGCAATAGTAATTTTAACCCCTACGCTATCCAACGCTTTCCCTACTGTTGCACTCTTTTGAGTTGGAATAGTAATTTTTACCCCTACGCTATCCAACGCTTTCCCTACTGTTGCACCCACTGGAGTGGGAATATTAATTTTTACCCCTACGCTATCCAACGCTTTCCCTACTGTTGCACTCACTGGAGTGGGAATAGTAATTTTAACCCCTACGCTATCCAACGCTTTCCCTACTGTTGCACTCTTTGGAGTTGGGATAGTAATTTTTACCCCTACGCTATCCAACGCTTTCCCTACTGTTGCACCCACTGGAGTGGGAATAGTAATTTTTACCCCACACTATCCAACGCTTTCCCTACTGTTGCACTCTTTGGAGTTGGAATAGTAATTTTTACCCCTACGCTATCCAACGCTTTCCCTACTGTTGCACCCACTGGAGTGGGAATAGTAAATGTTACCCCTACACTATCCAATGCTTTCCCTACTGTTGCACCCACTGGAGTGGGAATAGTAATTTTTACCCCTACGCTATCCAACGCTTTCTCTACTGTTGCACCCACTGGAGTGGGAATAGTAATTTAAACCCTACGCTATCCAATGCTTTCCCTAATGTTGCACCCACTGGAGTGGGAATAGTAATTTTAACCCCTATGCTATCCAACGCTTTCCCTACTGTTGCACCCACTGGAGTGGGAATAGTGATTTTTACCCCTACGCTATCCAACGCTTTCTCTACTGTTGCACTCACTGGAGTGGGAATAGTAATGTTTACCCCTACGCTATCCAACGCTTTCTCTACTGTTGCACTCTTTGGAGTGGGAATAGTAATTTTAACCCCTACGCTATCCAACGCTTTCCCTACTGTTGCACTATTTGGAGTGGGAATAGTAATTTTTACCCCTATGCTATTCAACGCTTTCCCTACTGTTGCACTCCCTGGAGTGGGAATAGTAATTTGAACCCCTACGCTATCCAACGCTTTCCCTACTGTTGCACTATTTGGAGTGGGAATAGTAATTTTTAGCCCTACGCTATCCAACGCTTTCCCTACTGTTGCACTCTTTGGAGTTGGAATAGTAATTTTTACCCCTACACTATCCAACGCTTTCCCCACTATTGCACCCACTGGAGTGGGAATAGTAATTTTTACCTCTACGCTATCCAACGCTTTCCCTACTGTTGCACTCACTGGAGTGGGAATGCTTTATTACTTACCGGTAATCCTCATTACACCTGGTCCCGTTGTCCTCGGCCCATTCATTACTTATGGAGATTACCATCTCCCGACAGAAAAAAAGAAACAAGAGGCATGCTGGGATATCACTACTGCCCCTCCCCCCGGGAGTATAAAGGTAGTACTCACCCAGCAGCCCTCCTGTAAGAACAAGCCCAGACAGGAAGGCCGGCCGCCCGGGAGGGAGGGAGGGGCGTATGAATGGGCCGAGGACAACGGGACCAGGTGTAATGAGGATTACCGGTAAGTAATAAAGCATTACCCCCAGGTCCCTTATGTCCTCGGCCCATTCATTACTTATGGAGAAATACCAAAGCAGAAAAAGCCGGCCTTCCCAAACCAAACAGAAGCCAACCCGGAAACCACACCAAGGCAGCAACCGCAGGAAGAAAAGGAAGAACCGGGGAAAAAACAGGCAGAGCCCCCGACAAGAGAGGGCCCCCACCAGCCCAGCACACACCCAACAAAACCAAGGGAGCATAGCCAGACGACCAGACCGGCCACCACAGAGGCCAACCAGCCCACCGCAGGAACACCCCACAGCCAACCAGCGACAGGGAGAACACAGACACCCAAGCCACCACAGGCAAGAGGACAACAGCAGAAGAGAGGCCAAACAAAGAGAAAGGCCAAGAGCCACCAGGCCAACAAGCCAGAAACGGGCAGAAGAAGACAACCCTGGCAAGAACAGGCAGGAGACAAGCGGACCAGAGAAACCAAAGGTCCAACAAAACCAACCCCGGGAAGAACAGCGGAAGCCCACCAGCACCCAACCCGAAAGGCAAGAACGAGCCCACGGACCGAGAAAGAGAGAAAACCCAGGCACCAGGGAACGAAGAGCAAACCCCAGGAAGCCAAGCCACCAGGTCCCTCAAGACGGGGACACAAGGCAAAGGGAACCAGCACCTCCAGGAAACCCGAGCAGGAAGAACCAACAAGGGCAACCAACCAGGACAAAGAGACCCGGAAAAAGAGGAAAAGGGAACCGAAGGAACCCCAGGAACCCCAAAACAGAACCCCAGCCAAAGCGGAGGAAACGGGAGCAGGAAGCAACAGCCCGAAGAAGGCAAACCCGAACACCAAAGCAGGAGTGCAACCGAACGGACCAAGAACCCGGAGGACCCAAGACGACAGCAAGGGAACCACGAAGGACACAACAACCACAGCCAAGCCAAAACAGGCAGGCCAGGCACAAAGACCCCAAACAGCCCCAGCAAGGGACCGGGGCAGAAACCCAGAGGCCAGAGAGACCGAGGCAAAACAACCCCAGAGGACCACACAGAAGCAACCGCAGCCAGGGAGGAAAGCACAAGCAAACCACACCCCACAGCCCGGCAAGACCCAAGGCAGGGCACGCACAGGGGACGAACCCCGCACTGCGAAAAGCCGCAACCGAGGATACAGACAGGAAGCCAAAGCCGAAGCCAAAAGCAACCCGCAGAACCAACCCAAAACAAGGGAAGGAGAAAGAAGGAAGGACCCCAACAGAGCACAGGCCCGAGAACCAACAGCCCCGAAGAAGCCCCCAACGAACCCAAGAATAGGACAGAAGGGAAAACCAGAAGGCAACAGCGTGGCGTCCAGAAACAAGAAGCAGACCGGAACACCCCACACCCAGAAGGAACCGGAACCCAACGACACAGGGACCAGCCCACCCACAGGCAGACAGGGCACCCGCAAAGAAGTGCCAAGCCACCCAAGAAACGCCTAGAAGAGACCCAATCAGGCAGCCCAGGACCGCAGAAAGAGCCCAACCAAGCAACCCCGAGCAGGACTCACAAACAGAAAAAGCAGACCAGCCCAGAACAGGAGCCAACAGGGAGGAAGCCCAAGGCAACAGGCCACCACAGAAAGCCACTGCAGAAGGACAAGCAGAAGCAAACGCAGGCCACAGCAAACAGCGCAGTGCGCCTCCCACACGGCCAAGCAACGGGGAGACTCGCACAGCGACCCCGAAGAAACGGGGAGGCGGCGCACCCGCCAAAAAGGGCAGAGAAACTGGAACACCGGCCAGGAGGAAGCCACGCCGCCCAGCAAGCCCAGCAGGCCGGGAGGCAGACCCAGCAGACACCCGGCGAGAGAAAAAACCATAGGCCCAGGAGAGGCAACAACAACGGCCACCCCGCACCACCACCAAAACCTGAAGAGGCAGGGAGGAAAACCGAAGGAAGAAGCCAACTGCACCCCCAGCCCCAGGCGGCCAGGCAGAAACCAACCAGGCCCGACCAAGCACAACCACCTAGCAGACAGCAGAGCGCGGGAACACCACACCAACCCTGAGAACAGGAGGCAAGACAGGACCCGGCAGCCGCCAGGAGGCCACAGTCAGGCAACACAGCAGACACAGGAGGGGATGCCAGGAAACAGCAGAACCCAGCAAAGGGAAGGCCACAGCACCAGAAGGACTCAAGCAGGCCCCCACCACGCACCACGCCCGACAACAGGCGCAGGCCGGGAGAAACAGAGCAGCCAGACCCAAGGCAGCCCAAGCCACCCAAGCAGAGGCAGAGGGAACAGGACCAGGAACCAGGCGCCCCAAAAGACGGCCTACCACACAGAGGCCAGAAAGGGAAGAACCAGGACCCCCAAGCAGGGCAGAGGCCACAACAGCCAGCCCGCAGTGGAGGCAAGGCCACCGAAGAAGAACAGCACGGCAGGCCAACCCGAACGAGGGGAGCCCACAGGACCCCCACCGCGCAGCGGCCCAAGAAGCAGGAACAACGACCCACCATCAGACGGGGCAGAGAGCCGGAAGCAGAAGGCAACCCAATCAGGCCGCCGCAGCAGAAAGAAGCGACTCCACACCCGAGCACCAGAGGGCAAGGCGCAAGCAAGCAGGCAGGAAACCCCAACCACACAGGGAACCCACGAGCAAGCAAAAGCAGGAGGAGCGAAAAGAACCAGCCATCACAGAGGCGACCGGAACCCAAGCCAGCCCGAGGCAGGCCAGAAAAAGAAAGGGCAAAAGACCCCCAGAGGCGCCAAGAGCAGGGGAACCCCCCGAAGAAGAGAACCAAGGGAACAGACCCACGGAACGCCCACCACCGGAGAACCGGGGCCAGCCCAAGGCAGCGCGGACCCCAGAAACAGCAGCAGCAGGAAACCCCAAAAGGGAATGCAGCACAGAGCCCGCAAGCAAGCCCCGACACCAAACAGAGGCGCAAAACCGCCAGAGCGGAGGCCAACCAGAAATGGCTCCGGCCGGAGGCCAGAAAGCAAGCAGCGCGGAACCCCGAGACAGCAGCAACAGAGAACCCAACACCAAAGGCGCAGGAGACAAAAAGGCGCAAAGGGAGGAGAGCAGGCCCCCAGGACGCAGCCCAGCCAGCCCCAAGAGGACCAATACCACACAAAAAACCACACAGGAACAAACCGGAGGCGGGGAAGCAGCACCACCCCCCCCCCCCGAAAAGGCGACAGCACAACAGAGGGCAGAGGAGGGGAAGAAACCCCGCAGCGCCACCAGACCAGAAACACAGAAGCACAGACCGGCAACAGAGGAAACAGAGCGCAATACAGAAGCACAAGGCAAGGCACACACGAAGCGTCCCCTCCGTAGCAAGGACCCCGCAGGAGCCAGAACATGCGCCCCGCACAGACCCACACGCCCCACCAGGCAAAGGGGAGAGAACAGGCCAGCCGCCACTCAGACGAAGAAGGAGCCAGGGGAAAACAAAGCGAGCGGGCAACAGAGCGCGACACAACACACGATAAAAACAGTGAGGGACTGCTCCGGGAGAGGAAGCGAGGCACCCAGAAACACAGGAATCGACCCAGACGCGAAACCCGGCACCACCCTGCCCGAGTCGAGCCGGCATGACACCCCCACAGGCAGAGAAGACAGCCACCACCGCAAAGGAGAGCCACCGCAAAAATGCACAAGGGGAAGAGAAGCCAAGCCGAATCAAGCAAGCAACCCCCGCAAGAAAGAAGCCCCCCATGACAGCCCCCGACAACACCTGGAGGGACCGAGGACAGGCTACACAACCGAGAAACCCGGCCAGCACAGGAACCGCACCCGCGGCCAAGGTGCCACCCCTGCCAAATGCGCACGCATGAAGGCCCGGAAACAGCCCCCGGCAACCCCAGGATGCACCGAGGACAGGACACGCCACGGCCATACGCAAAAACATACAGGCATCGGGCACACACAAGGGGATGTAGCTCAGTGGCAGAGCGCATGCATGCATGAGGCCCCGGGTTCAATCCCCGGCATCCCCAGACAAATGCCATGCAGAACCCAGAGTTTGGCCACGAACGAAACCCCGGGCACAGCCCCCTCAACACAACCAGGAGGCACCAAGACCAAAACACTCCCAGAAGGTCGAGAATGTGAAGCAGCAACCAGCGGCAGCGGGGGCCAACACACCACAAGACCCCCACCGCCAGGGCACAGGAAAAAGTGCAGCGCACACAGAGGGAGCATGAAAAACGGCAAGAAAACGAAATCCGCCAAGCGGGACTCACCCGGGGGAGGGGCCGCATCCAACCACAGCGCCCCCCCTCCCCTTGCCGCCATCCAGGATCCCGGAAGCCCTCACCATCATCACGGGCAGCAGGGAACCTGCAGGAGCCCCGGGGAAACCTGCTCGAAATCCACACAGCACAGGAAGACGAGCCTCCAGCAACCCGGAAGGAACCCTCGGGAGGCCGGCTCACCAGCCGCAAAGGGCCGCCAGAAACCTCAACAGAGGAAACAAAGAGCCGGCACAGCAACCAAGCCTCCCAGCAAGCCCAGCAGGCCAGGAGGCAAGGAACCAGGAACCCCAACCGCACAGCCAGGCAGCCGGAAGGGGTTAAACAGGAACAAAAGCCACTCAAGCCCAGCAGGAGCAGCACCAGCATCCAACATCAAAAACTGTCGAAGACAGAAAAAAAGAACAGGAGGGCTGCTGGGTGAGTACTACCTTTATACTCCCGGGGGGAGGGGCAGTAGTGAAATCCCAGCATGCCTCTTGTTTCTTTTTTTCTGTCAGGAGATGGTAATCTCCATAAGTAATGAATGGGCCGAGGACATAAGGGACCTGGGGGTAATAGTCATTTTTAACTCTACGCTAACCAACGCTTTCCCTACTGTTGCACTGTCTGGAGTGGGAATAGTATTTTTTACACTTCTGCTATTGTACGGTAATAATATTGGATATTATTTAATTATATTATGTTACTATATATATATGTTTTAACAAATATGATTGTAATTTTTTTTTATAACTTTATTAATTATTTAATTATTATAAGTTAATTTAAGTATTTTTATGTATATTTTAGTAATTAATTTTAACTATTAATTTAATTTAACACTGTTTTTAATAAAGTCAATATTTTAATTAACTATATTTTTGTAAACGATATTTTGGACTCGATATTTTTGTACTTACCTGTTTGTAGATACAAACTCGATATTCTGTCTGTCGATATTTTGGCATCGATATTTTTGCTAGTCGATATTATGTCCGTCGATATTATGTCAGTGATCCGGATAAGAAGCCCTGCTTATTAGTGTGGATTTGGGTATTGACTGTGAGTGTCTAGAGGGCCATTTTTAATAAGTAGAGCTGGCACTGTCGAGTGAACTGAATGCCAGGTTGATATACCCAATGCCGACACTCATCAGACCCCAGAAAAGGTGTTGGTTGATATAGACAGCAGGACAGTGACCATGGAAGTCGGAATCCACTTAGGCATGTTACAACTCACCTACTGAATCAAGTAGCCCTAAAAATGGATGGCGCTGGAGTGTCAGTCCCATAACGGGCCATCGCAGGTGAAGACAAATGCAGAGGCTAAGCCGTGATGAGTTTGAGAGCTGCTGCAATGCTCATCGAAGCCCGGGGATAGGACCCAGGTGTAGCCACCACATGTTCAGATCTTGGTTGTAGTAGCAAATATTCAAACAAGAACTTTGAAGAACCGAAATAGAGAAGGGTTCGATGTGAACAGCAGTTGAACATGGGTCCTTCGGTCGTGCTTGGGGTGAGAAACATACATAAACATTACAAATTAATAAACACAAGTGAATATCTCTGGCAATGAAAATCGGAGCTTAATGCGAAGAAATGCAACGAACATGCCTTGTAACGAATCAGGATCACAGAACACTATAAATTGTGTAGTTTCATAATCACATTTGTTGTTGCAGTGACTACATACATTTTCTTTTATTATTTTAAACTATCATTGAAAAATATATTTTTTAAATTTAAATCAAGGCCTTTGTGTTATTTGTTGGAAAATACACTCACCAAATATCAAAGAGGCAATTCAGCTAAATACCTATTCTGTATGACATGTGAGCGTGGAAATGCATTGAAGTAGACAGTCTGGTTAGTAATTTTCTTTAAATGTGAAACCTGTTAATCATGTGGTGTTAAAACATTGGACCTTTCTTGTAATTTGGTATACATTGTTAAGGAAACTATTGATAAAATCTAATGCTGGAATTTGGATGCAAGCATGGAAAAGGTTATGTGAATACTATTGTAGTTTAATATACTTTTTTTAAGTGCCTAATTTTTGTAGTATGAATTGCGTAATTTATAACTGGTTTTAAAGGTTTCAGCATGAACTCTATTGCTCTTTTTTAATATAACCTCAATGTTTTATAGGTTATGTTTTATACATTGCATGAATAAAATTGCATGTTGCTCAGAGCTAAAGAAGGATATTTGCTCATGACCTAGAATCCTGGAAAAGGTTCAATTCCCTTCTAGACTTTCAAAATCGCACAAAAACAGTTTAACAAGCTTTAATAGGTAAGGACACATGAATAAATAAAAAAAATAAAGGAGTCGTCATTTCAATTTGCTCTAGATCGATTAATGATTTCAATAAGGTTGGCTCATGTGCTTGGCACTGGAAGAGAAAACAGGGGCAAATCATTGGCTCATGTTTCAAGTATCAGTAATTCCATTCGATTTGCTCCAAGAGGGTGTTAACCAGATTTGCACTTCCTTTCCCTTGCCACTTCTTCAGCATACTGATTTAACTAGCCTATGCAAATTAGGTAATGTGACAATCCTGTTCCCACCTGGATAATCTATCCACTTGCATTTTACTTAGATGATGGACACACATCATGTAATTACACATACACACTTGTGACGTTTATGAATCAACTACAACGAAGACGTACACATAAAAGGAATGAGAGGTTGGGTGGGTTGGTGTCCCTACACTGTAACAGATTTGGTTTTTACTGTGTCTCTAGGGTGCAGTGGATTTGGGGGCATTATCATCCCTAGGGTGAGGTGTGTTGTGGTAGTTCCCCTAGGATGCAGTGCTGTTAGTAGACCTAATATTTCAACCAATCACCCCTAGTGTAGAGTTTGGTGAACTGGTTTTCTTAGAAAGTACAACCCAGTATGCATGAGATTAGTCCTCTAGCAAGAATTTGGCCAGCTATATTTAAAGAGACTGTTCTAACTTCCTGATAACACAAACCCTCTGACTCCAGTGTGTATGTGTAAGGGCAGAGATGCACTAGTAGGAAAATGTTTTGATTGTGGGGGTGGGCTGAACGTTTGACATCCGCATAGCATATGCATACAAGTTTGCATAATCTGGAAATTTCATGATAATTACTTAAATAGCATGATATGTGGATTGCGGTATCCCACATGACAGTTTCACCTGACTACATACCTGGCATAAAAAGGTCACATGAAATACTAGCAGGAGACTGGCTCGAGGAGAAAACGTGGCTTGGTGAGACATTTTATTGGGCAACTAGTCTCTCATGACCATGGGAAATACATTACACAAACTTGCATACTGCAAGAGTTCATGAATTTCAAACATTTCACACAACGTGGAATTCGGGAATTTCTCAAATTTATAAGAAACATTTCAGTGTTGCCCAGTTCTAATATACACAGTATCAAAATATTTACAAGAATCACAGAACACATGAACCTGAGAATGGTTAAGAGGATAGTCAGATCCTAAAATGAACAGGAAAGACAGCAAATTTGTGGAAGTCAAAAAGCAGAAGGAGAATTGAGACTGGTTAACAGCGGAGTGAAAAGTCCTTTAAAGCACAGTAATATTTATGTGCCCCTTTGACTTGGTGAAGCAATGTGGTGTCAAGTTCCTCTCTCTAAAGAAGGTTTATCAGTGAAACATAGAAGCACCTCGATGGACAAATAAACCAGGAAGTGGTTTGGTTGGAAATGAAAAATGAAAGGTTATCTTAACTGAACATGTGTATCCTGGAAACAAGCAGATGATAGTAAAATGTGGTTATAGTGGCTGGGATTTAGAGGGTGCTGGGTAGAGTGGAGGAACTGTGTGCTGTATACGGCATTCATGGGAAGCTGTTAGTCAAAGACCATAATTCGGCTGTTTTCAGCAGCAATGACTTAATTCCAATTGAAAAACATATTGATTGTAGCCTGGAACAGTGTCACAGGTAGGCCTGGGTTTAATTAATATTATGCAGTCATAACCTCATGCAATTTGGAATTTAGTGTTGCGTGAAATGCGTGAAATCCATTTTGCATAATTTACAATTTCAAGCAATTTTTACCTATAGAAGACAGGTTCGAGCAGAAGATTTCTTGCAGGCTTGTCATATTATTTGCGAATCAGAATAACTCCATATAACTCCACACAGGATTCATGAAATCCCCTGTGCAAACACACATTTGTTTCCCTCATGTTGAACACCCTTTAACTCGACCACACCAAATTTGGGGGTGATTAATTTCCTTTCCCATCCTTTAAAAAAAATTACATCAGGGCTTGATTGAAGTTTTCTGAACTGGAAAGGGAAATTATAGTAGTTTGTGAATGACCACAGACATACCAGTTTGTGGTCATTCTCAAACATCCAGGGCAACCTTGGAACGCTTGGGAAGGCCTTTTTGTGGGAAATAGGGGTGCAGAGATCTCAGCGCAGGTGGGGGAGGTGTCTGTACCGGATGTATGTCGTTACCACGCATGCTTTTACAACGCATGCCTTTACCACGCAACTTTTACAACGCAAGTTGTTACAACGACTTGCGTTGGGTGGCGCTGGATAGTGAATAGTTTAATTTACTATTCCAACTCCAGTCCCCGTGGATAGTAGGGAAGGTTTTGGATAGTAAATTAAACTATTCCCTATCCTACAGCGCCCCCCAGCGCAAGTTGTTGTAACGACTTGCGTTGTAAAAGTTGCGTGGTAAAGGTAGTGCGTGGTAAAAGTTGCGTTGTAAACGCTGTTTACCGTCTGTACCTATAACAGGGCTTACAGATGCTAGGAATCCCTTTCTGAATTCCTGACAGACTTAACGGAGGTAAACTGAGTCATAAATATGTATGGCTATAGTTTCTCTGAATACACCCCTCTCTCTTCTTGAACCAGTGTTCCCTATGAGAAACTAGAAGTGACTATCAACACCCTGATTACAAGCAGGGGCGTAGCTTGGTCAGTAAGATGGGGGGAGGGGTTGTGAGCTTCAAATGATTTGCCATATATTGCCAAAATACAAGCAAGGCACATGAGAGGGGATAAAGAGGCAATGGAAAGGGAGACGAATGCGGTTTGGTAGGGGTACTAACTTAGATAAAACATAATATTTTACAAAATATCCAACATTTTTTAAGACTTTCAAAGCAGAGAGGGAGAGCGAGTGTGTGTTTGTCCGTTTTTCTGTAAAAATGCTTTGTGAAATCCGACAAACACCTCTCTATATCAGACTGAAAGCACCTGTACCCAGCAATTTTCCAGAAAACACATTTATTAGGGGGGTGTAACACCACAAACTCGCCCCCCTGAAGCTATACCTCTGATTACAAGAAGTGTCAAACATCGTTCCATGAAGGCTGGAGCTTTGCCTGATTTTCAGAATATCCACCTGGAATCCATTTAAAAGCAAGCCGTCTAAATGGAAGTAATGTACATGTAACATAAAGTTGTTATACTGACTCCAGCCATCTTGGATCAATGTTGCACACTTCTTTTTATTTCCAGCATTCATGGACTGATTATAAACGCCTTACGTTTGTCTGACACAAGTCCACCAACCACATGCTACAGCAAAACAAGCTTTGCAGATATTATACCTAATTTTTACAACAGTCCATTTGTATGAGCTCTTTTAATGCTGGTCCATGTTCTTGTAAAATTAACAGGAGTGTAACCCATAGACCAATTCAGGCCGGGTAGGTAAGATGCAACAAAGAAACAATGTCCTGAGAGGTAAGGATCTGTAGACAATTAAAACATGCATGCACATAGCATTACTTGTAAAGAAAGATTTTTACAGTGAGTGGATCAAAGGCGCATGTGACAGCATGATATCACAGTAGGCAAAGGTTCTTTCAGTTAAATGTAGAGCCACAAGGGAGGAGTGCGCCTATTATTTAGGCTGTTAGGTCGACGGCGTTTCGATCCATGTTAGTTCGGATCGTCATCAGGACTTCGTTGTCTGAGTTGGGGCGTGCTGTAAGGAAAGGAAGGAGGTTAGGGGGTGAACTTACAGGAGGAAGGGAAGGAAGGGCATGTCAGGGGAAGCTGTAGGGTACGCTGTCACATGCGCCTTTGAGCCACTCACTGTAAACATTTTTGCACCTCATTCACAGTGCGCCGTCCACGCTGTTCACTTTCACTTGCGTCGCCACATGCACTTTGTACACTTTTATGCACCAAGTTTTTTTTTTTTTTTTAAAACCTTTATTGTTATGGCACGAAAATACAAATATGGGCCTACAACCAAACCGGCCGGCCGCTAATCAGATCGGCAAAGAGGAGCAGAGTGTACAAATATACAGCGGTTCGGAGGTCGAAGGTTGAGCAGCGTCAAGGATATGACAACATTTAAATACCATACAATACTGAGGATGTGAGACGGTTCATTTTATAATAAAGAAAAAGAAAAAGAAAATCGATGTCGCACATTCACACACGCCCCAGTACAGCAAAGTGGAAGCAAAAAGTTTTACGCCAGTGATGTACACATATTGGGAGTGACGGGGGAGGGAGCATAAGAGTCAGGATAAATGTGATAAACACGGAGCAATTATAACAAACTAGTCCCGCCCCTCGAGGCGCACCACACTATAGGAAACATGGTAGATGACGACATCAAAAAAGGAAAAGGGCAAAGGGCCATAGAGACAAAGAGAGAACAAAATAACAAGCCCAACCCCCAACCCCCAACCCTGCACCCCTGCAAAAGGCTACGGCCTACCCCCCCAGCAGCGTGCCTGTCGCCCTAAATAAGAGACCCGAAATACAGAAAAGAAAAAGGGAAAAAGGAAGAGAGAGAAAAAAGACAGGAGAAGGGCCCTCGATCTGGTCAACCGGCCCCTCCCGCCTCCGCCTCCACCTCCAAAAAACGTCTAAACAGCAACGGTAGAAGAATTACAAATAACAGCAATCACGTATAGCGCAATCAGTTACAACTCCGCCAAGCACCCCTCAAATCACCATCAACCATCTATGAGTCCCTCCATGTCCCACTCAAAGTCACCCCTGGCCACTTCTGTCAATAATACCAACGTTGAACAGTCCCTCAGACGGGTTGCAAAGTAGCACAAAGGGTCTGAATGCACCGGGAGAATCAGGCAGTATCGTTGCTCCATAGGATCCCAGACACCAAAATCTCGCAGATGATGCATGGCGGAAGTCTGAATATGACAATATCGACACCGCCAACAGTCTCGAGTCAGAGCACAGTCCCGCCAAACATGGAAAAGGGATCCCACGATGAGGGAAGCGCCGAATCTCCGCCGGGGCCGCCCAAACCATGGAGCGACGCTGCTGCTCCACTCGCCGATCGGAGAGAGGCCCCGATGAAACAGTCACACGTGCGACAGGGGAATCTACTGCAAGCTTATGTACCATACCCATCCGTAGCTCCAAGAACGTAGGCTCATCCGGGGAATACGGCAATGAATCAGAGGCAAGCACCTCGGCGCCTTCTCGAGAGCGATCCATGTCGTTACAAAATGGCGGGCCAACAATGGCGGCCACCTTCTTTCCCAATTCTCGGCCCCCCCGGAACAGGGCAATCTGCAGAGTTGTTAATGCAGCCAAAATAGTGCCGGGTGTGGGTCCCTCCTCGCTCTGCCAAACCCCGGGATTCTCTTGTGCACCGGTTTCTCTGCCCGGACGGCGGGTACGCGAGAAGGCAGCATCCGCCATTTCAGCCGTGGCGACCACTTCCTCTTCCACCTCACCGCGGGATCGGGACCAACCCCCGGAGCCAGTAGGATCCACAGCAGGATCTCAGTAGTCGGGGCAGGGAACAGAAAGGAGAGTCACCAAAAGGCTAAACAAGCTCCCTGCTGCTCTCCAGGAGTCTCCCATCGGCTCCCGGGGGGGGGCTATTAACGTGACCGGGCGTCACAACAAAGGGGAACTGGGCACCCTGAACTCTCACCGGCCCAGCTATATCGCACCTCTCGCAGGGCAACCCGCTATTGGGAGCGGGTTGGTATAATTTCTTTCGGCTCGCGGATCTCAGGTTCTCTCCGAGTGGCTTCCCATCTCGACCAGAGGTCGCTGGAGTCGCAGTCACGGTCGGACACTCTCCTCACTCGAGATCCCGGTCTCGGCACCCCGAGGGCCGCGAAACAGCCAGGGATATTTCTTCGGGTCAACTGCACGGTGGAGCCACAGAAGCGGATGGTAAGTGAATGCTTTCCTTCCCCTACTCGAATGAACAAGTACTGCTCAGGTTAATCGCCAGGATGTATGTGCGGGGCGGGAGGGCCCACGGAGCCGAGCGTTTATGCAACCATCCCGATCGCCATCTTGGCTCCTCCCGTCTGCACCAAGTTTTATATGGTTGTCACCAATTCAATTTATGCAGTGCTGTCTTCAACTGTATAATATCCGACCATGGAACTAATGTTATAAAGATGATTAACTATCTTTTGTCATACCAACAAGTACTCTCCTTCTTTCTTTACAAGTAATGCTATGTGCATGCATGTTTTAATTGTCTACAGATCCTTACCTCTCAGGGCATCGGTCCATGTTCTTGGCGCCGATAACAGATATGTATTGTCACTCAACTCAATTATGCACCTTTTTGGCCCTCGAAAGGATCACAAGGAGTGTACAAAACATTTATTACACAAGTGTATCTACCACAGTCTCCGATGATTGAATTGCCCATAGGGCCTAGTGTTTCCACTTTTTTTACTCTTGTGAACTTGCGTGGTTTCTCTTGAAAAAATGATTATGCTCAGGTAACTCAAAAGCATGTTCTTCTTAGCCCGTTCCTTGCTTAGCTTTTCCTTCCGAGTATTTCGCATTCACGTTGTTCTGGTAACTAACTAACAAACATTTTATAGATATCGGGCAGATTTATAGGCCCCTTGCGCCACTTTTGCGTAACTTTTCCCATGTTAAAAATGACGCAAAAGTGGTGCAAGGGACTTGTAAATTTGCCCTATCATGCTTAACTTTTTGTGTCATTGCTGAAAACAATTTTCACTTTCTCAGAAAATAATGGTGAAAGTACAGACTTTCAAACAAAATCATAACTCCATGGAAGTGCATATCCTTCCCATATTGATTTTAGATTTTACCAGAATTATCTAGAGTTCAGGTGGAAAAAACTTTGCACACCCGTAGTGATCACGCCATACGTCACAGGCTCTTGGGCCTCCAGGCTCTAGAATCCTGCGGCCATTAGACTTTAGATCATATGAAATACTCATGAAAGATTCTACTTTATTCTTCTCCAGTGTTTGACTACTCTGTTTTAATTTTGTGGTTATATCACAAATCATAGTTACAGAAGGTCGCATTACATGTCAAGTGTTTCAATGGCTGTCTGTTTATATTCACAATCTCATTCTTCCCTACAAATTAAACCGTGTCAATTGACGAAATACGAACTTCACTGGCTAGGATGTCTAGGCGTGTGTCACGGGATTGAATTCCTGACTAAAAAATGCCTGCTGGAAGCTTTCCATCAAAATAATGAGCCTAGCCAAGTAGACACGCAGTATTCCTAGGGGTACCTTCGCTAAAACTTCACCAAGTCAGCTTCCATTAAGCGTCAGAGAACAATGTTTGGCATTAACTAGGCACTGAGATGTGAAACTTATATTTTCCACATGTATAAACCCCCGCTGTGCCTAATGCAAGTAGATGTGTACAGTGTACTCAGAATGAAAAAAGGCATTTTAACGTGCATCCCTATGAGTCTTCTCCACTTATACATACTTAGATGTGCAATAGTGGTTTGCTTACTCAAAGAGCAATCAAAATCCTAAAACATGTAAAGTGAGATTTGTAATGCTATAATATTACCCTATTTTCTTCCTTTGTTTAAAGCCACACAGTTATACAGAGTCTGCCAGGATTTTGGACCTCTTTGTAAGCAATTAGATCTACAAATTTACGGCAGTTCACAAATCGACTTATTTATTTATTAAAAACGTTTTGAAAATCAACACAAAAGCGTTACAGGTGGGAAGTTAGGGTCCATACCATGGCAAGTGCTTAGCCGTGTCTGAAATTATTCACTTATAAGAAATGTTGGGACATTTCTTGAAAATGTTGTGAAAGTATGAAAAAATACACGTTTAGAACAACATGTGGTTTGTCAGTATCTCCCAACCCTTTTAAAACAAGAGCATATCTTACATACAAAATGTCACATGAGATACCAGGAGGCAAAGTCAAACAGAAAATGCCTTTCTGCTAGAAATGTTCTGGGTAAAAGAGTCTGCAGCTGGTGAAAAGTATGCAAAATTGCATAATCGAAATTTTGCAAATCCAACATAATGCGAAATTCAGCAATTTCATGAATGTCGTTAGTGTAATTTAAATTTCACTCATCGAAAAAACAGCAATGAACCGCACACCGCTAGCCCCTCCTCCGGGTCGCCCCTAAGCACTCTGGTATGTGTAGTGCCTGAAGTTCGAAGAATTACTGAAAGTTCCTAAGTGGTTCACCTATGTAAGTGCAAGTAGATACTTGTTGTTACCCCGATCTCTAGACCCGGGACATGGCCCGGGTTTCGGGATATCTTCCCTCATCAGTAGAGAAAGTCAATAGGGGTGGAAGAGAAGGCCGCCTCGTAACCATCAAGGGCCTCGTTGGCCAGCACGCAGGTGCGTCGTCCAGAAGCTCGTCAGCTTGGGAGGCTCAAGGGAGCCCTTATGTAGAAAAAACAGCAATGGACCGCACACCGCTAGCCCCTCCTCCGGGTCACCCCTAAGCACTCTGGTATGTGTAATGCCTGAAGTTCGTGTAGGTGCAAGTAGATACTTGTTGTTACCCCGATCTCTAGACCCGGGACATGGCCCGGGTTTCGAGATATCTTCCCTCATCAGTAGAGAAAGTCAATAGGGGTGGAAGAGATGGCCGCCTCTTAACCGTCACGGGCCTCGTTGCCCAGCACGCAGGTGCGTCGTCCAGAAGCTCGTCAGCTTGGGAGGCTCAAGGGAGCACTTATGTAGAAAAAACAGCAATGGACCGCACACCGCTAGCCCCTCCTCCGGGTCGCCCCTAAGCACTCTGGTATGTGTAGTGCCTGAAGTTCGAAGAATTACTGAAAGTTCGTAAGTGGTTCACCTATGTAGGTGCAAGTAGATACTTGTTGTTACCCCGATCTCTAGACCCGGGACATGGCCCGGGTTTCGGGATATCTTCCCTCATCAGTAGAGAAAGTAATTAGGGGTGGAAGAGAAGGCCGCCTCCTAACCGTCAAAGGCCTCGTTGCCCAGCACGCAGGTGCGTCGTCCAGAAGCTCGTCAGCCTGGGAGGCTCAAAGGAGCCCTTATGTAGAAAAAACAGCAATGGACCGCACACCGCTAGCCCCTCCTCCGGGTCGCCCCTAAGCACTCTGGTATGTGTAGTGCCTGAAGTTCGAAGAATTACTGAAAATTCGTAAGTGGTTCACCTATGTAGGTGCAAGTAGATACTTGTTGTTACCCCGATCTCTAGACCCGGGACATGGCCCGGGTTTCGGGATATCTTCCCTCATCAGTAGAGAAAGTCAATAGGGGTGGAAGAGAAGGCCGCCTCGTAACCGTCAAGGCCTCGTTGCCCAGCACGCAGGTGCGTCGTCCAGAAGCTCATCAGCTTGGGAGGCTCAAGGGAGCCCTTATGTAGAAAAAACAGCAATGGACCGCACACTGCTAGCCCCTCCTCCGGGTCGCCCTTAAGCACTCTGGTATGTGTAGTGCCTGAAGTGCGAAGAATTACTGAAAGTTCTAAGTGGTTCACCTATGTAGGTGCAAGTAGATATTTGTTGTTACCCCAATCTCTAGACCCGGGACATGGCCCGGGTTTCGGGATATCTTCCCTCATCAGTAGAGAAAGTCAATAGGGGTGGAAGAGAAGGCCGCCTCGTAACCGTCACGGGCCTCGTTGCCCAGCACGCAGGTGCGTCGTCCAGAAGCTCGTCAGCTTGGGAGGCTCAAGGGAGCCCTTATGTAGAAAAAACAGCAATGGACCGCACACCGCTAGCCCCTCCTCCGGGTCACCCCTAAGCACTCTGGTATGTGTAGTGCCTGAAGTTCGAAGAATTACTGAAAGTTCGTAAGTGGTTCACCTATGTAGGGGCAAGTAGATACTTGTTGTTACCCCGATCTCTAGACCCGGGACATGGCCCGGGTTTCGGGATATCTTCCCTCATCAGTAGAGAAAGTCAATAGGGGTGGAAGAGATGGCCGCCTCGTAACCGTCACGGGCCTCGTTGCCCAGCACGCAGGTGCGTCGTCCAGAAGCTCGTCAGCTTGGGAGGCTCAAGGGAGCACTTATGTAGAAAAAACAGCAATGGACCGCACACCGCTAGCCCCTCCTCCGGGTCGCCCCTAAGCACTCTGGTATGTGTAGTGCCTGAAGTTCGAAGAATTACTGAAAGTTCGTAAGTGGTTCACCTATGTAGGTGCAAGTAGATACTTGTTGTTACCCCGATCTCTAGACCCGGGACATGGCCCGGGTTTCGGGATATCTTCCCTCATCAGTAGAGAAAGTCAATAGGGGTGGAAGAGAAGGCCGCCTCGTAACCGTCATGGGCCTCGTTGCCCAGCACGCAGGTGCGTCGTCCAGAAGTTCGTCAGCTTGGGAGGCTCAAGGGAGCACTTATGTAGAAAAAACAGCAATGGACCGCACACCGCTAGCCCCTCCTCCGGGTTGCCCCTAAGCACTCTGGTATGTGTAGTGCCTGAAGTTCGAAGAATTACTGAAAGTTCGTAAGTGGTTCACCTATGTAGGTGCAAGTAGATACTTGTTGTTACCCCGATCTCCAGACCCGGAACATGGCCCGGGTGTTGGACTTGGCCTTTTTCCCCCAACATTTTTCGCTTTTGACTCCCTTGTCTAGGATGTCTCCCCCATGGTAAAAAACCTGTATAGGCCATGTGTGGTAGGAGTTGACCTGTTTTAAATATGTAAAGTCATGTAATGATGTGAGCACCTTGGACCCCCCAGGAGGTGAGAAGAGTTACCCTGGGGCTTGCTGCTTGGACTGTCCGCGCCCCTTTCGCTGTGCGCCTGGAAGTGTTGTACCTAGGGGAAGTGCTGTGTGCTAAAGCCCTGTGCCTAGAAGAAGCGTTGTGTGCCTGCAAAGCGCTAACCTTGCCCAGGACTGTTGCAGCCTGCTGTGCCCTTGAAAGCGCTGGCCTGCAGGAGACTGCTTGTGTCTCAAGAGCGCTGTGACCAAGACTGCCCTGCTGATTTCCTGCTAAGCGCTATAATCTGGGAGCGCTGTATCTGCTAAGCGCTGTGTTGCATGATCCTACAGCGCTGTGTGAGGAAGATTGTGCCCTCAAGGAGCTGCGGGCCGGGAGAGTTTCTGCCTGTTGTGCCCCTGTCAAGCGCTATACTGCCTGGGACTGCAAGAAGCATTGAGCCTCCAAGCGCTGGGGCTTGAGAAGCTGCCTGCCCCCACCTCCAAGGAGAAACCTGCCAAAACAGCCGAAGCCCGGTGAGTGTGGGCGACGTTAGACTGTGGGGAGGGTGGAAAGGGCAACGGGGCACAGGGTCGGTGCTCGCCCCCATGACTGACCGGAACTCTGTGGGCCCTTAATTCTTGAACGTAGAGTCCCAGGATACATGGACTCCGAAAGTGGAACTGCGATGGTGGGGCATTAAGGGCGCCTGTTAGGTACTGTGGATCTTGCCCTTCATGCCAGTGTGGAGTGCCCTAGGGAGTTCATTAGAGGCCTGTGGGTACTCCTAGTGCAGGGTGCGGATGCCTATGCCCCCCCCCGGTTTTGCACCTAATGTAGGGGCCGGATGGTGCCCATGGAAAATGTGATACAGGCCTGGTTCATATGTTATTGATGCCAATGCACTGCCTGATGTTTGTGTTGCAGGTTGGGGGCTAAGGAGTCATGTTCCCCAGGTTACCTTTGATGCCTAGTGTGTATACCTAAGGTTTTATTGAATGCAAGGTGCCTACTTACCTGATGAAATGGTTATCTTCCTGGCCTAATGTGGTGTTGCCGGTTGCTATTGTTATTGATGCCCCTGGAAGAGTTACAGCATCACAAGCTCCGCCTTATGTTTTATGCCCGCAGGTTGAGGGTGGAGTAAAACCTTGATGTGCCCTTTTACTGCAGGTGTCCTGCCCCTGTGCTGGCCTGACGTGTCATTCCAGGCCCCTGGTTATATCCCATGTTAATAAGCAAGC
Organism: Lissotriton helveticus; assembly: GCF_964261635.1. NCBI lineage: Eukaryota > Metazoa > Chordata > Amphibia > Caudata > Salamandridae > Lissotriton > Lissotriton helveticus. The sequence continues at coordinate 1,383,629,954 of NC_136063.1, read as the reverse complement.
ATTGCTGATTTATTACAGGTGTTCCTGTCTGTTGGGATTTGCTGTGATGCCATGACGTTTTCCTTTACTGGGGTCGGGTTGGAGTTATACTGCTAAGGATGAGAGCCTGAGTTGGCCCCGCCATAGTGACCCCAGGTTTAATGACAAATTTAATCACTTTCTTTTTTTCAGCCATGGACTTACAGACTCAGCCCTTACTTCCCATGTAAATAATCCCCCCTGACACACTTGGCTCTGGTGCCAGTTGGCGCCGTGTTGTGATACCACTGTTGATGCATTTTTGCCTTGCATTTTGGAGATACTAAACTACTTACTGATTTTCCAACTCAAACTGGTGTCCTGCCTCTTTTGTGGTGTGCCTGGTGTGTTGTCTGTGGGTACTGCGTGAGTGCTTCACATGTCCTACGAAGTTTGGCCTGCCCGCTTGGTTCCGTGCTACCCCCCTGGAGATTTGGTAACCCCATTTCTTACACCGGGTTTCGGGATATCTTCCCTCATCAGTAGAGAAAGTAAATAGGGGTGGAAGAGAAGGCCGCCTCGTAACCGTCATGGGCCTCGTTGCCCAGCACGCAGGTGCATCATCCAGAAGCTCGTCAGCTTGGGAGGCTCAAGGGAGCCCTTATGTAGAAAAAACAGTGCTCCCAGATTCGAATTCCCTTTTGATGGCTCCCGGTAGCCATTTAAGCTGACGAGCTTCCTGGAGTCGCACCTGCGTGCCGGAGGGGCAACGAGGCCCGTGACGGGTGTTTGGCGGCCTGCTCTGCAACCCCTGAATGATCTCTACTGATGAGGGAATCAATCCCGAAACAGGAGCTAGGCTCGTGTCTAGAGATGATCGCAATACAAGTATTTACTTGCACCGATTGAGGTGAAATAGTTTGAAACTTTGAACTTTGAACTGTTCTTGAAAATACTCGAACTGCACAGACCATGATGCAGTGGGGCGATATGGCGGAGAGGCTAGCAGTGTGCTCCCAGATTCGAATTACATTTTCACTCATGCCTACACCCCTGTTATGTGTTGAGCTCAATTATTGAAAGGTCTGAATAGTTAAGCTTTCAAACGGTTCCTAAATCACAGATATGTTGAGCTTCGATCTGAAGGTCAAGCTAATAGAATACCAGAGACTAGGACCTTGTATGTCCAATGATCTAACCAACTGTTTTATACTTTTGAATAATGAATGATTTATCCAATGGGCAAACAACCAGCAAATGGCTTTGGTTGAGCCAAGTGCTTGTATTTGTTGGAAAAGTGTTAGCTGACTGAGTAAAGGATGTTACTATCATCAACCACACTCTCTTGTAAGGCACTTTTTGGCATAATGAGTAGTCACCGTTGGTCTAGTAGAGGACTTTACGTCTGCTGGGCTGTGACTACTCCTTCCGCCAACTTTATAAATGACTGCCTAGCAGGTGGTAGTTTAGAAAGGCATTGGCAGGACTGCCGTCACAATGGTTCCTGTCAATGCATTTTAGTGTTTGTTAGAGGGCTGCATCGGAAGGGCACAGCCCTGTAACAAACATTCATCTTTTTTTTTTCAGAAAGAAAATCCCGAAAGTGGATTTTCTTTTTGTAAAGATAAAATGTAATGCTCCCCTCACCATGGGAGGCTGCTTCAATGGTGGGCAGTAAGGAACAGTAAAAAATTGACTATATGTCTGCCCATCCAAATGTAGTCATTAAGGGTAGCCTCCACCTTGATTAACCCGAAGGTCCGCCTGCATCTACATGCAGCGGACGGAGCGAATTCTTGGTGTTGAGAATACTTTGTTGCAGTTGCAACGGAGTATCCTTACCGCCAAGAAGTAACGCGGGCCCTTTATCTTCAAAGATCAAATGAAAAGAGTGGTTCATGCCATACTGATCTCCAGACTTAATGCTGATAATTCTATTTTAGCTGTAATCCCTAAATTCCACCTTTCCCCAATGAAGGCCATTCTGCAGTCCTCCGATATTAAAAAGGTTGCACTCACTATCTCTGGACAGAAGGATAACCTTCTACTTCTGTTTTCTGGCAATAAATGTGAACAGTCCCTCCTAATTTTCTGATCTTCTTCCTGTCTCAGGAGGATTAAGGAACTTTTGCAAATGAAAGATGCAAAGAACAGTAGTCCCCGAGTTCAAAACATAATTTACCCAGAAACAATCCTTCTTGATGGCAACCTCATCATTGGACTCTACCAAAAAATGTAAGCTTTCAACCCTCCCTCCTCACCTTCAAAAAACACCTGACAATGTACCTATTGCTCCTCTTGTTTGATTAATTGTGTTACCACGGTAACCCTTCTCTTTCACTTTAGTTTTTCCTTTCTATTCTTCCCTTATTCCTTCACCTCGCCCCTCTGTGAGAACATGATTGCTGTTGAAAGGAGTGTTTCAATAGAAACACAGGTAGTTTGACCAAGTAGGTCAGTTTTTTCACACTTTGAACACTGGAGTGGGATCGTTGTGAGGTCCTGAAGGAAGCCAGTTAGCCCATTGAGGCTTTGGAGTAATAGCTGAAATAGCTGAAACATGTTGCCTAAGGGATACAGAGGATACTAGTTTCCTCATTGAGTGTCCCCACCTATTTCTAACTTTGTCAAGTTGCCCCTAACAATAGCAATTCTTGGAGACATCTCAGACAATTTTAAGTTGAGAGCCCCTTTATTAACTACAGAGGCCCCTTGGTTTGCAAGGTTGAGTCCATCCCGATAATCTTAGTGTCTGGATGAGGACTCAATAAGGAAGCCTGCTACAGGAAATTCCTGCGGGTGAGAGTCCTTTTAAACATCCTAGGGGGTTAACCCAAGGAAGGTGAAGGGGAGGGGTAGACAGATTCTGTTCGTCCGGCTTTGGAAGGGGAGAGCAAACCCATTACTGCTTCTCACCCCCGTATTGTTTGATATATAAAGCTTTGCAACTCCACCATCATTTATGCAGAAAGATATCTACAACAATGTCACAGCCCAAACTGTCCACTCAACAGGATTCACAGAATCATTAACTCTTGCCTTGTTAATACTAATGAATCAGCAATATGGTTTTCACATACTACCAAAAGCTAGACAATGCAGGGATGGCAAACCTCCATCCCGCTATTCACCAATTTTCAGGGGCTACATTCAGAAAAAAAATTGCAACCTACAAGTGTACATCAGTGAGCGCATGCAGTGCTGACCTGATCCCACAACTGTCCTTATCAAAATTAAAATTGCTTGTCATGGACAGCTTCACTTTGCAAATCCACATAGCTTCCTTTGATAGGTCAGTAGCTGTATTGTTTATAACCAGAATTGCTGCCCTTTAGCATTGATACATGGACTTGCGATTTAGAAGGAGAAAGAAGACATCCCATTCACTGCCACCTTCCTTCAAAATCACGAGTCCCAAACTCATCCTCCCTTTATCTTTCCCAAACCTTCTTAAGAGACTTTACAAACTTATTGAGGACAGTGATTTATTCATGTATGGAAAAATCATTACACTTTTTAAAGAGGAACTATACACTCAGAGGGGAAGGGGCTCATTTACATTTTGTCGTAATGGCGCATCTGTCATAAAATGGTAGATACACCATTCCGCTAAATTTGCAGTTCCCTGCCCCACTTAGAGGCGTGCAATCCACTGCAAATCTGCTGTCTGAGCCTCAGCTAGCTATACAGCAGGAATTCACTACCTAAAGGTCTGTCCACTACAGGAGCCTCGGTTATAGGGGAAGTCACTCCATCCTATTTAGGGCAGGGCAACGGTCACCCATTATCCTTAGATTGGACCGGCATGAGAGGCTTCCTGTTCCCTTTTATGGAAATAGTATAATGTCTCTTACGCACAGGGAGAAAATTCTCTGTGTATTAGGGCCATTGTTAATTTGTTCTAAAGGCACACTCCCACTTTGGGAGTCATTCCTTGTAGGACAACAAGCTTTCCCATGTTAGTACATCAAATATGTCACTGTGCATGACATATATTTTTAATATCCTTCAACATATTGCAATTAACTTAACCTCTCCTTAGATTGGTCAAAACTAGCTTTACATTTGCCATAACCATTACGTACAGGGCTTCACCACAATATAACCTTTCTATTTGAAGAAGATACACTGGAAGCAATTAGAATGTCAATTAGACTTTCTCTTGCACTACTTCTCTCCGCAGTGCCTCCCAAAACCATACTAGTGTGGCTGCTGATTGTTTGTCCTCCCCGGTTATCATCAGTCACTTTGCTACTCTAAATAACTATTAACACTCCTTTTCACTTTTTGCCCACTGTTTTCAACAGAGTATCTAACCATGTTCTAATGGACACTTTACCCTCCTCTTGTTTTTCTAGGGTCTGACTTATCGTAGTTTTATTGATATCAAATAACTCTGCTTTCACTTTATTTTCATCTTTGTTGCAGTTTCATCAAAGGGCTCTGTTCTTGACCTTCTTTTCCTTTTCTACACCTTTGCTGAAATTCCACTGCAACAGTTGCAAATGGTATGTACTAGATCCACTTGCTATTAGCCTGTTAGAAATAGGGGTCCCTCGTTGGTAGCAGGATCCAAGTAGGGACCCTAAAATACCCCCACTTACCCCCTTGGTAGCTTGGCACAAGCAGTCAGGCTTATCTCAGAAGAAGTGTGTAAAGCATTTGCACATAACACACAGTAATAAAGTGAAAACACTACAAAAGGACACCATACCAGTATTGGAGAAATGTACATAATTTTATCTGTGCAAACAAGACCAAAAACGAAAAAAATCCACCATACAGTTCTTACAAATTATCAATAAGCAAAATTAGGCTTACAATATACAGTTCATTGAAGTCGATAGCTCTGTCTGGGGCTATAACTGCTTTGTGAACAACATATCCAAACAGTTCTTGCTGACCGCGTGGCGTCGCGGGCCAGGTACGGTGTCGGGAAGACCTGCAAAACAGTACCTTTAGAAATGCAGGGCACCCAGGACCTTGCGGTGAGCTCCGAAGAGTTGGCTTTGGCAGGCGTCGCTCCGGGAGGTTTATGCAGGGGTCGTTGGGCCCTTGAAGTCACACCCGTTGCAGATCGAACTCAATGTGGTTGAAGACGGGGGCACCAGCAGGCAATGGGGCTGTGTGTCAAAGTGCAGCGGTATGGCGTGCGGTGCCCCCGGGTTGCAGTGCAGGCAGCGAATCAGTGACGGTCATCCAGTGGCGTCAGTAAGACCAGGGCTGCGGCGCGCAGTGGTGCGGGGCTCGGCGCGATGCAGTGAGGTCACATGCAAACATCGGCATCATTGTTGCTGAAGCGCTGTCATTGGCTGACAAACTGGAGTCGATGATGTTGGCAGCGGTATGCCAAGACTGCAGTGTGGGACGGGGTGGTGCGTCGTGCAACTTACGAGTGGTGCCCTCAAACCATGGTGAAAGCAGCTGCGTTGATGCCGGCGGGGTGCATCGTTGTCGGGAATTCCAGGGCGGCAGTGTGAAGCAAGGTGGTGCCCTGTGCGATGCCTTCACGCCACGGAGCCAGCAGGGGTGTTGTTGGCAGCGTTGGCTTGCTTTTTCTTCTGTTACAGCACAAGACACACAGTTCCCAGTACTGATAGCAGATGAAATTGAAGTCTTTTCTTTTTCTCAGACTTATTGACCAGGGGGCAAGCTCTACCTCAAGCCCTTGGAGAAACTCAAACAAAGAATTTGCAGAAAGTTCAGTCCAGTCCTTTCTCTACCCAAGACAGAATCAGCCACTGGCGGCCAACACAGCAGAGCACACAGCTCTTCTTCATGGCAGGTTCCTTGATCCAAAAGAGTTCTAAAGGTATGGGGTCAGGGCCCCAATGATTTTTATCACACTTTCCTTTGTTCACTTGTGGCAAAAAGTCTCAGCGCAGTCCAAATCAGTTCCGTCCTCTCTGGTCCAGCTTCTTGGCAAGAGGTAGAGACAGCATTGTGGACAGGAGTCAGGGCTTCCTGCAAGGAAAACTTCTCCCACTACTCTAAATGCAGCCCGGGTCTTTTAATCTCAGCTTTGAGTCATCCAGGAAATGCAGGGTATACCTCAACCCAACACCCCAGTGGGTGTCTGCAGTGAATGCACATCCCCAGCTCCTGTCACTCCAAAACCTGTCAATATGCAATCCAGCAAAGGCATATGGGATGCCTAAGCAAAAACCTGCCCACTCTCTAAAAGTGACATTTTCAAACACACAATTTAAAAAACATCTTTACTAAAAGATGATTTATTAAATTCTGAGCTGAGAGAGTCCAAGCTCAATTTCTCAATTTTGACCCAATGGAAAGTTATATTTGTAAGATGATACAAAGCAACTCCCATGTTCGCTTATGGGACAGATAGCCTTGCAATAGTGAAAAATGAACAACACAGTATTTCATTATCAGGACATGTCACACACACCAGGACATGTCCTACCATTCGCATACACTTCACCCTGCCACAGGGGTGCCTGTGGCCTACCTGAGGGGTGCCTTACAGGTAAGTAATGGGAAGATTTGGGCCTGGCAAGTGGGTGCACTTGCCAGGTCAACATGGCAGTTTAAAACTGAACTCACAGACACTGCCGTGGCAGGTCTGAGATACGTTTACAGGGCTAATCATGTGGGTGGCACATTCAGTGCTGCAAGCCCAATAGTAGTATTTGATTTAGAGGCCCTAGCACACCTTGTGCACTTTACTATGGACTTACCAGTAAATCAAATCAATCAATCAATCAATCAATCATAGCATTTGTAAAGCGTACTACACACCTGTGAGGGTCTCTAGGCGCTATGGGGTGTGGGGGAAATGCTGCTACTGTTCGAAGAGCCAGGTCTTGAGGAGTCTTCTGAAGGTCAGTAGGTCTTGGGTCTGCCGTAGGCGGATGGGGAGGGTGTTCCATGTCTTGGCGGTGAGGTGGGAGAACGATCTGCCGCCGGCGGTCACTCTTTGGATGCGGGGACAGTGGCGAGGGCCCGGTCTGTTGAGTGAAGCTGGCGGGTGGGGGTGTAGAAGCTGAGACGGCTGTTGAGGTACGCTGGTCCGGTGTTGTGGAGTGCCTTGTGTGCATTGGTGAGGAGCTTGAAGGTTATCCTTTTGTTGACAGGGAGCCAGTGCAGGTCTCTCAGGTGGGGTGTGATGTGGCTGCGGCGGGGATGTCGAGGATCAGGCGTGCGGAGGCGTTCTGGATGAGTTGGAGCCATTTCAGGAGTTTGGCCGAGGCTCCTGCATAGAGGGCGTTTCTGTAGTCCAGTCTGCTGCTGACAAGGGCCTGGGTGACTGTCCTTCTCATTTGGGTGGGGATCCACTTGTTCTAAAATCAGTTGCAACTCATTTTTTTCACCTAAATACCAACATTTTCATTTTTAAGCAAGCCTAAATGATAGCAAATAGACATAGAAATACAGCATCACTGCACTAATGTTTTTGCTGACACTCTCATAATTAAATTATTAGTACGTTAGTTATTAGTAAGTAAACAAGTGAAATTTTTTGGCTTCATAGAATTAAAGCTTTGCAGGATATTTCAGCTACAATCACACATGCCTAGAACGATAATTGATTCCATGCATGATTTCTAAGTTATCGCTATTAACAATACACATGTCACTATTTATAAATGCACAATAGCATCAAACATTCTAAAACAATTCTATTCTGATTGGCAGTCGTTGACCATATAACTAAATAACATTAAACCCCAAACAAGTGCAACCAAGTCCTCTGTGTACCAACTTAAAAGAATCAAGTTAGTCTCTGTTTTGCCATTATTAACTAATATGTAAGCTGGTCCTCGGTTTTTCTAAAATTCAGGCATCGCTTGTCAAAGTTTTGGGGACCAATACAAAAATGTGGTATGCTATGCATTGTCAATGTTTTATGCTTGAATATTTACATAACTGTCTTAAGCACCAGTAATCATTTTCAACCGTCATTTATGTATTTATTTGTTCATCATAATTTTCGCTCCTTTGCTTTCCACCTTTTCAAATACATAGCTAGTTGTTATTTAATACATACAAAATATTGAAAGTTTTTATCTATTACAACTCTGAAATACAGTATCATTATAGGGACCGGTTCACCAAAGCACTTGAGCGTATGGGAAGTAGTACTATAGTAACATCATTTACATACTCTTTAGTCAAAATTCAAAGAGGGCATAGTCCTTTTGTATATGAATTGTCCCTGAATATTCCCATTTTAACAGGTTGATTCACAAACCCACGTAAGAGCATGTGAAAGAGTACTACCGTAGTACTCTTATGTACTCTTACATGCTTTTGAGAATGTAGGAGTATGTAAAATAGTATGGGAAGCAGTAATAAATGAGTTTGCTTGTCTGTACTCTTACATGGCTTTGTGTATGGTTCTTCAAATGTGCACATTAGTTGAGGTGCAAAGAGATCACAGTCTTTTCTATTTGTCCTAAATGTATAAATATTTCTTGAATAACCCATTTTAGGTGTTTTGAGTGCAATTTGCAAAGACATGTACGAGTATGGAAAAGGGTAACATAGAAGTACTACTTTGCATGTCCTAAAATGCCTTTGTGAATAGGCTCATTAAAGGCTGTTTTATGTCAGCCTTCAAATTACTGTACTGAGAAGGAGCATCATTTGTACCTATGGGAGATGTGTGACATTTGTGTAGGTGGATTTAGTAGATATAGTGGAGTTTTTTTGTTCGAATTTTGCCATCTTCAAAGCCTTCATGAGTTAATCAAAGTAGATCTTGAAACATCCTGAACAAATTATGTAGTCTAGGAGGAAAATTCCACAGAAAACTCAGCAAAAATGTATATCCAAGACCAATCTCCTGCAATGTTTTATTTGGTGGTATATTTTACCCGCACACAAATGTTTGAGAAGGTGGCCAACATCAAACTTCTCCAGCAAAATTTCAGCTTTGTACTGGCTAATGACCTTAGTGCGAGTTTGGAGGTATTCAGCTGGGACCCCTGTAGTCCCAGGAAGAACGCCAAGCCTGTGGTGCACCTGCCTGCCAGACTACAAGTTTAATTCAGGGCGGATGAGCAATTCTGTGGCGGTCTCACGGCGGCGGTATATTATTCTCATAGGAGAGCCTGACAAGCATACCGCCGCCATGAGAATGCCTGCAACATGTTCATGCATGGTGTGGCATGCACCATGTTGTTCATGTCATGGGGGCCACACCATGTGCTCCCCCTCATGCAACCTCATGGCCCTGTTTGGGCCCCCTTACCTGCATTTCTGCCACCCTTTTCATGACAGGCTCCCCGCCATGAAATAGACTGTGAAAATGCAGGATGTAATATGCTCAGCAGTGCCGACATCAGCATGCCAACACATAGGGGTTAAGCCCAAATGACAGGACCCAGGTAGGGCCAAAAATACAACATATACAGAAAAGTACCTGGAGTCCCAAACTTTATTTTTCAAAAAAACACACTATATTCATTTAGTGGTTAGGTTAATTTATTCAACCTCTTGTTTTTTAGTTTTATTTTATTTTTTTATTTTTTTTTTTTTTTATTATAAACCTTTATTTGAGTATGCAATAAAATACAAGGATGGGCCTACAACCACACGGGCCAGCCGCTAAAGAGGAGAAAATACACAATATACACTGCCGTAGCGGTAACGATCAATCGTCAATGCAATACTCCATATAATATACAGAACAAAAAACAGATTTTGTTTTATAAAAAAGAACAGACACACAAAAAGGCGAAAGTGTATTACTGAAGGTCAGCCCAAAGGACGGGAGGGGACAGCAACAAAAATGGAATCAAAGCTATAAGCTCCAAAGAGCCCGGATGGGGGGGGGGGGACGGGGCACGAAGGAGAAAAAGAAGGGGGGGGGGGAGCCGGAAAACCAGCACAACCCCTATATGCAAGGTTCCAAGAACGCTCGCCTAAGGAGACCGGGAAAGCTCAATGTTATCTATAAGGGGAGGAGTACAGATGGCACCACGATATTCATTCCATTGACCCCACACCCTAGTCCATGCCCTGGGTCTGCCCCTAGCCACGTAGACAGTCTTCTCACGGAACATAGACCAATCCATGTTGTCTTCCCATTTCGATAGTTCAGGGGGCTTGGAGGCCCCCCAAAGTTGAGCAATATCCCGCTTCGCAACCATATAACCCAGGGTGGCCCACCTAGTCTGGGCCACCGAGCAGTCAGTGGGCTCCCAGACATTCAAAAGACAACGACGAGGTTCCGGACACAAGGACACCCCTGTCACCACAGCCATAACCTCAAGCACAGCCGTCCAGTAAGCAACCACCATCGGGCATTCCCAAAGAATATGTAGGAAAGTCGCACTCAAACCACATCCACGCTTACACAACCCATCGGAAGAAAAACCCATCACAAGCAAACGAGGTCCCGTAACATATACCCGATGAAGGATCTTCAATTGGACCAAACGGAGACGAGCCGGGATAGCCACCTCTTTAGGAGAGGAGAGGGCCGACTGCCAATCCTCGTCATCAAGCTCCAAACCATCACGAACCCACGCCTCCCGAAGTCGGATCAACAGATCAGTCCGATTATTAATCAGTTTCTTATAAATCAGGGAGATAGTGCTGTCAGGAAGATGTCCGTCAAGGACACGGTCTTCAAGGGGGGAAGAATCAGGCGGAATCTCACCAGGAGCAAATACAGCGGTCAAGGCGTGCCTAACCTGTAGGTAGCGAAAGAATTCCCGACCACTCAAGCCATATTCAGCCTGGAGGGCCTGAAATGTTCGCACAGAGCCCTTGGAATACACATCTCCCACTTTAGAAATTCCAATCATGTCCCAGCGATCGAAACCCTTGGTAGACCAAAGACCGCCCAGACGTTCGGAAGCATAAAGCGGCGTGGCTAACGTCAAGCGATCCTCCCAGCCCAGGCTCCGAGTCGCGGCCCGCCACACCGCCAAAGCAATCGACGTAGGACCCACAAGATGGCGCCCAGCAGGGCGAGAGTAAAGCACTCTGTTAAAGTCACCTCCCGGAAGCTGAAGTCTATCCATCTCAAACGCCGGATTACTACCCGGCGAGAACATGATGTGGTTGATAGCGGACAAGTGTGAGGCCCAATAATACCTCTTAATATCGGGGAGTGCAATGCCACCGTCATACCAAGGAATGGAAAGCTTAGCAAGAGCAATACGCGGGCGTCCATCCCAGACAAGTTGTCTCTGAAGGGTCTCAATCTCCCGAAAATAGGACTGAGGGACAGGATCATAATAATTCTGGAGAGCGTAAAGAAACCTCGGTAACGACATCATCTTAAACAGGGCTGCCCGACCAAGGGGAGACAAGGGAAGCCTGCGCCAACGAGCAACGTCCAAACGCAGTCGAAGCAACGGAGGAAGGAGATTACGATCAAAGCGAAGAGACGAGTCCAGAGTAACGAAAACTCCTAAGTATTTGAAACCATCTCGGGCCACCTGAAGAGGGAGCCTGCTCGGTAATGGAGGCAAGACACCAGACAAAACATACACACAGGACTTGGTCCAATTGATTACGAGGCCCGAGTTAGCACCAAAGGACACAAGAACGTCAAATAAAACAGATAAAGACTTACGAGGGGAGGTAAGATACAAGAGGATATCGTCCGCATAGAGCGAGACTCGGTCCTCGAAGTCCGGGGTCCAACGGATCCCTTTAAGGGACGGTTCCCAGCGGAGCCAGGCCGCCAACGGTTCAAGGGCGAGCGCAAACAGTAGCGGGGACAAGGGGCAACCCTGGCGGGTGCCCCTGCCCAGAGGGAAGGGAGCAGACACCCTACCATTCACAACAACCTGCGCCAAAGGTTCCGCATACAATAACTTAATCCAGCTAATAAACTCGCACCCGAAACCGAATTTCTCAAGAGTCGCCCATAAATAAGGCCACTCCACAGTATCAAAGGCCATGGAGGCATCCAAGGACGCCAAAATGGCCGGTTCAGTCAGTAGCCCCGCCCTCGCTATCACGCCGTGAAGACGACGTAGATTCAAAGCAGTGTTGCGATGCGGGATAAAACCAGATTGATCCGGATGAACTAAGTCCCCAAGAACCGATAGGAGTCGGGTCGCCAAAAGTTTCGCCAGAACCTTGGGTTCAACATTCAACAGGGAGATGGGTCTATATGAGGAACAGAGGTCGCGAGGTTTACCGTCTTTAGGGATGACGACTATCGTCGCCAAACGCTGATCATAGGGAAGGAGGTTACGCTCACGAGATTCCAAAAACATATCGCGGAGATATGGCGCCATTTTCTCGGGTCGCAACTTGTACAACTCAATAGGCAAACCATTGGGACCCAACGCCTTGCCCGAACGGAGCGAACGAATGGCAGTAGCTATTTCATCAACCGTAAAGGGGGAGTCCAAAGCGATACGGTCCAAATCAGAGACACAGGGCAATGCAATATCACGCAAGAGGAGGCGAGAGTCAGCCACATCCCTCACAGACACAGGAGCATACACAACACGGAAATGTTCCGCAAAACGATCTACAATGGCGATCGGATCAATCACATTCTCACCACTCGCAGACTGAATCACAGGCACCACACGATTAGCTCTTTCTTTCTTGTCTAACCACGCCAGGAGTTTACCCGCCTTATCACCAACATCATACAATCTGCCTTGTTGCTCACGAAACATCACTTTTGCAGCGTCAGTAACTAGGGATTTATATGCAAACTGTTTTAGACCCAGGGCATGAAGTTTCTCAGGCGTGACACCAGATCCCAACTCGTCCTCCAAGGCAGAAATTTCCCCCTCGAGGTCCACTACCTCCCTCTTCCCGGCTTTCTTAGCTTCAACAATCAAAGAAAGGGCCTGTCCACGAATCACAGTTTTGAAGGCTTCCCACAGGGACACCGCCGAAGGGACCGACCCCTCGTTTTCCAGGAAATAAGCATCTATGGACTTGAGCAAGAGGGCACGAGTCTCAGGGGAGGAGAGATACCATGGGTTAATGGGAGCCACTCGGCCCACTGCCTCTATCCCAACCTCAAAACGAAGCCAGAGCGGCGAGTGGTCAGAGATGCCCCTTGGCAAATGTATAATCTCACGGACCGCCGACGACTGGGCAGCGGGCATCAGGAAATAATCTAGACGAGATAGGCTACCATGGGCACCAGAGTGAAAAGTGTATTGAAGCTGAGTAGGATGTAACAATCGCCAGCAGTCCACAAGGCCAAAAGTATCCAAAAACCCACCCAACCAACGCTGGGCATGCGGGGTATCCCTGGGGGGATGGCGATCGTGAAGGCCAGAAAGCACTGAATTAAAGTCACCGGCAAGAAAGAGTACACTATCAGGAAGGTCCAACAAGACACGGCCTAAATCAGTGAAAGTAGCAGTTTGCAAGCCTGGGGGGACATAAACATTAAAGAGGGACAGGGTGCGGCCCTCATATCTACCCACCAGAACAATATATCTCCCACGATCATCCCGAATCACCTCATCTATCGCCAGAGGGAGGGAGTTACGAACAAGGATACCCACACCCCTGGATCCTGAAGTAAACCCCGAGTGTGCCACAAGGCTGTAGCCCCATCTATTCATTGCATTACATACATTCCCAATCAAATGGGTCTCTTGCAGGAAAACAATGTCCGGTGACAAACGTCTTATATATTTCAACACCACACTGCGCTTGATGCGATCTCCCAGGCCATTAACGTTCCAGGAAACAAATTTCAACCCCCTACCCCCCATCCCACCCACCCGAGCCAGGACCCCCCATCCAAGAGCTAGACATCAGAAACATCAGTAAAGACAGAAGCAATTCGCCTTGAAAACAACACACAAAAAAATAAGAACTACCCATCCCCCCTCCCCCAAGCTGAAAGGAAACACCCCCCACCCTGCACCCCTGCAAAAAGCTAAAGAGCCACCCCAACCTGCAGTGTGCCTGTCGCCCCATAACCCCTAGTCTACACAAAGACCCCGGAGGAGGAAAGGTCTCCGTTCCACCCGCCCCCAGACTACAGTAAGAGCAAGAATCAACACACAAAAAATAAATAATCACATTGCAGAGGTACGCCGGCCACCACTCCTGGGAACGTATTCAAAACGAGACATCAGAGTCAAACAATCAGATCCCCACACCACCTTCGGCACCACCAGGGTGAGCGGCAGACTCAGTCTCAGGAGGACGGTCAGGCAAGGAGTCCAGCCAGTCATTAACAGCATCCGGTCTATCAAAGAACAGAGTACGCTCATTATACTCGACACGAAGTCTGGTGGGGAAAAGCATAGCATAGCGTAGACCCCGATCTCGAAGACGTTTCTTAGCACCACGAAACTCCATCCGTTGTCTTTGAACCTGTTGGGAGAAGTCCGGGTAGAAGTTCACTGTGGCATTCTCGAAGGCCACCGGGCCCTTCACCCGTGAGGCCTGCAGGATAGCGTCCCGATCCCTATAATGAAACAGTTTAGCCACAATAGGCCTTGGCGGAGCACCCGGCTTAACTTTGCCCCCCGGGACACGATGTGCGCGTTCAATCGTGAAAAATTTGGTAAGCCCGGAGGGGGCAAGACGGTTCAAAATCAGACCCTCAACCAGGAGATCAACAGAGTGGGGTTCAGGGTTTTCCGGTACACCAACCAGGCGAACATTGCAGCGACGCGCCCTGTTTTCAAAATCCTCCAGGCGTCGGGTCATGAAGTCGTTCACCCTACGAAGATTCCCAACCTCTGTCTGGAGCTCCGAGACGTCTTTCGTGAGGCTAGACGATTTAATATCCAATGACTGCACCCTCTCATTCGTCTTGCCGAGATCAGCACGAATCAGATTCACCTCCATGGCCACGGTGTCAAGTTTGTGGGCCAAGGCCTCGTACTGAAGGCCGGTGGATTCCCTCACTCCCGAGATGGCGCCCATGATATCCTGTAGGGAAGGCTCCGCCGACTCTTCCAGAATTCGTTCAGACGCCGTACTGTGGCCAGGTAGGGCAGCTCCGGGGGACCCCTTAGATTGTGTATAACGGTCCATGACGTTCGTCTGAACCGGCGCTCCGCGCAGAGGTGTTTTCGTCTTGCGCGTTTCTCTGTCCCCTCTGCCCGCCATTTTGAAGATGCGTCACGGGACAAGCCACCAGGGTCGACGGGCCAAACACCCAAAACTCAGGATCAAAAGTACACCAAAAAGAAGGGCTCAACTCGGGAGGAGGCCACCAAACCAGCAAATAGACAAGAGGAAAGCCCCGTGTCCGAACTGTCTCCAAGTCTCAGCCAAGCGCGATACGCACACTCATGGCACAGGTCGAGACAGAATCGAAACCGAAACTCAGGAGGGGGGTCTCACAAGGCCAGATCTCCTGCCGTTGTTGTTCAATTCCAGGACGGCCACAGAACTGCACCTCGTCCCGGGCGCACCTCAAGGGCGGAGCCCAAAAGTTCAGACCACCGTAGCTCAGGAGTACGAGATCCAAAGCAAATTCCGAAAAGTGCCAGGGTAATCAGCCAAACGTCCTCTACTTGAATTCTTACAAGAAATCAGGATCTAGTCAGGATAAATCGCCGGGAGCGGCGAGGGTCCGGAGAGCGCTGTGCTCAAGCGGCCATCACGGATGCCCGCCAAGCTCCTCCTCCTGTTTTTTAGTTTTAGATATTTTTGTTAAATAGGAAATCCCTTCCATTCTCAGAAGCGCATAGAAATTATACAGTAAGATCACATTAAATACACATATATACAAACACTTAAGCCAAAATCAATTTGACATAATCAACACACTTATGTACAAAAATTGCTTCATTTTTCAAATCAAAAAAGCATGGTACTCGATATATTTCATCAAAACGAGCAGCATGACCAATAGTTGCCTATTTGTAAAGCATTATGATATGAAAGGTTATTATTTAGATCCTTAAATCTGCGAGGATAATTTAATTAATTCCTTATAATTCAAAGAATGCCAAGAATAATGTCAAAGAATGCCGACGTGTTTCCAGCCACGCATAAATCCTTCACGGGCTTTCATCAGGGCTTCTTATTATGGGCAAAGATGGATAATCTATGAAGCAAAAGGAAATAAATAAAGCTAATCAGCACTAGTCCTTCCATCCTTACATGCAACTTTTATTGATGCCGGAAGATACCATCACATACCTTCTAGACGGTTCCTGAATTGTGGAAGTTAGTTAATTTCCAAATAGAGGAGGGGGCAGACAGAGGCGTAATTAATCTGTAAAAAACAATAATGACCCAATTCAATACTTGTATATGCTGTACTTCCGTTTTAAGTCTTTGCCTGCAGGCACCCTATGCGGGCCTACCTTAAATCAATGTTTGGTTTGTGCGAGCAATGAATCAATCCAAAGCGTAGTCTCAAAGGGGGGGGGAAGAGGAGGAGGCCAGGCCAAGGGGTTAACAGCAACTCTGTGAAGGAAAAAGTGTATACATCGATACAGTATTCTCCCTTCAAGGTTTGTTTGCAAAAAATTATTATATAACCCTTATTAGGGCATACCTGTATTTAATTATGGCGGCATTTCGGACTCGGCTATCTTCTTGTTTAAGCCGATCCTAAAAGCAAGGGGCCAATATCAACATTAATTTCAATTTGTTTGTAGTATCCAAAAAGGCGTTTTATACTAATGATTACCCCAACGTCTCCTCACCTATATGTTTCAAAACGCACAAGGCGCCACTCCCCACGTTCCTTCTTGTTGACAACGTTCGTGTCATTCAAAATCGTCCTCCGTCGTGTATGATTCCCGCACTACAAAGCACCGTAAACATAATTACTCTAAAGCTGACGGTGAGCGCTTGCTACATTTCAAATGCGTTCTTAATCTCTTTCTCACCTATTTCGATGCGAAACTACCGGCAAGTCGGTCGTCCCTGCTGCAAACACCAGCTACTCAGCGGCCCGGAAGTGGTGCCCTGTAAAACCATTCGTTGCACCCCAAGGGCTACTGGGAAATGTAGTCAAATTGGCTATCTCTGCCATTTTCATGTTATTGGACTCCCAAACAAATTAAATACGTACATTACCTATTATATAGCCTTGGATCCCTACTGTGGCAACAAAACCTCGGCTGGCCCCATATTTCTTACTTCCAACATGTATATCTTTTATGTTACGTGGCTACCTGACAGTGCAGTTAATCCAAATATACTTAGACACAATCTAAAGCCGATTCCAGATAGAGAACAATTAAATGAATGAGTTCAAACTATTCTTGATAACTCAGACATTTCGTTAAGGCCCGTTAGAATACTATTGAATTTCAAAATAAGATAGGCTTCTTTGGTCAATAGTAGAGAATCAATGTCTACAGGGAGTCTAGACGCATTAACTACCATCAGAACTGTCCATTTAAAATCATGTTCTGAATGATTTTCAGTCACAAAGTGATCGACCATGGGGGCTGTAAGCACCTTCTTCTTAATTCTGGAACGGTGCTGTGTGATTCTGTGATTAATTTGTTGGTTGGTTTTGCCATTATATATTTTTTGGCATGGGCATACAATCGCATATATGACATTTTTTGTCCTGCAATTTGAAAATGTTCGATGATTCCATTTAACATTTTCATGATTGCATTCTGTTCCCTCTATTGTGGTCGCACGGGCAACACACATACCACACTTATGGTGGCCCTCCGCTGGTTTCATACCCCATTGGGCAAGTAGATCTTTTTTCTTTTCCGTAGTGCTCGTGTCAGCTCTAACTAATTCCTGCCCGATACTTGTATTTTTCCGCATTGCAAACAGGGGGCGTGGTAGCTTCAACTCCATACTCTCCAAGAGGTGCCAGTTTCGATTTATTATTTGTTTGAATGTATTAGTCTGTGGCCCAAATGTGGTAACACAGACCAATTTATCCAATGGTAGCTTCTCTCTGCTGCTGTGGTGTGTGCAGCCATTAGGTTTTGGGCTTCGGTTGTGATTACAGCAAAGGCAGTGAGAAGTCTGGCATTAGAGTGCTTTTTAACAGTCACTAGGTTTAGGCAGTTTCTCATTGTGTCCTGACTCGTCAGTTGCTGGGTTGTGTTTTTAGTTGGGGAGGGGAGCATCAAAATAGCATGTTTAATAGTCACTGGATTTTTGCTAGGCAGCAATTCTATTTGGGGATGGGTCATTGCTTGCTTTTTTGTAGGAGTGGAGGCTTACCTGGTGGGTTTTTTTGTACCAGAAATATCTTGCAAGAGCCATTTAGGGCAGGCAGTCAAGGGCATGGATGCCAGCAAGGGCATAGAAGGGTGGAAAGCGAACGCGCCTGGAGGAGATTATGGAGGCCATGCTGTGCAGGATGGATGCCATGGACCAGTCCTTGGTTGGGTTAAAGGGCTGCACCACTGCGGGCAGGCAGGAAGAGGCAGAGGAAAGGCCCAGGACAGTGGGAGTGGCCCCTATGGCAGCATTCACCCATACCTAAGAGAACTTGGAGGCAGCACAATAGGAATGGAAGGAAAAGGTCCCCTAAGGCTAGGCCTGAGGAGGAGGTGCCAGGTCCCTCAAAGCTAGGCAGGAGGGGGCCAGTGGAGTGGGTGCCGGTGAGCGCACCTGTTGGGGTGGGTGCCCCGGGTTTGGGTTTGACACAAGTCAGTGTGTCGGCAGTGACGGGGCCTGCAGCCGGGGGTTGGGGGGGGGATTGTGCAGAGCGGCAATGGCTATTTGGCAAGTGAGGGTACTCCGGTGGGGGCACCCAGCCAGCTTGATTTAGTGGCCAATCTAGCCAGTGCTTTACAGTGGCTTTCCATATTACGAATGCTAACTGCTCCTGCTTGGGGTAGGGCCATGGTGACAGAAGGTGATGATTCAGAGAAGGCCAGAAGGTCAGTGGCACACCAAGAAGAGTTCAGGCTGCAGGGGGTCCAGTCAGGGTCAGCCACGATGACTGGGTTAGTGGGTGCCACGCGAGGGAGGAGTCAAGTCACAGTGGTGAATCGGGCGGTGATGCAGGGGCCTCTGGCTGTGGGCAAGATCCTCCCTGATCCCGTTAAGGTGGTTCAACAGCGGCGGGGATGGCCCCAAGCCTCAATATTTGGTGGAAACAGGTATGACAATTCTACTGCCAAGCCTAGGTTTGGGAAAGGTACAGTCAGGCCGGAAGCAGTTGGGTAGGCATATTGCGCCCAAAGTGATAAAAAAGATTTCTTAAGGGTTGAATGTGGATATCTTTGATTTGCTTCTGAACAAGCTTGATAGGGAGGAATCAAAAAGGTGCAAAGAGTGTGCATATTTCAGGGACTGTGCCACTGGCCTTTCAAGAGAAGGGTGGAGAAGACTCTAGTCAATTGGATTAAATGGTTTTCTTTTTATCAGGCAATCTTAGCCAAGCATTTCACTGGTTTGGGCACCCAGCTGGCATGTTACCAGAACAGGATTGCATGTGCGCATGATGAGTATGGCGGTGTGGGATGGAAAGAATATGACAAGAATTAAGGAAAAATAGTTAAGGTAACTAGTCCTGCCTTGGAGTGAGATCAGATTAATGTTGTTTTATAGTTATACCTTATGATGCACCCACACCAACATGCTCCTCCAATCAGTCCTTTCGGTCAAGTTCCTCCAACAGCCCTAGAAGGAGGGGACGAAGGGGATATGTTTAGATTACAATAACCAGTCATGTACCAGGACTCTCTGGTCATGTGAATTCAAGCATGCCTGCTCATTTTGCGGGCTGCCTTCACATTCGGAATCAAAATGTTTCAAGAAATCTATGGAGAGAGGGGGCAAGTAGCAGGACTAATTCATCATGGACCCCTCCCCAGTAAATTTGACAGCAATGATCCCATGGCTTAATAGGTAAAGTAACTAAGCGAAGGCTCAGGTTCTCTGTGAAGGTTTTAGGGAAGGTTTCAGAATACCAGCCCAGGATTTGTGGGTGTTGCCCATTGCAAGAACCAACAGTCACTGAGGTCCAACCAAGCATTGGCTGCAGCAAACATTGAAAAAGAAGTGAGATGAGGAAGGGTGGCCGGCACATTTGATTCAGTACCCATTGAAGGGTTTGTATGCCCTCCCTAAGGGGTGGTACCCAATAAGGACCCGCTGAATTTTGGTTAATATATTGCCCGTCTACTCCTAGGGGGCAGTCTTTACATGAGGCAGTTGATTGGACTCTATGCTCTGTCAAGTATGCCACCTGGTGAAGTTAGACATAGAATCTACCTTCCCGCTTCTCCCCGTATACTCTCTGGATTTTCACCTGTTGGTCTTTCAGTTTGAGAGGAAATAGTATATGGAGAAGGGTATGCCCATGTGTTGCTCTGTCTCATGCTCCTACTTTGAGAGGTTGTGTTCCTTCCTCGAGAGGGTGTTAAGGCAGAGAGCGAGACATTGGCGGGTGTTGCATTATCTGGATGATTTTCTCTTCCTTGATGCACCTGGCTTACCAGAGTGCGGTGAGGCGTTGCAGTCCTTTTGCACATTGATGAGTCAATTTGGAGTTCCCTTAGTGTGAGGCAAGATATTGGGACTGTCACCGGTCATTGAGCTCCTGGGTATTGAATTGGAATCAGATACTGGGTTGTCACGGCTCCCACAAGGAAAGATTTCAGCCTTCTCCCAGGCTTTGCAAGTGTGTTTGAGTAAGGAGAAAGTCACATTACATCAGTTGCAGAAGTCTGTTGGGCAGCTCAATTTCGCTTTAAGGAACATTCCCATGGGCGATCCATTTTTGCGATCCAATGTGCAGGCAATTTCGGGCTTGAGGGAGAAGTATCACCACACCAGGTTGTCAAGCCAGGTGCATCACTTTATATGCACTATATGCATATTTGTCTGGCATTCCCGCAAGACTTAAATGACACAGTGGGGTGGCCGAGCCCAGCCAGGACCAGTGAGGAACCGGGTCTTCCTACAGATGCGGCGGGTAGCAAGGGTTTTGGTGCCCTTCTGGGCCCGGCATGGTGTGCGCCACCCCGGCCAGCTGCTTGGGTGGAGTCAGGCCTGACTGCCAACATAGGTTTCTTTGAGCTTTTTCCCACCCTAGTAGAGTTGTCCATCTGGCAGGACCAACTCTGCCACTAGTTAGTCATATTTTGGTCTGGTAACATGACATTGGTCGAGTGTATTAACCAGCAGGCTGAGAAAGCCAAAATGATTCTCAGGTTGTTGAAGGAGATTATGCACCAATGCATAAAACTGAATATATTGTTTAGGGCCAAACAATTCCCAGCAGTGCTGAACAATGCCACTGTGTATCCTTTTTAAGATGCAGGTGTTTAGGTCTCACCACCCAGAAGCAGTGGAAGCCCAAACGCCTTTTTCGACCATCTGGGGCAACCTCGTGGCAGCCAGTTCAGCACCTAAGACGAGGTGGGCTTATGGAGGGGCATTCAGCTCCTACTGTAGTTTCCTAGGGGATGGGTGGTAGAGGGTGGATACCATTCATCATGGCTTGCGCAAGTATTGCCCTATCAGAGAACTTCTTTCAATATGGATCACAGATGTACCACCAAATCAGGGGTACATCTATGGGTTATACTTTTGCTCCTAGCATTGCCTGCATTTACATGGCAGCCTTTGAGAATCAGTTCATTTATCCAGATTCCAACCCCTTCAGACAACACCTGACATTATGGCGTCGCTACATAGACGACATTCTGATACTATGGAAGGGGGACCGGCATAGCTGTACTCAGTTTTGTACTTGGATCAACCAACAGAACCTGTATCTAAAATTTACGGGTTCCATGTCTGAGACAGCCCTGCCTTTTCTTGACCTCACGATACGGCTGGGCCCAGCCGGTCTAAGCACTACCTTGTTCCGTAAGGACACGGACAGAAACAGTCTTCTCTTGTTCAATAGTCATCACCCTAAAGCACTACGCGAAAATCTTCCCTTTGGTCAATTCCTGAGGATGCGTAGAAATTGCTCCTCTAGGGATGACTATAGACAAGAAGCTAATACCCTGCAGCACAAACTGCTAGATAGAGGATACCCTACTAAACTGATACGTGACTCCAGTAAGAGAGCCCTTAATAACCATAGGGAGGCTCTCCTTGAAGTACATCTAAAGGAGCGTGATGACCTAATAACTTGCGTCACTAGTTTTACCAGAAACTCCAACTTCATCAAAAAAACTGTGAATAAGCATTGGGATATCCTTAATGCAGGAGGCACTACATTACCAAAGCCAAGGTTCGCATTTAAACGAACGGCCAACCTTAAAGACTCCCTGATACATACACGCCCTAAGAGACAACTCGGTGGTGGGCAGCGGACACTGTGGCACCTTCCGCCCGTTGTTGGACACTACCCGTGTGGTGGGTGTGCGGTCTGTCCCCAATCCAGACAATGCAAGGAGGTCAGGCTTACTAATTCTTTCACGTGGAAACTCATGAGACACACTAATTGCCTTAGCACTAAATGTATCTACCTCTTAATTTGCCCTTGTGACAAATTCTATGTAGGAATGACCATGAGGCAGGTCAAACTCAGAATAACGGAGCACAAAAGTAACATAAGGTGCTCCAAGACCCATACAAGATTGTATGAACACTACCAATTATACAATCACTCTGCAGACAGCATTCAATGGTTAGTGCTCGAGTCCCAACCGGCCATGACCAGACAGGCTCTGTTCAGGCTTGAACAGAGATGGGTACATCGCCTCCAGCTTGATAGAGTAGGGCTTAATGATGCCATTCCCTGGGCTACGGTTTCTAGATAACTTCCCTTAGGTAGCACCTAGCAAGCCCCTATACCCAGTCTCTTCATGCTTTACATACATCAAAGCTTGTCTCAGTTGTTCCCATTGAAGAGGGTTGGGCATTTGACACATCCTTACTGACTCATGAACGAGGGATCCCATTATTTTGGACCCCTAGCACCTTACCATCCTGTGGCATTTCTCTTTCCCCCCCTTACGAGCCTACCATTCCGGCCTCAATAAGGTCCTACTGTGCTAGTCCCGGGGTTTACACCGGCGATATCTCGCTCTCTCCAACAGCTGGACGACACTTTGTCATCTATAACTGTTACACCACTCCCATAATAATAACCCCCTCCTTACGAGCCTACCATTCCGGCCTCAATAAGGTCCTACTGTGCTAGTCCCGGGGTTTACACCGGCGATATCTCGCTCTCTGCAACAGCTGGACGACACTTTGTCCTCTATAACTGTTACACCACTCCCATAATCATAACCCCCTCCATTAACACCACTACCCCATCCAAATAGACTCGCCCCGCGCGTCAGCTTGCCCCGCGCGCTGGCTTACCAAGGGGTCTCCTTCACAGATACCCGACTGAGTCTGTGCCATCTGTAGCTATCTGATATGCCTCCACGTTTGAACTGATCGGATTGACAGCACCAGCGACCTTCCCAACATGGCCGCCATACCTTGCCACCACCGTCCAGATACAGTCCTAACTACCGCATTGCTTATACGCATGCGTGTGACGCGCGATAGGCGCCACCTTACCGATGGCGCGTGTGCGGAAATTAACACTACCTACTTATAGACGGACCCCACTGGTATCCATTACCAGCTGCTCCGCACTCTGACCAGGTGCTGCGAGCGTGAGGGGTAGGTGTCTCCGCCACACCAGCGCCTGCACTAAGGTAAGCTTTGTCTGAATGCCCCGATGCCCTGAGGCTCGTTTGTCTGCTTGCAGCCCCTTTAAAGATTGATAGTGACGGGAACTTATCCCAGCCCCGATGTGTAGACGCACCCATATTTGAAAGTGCCATTCTTAACTAATGGTGTATGCTACACTTACTACTCCATGGTACTGACTGTGACGGGGACCGCTCCCAGCCCGACCATGGACCTATGCCACTGGGTTAACGTACGGCTGGCATACGAATGGAGGGGTGAGTGCTTTCCACCCCCCGATTATACTTACTGTTTTTGACCCATACTATGAGTATGTTTATTAATGTGGTGACCAGCGCAGCCTTCCGCCATTTCATGGCAGCCTGGCTCAATAAAGCTTCTGACCTGTCAACATGGAGTGTTGACTGGGGACTGATCCTTTATACTGGGCTCCATGCCAACCTTCCTACACCTTATGTGGGCATAGTGACCAACTTTCCTCCAATTTCACTACTTTGTACTGGGGTTACTGTTCTAATCTGGAGGTTACTAGTGACACAAGCCTTCACCATCAGGCACTAATATACCACACTTTGATGCGTGACACACAAACCATTCCGTCCCTTACATACCCTACAGGTTCATCCACCAGACAGCGCTGGCCTCACGGGAGCATGCTGCGAGGCCCGTGTTATTCTCCCTTAGGGTAAGAACTTGCCTGCATTTTTCTAAGGAATGGGGGATGATATTGATAGATTCGGCTATACACTTCAGACTAGTGTTTCACTTGCACTCTGGCACCTCCAATGAGAGATGATAATCGTGCCATTACTAGACCGATTATGAAGGGGAATCTCACCAAGTGTTTGGTTTGTTTGGTTTCCCTTCACAAAACACTCCCCCCACCCCCCACAGTGTGGAGAGCATTCACTGAAGTCACTCTATATCTTCAGATTGTATAGCCACATAATTGAGATATGACTTGGCTCGCTCTCTTTTAATCTCTTTTTCCTCCTACCTCTAGGTCGCCTAATTAGAGTGGGACCCCTTGGCCCTCTACATACACGTCCCAGAGAGGTTGTATGTGCTTTTTACTATGTGAATGAGCATATAATCACTTGTCTTCTTGTGTAGTACCCTGTCTAGGTCCTGACGAATCGCCGTTTGGCGAGAAACATGTTGACCACACCAGGGGGTTGAGTTAGTTTTCTGTATACTTCCACAGCTTCTAGCTCCCCTCCCACCTCTTTTAATCAGGGAATCAGCCACGCCAATAAAATCCATTGTGGACTGACTATCCCTTTTTAACACACACTCACTTTTCACCGACTACACTCCCCCTTGTTCCTCACTCACACCCACCATCGGCTAGGAACAAAAGAACTCCGTTAAAAGAGTGCCTCATGGTACTCCGTCAGACATTGCAGCGCCGGTCTGACGAGGAGCAGTGAGCCGATGATGATACTGGACACCCTTCAGCCAGGGTGTGTTCCACGCCTAACGCTCTGGGTGTGTGAGGCTCTCTAGTTCCGACAAGGGACCTTCGCTAGTCCCTTGACTCTGTACGTCTACTCTCCTCTCCACACTGTAGTACTCTCCCCGGGGAACTTTGTATTTTTCTTTGTGCTCTTGAGTAAGGAGAAAGTCACATTACATCAGTTGCAGAAGTCTGTTGGGCAGCTCAATTTCGCTTTAAGGAACATTCCCATGGGCGATCCATTTTTGCGATCCAATGTGCAGGCAATTTCGGGCTTGAGGGAGAAGTATCACCACACCAGGTTGTCAAGCCAGGTGCATCACTTTATGCACTAAATGCATATTTGTCTGGCATTCCCGCAAGACTTAAATGACACAGTGGGGTGGCCGAGCCCAGCCAGGACCAGTGAGGAACCGGGTCTTCCTACAGATGCGGCGGGTAGCAAGGGTTTTGGTGCCCTTCTGGGCCCGGCATGGTGTGCGCCACCCCGGCCAGCTGCTTGGGTGGAGTCAGGCCTGACTGCCAACATAGGTTTCTTTGAGCTTTTTCCCACCCTAGTAGAGTTGTCCATCTGGCAGGACCAACTCTGCCACTAGTTAGTCATATTTTGGTCTGGTAACATGACATTGGTCGAGTGTATTAACCAGCAGGCTGAGAAAGCCAAAATGATTCTCAGGTTGTTGAAGGAGATTATGCACCAATGCATAAAACTGAATATATTGTTTAGGGCCAAACAATTCCCAGCAGTGCTGAACAATGCCACTGTGTATCCTTTTTAAGATGCAGGTGTTTAGGTCTCACCACCCAGAAGCAGTGGAAGCCCAAACGCCTTTTTCGACCATCTGGGGCAACCTCGTGGCAGCCAGTTCAGCACCTAAGACGAGGTGGGCTTATGGAGGGGCATTCAGCTCCTACTGTAGTTTCCTAGGGGATGGGTGGTAGAGGGTATGTCCTGAATCTTCCTCTATCCTGTCGTTTTTGGGAGCACTGAGGAACGGGGGCACTCTGCAGCTTGCACGTGATTCCACATGGCAGCAATTTCTTTCTTTTCAAAGATGCGAGCCACCAGGACCCACCCTGGTCATTCATAGTGCAGAGGGCTTTGTGGGGTTGGCAGCATTAGCAGGGGACCCAGACGGATACTAACAGCAGTTTTGAGTGTCCTAGAGAATGTCTGTAGGTCCACTGAGGAGACTCGCCTTTTCAGGATAGCATTTACGTTGGCTTTCTACAGAGCTTTCAGGGTGGGGGAACTGGTGCCCAAGAACAAAAAAGATTTGCAGGATGGGACTGCAGCTGGCTCACATACCAATTTCTGAGGGTTCGTTGAGTATCGTGGTCCTGCGCTCCAAGACAGAGCAGGCTCAATCAATCAATCAATCAGGACATTTATAGAGCGCACTACTCACCCGTAGGGTCTCAAGGCGCTAGGAGGGGGGGGTGCCGTTACTGCTCGAACAGCCAGGTCTTGAGCTTCTTCCTGAAGGAGAGGTGGTCTTGGGTCAGGCGCAGGTCGGTCGGGAGGGAGTTCCAGGTCTTGGCGGTCAGGTAGGAGAAGGACCTTCCTCCTGTTGTCGCTCTTCGGATGCGGGGGACGGCGGCGAGGGCGTGGCTGGTTGATCTGAGGTGGCGCTTGGGAGCGTAGAAGTTGATCCGGTTGTTGAGGTGGCTCGGGCCTTGGTCGTGTAGGGCTTTGTGTGCGTGGGTGAGGAGGCGGAAGGTGATTCTTTTGTTGACGGGGAGCCAGTGCAGGTCTCTCAGGTGTCCGGAGATGTGGCTGTTACGTGGGATGTCGAGGATGAGTCTGGCTGAGGCGTTCTGGATCCGCTGGAGTCTCTTCTGGAGCTTGGCGGTGGTTCCGGTGTAGAGGGCGTTGCCGTAGTCCAGTCGGCTGGTGACGAGGCCCTGGGTGATAGTCTTCCTGGTCTCGGTGGGGATCCACCAGAAGATCTTCCGTAGCATGCGCAGGATGTTGAAGCATGACGAGGAGACGGCGTTGACTTGTCTGGTCATGGAGAGGGAGGAGTCCAGGATGAAGCCCAGGTTGCGTGCGTGGTCCGTCGGTTTGGGTGCGGTGCCCAGGGCGGGCGGCCACCAGGAGTCGTCCCAGGCGGCGGGTGAGGAGCCCAGGATGAGGACCTCCGTCTTGTCTGAGTTCAGTTTCAGGCGGCTGGTCGTCATCCACTCGGCTACATCTCTCATCCCTTTCGTGCAGGTTGGCTCTGGCGGCGGCGGGGTCGTTGGTCAGGGAGAGGATCAGTTGGGTTTCGTCGGCGTAGGAGATTATGTTGAGGTTGTGTTGGCGTGCGATGGCCGCGAGGGGGCTCATGTAGACGTTGAAGAGGGTGGGACTCAACGAGGATCCTTGAGGGACGCCGCAGATGACTTCGGTGGCCTCTGACTTGTACGGTGGTAGGCGGACTCTCTGTGTTCTTCCGTCGAGGAAGGAGGTGATCCAATCCAGTGCCTTCTCCTGGATGGCAGGGGAACCACATAATCTTGCACAAGACACCAGGTAATGCCTGCTGTCCCCTGAGCACCTCAAAATATTCTTAGTGCCTATACCTAAGGGAGTGGGAGGCCCCCTTTCAGTGTATTCCGATGGCGCCCCTTTGACGAGGTTTAAGTTCTCCAGGGTGCTTTGGTTGGAACTCAGGACAGCGGGAATTGATGACATGGATTTCAGCGATCATTTATTCAGAATTGGGGCAACCACAGAGGCAACAGTGAAGGGACTCTCAGGGCAGGCAGTGCAGAGGATTGGCAGATGGTCCTCCCTCTAAATGCTACAAACACTATGTTAGGTTGCACATGCTGTAGGTGCTACTAAGGTGCTAATAAATGTTTTCTTTTTGCTTTCTCATAGCTTTCCTGTCCTGTGATACAGGAAAGATTTCTGCAGCGTAGCGTTGATTGCCTGATTCCTGTGCATCCCTGGGGCACGCCGCAGTGACCAAGTTGACAAAAGTGTGGGTAAAAGGCCATTTGTATGTGCAACGGGTAAAGCATGTTTTTGCGGCAGGTGACTCGGTCCATCAGCGGGCTTTTCTGTGTCTTTCCATGGGCAAGGGAGGCTCCGTTTGGGACAGTTGAGGAACACTCTAGAGTCATGACTCCACAAGGGGCGTTACACCTCCAGGAGTAGTGGTGGTACATCTGGGGGGCAATGATTTGGTACACCTTGGCAGGAGAAGTTCATTTGAGACATTGATTACTGGAATGGGATGGTTGGTGAAGAGATTTCCACAGTCAGCCATAGCATGGTCCCACATCATCCCGCGGTTGCAATAGCGAGGAGGGGAGTTGGTATGGGCCCTCAACAGATTAATACGAAGGTGGGCAAGTTGTTTAGGTCACCAAAGCTGCAGACTATCCTGCACGGGTGCATACAGGGCAGCACTTTTTTGTAAAGGATGGGGTCCACCTATCGAAAGTGGGTAACAAGATTTTTCTGATGAATATTCTGGCACGGTTGACTCATGGGCAAAGCTGTGCATGACTTGATTGGTGGGGCATTTATGGTCCATAGAAGGTATCCCTTTTACATGGGATAGGTGGGGACAGCGGTCTCTGAGGGCTCTCCAAGGGGTGCTTCAGCAAGATGGCTAGAGGGTGCGGGGGATGTGGGAGTGCACGCTGTCAACAGGCCTTTACAGCCAATCCCCGCACAGGTGCGTGGGTACCAAAGCTAGCAGCACAGGCCCTTGGGGGTGGTATTGAGGATGTACGGGGTGCCCGAGGTAGGTAACTATGCGGGCAGGCGGGCCCCCTGCGTAAGATCATTCTGAGGAGACCAGAGTTGTTATGGTTAGGAATGGCTATGTATTAGAGTCTATGTTAAGGTTAGTCATCAACAAATTATAAATAATACCTATGGGGTTTCTGCGTTATAATTTGTAAAAGTGATACTGATTTCTTTTTATATTAGGTGTTTGTTGTTGTGTAATAAATATGTCTGTTTTTTTACGAACCCTTACCCAAAAGTTTAAAAAAGAAAATGTGTGTTGTCCCAAAAGGGGCTGATGAGAGGCTCCAGGGAGGGTCCTTTACCAGCTAAATGGCAGGCAATTGGCAATATCTGACCATATGCCAGGGCACCCCTGACAAGGGACCGACATGCCTGTGGCACGTTTCCAGTGCCTGTCCGTGGGGGTAGGGATGGCGTCATATGATGCCGCCAGCACCATCCTGCAAGGCATGCAGTCATTGGTCACCAGGCACGCGGCAACCAGGAAGCGGTTAAACACTTCTGGTCGCCCGGGATCTGGTTAGTGCTGGACCTCGATCCTTTTAAAGGGGAGGCGGAGAGGCAAAGTGGCCTCTTTCAGCACACATTGCTCCAGGACATAGAAGCTGCCAGCTGCTCTCGCAGGGCATAACTGACTTTATTTTTTGACCCGCCCACCATCCCCTTACACAGCATTTTCTGCTGCATTTTTATGTTCTCCTGTTACAGGTTACTAAGTATTTTTACTTTTCAGCTACCATGATTTAAGTGGTATGTTTGTTTACTCTTCTGTTCATGCTCATTTGTAGTTAACCTCTTTAGCTTCCAGTGGAAACAGTTTTTGTTGTATTTATTATTGTGTCCTTGGTCTGCAGGTGAGGTCATGATTGGTGGGGCATTTACGGTCCATAGAAGCATCCTTTTTATTTGGGGTAGGTGGCAACAGTGACCTCTCAGGGCCCTTCAGGAGGTGCTTGCAGCAAGGAGGCTGGAAGGTGCGGGGGTGGGAGCGCACGCTGCCAAAAGGTCTTAGGGCAATTCCCTGCGCAGGCACAGAGGTGCCTGAGCTAGCAGCATAGGCCCTTTTGGAGGTATTGAGGGTGTAGGGCATGCCTGAGGTAGGTAACCTTGAGGGCAGATGAGCCCTCTGTGCAACATCACTCCAGGGGGACCTCACAGGTGGACCAGTCATGATCTCACTTGGAGGCTCAATGCAGGATATTCAGGGGCAAGACTAGTTATGGTTAGAAATGGCTATGTATTAGAGTCTATGTTAAGGTTAGCCATACAACAAATTGTAAATAATAGTGTATGGGTTTCTGCGCATTAATCTGTAAAAGTGATATTGAAAGTGTTTTATATTAGAAGTTTTTTGTTGTATAATAAATACAGCTAGGGGGTTTTCTAAAACAAAGTGTTGTGTGTTGTCTGTTCCAAAAGGGGGTAATGGGAGGCTCCGGGGGGAAGGGACCGCAAGGGTGTCCTTTACCAGGTCAGAGGTGGGCACTCGGCAATACCTGACCATAAAGCAATGGCATTCTATTGTCAAAGTTCATTCATTTTCATTGGAATTGTAATGCAGTTGTTGTGTCTCAACCATGCCATTATAACACTATTGTATAGTTCTTAAATAATGCAAGTATTCTAACTAATTCCTCTGATCATTTCAACCACCCAGTCCAAAAAAACTAAGCAAAACAAATGCAAACAATGAACAAGAATACACACATTTCTTACCAGGTTCCTTCCTTTTTATACCTTGAACACCTCTGAACCTTTCATTATCCATAATGTCCAATCCTTTCTCATGTGGTTTGTTTAAAAGTAAATTATGTGGCAACCCATCGTTCTCAATCAGACTGTGCTTTTTGTACTCCACTCATTTCATGAGCATCCTACTGTCCCTATCCCATTGAACCAGTATTCTTAAGATTTCTAGTGTCCCTCCAGCCAACAGCAACAATTACATTTGTGCAATATTTTTTCCAAAGTAAAGATTTGTCACCTATGAGGAGAGGTGAGAAAGTGCTCCAGAAAGACCATGACATATTTTCTCACATGGATGATTAAATCAAGGATTTCTGTTGTAGAAATGCCAATTCCAGATTGTACAGAGAACCAAAATTCAGTCATCAAGAATGGGTTCTTTCAACTCCTAGTATGTCTCATGCATCTTGTGATGCATATAATGTCATCATTTTTAAAAACTCCACTTCACTAAATGGTAAAATTTTGGATGGAATAACTGCACCAAAATAGGACTGCACAATTATTTTTAGGCACACATTATCGTGTGTATTGCATTTTTTTTAAACTTTGTTCTTTGGTATGGGCAGCATCTGGTCAGCTTTGAAGGACAACAGTGGCTCACAAGTATGAAAAATCACGCCAGTGACTATTTATTATATATATCTGGAGGGGTTTAAATAAGCCAATGAGTGAGACTTGAGAAACATAAGCAAGTGACTGATTCAATCACTATCTAACACAGAATTTAAATGTATTATATCTGAAAATGTGCCACTTTGTATATTGACAGGCTATGCTATGGGTCTTGATGGCTTATCAGACACAGGGTTCATATTGTCCTTGAGAACAGGATTAATGCTAAAGTTGCTGGTTATTAATAAACTAGCCTTGGTTAGGACAAGTGTTCAATGGCAGCTACGGACTCTCTTTCCTAAAGGCTAGGAAAATTTGGGGAAAAGGCAAATGTCCACCTATTGTATCTGAGTCAGAGTGCATACACCTTGGTTTCTTCTAACCTCCAGATATGTGGCTGGGAAAGATTTGGCCAAAGGGTAACTCTCTTTTTTGAAGTTCAAAAAATACTCCCTGTTATGCTAAAACTACTGTACACTAAAACAATTGTTAATCTTCAGATATTTTACAAAAATGATAGAATGATATATAATTAGTTTGTTTATTACTACAGACATACCTGAAGGGTATTTGGACAAAATATTGAGTTGTAAATATTGGGAGACAGAAATATCAGATAATAAATATCCTGATACAAAATGATCGTGATGCAGAAAAATCATTGTCAAGAATACCTTTTCTTCAGGTAAGTTTTTAAAATAATTTTATGTGTTTAAGTTTATGTATTAATTTTATGTGTTAGTATTGTTTGTAAAATTGTTATTCATTTTTTTAAGCAAAGGTTGCAGTTTTAAGTGATTTCCATTTTTTTATTTAATTGTTCATAGCAATTTATAGTGTCATTGTGTTTTTTTTTTGGGATTGTAGGGGGGTCGGTTGGTAAGTTAATTAAGTAATAACTCATTCTTAAGTAATACTTATTTTTTAAGTATGTTATTGATGTATATTATGTAATATTGAATTATTATACTTTGAGGTGCGGGTTACATTTGTAGGGATATTAGATGGGAAGTTAATTAGGCAGTAGATAATTAATAATTGTTTTATAATTATAAATTAATGTTTAATTATTTAAAGGATTATTAATTATGTAAATGTTAGTTATATTATAGGTGTGAGCTGCTGGGTTTCTAGGGGCATATGATGAGAAATTAATTAAGTAATAATCAACTAACAATTAATTAATAATGTACTATTA
Organism: Lissotriton helveticus; assembly: GCF_964261635.1. Lineage (NCBI taxonomy): Eukaryota > Metazoa > Chordata > Amphibia > Caudata > Salamandridae > Lissotriton > Lissotriton helveticus. Next base: position 1,383,597,749 of record NC_136063.1, on the reverse strand, counting down.
ATTATTGCTTTGATTACTCATTATGTACATTATGTAAAACTGATTTATTTTAGATATATTTTAGTTGTGGGTTGCTACGTTTGTAGGAGAATTGGGTGGGGAACTATATAATATTGAAAAAATAACAATTCTTAATGTATAATTAAATGTTTAATTTATTAATAATTATGTGAATTGTGTAATAATTATATACTTTCATTATTTTTTAGGTGTGGGCTGCTGGGTTTGTAATGTTGTAGGGTGGAAAGGTAATTAAGTATTATTAAATTAGCAATTAACTATTAAGTAATGATTAGGTAACCATTTATTAATTAAAAATAAATTATTACATTGTTTGTGAATTTTTTGAACTGTTTATTATTTTTACTTTATTTACATTTTATGTTAAGTAATACTGTTTATATTTAGAGTTTTTAGTTTTTTCTCAAATAATAGGTTTATTCAAACATGTAATGTGTTTGAAGTTGCTTAGACTGGAGTGGGAATAGTATATGTAACCCTTTGAAGTCCAATGGTTTCCCTACAGTTGCTCAGATGGAGTGGGAATAGTAAATGTTATGCCTCCAAAGTCCAAAGCTTTTCCTACTGTTGCACTGTTTGTGGCGGTAATAACACAATACACACAAACACACACATATATATAACATGTAATTTTTATTGTAGTAATTAAAAAACGTTTAAAAAAAACTAAAATGTATGTAAAATGTTAGTGTTTTTGTAATTGTTTCTGTATCTATCTATCTGTCTATCTATCTATCTATCTATCTATCTATCTATCTATCTATCTATCTATCTATCTATCTATCTATCTATCTATCTATCTATCTATCTATCTATATATCTATCTATCTATCTATCTATCTATCTATCTATCTATCTATCTATCTATCTATATATGTATTACCTACTGGCGGTCGCCAGTAGGTAGTTATAGTTAGGACCTAGTTACCATAGAAAAATCACAACATTCTATTCCCAATAACTTTGGCACCGGTTGACGAATCTTCTGGAAATTTCAAAACTTATGGCGCGCTTCAGTCTGCTCCTACCTTGAAAATGTCAGGGTGATTCAGCAAGCGGGGGCCGAGAAAAAAGGGGGTCCCAAAACATGTTTTCTCCATGCAATTTTCCATAGGAAACTTTAGACACGGCTACAGCTCGAACTGCTGAACGGAATTACACCAAATTTGGCAAAAAGATAGCCCTTGGTTCAGAAAGAGCCCTTTTTGTTAAATGGTGTAAATCCATTCAGTAGTTCTTTAAAATATTAATGGAAAAAGAAATATATATATCTGGGTGGAGCCTAAACACACATCTCATCATGAGATCTGATTGTCTGTCAGCACTTCATCCAAGAAGTGTTGGCAGCCATCTTGGGACCAATATACATGATAGCATCTCATTAAAAAGCATTGCCGTCAATAGAAGGGTTTAAGACTTTAGTTACATTATAAATCATTTGTTGATGGTACCAAACGCATTTTAGGAAATGTGGTGTGTTCTAAGGTGATTTTACCACGTGAAAAAGCCTTCTGCTAGGATATCATGAATCATGTTTGAGAGAAAACTATTTTCTCATGCTTTTCCCACAGAGGTTTGGAAGGTGATCTATAAGCTAAACTGAGAGCATATTTTCTGTAAATTCTCATTATCTTTCTCATTCATGTGAGAATGAAGTCTGACATTCTCAGTAAAACATGTACATTCAACAAGGGCAGAGACTGTCAGTTAATTCCTTTGTGTTCTACTGCAGCTTCCCAGAGTGTTCTAAAGAACAACTAGAGCGCTAACAGTCCTACTTATGACAAACTTATTGCACACCTGAAGCCATCTTGATTGAAATACAGTGGTAACTCTTAAAACATTTAATTTAAAAAGGAACAAAATGAGGGGATTCATTTTGCCATAGAAAGTATGATTAGTGCTGCAGACAGAAAAATTAGGGCACATTTAGAGTGACTTCTCAAATCCTCTTCTATTTCATTAAAAAATTCTAACATGCAGACTAAAACATGCACTTTCAATACCAGCAGCAGTCAAAAGAGACCAAATGTAGCCCACTTATAGCTCAATGACAGAATGTCCCAGAGTTGTTCTTAAGAACAACCAGAGCGCTTACTGTCTTACTTATGACAAAAGTATGGCACACCTACAGCCACCTTGAGTGAAATAAACTGGTAACACTTAAATCATTTAATTAAAAAAGGAAGACAATGAGTGGGTTCATTTTGCCATAGAAATTATGATTAGTGCTGAAGAAAGAAAAGTTAGAGCACATTTTGAGTGACTTCTCATATCCTCTTCTATTTCATTAAAAAAAGCTGACATGCAGACTTAAACATGCACTTTTAATACCAGCAGCAGACTTCCGCCATGAGCAGTAGCTTTACTACAGTGATCTAATGAGCAACTAGAGTGCTAACATTCAGAATTTATGGCAATTGTGTGACATATCTGAATACCTTCTTGATGAAATCAAAAGTAAAAAACTGAAAGCATTTCCTACTGAGGAGACTGCAGTAAATGAGGAAATTAGGAAACTTCATAACAAATAAATATCCCAAGATGGCCACCAGAGACAAAAATATCACCCAGATGTAGCCCACATGTAGCCCAATGACAGAGGTGTGCAAAACACTTTTTATTTCTTGTGTTTTTGCAGTTTTATATAGTGCATGCTTGTCAAGTACTACTGATTTATTTTAGATATATTTTAGTTGTGGGTTGCTAGTTTTGTAGGAGTATTAGGTGGGAAACTAAATAATATTGAAAAAATAACAATTCTTAATGTATAATTAAATGTTTAATTTTTTAATAATTATGTGAATTATGTAATAATTATATACTTTCGTTATTTTTTAATTAAGTAATTAAGTATTATTAAATTAACAATTAACTATTAAGTAATGATTAGGTAGCCATTTATTAATTATTACATTTAATCAAGTGGTCAACTGGATAAAAAAAACATAAAGATAACAAATAATTTAAAAGTGCTTTGTCGCTATTTGAAAACTCAGAAAAGATGTCCTCATTTTAGATTTTTAGTGCACTAACCATAATTTTGATGTAAATAAGACACTCTCATATATGTAATTTCTAAAGGAAATGTTCTAGGTAACAATTCTTTCTTTTCTTTATTGTATCAATTCCTAAATGTTCACATCGTGACCAGGCCAATATGGCCGCCAGCATTTTGTATTAAAGTAATATGTAGCCCTTTGTTAATGTTGGCAACTTTAGGCATTTGTACACTTAAATAAGGATGCTACAATGACGTCTTGTATCGTTATTAAGCACGTGGATCACGTCCTTTGCAGATTAAATACTTCCAAACTACAACCTGAGTGCTGATTCCTTCCTTGTAAAAGTGAGAGGAGATTAAATACATATATATAAAATTCACTGGAAAAACCACAAGTTTCAGGGACATTATAGTTAGAAATTAGCATTTGAAAAACCTCAGAAATTCACTGAAAAAAACACAGGTTTCATGGACATCATAGTTAGTTGGAAATTTCACTTTTACAAAACAAGAGAAATACGGCTGTTATAGTTAGTTGTGTTAACTATAACTCACGCCCCTGCAATGCACTGCTGATGATGTCACATATTACATGACTCATGACATGGTAAGTGACATCACTGATGACCACTGATGACATCACTGATGACATCATCCATGTGATCATCTGATGCACCTCCTTACACCCTAAAATACAGACTACCATTCTCGAAACCAAAGACACACCAATACTAGTACTAACCCTGGGTGTAGTTCGCGTAGTAGCGCTACGCGTAGCTACGCGAAGTGCACTTCGCACTACGCGAGCTACGCGTAGCTACCCGAACTGCATAGTGCACTGTGCAAAATGCTGTTCGCACTGATTGCACAGTGCCGGATGCTTGTCCGCACTGTGCAATCAGTGCAAACCGCATCTCGCACAGTGCATGCGGTCGTTTGCTGCCGCTCGAGTAGATTTCTACTCGAGCGGCAGCTTTCTCATTGCAGACTGGTAATTTCTCATCGCGATCGGCCGCGAGCATACGCGACCACTCGCAATGGTAAACCTGACCTCCTCGGGTTGAGAATCTCGCCAGGAGGTTTCTTTTCCACTCTCGCGATCGGCAACTTGATGTTGCTGATCGCGAACGAGGAAAAAGTCTCGCCGGGATGTCATTTTGCTCGCTCGTGATTGCCAACTTGACGTTGAGGACTGAGAGCAAGCAAAAAATTACTGCACTATGCATGCAGACCTCTAACCAGCTACATACTATTGATACTCTCTTCGAAATACCCAGTTAGTACCTATGCAGTCTAGGAATCCTTCTGTCTGTCCCATGCACTTCTCCATTCACCCATCCAGCAATATCTACGTATCCTATCACTCCACCAATACCTAAGCACTTATAAATTCATTATACACTCTGTTTGTAATACTGTAATTATTCTAGTTACTAGTCATAAACTTATGGAATGGCCTAGCTACTAAAAGAAGTACAGCTATAATATGTTGTGCACTATCCAAGCAGACCTCTAACTAGCTACATACTATTTATACACTCTTCTAAACACCCAGTTAGCACTCATGCATTGTAGGAATCGTCCAGTCTGTCCCATGCACTTCTTTAATCACTTATCTACCACTATCTACTTATCCTATCACTCCTCCAATACATAAGCACTTATAAATTAAGTGTTCACTCTGTTTGCAGCACTGTCATCATTCCAGTTACTAGTGGTATTCTTATTAAATGACCTGGCACCAACACAAGAACACATAAAATATTCTGTGCATAATCCCTACAAATCTCTAAACAGATACATACTATTGGTCCACTTCATTAACTACTGAAGTAGTACCCATGCAGCGTAGGATACCTCCTGTCAGTCTCATGCAATTCTTCAATCACCCATCCAGCACTATGTTCTTATTGTATCACTCTGCCAATACTTAAGCAGTTATGGGGCAGATTTACAAGCACCCTGAGCCACCAGTACCTTACTTTTTGTAATGTAGTGATGGCGCCAGGCACTCCTTCATATTTACAAGGAGAGGAAAACCCACCCTGCATGGTTTTTCCTCTCCTTGTAAATAGGACCCCTTCATACACAGTACTTTGCGTTGAAGGGGCGTTCCATAGGTGTTGCTGTGCGTGTTCCCATACAACACCCATAGAACAAGACACATCTCCAGATTTATGAGAAATTGTAAATCTGGAGATGTGTGTGAATGCTGCGCCATTCTAGAGTTGGTGTAGCAAGGCGCAACGAGGAGAATTGTTTTAATTTCTCCTCATTTGTTCCTCTTTCAATGCATGCTGCATTCGACAGCATACATTGAAAGAGGAAAATGCCTTTACTGATTGTTTTTGTGCAGGAAGGTGTCCCTTCCTGCACAAAAACAATCTCTGCACGACACAGACATCCTTGCACCATGGTGCAAGGGTGCCTGTGTCACCGCATGGCTGCAGTTTGTGCAGTTGTACAGAGGGAAGCACAGAGGTGCAACATATTCATGTACATATGTCACATCCCTGTGCTTCGGAAGTGCCACAGTGCAGTGCAGCTAAAGAGCTTGCACGTCACGCTGCAGTACTTCCTCATAAATCTTCACCTATAAATTCACTATACACTACTAATGCATTCTTTGAGTCAATCATGCTGTATACATATATTCAACCAAACTTTCACACATTATCTTGCAATTATAGTTCTTTCTTTAACCAAATAGGTAGTTCTGATAAGAACTTTTTTTTTCTTTTGTATTTTTTTTAACAATTTTGTATTTTTTGTGGTGTTTTCAAAAAATGAACAAAAAAAAGAACTAATAAAACAGGAAACTTTTGGAATTACGTATCATAAAAAAAAAAAAAAAAGACTAACGATGGTTGCGTTGCGCAGCCCAAACTACATCCATCGACTGCTCGCCGAAGCATATACGCTGTGTTGCTCGAGAAAGGCGAATTCTGGCCTAATGTCCATTGCAGGTGTTCCTAAGGATGCTCCAGACGTACTTGCCACAGCAGGTGAGGGGTTCAAAGCAGCTCGCCTCATTTCTTCCTGGGCAAGATTGAGAGGATGTGTGGTCCAGAGATGCTTCTACATAGAAGCAGTGCCACAAGAGTATTTTTTTTCCCTGACTCTTGACAGGACTCGGTCACAAATGTTGCACGTCACCTTTCTCGCATTTACTTTCTTCAGGTGGAAAAGTGAAGAATTTCCACATGACAGATTCCAGCCTCTGTGGACGTGGTACCTCCTGCAAGAATTCTTCTTCAGAAGATGCTTCCTCCTGCTGCTGCTGCTGTCCAGATGCCATTTTGTTTGATATTCCAAAAAAAACAAGCAAACAAGCAAACAAGCAAAAATGGTTCTTGTAGGAAAAGAGATGTCTCTCTAAAGATGCTCCAACAAGAATGATTAAAATGGGTGGGGTCCTTCAATAGTTATAGTGGCAAATGCTATGAACCAATGAAATCTTTTTTTATGCGGTCACTTGGGATCCGGGCACTCTGCGCTCACGATGCACGCACCGAAGCGACTTTGCGAAAATATATTAAAAAATAATATAAGTTTCTTATTGGTACAAATATATTTTTTTAATGAATATCTTAGATATTCTCTTGCCCTAATATATATATTAAAGACAAATACATATCATTTTAGAACATAAAAAAAATGTGCGAGAGTAGCACACCCAGCGTGCCCCAGCACGAATGTGACGTCACGAGGGACCTGCCAATGGGCAAGCATCGTGTACCATAATGCGCATGTGTCGAGATTGCCCGGGAGCAGGAGTCACGCACTGGTTGCATACCAATTGTGCACATCACTTAATATTAAATGTATATGATGTAATTGACAAACACGCTGCTGTCGCACACCGTATGTGGATCTTTCATGACTTTTCTAAAATGCCAGCTAGAATCCATGCACCCACCGTGATGTGCACGCTTTGTGTGCGCGAGTCTGAAAAAAAATTAGGAAAAAAAGAAAATAATATCAATATAATAAAATAAAAAAATTAAACAAAAAAAATTAAACAATATTTCAGTTTGAATTTTTAAAACATTTTTTTTAGCAATTTTCAGAAAAAGGTATAATGTTATTTAATGAAAAAAATATTCATAAAATAAAGTTAAAAAACTGTAGAAAATCATTACAAAAAAATAGGTATAACTACTATTACACATTTTACAATTAGCATTTAAAAAGCCTTTGAAATTCACTGAAACAACCATAGGTTTCAGAGGTGTTTCAGTTAGAAAGTAGCATTTAAAAAAGCTTTGAAATTCACTGAAAAAACCCAGGTTTCAGAAACATTATAGTTAGAAATTAGCATTTAAAAAACCTTAGAAATTCACAGAAAAAACCATAGGTTTCAGGGGTGTTATAGTTAGCTTGACATTTCACTTGTACAAAACCATAGAACTTTCTCCGGTATAGATAGTTCTGCTAACTATAACTCTCGCACCCACAATGCACTGCTGATGATGTCACATATTACATCATTAAAAGCTCGGGCTACCACGAATCACATGCTCTTCAGAAAACAGATTAAACTTGCCTGTTCTCCTCTATCTAGCTTTTTCTCACTGGCCGTGTTCTTGCATTTCTTGTTATGTCCATAAGCGCTGGGACGCCCCGTTGCTGGGGTAGCCATGCGCTATACAAGCAAAATTAACATAACATAACATAACATTCATGACATGGTCAATGACATCACTGATGACATTTCTAATGACATCACTGATGACATCACTGAAGATATCATCCACGTGACAATCTGATATACCTCATCATACACTAGTGTGATGTATTCCTATAGGTTCTGTATCGATCCCCCTATTCCTGACCCTGTTCTGGTTAACAAGTTAACTAGCAGCCATCCCATGATGCAGAAACCGTTATCTGATGAGGCCGAACTACGGCACAGGAACGTGTTATCTGATTAGGTCATAACGCTTGCCATCTAATTAGACAAGCGATATTCCTCCAGCCCCTGATAAGGCATACGGAGTTCTCAAAACAAATCAAACCTATGACAACCTGGGAAAAACCCTGCGGCCATTGTTTTGATTTCACCGAGAACTTCAGCAAAAGAATGTGCTAACGACCAAGTCGTATGACATCCTTATTGACGTATCTATGTCCATCCTTACGTCAATCTCGGCACCTTACAGGTATAAATATTACCGGTATTGCCTTAAGCAAACACACGCGGTGGTGACGAGATCGGAGCAGCCAGACTTGCCGAAGCCCAGAGCAGAGCAGACCCCGCTGGCGCAGCCCCGCCTTCCTGACGCGCTGAGAACGAGACGCTGCCTTTCTCCTGCCGAGAAATCCAGCTCCGGCGCTTCCGAGCAGCCCTCGCAGGCAGCTTGGAATATCGAGACCAGAGACGAGAGATACCATCCCTCATTCATCCTAGATTCCAGGTACAGAACTGAATAACCCCTTGCAGAGAATTCTTGAGTCAGTCACTTGGCAAAACAAACTTAACTTAAACTGCTACTTTCTATTCCCGCCCACGTATTAGGCTTAGGTCAGGTACACTGGGGTAGGCGTAGTTAGAAACACCAGTTGAGTACGATTAGTCAAATGTATATGTGTATGTATCTATTTTATTCATTTTAAACCACCTTATGGCTTAGAAACCATATAAATGTTTTTACAGTATTATTTTATACTTCTGCTTTTATTGTATGCACTTTACTTAACCATAAGTATTGCAATAATATCGATCCATTTCTCTTGTATGAGAAAAGAGACTGATCAATAAATAACATCTTTTATTGAACACGCCCGTCTCTTCCTTTTCTCTACAATCTGGTGAGACTAAGAATGCACGTACTGACTGAGTAAAATAAGTTGTCTTTTGTTTTCACACGACTCTAGAGATACACTCTTGATTAGGGGAGAGCAAAGTTGTCATGTTCTATGGTTGTCAGAAACTAAATCCCTTCTTGTCTATCCAGGGAGGTTCAACTCCTCCTTGCCTATTCGAGAAAGTTTCTAGTGAACTCTGAGCTAGCTGGCAAACCCAAAACTTTAAGTCTAATATCGACAGTAGAAGACCTAGTTAACGTCTGGTCTAGGCCTATACTATTGAAGGTATTATTCCAATGCGCAGAGCCTATTGGGATAATAGGAACTACACTACATGGCGCCCAACGCGTTTGGCAAAGGCGATAAAACTAACGTAAGACATTAGAGTAACTCAGTCGTGCTATTTCACTCAGACCCCTTTTTTCCCATAATACTCCAAAGACGTCTGGAGTGGGTGAAAGGTCATATCCGCCAAACCTCGCAGGAGGAAACTCCTATGTATGGTTCTTGGTTTAGTCAACGTTGAAGGATACACTGTTCCAAAATATTGTGCATCTAATCTTTTTTTCCATAAGAAACCTGATCTGCAAACAAACGGAATAACCTTCTGGACAGTACAATGTCAGACAATGAAGGAGATAGAGAGGCAGCTAGAATAACTGCTGAACTCGTAGCAGCTGATAATGCACTGCAAGAAGCAGACCCGGGTATAATAATCATCCCGGCCAACACAAGGAAATCTATAACTTTAAAACTTATAGAAAATGGACTGACACCTAGAGGTGGCACAGTCATATTCGTAATTGAGGCACACGAATATCGGCAGACAGAGGTATTCTATACATGGATAAACTTTCCAGGAGCAAATGCTGTAACAAAGGTCTTCCACTATTACAAAACAGAGGAACCTCCTGAAGAGTACACTCCTTTCGAGGAGGTGGAAGTACCACTTAAATTTCAAGAGCACCTGCTCTTATTTAATGGCGCCCTAAAACATAATAATCACCACACCAGGCTCGGTCCGTTAGGTAGACCAGGAGCAACGTGGCCGGTCCTAGCCGGATACACACCACATCCAGACATCGACGGGATGTCTGCAGCAAATCTTTTAATACAACTAAAACAATTAATAAAATTGCATAGACAATTAGTCCAATATGTAATGCGGACTTCAACAATCCAACCAGCAATTAAAATTCCACAACTGACCCCTCATCAGGGGAACACAAATAAAATTACACCACAGAACATACAATCCTGCCTGGGTAAAGTACCAGCTAAACGGGAACAAATACCATTCTGGTTAGCACAAAAAATCACCCAAATAGAGGCGGTGTTTCCAGACACCACCCCGTTAGAAAAACACAGGATTCTGACTATCTGTCTTCCAATGGGAATCGCACCACACGTGGAGGACTGTGACACTTGGGGTACAGTCTTTGCTTCCATTTACACAAAAACGCATGGTGTTCCATCCATCTCGGTAATACCAGATGTGCTAAAACAAATTCAAGATGAATACGGTCCAGAACCCGCTTTAACTCTTGGTATGAAATTACTAAAAGACTTCAAGCAGGTCTCGGCAATAATATTAGCCAACATTAAGGGAGAAGCAGCAAACGTGGCGATCCGCCAGAGGTTAAAAGAAATAGATATAACAGAACAACCAGCTGAAATTGCCAGAATTATAGAAAAATCCTATGAGGAACTAGGCAGAGATAGTTTAGGTGGAATACCAGTAAAACCACAACTGATTGAAAGTCCTGAAAAAGTATTTTTTAATAATAATTTAACATCACAAAAAAAGAGCTGGGATGGAAACAAACAATCCAATCCTAAAGAAAAGAAATTCCAGTCCAGAGGAAGGTCTCCTCGGCGAAGAGAAAAATCTCCGAACCAAAGACACAGGTCTCCCCAAAGTGATCCCTCTGGGAAAAGATATAACCTTAGAAATAGGGATAATATAAAGAAACCTGATAGATATCAAGATTTTGATACACGCCCCTCTCAATCTTTTCAGACTTCCTCGCAGAAATCGGAAAGAAGAGGACGATCAGAACAAAGAGAAGAGCACGCCAAGTCCAAAAACAAGGAACCTGCTCATCTAAAAAAGAAATTACAATTTCCAAAAAAGAAGGTAGCCAGTATTAAAGTAGTTAACAATGCCGAGAATACTGAGGACACAACTGAAAAACGGAGAATGGGCTCAGACAATGCTAGACAGCGCAGCAGAAGTGAGCATAGCTCGCAAAGTCCTTATGAATCTTCTGGAGACAGTGGACATGAATGAATATCTTCAAGTGGAAACTGCAGACACCAGAGTTAGCAAACCTCACAAAATATATGAAATAACTTTACGTATAGAAGGGGATAAGACTAGAAAAATAAGGGGACTATTTTGGGATAATCTCTCCAAGGGCTATGACATCCTTCTAGCTGAAAAAGACTGGCCACCAGAGTTTGTCAGGGACTGCCCTCATGGCGAAGAAATAATTATGCCTGCCTTCTCAAATCATATCCCAATTCATAAAAAATACACACTTGCTAGAAAGTGGGCAGTAGCTCAAGCTCCTGCTTTATATAAAAATCACGTAGGATGGGATGAGGACTCTCCTCCTCACAAAATCCAGTTAAAATCACAACCTACTGCGCAAAGACAGTACCCAATTAAGCAAGAAGCTAAAAAACAGGTAAAAGAAATCCTAGATCAACTAGAATACCAGGGGGTGATTGAAACATGCACCTCACAAATGAACAACCCTTTGTTTCCGGTCTCCAAACCAGACAATTCATATCGTCTAGTTTTGGATTACAGACACCTTAACTCATGTTGCAAAACTTTTGCAGTACAAAACTCGCATAGTGCTGCACTAATGAATAACATAGTGCGCAAAAAATACAAAACAACATTAGACATCTCTAATGGATTCTTTTGTCAAAATATAGCACCAGAGAGCAGATACTTGTCCGCGTTCTCAATAAATGGCACTCAAAACAATTCTGTTGGTTAGCCCAGGGATACAAGAACAGCCCTGGAGTATTCTCAGCGAGAGTAACAGAATTACTACAAACATACGATGACGAGGCATTATCTTATGTCGACGACATTTACCTAACAGATGATGACTTGGATACTCACTTGAAGAGAGTGAACACCATAATACTTGGGTTCGCAGCAGAGGGTTACAAATTCAACTTTAAAAAAATCTCGAATTGCCCATCTAACAGTCCTGTTCTTAGGATATGAATTATCAAGTGAAGGCAAAAGCCTGGCAGACAATTTCCTAGAGAAATGTGCCGTACTCCAAGCACCTAGAACACTAAAAAACCTACAGTCAATTCTAGGCTTCCTAAATTTCGGAAGAACATACATTGCAAATTACGCAGAAAGGGACAAGCCCCTTTATGATCTAATAAAACCAGATTTTAAAAGAACCAATTGGACTCAAATACACACAGAAATTCTGAGATCCTTACAAACTGACATGTTAATTAAAACAAAATTAGAAACACGTGATAACACACGCAATCTTGTGATTCGAGTCATCCCAGGAAGATGCGGATTCACATACCTGACCTCTAATGAGGGAGAAAAGGTACCAATTGCTTTCAAATCACACTTGTACACAGAAGCTGAAAAGAAGTTCAGCATTAAAGAAAACATTGTTCATGCAGTTCAAACCGCAATAGCTAGAGAAAAAGATAAAGCTGACGGTAGACGTATCACAGTCAGAACAGCAGAATCAGCCTTTGAGGCATTAACAACACCGTGTAATTTACCAACAACAACATTGAATCCGGAATGGATACAATGGGTGAATTCAATTACAACGGACAAAGTATACTACTACTTTGATCCAGAACTAGAGGAACTGAAAAATCTAGAATATGAAAGAACATTCCCTCTGCCAATCGACATTCTGCCCTTACGACAATACGCATGTGTAATCTATACAGACGGACAGGCTCAACCCTCCGTTTGGGGAGAACAAGCATACAACCCCACATGTGAGATTACAAAAGAAGTGTGGCGCGGAGGTAAACTAAGACCTCTATTAACAAAAACACACTCAGTAGAAACTAATTCAGAACAACAGACTGAAATAATAGCATTGAAAATGGCGCTAGATAATGCAGATCGCGAATTCCCGACACTAATAGTGTCCGATTCATATTACTGCGTCAAATCATATAACAACGATTTGCAGACATGGATTCAAAACGGTTACAAAGATGACACAGGTGCAACAATAAAGCAAAAACTGCTTTGGGAACAAATAGTTCTGTTACAAAAAGAACTACCAAAGACTCACGTGACACACTCACTGAGTCATCAGCGTGATGGCGTTCACGTTGCAGGGAATTCATTGGCTGAGACAGCCACAGCGGTAGCAACTAAATCGGCTTCCGTAGCTCGAAAAAAGCGCACAGTGAAGTACATTGACGGTGAAACAGTGCTGGCGGTGAAAACGTCATCAAAAGGCGACTGCTCAGCGCTACCGATCAACTATCCACTCAATTATACATACATAATCGATGCAAACTCCGTCCCTTTTGCTCGAATCCCTGGAGTGGGGGACAGAGTAATTCCAAACATGAACAGGAGAACCTTGTTAATTGCAGACGCACATATGGGTGAGGGTCTCGGACACCTCAAAATAAAAGATTCTCTGGAAGAATTACAATCAAGGTACTGGTGGCCAGGCATGAGCCTGCAGCATCACATTTTTGTTTAAAAATGCCCGGACTGCAACAGAGATCGCAGTGGCGAGAGAAACGGTATACTACCGTGGCATTTCAATCCAGAAAAGATCAACAGCAAAAAGCAAAGCGTCCGATTAACATATACAGGCTAGTTTCCACTTATAATGTGGATCACCAGCACTCGGCTGACGTCTGGACTGTTATACAAAGATAGGCGAGTCTAAATGGCATATACGCTAGGAGCATGCTACGTTTGACCATTCTTTTCAGTTTAGCCTTAAGCCTGAGGGGAAACATGGCCAAATGAGCATAGCATAGCGGGACTCTTTTCACTTCCTTCCTGAGGGATACGGGATGGTGTAAAGAAAAAAACAAGGCATAAAGCTATCTATAACGGAAAGGATATTAGGTTCGGGAGCTGGGTGGGTCAAACATCTAATAAGTGTCCAAAGTAGTCTAAATAACCTGCCAAGAAATTCTCTGAGGGGATTCAGTCCGTACGAATTATTATTTGGAACTAGGATGTTAGTCTTAGACCTCGACAGTCAGACTTCAGTGGTGAAGGAAAAAAGCTTTGATATCAAAGATCGTTTGGCTATTTTGCAGGACTTAAACGAAACAAGAAAAGACCTGAGCAACATAAAGTTGAAACAACAGCCAACAACCACTGAAGAACCACCACCTGTCCCAGCAAGACCTGTCTGGATTCCAAAAGTCGGGGATCTAATCAGAGAAAAGATCGCGGTAAAGAAGGAATTTGGGCCTTCTTACAGAAAAGCAGTTCCTGTCTTGTCTATCAACGGGACAAGATCAGTTGTACTACCGCCGCTTGCTGGTAAAAAGGAGAACCGAGTTGTATCCATCGACCTGGTAAAACCACAATCATGTGGCCGATAACAAATAGTAGGCCAAGTGGACTCCCGATAAGTAGTAGAACACCAAGGTTTGCTACAAATACAGAGGTCCAAACTAAGAGGCTAATCACATTCAAAACGCCTACAGAACAACAACAAGGACTATGCAACAATGCATTTGAACTCAGACCTCTAAAAACCTAAATAAAAACATTTAGTAGAGACACACCAACCTACAATGAAGTAACAAACGAATATGCAAGAAACAATAATCCTGAAGCAATTGGAACAATTGACAGAACTGCATCCGGCTACTTCATAAACTTCGATGATTCCTCTGAAGACCAAAGTGAATCAAAAACACAGGCATCAACAAAAACCTTTAAAGATAAAGCTAAAGAACTTTTGAAACAACTGAAAGAAACATATCTGATTTCTCCATGGATTGAATTTTGGGTGGGTTTTGGTGCATTTATCCTCATACTTTGGCTCATCATGGTACTAACTTTGGGACGCTTCATTGAGGGAAAATATGCAAAAATGGACACAGCAAGTCAGAAAATCAACTTGATCCTCAAACCACACTCATCTTCACATGTCGAGAAAAGAGAACTTTCTTCAGTCAACTTCACAGCCAATCCTATACCGGGTGGGGTAGCATGGGACAACACTGACTACGAAATTTATGGTCCGGTCGAAATCCTGAAATATCCACACCAAATTAAGATCTCATTGAGTGACTTTGTAAAACCAAGCTCATTTGCTGATGATTGGGACTTTGAAAGTATAAATAATATGATGTCTGACCTAGTGATGTCTGCTAAATTTACCAAACATGATTATTTGCAGGGTTCGACAAATTATGATAGTATGTACTGTTACAACCACTATGGTAACCATTTTCTACATAAATCTGCACAACCTAGAAATGTTTTAAATTATAATCAATGGGAACATTGTGCAACCCCTCCAAAAGGAAGCTCAAGAACCTTTTATGACAAATATTCATACTTTTCAGGTTTCAACACAAGTAATGCTGAAACATTTTATTTCAAATTGTCAAATAAGACAGGGACAAAGACCATGCTAACGAACACAAAGTTGATATATTCAGACTCATTTTTTGAACAAATGAATACTTTTGGTTTCGATTATTGGGACAAAAATGTTGAAGTAAAAAGTGTTTGGGGTACAAAAGAATGGCAAGTACAAGGTATAGAATCATTGTTTAGAGCCTGCATGATCCCAGAACAAATTATATTTTTAAATGACACTGTTCAACAAACCGCCTGTCTTGGCTTAGCCAAAATCAAAGATTAAATAAACCGTCTATTCCAAAGCCAATAATGAACAGCAATAGCTCTACAGATGCAGAGATAGACGTAAACTATGTATTAAACCAAAACAGAACACATCCTGATTGGAAACAATGGTTGATCTGGCCCACAGATACTAATAACTGTCAAGACAGATTCCTGAACAAAACACAGGGGTTCAAATTGACCAGGCCAGACCCTAGATATTCTCAAAGACAACACCCAGGGATAATAACCACCTACAGTGTGGGCAAATTATGCCTTCAATGGCTACAAACTTCCACACTGGCAGAAATTAAGCAACACCTAACTTTACTTACTGATGGTGCTGACTTGCGTGATTTCATTATGGGACCACGCAAACAGCGTCAGAAACGTTTCATAGCAGCCTCTGTATATGCAGCTTACAACGAGGCCTGGAAGGTTACTCAAATTGAGACAGCAGAAAGTATACGGGAAATTGACCGTATTAATTTGGAAAAATCACTTTCTGTAGTGGACAATGGGTTAATGACTCTGTCCTCCAAAATGTTTTCTTTGGACAGCATTGTGTCTTCAGCAATCGACATAATATCGCAAGACTTACTGTTGTTACAACACGGTCAGTCTCAATTGCGTTCTATTGTACAGCTTGGCTGGACGTTACAAAATCTGCGTTCAGGCTATGTGCCTTGGCGTTTAATCAACACAACGTCACTTTTCAATATCTTTAACCTTACTGATAAACAAATCAGTATGGCACAAAAGGGTGCTGATTATACAATCCTGAGCATTGAGAAACTTGAGAGATTACCAGTGACAATGTCAGAATGACCTGTCAGTGAATGGATAATACATGGGATAATTAATATTCCAATATCAACCTTCAGGTTTCAATACTGCCAAAAATATATACAGGCTGGCATGTACGAAAAATTGGGAAAAGGGTACATTAAGACAACATGGAACTTGCCCTATTCACATGCATGTGTCAGTAATAAAGGACAGAAAGTGTTTCTTAGTGGCAATAATTGTGCGATGTCACTAAGCGGTACACTTCTGTGTAATGGAATTAGTTTGCATGGAGCCTGTGAAGGGAACTCAAATAACCTTTCATGTCACCAGCTAGGCGCACCTGCAACAGAGATAGAACCATTTTTTCAAAGACTCTATAATGGGAGTTACATTCTAATTGTGGATCGCAGATGTTGTAGTCTTATGCCCGGGACTCCTTATCTCGTAACTACGACTGCGAAGGTCAAGTGCTGTGGACGCTTATTGTTTCCCAGCTCCTTTCCAGACAGGGAGGCAAGGGCATGGCCCAACTTGAAAATTACTTCTATTCGAATAGATACTTTAAGCAGAATGAAAACAGTGCTTCTTCAGACGCCGACCAGGCTCACGTCATCAAAAGAAACGTATGATCTCCTAGTCGCAAGGACGACTGCAGAGATTCACTCATTGTTATCAACTAATTCCCCCATACATTTCGCAGAAATCCTGAATGAAATCTTAAATATTTCTGATACCAGTGGAGTCTCAAAAGTATTTAAGACAGTATTTTCGATGGCATTAACACCATTCAAAGCCATACTGGGTATTTTTCCAGATTTCGTCCATTCGATTTTTGGTGGACTTCCCCTCATTTTGGGACTAATTGCAGGAATCCTATTCTTAGTCCTAATATTTCGTTATGGCAAACCGTGTCACAGACAAAACACCTGCGACAAGGGAAGAAACAATCCGAGCCATTGGATACCGGGACCGGATATCAAAAATCCTGGGACTAACCCGGCTTAGAGACCTGAACATGACTTGGTTTCTTTCATTTCGACCAATGTGGCATCGATGTGTTTTACCTGTATTAAGGTGCCTGCTGTGCGGAGAAGAATGCGTGTTGGACACCTGTCTGACGCTACAATCAGATGCGCCTATGGATGCAGAAACATTGTTGAGTCCAATAAAGGCTCATGCTTTGTGCTGCCCTCAACGGCTACCAATCCTGATGACGGCATTCGTGGAAACTTCACCACTGCGATTAAGGGGTAGTGAAGTTCAAGATGAAAGCAGCATCGATCAGGTACGACCTTCTGTCAGCAATACTAATCAAAACGCCAATGGAGACAATCATGCGCACGAATGCATGGTTACACCTTTTTCCGAGTTAGTGGAACTCTCCCAGGAAGCTGTTGACAACTTTTTCGAGAGTCTAAATGATATGATGTTCTCACCAGAGCAGAAATAGAGACTTTTGAGCAAGCTAGCACACGGCGTTCCCAACACCCTGAATTTGGCCTTCAACTTTAATAACAAAATACCAGGAACAATTTTCCCTCCAGTTCGCGGACAGCAATTTTTTCAGCAGCCCCAAAATATTTTAACGATTTTTTCGGGACACTTATCTTCTGCTTAAAGTAAGAACTATTCTTAGAGAACTAAGATTTCTATTTTTAGAAACTTTATAGACATTAGCTGCCCGCTGGTATGTTCATAATTATTTTATTCTGTGATGGAATGGTCTCAAACCTTTTTTTCTGTATTAAGAGCCATTTCATGTGTAAATTCTCATATACCAATTAGCAATAATGTATACATATGCGTGATTACTTTAGCATTATTCTACAGCTTGAGTGCATATAATACATGTGACTGTTTTTACCGTATATTAGATAATTTCAAAATGCATTTTATGTATTTTGGGGTGGTAAGGTATACACGATACTCTACAGTATGTTTTACTATGCCTAGATTCATAAACATGGCCATAGTTAGCGTGGAGTGGGTGTGATGTATTCCTATAGGTTCTGTATCGATCCCCCTATTCCTGACCCTGTTCTGGTTAACAAGTTAACTAGCAGCCATCCCATGATGCAGAAACCGTTATCTGATGAGGCCGAACTACGGCACAGGAACGTGTTATCTGATTAGGTCATAACGCTTGCCATCTAATTAGACAAGCGATATTCCTCCAGCCCCTGATAAGGCATACGGAGTTCTCAAAACAAATCAAACCTATGACAACCTGGGAAAAACCCTGCTGCCATTGTTTTGATTTCACCGAGAACTTCAGCAAAAGAATGTGCTAACGACCAAGTCGTATGACATCCTTATTGACGTATCTATGTCCATCCTTACGTCAATCTCGGCACCTTACAGGTATAAATATTACCGGTATTGCCTTAAGCAAACACACGCGGTGGTGACGAGATCGGAGCAGCCCGACTTGCCGAAGCCCAGAGCAGAGCAGACCCCGCTGGCGCAGCCCCGCCTTCCTGACGCGCTGAGAACGAGACGCTGCCTTTCTCCTGCCGAGAAATCCAGCTCCGGCGCTTCCGAGCAGCCCTCGCAGGCAGCTTGGAATATCGAGACCAGAGACGAGAGATACCATCCCTCATTCATCCTAGATTCCAGGTACAGAACTGAATAACCCCTTGCAGAGAATTCTTGAGTCAGTCACTTGGCAAAACAAACTTAACTTAAACTGCTACTTTCTATTCCCGCCCACGTATTAGGCTTAGGTCAGGTACACTGGGGTAGGCGTAGTTAGAAACACCAGTTGAGTACGATTAGTCAAATGTATATGTGTATGTATCTATTTTATTCATTTTAAACCACCGTATGGCTTAGAAACCATATAAATGTTTTTACAGTATTATTTTATACTTCTGCTTTTATTGTATGCACTTTACTTAACCATAAGTATTGCAATAATATCGATCCATTTCTCTTGTATGAGAAAAGAGACTGATCAATAAATAACATCTTTTATTGAACACGCCCGTCTCTTCCTTTTCTCTACAATCTGGTGAGACTAAGAATGCACGTACTGACTGAGTAAAATAAGTTGTCTTTTATTTTCACACGACTCTAGAGATACACTCTTGATTAGGGGAGAGCAAAGTTGTCATGTTCTATGGTTGTCAGAAACTAAATCCCTTCTTGTCTATCCAGGGAGGTTCAACTCCTCCTCGCCTATTCGTGAAAGTTTCTAGTGAACTCTGAGCTATCTGGCAAACCCAAAACTTTAAGTCTAATATCGACAGTAGAAGACCTAGTTAACGTCTGGTCTAGGCCTATACTATTGAAGGTATTATTCCAATGCGCAGAGCCTATTGGGATAATAGGAACTACACTACACTAGTATAACCTTTCATCACTCACTGTAAAATACAGAGTACCATATTTGAAACCATTGACACACCAATACCAGTTACTACATACCCACTCACTGATTTTTAAGTCTACACACACACAACTACCATTTCAACAACAGAATCACTTATACATGCAGTCACTAATTAATAGAACACTATCAAATGCACTTATTCACATATATAGACATTGACACATCAGTAGGCATCTTAGTCGGTTATGCAGTCATCCTACTCACTCATGAAAACAATTAAACACACTTACATTTACTCACTTACACAATTATGCACACAACACCTCATGTATTCAAAGACATAGTAACTCATAGTTGATATGTTAAAAAATCACCATTACAATTATACACTCATTCATATAGTTACTCTCACAATCACTGACTCTTACATATACTTATTTATATACACCAACTCTCACACAGTGCATTTTATTTTTTTACTTTGTTGAAGATGTACAACTAAAACATATATTCGCTCACGAACACACAAATAAATACACTCAGTCACCCAAACTACTGTTTCCACATGCACTCTTAAACCTATACACCTAGTCAATCAACCATTCACACAGATATGCATAGAGTTGCACACACCCCATCCAACCACACACAAACTCAGTGTCCCTTACAAATACTCACTCAACTAATCAATAACTAATATACACACTCATGTAGTTAGTGACAACCTAATGCAGCATGTTATACAACAACAGAGACAGTGATGCACACATTCACATAGTTTAGTTACTAATCCATGTATTAAGTGAAACACTTTTAATTACTCACTTAAACAGGCAGTCAGACAGATACTAAATCCTCCATCCAGACAGTTGTATATCCACTCAATCTTCAATACAGATTGGAATATATATAATACATATTTAAATTTCAAACTAAACCATATTTACTGGATGATGTCATCAGTGATGTCATCAGTGATGACAGCCCGTAGAAGGAGGGCAACCTCAGAAAATGAAAGGGAACAAGAACTAACGACAAATGATCAAGCTAGCATAATCAACCTCACAAAGGTAAAGATCACGGAAGAAGACGAGAAAATATTGAGTTTGGGACTTTCATTTTGCCCAGATGCGGATTTGGACTATGTGCAAACGCGCATAGATTTGTTTAAATTTGTACGAACGTTGAAATTAAGAAAACATTTCCTCTTGAACCCACCCACGAGAGGACTAAACATTCCTGTGACCAATGAGAGTAAGCAAACCGAGTTAACTGTGGGTGATATGGACCTATGGATGGACTTACGAAATCTTGGTAGTGAAGCATCAGGAGAAATACATGTGAGAGATGTGAGTGCAATTGCGCTGGAGGAGGGTGTGATGATTAATGAGGGAGTATCCACTGGTTTTAGACCAACTCCCGTTACACATCGTCAGCAGGAAGCGATGCGATTGACACTTTCAGTGATCTTGTGGTTAATGAGATAAAGCACTTGAGTTCACAGGTCGGCAAAGACAAAAAAAGAAATACAAATTCACCTCATGCACAACAACAAGCTTATCATAGATTGATTAAAAAATTGTCTGACAATGATGATTGTATAGTACGCTGTGTGGATAAGGGGGGCAATGTGGTCCTGTGGGATCGTCAATTGTACCTAACAGAGGCATACAAACAATTGAACAATCAAATATGTTATGTTAAGATCAAGGAATCAGATATGTTAAATTGTCATGAGAATTTCAATGGGCTTTTACAAAGGTGGTATGAGGAGGGTCTGTTGAGCCATGGTGAGTTCAAGTTCCTTAAAATCGACAAGCCAGTATTTTATTTCATTCCAAAGGTGCACAAAAACGTGGAAAATCCACCGGGGCGTCCAATCATTTCTGCGATAGGAAATGCTTTTGAGAATACATCAAAGTTCATAGATTCTTTTTTAAATAAGGAGGTGCAGGCACTACCCTCCTATTTGAAGGATACAGGGGAATTTTTTTTAACAAATTTACGACTTGCCCTGGGAGTATGATTACCTCTTAGTCACAATTGATGTCACCACATTATACACCAGTATAAAGCATGATGATGGCTT
Organism: Lissotriton helveticus; assembly: GCF_964261635.1. Lineage (NCBI taxonomy): Eukaryota > Metazoa > Chordata > Amphibia > Caudata > Salamandridae > Lissotriton > Lissotriton helveticus. The sequence goes on along the minus strand of NC_136063.1, from coordinate 1,383,575,848 downwards.
AAGGGCAGTAAAACACTTCCTGAGTGATAGACCAATCCAGCTGTGAGCCCATACTGAGATGCGTTTGAAAATGGTTGAGACATGACTAAAGAGTAATTTCTTTTTATTTTGTGATACCCTGTATTATCAAATCTGTGGTACTGCTATGGGCACCTGCTTTGCCCCCAGCTATGCAAATTTGCATATGGGCTGGTGGGAGGAGCAGGTGATCCGGACGCATTACCAAACAGAATGGGAGGAGCATATCATGCACTTGAGTCGATTTATCGACGATTTATTCTTAGTATGGAAAGGGACTAGAAACCAAGTTGAGGAATTCATTAAAAAATTTAACATAATAATCTCAACCTGGTATTAACAAGTGAAGTGAGTAAAACTGAGGTAAACTTTCTAAACCTCACAGTATACATCCATATCGGCAAGATATCAACTAAGCTATATAGATAACCGACTGCAGCTAATACGGTGCTTCATGCATCTAGTTTCATCTGGTTAATCTCAAGAGGAGCATACCATTTGGAGAATGTCTACGAACCAAACGCAACTGCAGTGAGGAAGTAGAGACAAAAGCAGAATTGAGGAATCTCAAGCGTAGGTTCAAGAAAAGAGGATACCCAGGAGAATGGATTGATTCAGCAATCTCGAAAGTTAACAAACTAAAGAGAGAGGACATTTTATTTGGGGCCCCAAAAGAGAAAAATACAAATGAAGAAAATCAGTGCAGACTAATTACCAAATTTAGGGACACATTAGGATTGCGGTTAATCAGCATCCTCCGGGCCGGCGGAAGCCACCGCCGGCCCGGAGGATACGGATTAACCACTGTCGACTGAAAAAAGCCCCCCGCCAGATTAGGATGGCTGGGGGATCTTTTTTCCGTCTGCCGCTTTTCCGCCGCGGTCGCCTTCCGTCCGCGGCGGAAAAGCACTAACATGGCTGGCGGTGTCTATCAGACACCGCCAGCCATATTAGGATGTCAGCGGTGCTATGCCTTTACACGGTGGCATTTCCGCCGTGCAAAGGCATACGGACTTTTCTTTGGGGGCCCGTTGCGGGCCCCCAGGGGTGAAGGGGGGTGGGGGTGCTCATGGGGGGTACCTATGGTACCCCCCTGCCTTTACGTGCATGAAGTGGAAGGCACCACGCGGTGCCTGTAGCTTCGTGCACGCAAAGGAAAACATGTTTTTTTAACATTGCGGCGTGTGCTGCTTCAAGCAGCACCCGCCGCAATGTTAAAAATACAGGATCTAACCACCAGGGTGGCGGTCACATCCTAATTAGCACGGAGGGACCGCCGCTGCCCCTGCGGACGGTCCCTCCTCCTCTGGGGTGGCGGACGGACGAAGGTCCGACCGCCATCCTAATGAGCCCCTTAGTCTGCAGCAAGGAAAGGTGAGAAGTATTTTGAACCGTCATTGGCATCTGATCAAAAATGATTCAGTTCTAGGCAAAATTGTTCCATGTAGAACTGAAATAACTTTCAGAAGGGTGAAATCTGTCAGGCTGGTACTTGTCAGGAACACAGTCAAGAAAAAGGTAGTGAAAGGAACTTGGCTGGATAAGAAGCAGGGCTTTATAAAATGTACCAAATGTAAAGCCTGCCGTCATGGCATTAACATTAACGAATTCAGAGTAGGCACATCCATAGATATGCAAAAGATAAGAGGCAAATTTAACTGCAAAACAGATTTTGCTGTATACGTGCTGCAGTGCCCTTGTGGCCTGCGGTAGGTAGGCAGCACAATCCTAGAGGCACACAAACATGTGCTGCAACATCTTAGTGCAATTAAGAATGGAGATCGTGCGTATCCAGTGGCCCACCACTTTGAAAGATTCCACAACAAAGATGTGTCTGGGTTGACATACTACGTGGTAGATGCTGTAGAAAAAGATATAAGAGGTTCCTCCTCTTATATCTTTTTCTACAGCATCTACCACGTAGTATGTCAACCCAGACACATCTTTGTTGTGGAATCTTTCAAACCACCGTGAGAAAGCATTCCGTAAACTAGAATCAAGGTATATTATAGAAATGAATTCTAAGCCACCGGAGGGCCTCAATGTGGAGGAAGATATGTATACACATTTGTAAGCGATATGAATTTGTAATGTAAGAAAGCAACTGTCTGCCACTCATGATATTAAGTATGTTTTAATGCACTTCAGACAGTCAAGTAAATATGTTTTAAACCAGAAAATAATTTGCATAGAGTAAAGAAAGGAGCAGTTTACGATCTAGTTTTGTCTTGTGAGAGCAGAGCATCATTTGAGCTAGTACATTAAGGATTCATTTATAACTATGCCCACATGGGCGGGGTTGTAGATATGATCAGTAATAGCATCGATATTGCAGTTATTGTATCGTCAGTCGTAATAGTAGTATGTCCATTTGGGAGGGATAAAGTTTGAAATAACTTGTGAAAGATGCAATGGCCACAATAGACATAATAGTGGCGTTTGGGTAAACAATGTGCCCATTAGGGGGTAATACATCAAATTTAACAAGATGGACGTGCATACGACTATCACAAACGAGAGAGTTAAGAATTGTGATTGTATGCGTTATATACTTCTTGTAAATATGTAATGTCAATTTGGCAATTTGAATTTTGGTTTATCCATTATATAATCATGTAATGACTTCAAAGTTTGATATTATAATTTTATTTAAAAAAATGAAGAATTGCATGTAATATGTTGAAAAACTACGAATCTGTCTACACTCTTCATTATTTTGTAGTACAACACGTAACACATACCAAAATGAGTTTAAAAATAGCTGCTTTCGACTTTTGTGAATATCGGTGAGCAAGGCGTCGAGGACCGCTGAAACGCGTTCGAGTCAGGCCGAAAAAAAACTGATTCTCAGCCAGATACACAAGGCGTTGTTGTTATATTTTGCCAGCAACAAGGGTAACGTGGAGCATATATATATATATTCACTGAAAAAACCATAGGTTATAGACCATATATAGTTAGGAATTTGCATTCACAAAACCTTGAAAATTCAATGAAAAAACCATAGGTTATAGACCATATATAGTTAGGAATTAGCATTTAAAAAACCTTATTTTACTCACACAAAACCATTGAAATTCCAAATATAGTTAGTTGTACTAACTATATATCGCGCACCCGCAATCCACTGCTGATCATGTCACATATTACATCATTCATGACATGGTCAGCGACATCACTGATGACATCACTGATGACATCTCAAATGACATCACTGATGACATCTCAAATGACAAAAAAAACAAAAAATGTTCAGAAAAATAAAAAAAATATATAAAACAACAAAAACATTTAAAAAAAAGTTCTTTTCAGAACTACCTTCCCTTTCAAAAAAAATTGCTAGAATGTTTAGCACTCTGGCAAGCTCTATTTCTTTTGGTTCGCTTCCCCGTTCGCTTCCCGGTTCGCGAACCGGGAGCGAACCAAAAAATAAAAAAAATAAAAAAAAGAAGAGTAAGTATAAGGAAAGTAAACAGAGAGTGATGTTAAAAGAAAGACAGCTATAGGGAGTAAACCAGAGATACTGTTTAATAGATCTATTTACCGAAGAAAAGACGGAAGAGGGTATAATTGTGAAAAACAAAATAGATAAGGAAGTGAAAGAAAAAAAAGAGAGTAGAACAATAACAAAGAAGAGTTTCTTGGAGAATGTGAGTGAATATTCAAAATAAGACTAAAACATGGGGAATAACAGAGAGAAAAAATAGAAAACAGAAAACAAAAAATAACAGAAAAAGATTAATTGAAACAGCAAAGAAATGTAAATAACATAGAGCCATATCATCAACATAGGCAATAAAAGTTTTGCAGCTTTTATCGGCAGAAATATGTCACCAAAGCCGCTTTTGCGGCAGAAAACTGCCGCTAAAACCACTTTTGCACCAGTTTTCTGCCAATAAAAACAGCAATAATTTTATTGGCTGTGTTCATAATATGCCCCTTAGTGTGCTTCAACTACACAGAGAAAGCATTATGAACAAGTAGTGAAAGAGTGATCAGTCAAAGACACTAAGAGTAATAGAGACGGAGTGAGTGAACAAGAGTGAGGAACTATGAGAAGAGAGGGACTGAGAAAAAGAGTGGAAGGAGTTGAGTAAGAAGGTAATAGAGAAAGGAATGAGGAAAGTAGCAAAGGCAGGAAATTGAGGGTTAAAGAAATGAAGCGGTCGAACTACTAGTAGGTGAATGTGATAGAAATGTAACGAAAAGACTACAAAACATTTGCCTTATAATTGTCGTTAAATTACTCACTTTTTGTTTTTATACTTTCAATCTGTGAAAGAGAGAACAAACATTTGAAAAATATTAAAACATGAATTTAAAAATTAGAAAAGATTGAAGGACAAACAGTTTTTCAACAACTTTGACACTGACAGAAGCTTCTGCTTCTCCAGGCCCCCTACACAGTCCTAAAGATATACATTTTAAACTAACAGTATCTTGATGCAGATGAAGTGAGGCCTATCTTAAAACATGGTGCATCTTTTGCACTGCTGTTGTCTCACAAAAGTGTTGCAAGACACTAACATTTTAAATGATTGCTTCAGGATGCCAATAAGATGTGTCCTATCCAGAGGTTTGTTTGAGGTGAGACCTACTCAGGGTTCCAAATGAAATTTCGAGTTGTTGAAGAGAACAGAGGACATAATACATGTGAAGGCCTACCAATGAAGTAAGTCATGTCCACTTCACTCTTGAACAAAGGCCAGACCTCTTCTGTGTCCGTGGACAGACCTAAACTTCATCTGCACAATGTCATTCATAAACTTAGGGAACACAGGTGATGTAATTGAAAAATGTGGAGTTTCTTTTCCTCATTTCACAATCATATCACCTGTGTTGCCTTTGCTTAGGTATCTCATAGTGCAGATGTAGTCCAGCATATTAAACAGTACCTAGAAGTGCAGCACTGCATGCAACAACTTTGACACTTATAAAAGCTTTTGCTTCTGCATGCCCCCTACACAATGCTAATTATATATATTTTAAACTGATGGTATCTTGCTGGAGATGAACTGAAACCTATCTTGCAACATGGTGCATCTTTTACACAAAAGTGACCCACAATGGAGCAAAAGAGGCGCACGGCCACCATAAATCTGACCCTAACATTTTAAATGATTGTTTCAAGATGCCAATAAGGTGTAACCTATCCACAGATTTGTTTCAGGTAAGTCCTACTCAGGGTTGCAGATGGAATTTAGGTTTGTTGAAGAATACAGAGAAGATAATACATGTGGAGGCCTACCAACGAAGTGAGTAATGTCCACTGCACTCTTGAACAAATGTCAGACCTCCTCTGTCTCCAGGAACAGGCCTAAACCTCATCTACACAATGTGGTGTGTAATGTTAGGAAACACAGGTAATATAATTGAAAAACATGCAATTTTTTTTGCTCATTCCACAATCATATGACCTGTGTTTCCTTTGCTTAGGTATCTCATTGTGGAAATGTAGTCTATCATATGAAAGACTACGTAGAATATGAGCACTGTATGCAAGAACTTTGACACTTACAGAAGCCTCTCCTTCTCCATGCCTCCTACACAGTTCTAAATGTACATCATAAATGGAAACAGTACAGAATTAATTATACATGTTAAATGGTTTATTTTTGCTGTTCTCAGAATGTATCAAATTTCACTAAAAACAGTGACTTGAAGGTATTCATCATATAACAGCGGGGAAAAAAAAACACAATCAAAATGATTGTGTTTAAAAAACCCATACAACATAACAAATCAGAATTCAGAACTCCTTAAAGTTAACTTACTTTCCATGACGTCGAAGGATGTCCTATGAACAGCTTACACTCTGTTGTGCTGTTATTACTTTCAGCCCGCCACTTTCTGAAAGAAAACCTCCATCGTTTTGAAAAACATGTTACATAAAATAAATGACTTCTTGCTCTCTACCACAAGTTTCCACAAGGCCAAATCTTGTCAGAGCCATTTATAACTCTTGGATTTCTTGTAAGCCAATCCCGTCATTTGGCATTTCTGCAACTTTCAGAATTAAAATGTTGAAGATCATTTTCACAATCCTGGACTAGTAATATCTTCCCCTTCTTCCTCAGTCATGTTCTACATTTCCTATGACACTGATACTGCTTACTATGAAGCAGATTTACACTACCTCTATGACTACTACAATTATTTATTTCTCTACATCACTTTTAATCACAAAGCAATATAAAACAGTAGACAGCATTGCAGACTTACATTCCCTCTACTCCATGTTTTGATTGGCTGCTTCAATTAGCTTATAAAAAGAATCAGTTTTTCTGAACTCATTCAAAGTGCAGTTATTTTTCGATGATGTCAACTGTTATGATAAGAAGTTATGTCTCTGTACTACACTTATCCTCAAGGCCAAATTGTGTAGGAGCCATTAGAACTTCTTGAAATTCCTCAGAGCACATCCCGAGATTGTTTCCCTAAAATTTTGGTTTTAAAAACACCAGGTAAGAGTTTTTAAGGTCATATGGCAATTTATTTTTGAAAATTAAAACAGAATCATTGCAGAATGACCAGCCATTTCTAGACTTTAAATAAGCTGTGTAATGTCCTGATGTTATTGAAGGACCGTCATGATATATAATTGCTGCAGTTACAAAAGTCCTTCCTGATATTGACAACTGTGAAGCCACAAAATTTTTAATTAAAGTTGTCAATTTTGTTCCATCAGGCCTACATCGTTGGAACATTAAAATGATATACTGGCCATATGTTCGTATAAATAATGTGGACATCATTTCAGATTTACATTGGCTACACTCCATGTTGTGATCAGCTGCTTTTACTAGCTTATTAAAAGAGACTGATTTACTGTCTGGCAAAGTTAAATATATAAATCTTTCTGAGTCTACACTAGTAGTACTTGATACCCTACAGTTCTCGCAGTCATGCTGCCATTGATAAGAAAGCCCAAACAGGTGATCTACATCTACACCTTCAGCATGCAATACATCAAGCATATACATTAAAAACTCCTGACAATCTTGCTGAATATTTTGAGAGAATTGTGTTTGGCCTGAACATCTGTCTAACAGATTTCGAATTTCAGACACACTTTCTATGTTTGTTCTATCAGTGCTACATTTCTCTAACACAGAATTTAACAAACTGCAAAATCTTTGATCAGAATTGACTACAATCTCTTCTTTTACATTTTCTAGAGAAAACAAAACATTAACCACTACATTAGCATAGCAGTTGACACCAGAACTGTTTTCAAATTGAAAACCAACAACATCTTCAACAGAATCCTTTTTGTTTCTGCTTATAATTTCAGGTTCATCGACTTTTCGTCTTTTTGCTACAACCTCCCCAGTATTGGTCACATTTCTTCGTTTCCGGCCTACCACACATTTCTCAAACAAAGGATACTGAGGCAAATGTGGCGCATACTCTCTTCTTAACCTATTGTATTCCTTAACACAATCTAGATCCGCACAAATGTTTGTGACATCACACTCAATCAAGTACAATCCTGATAAAGTTCTAACTCGTGACAATGCCACATATGCCATACCCTCCTTGAACACAGAACTGCCAATATTCACCAATGCACTGTCTACACTTAAACCTTGCGATTTATGGATTGTCACCGCATATGCCAAGCAAACAGGAAACTGCTTACGGCGAACATATAAGTCTTTTACAAGCAAAAATCTAGCAGAACAACGACCAATTAGCTGTACTTCCTCAATGTCATCAAATTTAATATTTAAAAATTCAATTCCATCTCTATTTCTGTATTTCACAAAATCAACAACATTACCCATTGATCCATTTACCAGACCTCTTTAAACATGTAAATTCCTTCTTAAAATTATACGGCAGTTCAAGCACACATTCAGAGTCTTTTCAAAACCTGCAGTTTTAGATATAGTCTTCTCTAATGAATCCAATTTTGTTTTCAAATTCTCAGACAAAATAATTGTTGATCCCATATGCTCTACTCTGTCAATAGCTTCAAGTTTCACAATCTCTTGCTTTTCTAAATGCAACATTTTGTTGTTGAATTTGGCACATTCTGCAAGAGTTGGCATCAAACATATTCCAGATTTGTTCTCAGTAATTTTCTGAAAAATATTCTCAGACACAACATCTTGTTCTGGATATAAATTTGACAGTAATCGTGCATGTAAAGCTTCTTTCCCATGCTCGGTCACTTTTCCAATTCTAACATCTTGTAGAATAGTCTTGTAAACTTCATCCTTCGCCTGACGCATATTTTCATGCAGTTCAGCATAATTGAAGTTTAACCAAATATTGACGTTGCCAATGCTCCCTAGGCACTTCCTGGTATCTTCATGCGTGAGCATTTTGAACACAGGTTGCCCTTTCACTGGTGTCAGCTGCAGAAGATCTCCAAAAACAATGATGTGTTTGCCACCAAATAACACATCATACTCTGTTTTGAGAACTTCTTGCATTCTCAAATGCACAAAAGCAAGCATGACATTGGAAACCATGCTTACTTCGTCAATGATAAGAAGTTTCATTTTCCTCAAGACTCTTGAAACTTCACAACAAGCATCTCCAGATAGCTTGTGATATTGTAATTTGTTGTCATGCTCCACTGGCAGCATCAGTAAACGATGTAAAGTAATCCCTTTAATGTTATGTGCTGCCAGTCCAGTTGGAGCGGTGACAACACAAGACAGCGATGACTCTGTCCTTTCCTGCAAATAACATGAAATTGCTTTAATAAGGAAACTTTTTCCAGTTCCCGCTTCTCCACTCACGTACAGTCGGACAGGCTTCAACGACGTACATGAGCACTCTTTCTTGTCATGACTTAATCCATGATCAATTTGCATGGTAACTTCGTCATATATTTTCCTCTGCTCAACGTTGAGTTGTCTTTCCAACTCTTCTAAGTTAACCGCATCCTCCTGAGCATGTGCCATGGCTCTTTCCACTTCATTCATAGCAGTGGCAGCTTCATTTTCGATAACAGGTCCTCCTAGTGGATCCTGACTCAATGAAGCAGAACTCTGACTGTCCTGAGAACTGTCTCTGGCAATCTCGGCTGCAATCGTTGCTTCCTGCTCGATTTCCACATTCAACATTTCTACATATTTGGGAAAAGCAGGACATTCTATGGTCTCCTTGGCGGCATTGAAAGAGTCTTCGTAACAGAGGAAATCTCCAAGCAGTTCCTCTTCTGCACGCCAAGGCTTGAAAAGTTGCAAAAGTGCTAAATAGAAAAACTCCTTTTTTTCAGGAGATTCGCCACTCAATTTTCGATGGTTTATCAAGTGGCATTTTCTTTGCTTGACCAGACATCCCTCACTTCCTATTACAGCATACACTCCTTTCTCAGTATCTTCTTTGATGTTCCTCTTGAATATGTAATTTTGAAGAACCTCATACAGACAAACATTCTCGAGGTGACTGCTTCGATTTGGATAATATGTATCCAACATGTTGGTCTTCAAAATGTCGGTACTGTTTGGCTCCTTTTCCGCCAAATACTCAATTTCCTGCACAGGTTTGAGAACTCGATTACGCGTTGCAGCAAGACCAAGACTCGCCCAAACGATACTCCTGGACTTGGCATAGAGACTTGCTGAAGACAACCGGTCAGAACATTCGTAAGCTCCGATTTCTCGATGCGACAACATCTTCAGACTGAAACTGTACAACTTCTTGCTGAAGCTCTTTTCATGGGAAATGTCCTCCCACATATCCTTCAATTCTGTCTTCTCTTTTTTGGTGATGTAAGATGTCACATACCGAGCCACAGCCATACAGTTATCAGCCACAAACTGTATATCCATGTTAGCATTCCACATGGACAAAATCACCGGGTTGTAGTCGTTGATGTACTTAGACTCTTCGTTCCTCTTCAAATTGTATGTGTTTTTAGGTGATTTCTTCATCACATTATGTCGCAGCGAAGACATCAAACTGTTCACTCTTCCTTTAGAAATCACCGGTCGTGGAAAGCCGAAACGACATTTGGTGTAGAACTTGTCTTTGTTTCGGAATTTACGACGACAGTACTTTCCACATCGATGGCTTTGGAAACGTAGAACTTTTTCTCTTAGGCTTTTCTTCTCCTTTGCGTTTGGAACAGCACACGTAGAATACTGTTGTATGAAACTCATCACTGAGTCTTCTGGATCCGTTCCAAATTTAGGTGCATCCTTGATCCACAGCAACATATGCATATGAGGAGCACCTCTTGCTTGGTACTCCTTTCTCCAGAAGAAATCCAACACCTCTCCAAGAGGTGGATTCTTCTTATTCATGATGAAAGACATCATAGCTTCAAATCTATGATTGAAGTACCTACATACATTGACTGGATCCAAAGAGCACAGTTCTCCGGGTGTCTTGAATTCGATGTTTTCTACGTTAGCATTTGCCTCTCGTAGAAATTCAAGTAAGTCTTCCCAGCCATACTCGGCACAGCTCAGAGTGAGGAACCATGTGGGAGTTCCTAAATTCCTCAGCATACATTTTAAATCACCATGACGACGGTATCAGTACTCATTAGTACCACGCTGACACGCCATGAGATTAATCAGGTGAGAATCCAAAATACTGTCTTGGACATTGACTTTATCCATAAAGTCACTTGCCGAGATGTTTTGCATGTGTATACCACTTTTCAAGATGTGGTTCACTGCATATGACAGTCCAGACAGATCGCTTTCAAACAGGAGATGAAACAAATAAGGAATGCATTGTCGAAACCTAGCATCTCCTGCATACAATCGCAAAGTCCGGTATTCAGAAGCAGGAATTTGATGAGGTCGCTCATCATATCTTCCTCCCTGACCTGTTGGAAAAAGCTGTGAAGACACCGAGCTTCCAAACTTTCCTCCCAAACACTAATGGGACTCCCTTTGGCTTGTTTCATTTGAAACAACTCAATAGCATTCCCCATGACTTCCTTGGAATGCAAAGGATGAACACTATAATGTTCATATATTTCTTCACTAGTAGAGGGTTCTACTTTCTCAATTTGACCAGCACACAAATCACTATCCTCTTCCTCACTTACTTCCTCTTCTGCAACATTTACATTCTTATAGTATTTATTATTTTTTTTCAAATACAATGTTGCCTTTTTAACTTTCCTAACATCCACTAAATCTTGCCATATTTTCTTATTCTTTGTCGGAACCCCATTAACTAAGATAACCAGGGGTTCCTCTTCCACTTTTTCTACTCCAATTGTGTTAATGTTTTTCTTCAAATCTAGAGGCAAATAAACAACTCTTCCCTTTAATCCTCTCTGTAAATCTGATGGAGGCAATTTCCCTGTCTTTGGCTCCATTCTTACAATAGCCTGAAAGGGATGGATACTTTGAATCAAAATAGATTCATAAGTATTTAAATCCTTCAATTCAGAAGGAATCTTAACCAATTCCAGATTATTATGAACTGCTCTAGCAGGCATCTGGTTTTGATTTAATTTATTACAACAATAAGTACACACACGTTGATCCAATCCCAAATCAAAACAATTTTCTACCATCAAGTATGTTGCGAAATCCTTCCATTCACTATTATTTTCCCTTTCACTTTTTGCATATAAATCCACTAACTTAGTCTGATTCTTATAATAAGTGCGTCGACAACACACACAAGTGAAATTTGGCCTCTCACTTGATTTGACCTGAAACGTCGCAATTTCCCTCTGGAAATTATCTGTACTGGAAACCTGTACACTATCTTCCACATTACCCGCTTCTTCTTGGTCAATTTCAACATTCTCCTCTTTACTTCCAAAGTAACAAAACTCAATTTCTTCACATATATTCTTCACATCTATTTCAGAACCATGCAAAAGAGCAGCGCATAATTGTTTAAGCATAATTGCTGGACTCTTAGCATAATACAACATTCTAACTAATTTCCTCACTTTATTATGATGCACTGCTAGCATCCTGAAATGATGAAAAACACTCTGGCATACTCTCCTGGAAAGACAAGCCAGTGAATGACCATGCAAACCTGTCACTTCTCTCACTCTGCAAGGATCTAATTCTTGCAACAACTTCATTTTCTGCTTCAAACTTTTCTTATTAAATGACCGTACAAAATCACAAAGCAAATTGATGGAATCCTGTCGCACACTGCAAATACTACTACACTTCCAGGTGTACACAGGACCCTTAGGATGTCTTCCTAAAACCTCATTACCTAACACCTCTTCTGCCTCTGTTGTCACAAGTTTTTCTTTTTCAACTGGACAACCATCTTTCACTTCATAAGCTCGACCACTGGTGTCAACTGCATGCACCAAATCATTATCCTGGAAATAGCTCTCCTCATTAAAAAATGCCTCACAGCTTGAACTATGCATCCATTCTCCAGAAAAAACTTCACAAAAATTACTACGATTAACTATTCTCTTCCATCTACTATTTCTTTTGAAATCATAAATTGCCTTGTTTAGCTTCCTAATTCTATTGATTATCAAAATAAATAACTTACGTTTAATTTCAAATGCCTGATCAATAACTTTCTCAACTTTTTTTTTCTCTTATAAAAAACCACTTTCTGTTGACCTTTCTTAATATTTTTTAACAAATTGCCAATTATCCTGTGGCGGAACATTCGTTTACGAATGTCCCTAAACTGTTGTTTCCTTCTACTATCATGCACAGAGTTATCTCTTGCTCTAGCAGTAACATTTTTCATTGGCCTTTCCTTTCCATTTGAATTGCTTCTCTTTTTCTGGACTGAAACATTTTCGGGAGTAATATTTTCTTTACTACAGATATTTCTTATGAATGTTTTTGTACTCTTACCCGGTGCTTTCTTGGTGACTTGACAAATCTTTTTGTTAGAGGACTGCTGCTTTTTTTCATTGACCTGCTGTCTTTGACGTTTTGCAGCCTTTCTCAGTCTTTCTTTAGTTGGCATGCTGAAATCTTGAAATGATCTGCAGTTGAATCTGTGGTAAAATATATTAAAAAATGTTATTAACCACTATTACCCAACAGTAAATCAATAACAGTAATCAAAAACTTAAAACACTACTTGACATTTTTACATAGAAGATTTTTTAGTGCTTGGCAAATTTAGAATACAGAAATAGCAGAAAAGAAATGGAATTTATATTCATTTTACCTGTGCTATTTTATATGTGAATCTGATCTAATTTTATGAGCATATTTTAATATTTTATTGAAGACACTACACATAACCTGTTTTTGAAGGTGTCTTTATTTTTAAATTAAACGGTTTACATTTTTACTTTTTATTTATTATAAATTTTTAAAATAAATGTTTATAGTTCCATAGGCTCAAGCACGTCAGCTTCCCATCCTATGTCATATAATTCTGACAAATCTGCATCCTCATCACGTTCTTCTTCATCCTCAGGATTTAAATCATCCAAGGGATCAACATCCACTGATGTTTCAATTACGAGTTCAATGAAGAGGTCGAAATCAACTGATTGCTGATTGTCGCTCATGTTGATGTTGTCTTTATCTTTAAAGAAAGATAACAACAATGAGATGTTGCAGAGTAAGAGACAAATCTCAGAGATTATAATAGTAAAATTGTTTAACAAGAGTAACATTTTGCAGCTATTATTTAGCCATGTCCAGCGATGCTGAGCAGGTGAAGCCTATGTCTAATTTTTCACTGAACAGGACTCATCTCTTCTTAACCTTGGATAAGCCTCACCGACTCTGTGTCCCCTGCACATACTTAAATGTAAAGGGGCAGATTTATGTTAACTGGCACATCCCCAGGCATGCACCAGTTAACTTATCCAAAAAAATTAGGTCTTTGACTAACACAGCTCTGGAAGATGGTTTCATTACCACTAAAGAATTTGAATTTTTAAACCATAACTTGGGTAAAACTGCTTGTATATACGGGTTGCCTAAGATTCACAAGAATCCCAATGATCCACCATATCGCCCAATAGTTTCTACCATAGGAACGGCTACTGAGCCACTGTCTAAATTCATAGACAACTACCTGCGCCCATCTATATCCAAAATCAGATCTTATGTGCGAGACACAGGAGATATGATAAAAAAGACAGAAGGGCTATCCTTCAATCCCAACCGGGATCTCCTGGTTACAATGGATGTGGAGTCCTTATACAGCAATATCCCACTGACCGAAGCAATGCAAACAACATCATGGTTTATTGATTTGCACAACATCCCTTGCCCGAAAACATTCCTCCTGGCTTGTCTGGAAATTGTCCTAACCGACAATTATTTTGAATTCGGTTCCCATACTTACCGCCAGGTAAAGGGCGTAAGTATGGGCGCATCGGTCGCGCCGTCAATCGCTAATATTTACATGGCGGCTTTTGAAGAAAGATATGTCCACAACGAGGTGGCCCCCTTCTTTGAGTCTGTCTCCCATTGGTCCAGATATATAGATGATATCTTTTTTGTCTGGACCGATGGGAGGGAGACTTTGGAGGAGTTCATCTCTTGGATAAATGAGGCAGACCCCAATCTTCGCTTTACGTCGCACATTAGTTGCGAGAAAGTGGAGTTTTTAGACATTGAAATTAAAAATGACGATGGAGTCTTGAAAGTTGATTTGCATATAAAGCCTACGGCTAGAAATACCTTGCTACATTATAGCAGCTTTCACCCTAGATCTCAGAAAGACTCCATACCATTCCCCCAGTTTCTAAGAGTCAGACGAAACTGTTCAAGTCTGGCAGACTTTGACAGGCAAGCATTACTGATGAGAAGCAAATTCATTGAGAGAGGGTATCCTCACCGTTTGGTGAGACACTCTTATAAGCGTGCCCGCTACTACGACCGAGATTGCTTGCTTCTGCCTAAATCTGTAAAATCCAATGACCAAGTGGTCTGTGTTACAAAACACTCAACTATAGATGCCAAAATCAAACAAATAATAAACTCAAATTGGCACATTTTGAACAGCAATTGTACCGTAGAACAGAAATTAGCGAAGCCTCTTTTTGCTTACAAAAGAAATAAAAATCTAAAAGAACATATTGTTCACTCACGCTTCAGAACCAGATCAAATGGTTTAAATTTGGCACAGAGGTCTATTACATCAAGTAACCCTGTGAAAGGAACTTTTCCATGTTCATCTTGCTCTCACTGTACCAATATTATAAGAGGAGAGGAATTCAGCCACAATGGCCATAAAACAACTGCAAGAGAAATGTGGAACTGTAAATCCACTAACCTGATTTACTTCATTCAGTGCCCCTGCCTCCTGGGATATATAGGGGAAACATCCCGAGCAATACAGACGCGCTTGAATGAACATCGTTCAGCAATCAGAACAAAAAAACTGGCTGCTCCAATGGTAAAACATTTTTTGGAGAAAGGACACAATGCAGAAGACTTCACTTGGAGAGTTTTAGAAAAAATCCATACGCCTGACACCAAAGGTGGATCAGAAATTAGAAAGAAAAGGGAGGTGTTCTGGATATTTGTCTTCAATACCTTCCCTGAGGGAATGAATAGTGAATTACCGTGGGAACATGCAATATGCTAGAAGAAAAATATTCCCTACATTCATTTTTTCTCATTGGGGACACAATCTGTAACTTCTGACTTAATCCCCATACCTAGAATTTATTTGCTTTACCTTCATTATTTAGAAGTCAAATAATTCCAATTTGACACCCTTGCCTATATTCTTATTCTAATAGGGTTATAGCTTGATTAATTCTGAAGTTAAATAATTCATCTCTTATGAGGATCACTACAATGATAATTGTTTGCGAGAATATAATATATAAAGACAAAACAACCTTATACCAGGCTTGCCTTCCCCATTTTTGTAATACAGTCCGTTTTTTATTACAACTGTCTGATACACCGGGGAGTCTCTAGGGATAGATCCATCGTCCATTTCGACCCATAAAGATACTGCGGTCTAGTATCATGGGCGACTTCAATAAAGAACTAGTCCTTTCTTTATCGCACTGACTGATCAGTCCGACATTGACAATCAGTCCGCCCTTAACACTTAGTCTCTTTTCTATCGTGCCGACTACAATACTCCAAAGGGCAGACACATTTAAAACAAACTAGTCCGTTTTCTATTACCTTTACGAATAAGCCCGCCCTACTACAAGGAGTCCTTCGTCTATTGCACCGACAATCAGTCCACCCTTGACACTTAGTCTCTTTTCTATCGTGCCGACTACAATACTCCAAGGGGCAGACATATTTAAAACAAGCTAGTCCGTTTTCTATTACCTTAACGAATAGGCCCGCCTTGCTATAGGGAGTCCCTCGTCTATTGCACCTATCGGAGTATTCTAAGGGTTTGATCTTTTTTTAAAACGAACCTTTGCTTTGATCGCATCAAATATCTGGCCCGTTTTTTAATAAAAAGTCTGTTTTTAGTCATGACATTTACAGCACCTCTGAAGGATCTTCGATGGCTACATTCTTTTTTAATGCATATGCCACATTATACTGCTCGTGAAAACATGGCCGCATTATTAACTACGTTTAGTCCCTTTTCCATGGCTTGGACGACTAAGTCCGCTTTCCCTTTCACTGCCAAGTACAGCTGCATCACATCTTGGCATTAAGAGCAATATAAAAAGACGACCTTAGATGCACCCATTCTCTATCGGTCGTGAAAGGAATACAGAAACCCAGCATCCCGCCGCCGGAACCAGGAGCCCTGTTAATATCTATTGGGTAAGAATCACCTGATGTGATACCTGTAACTTGATTATCTTTAGCGCCACCATTTGAAATTACATGGCCCCCTTTTTTTGTCCTTTTTTGTCTTTATCTATAGACAGGGAGTTATTTTAACCTTATCTATTGAGATTCTATTGGAACCTAACCCTAAAGGTAACCACTTTTTACTTATATCTTTTCATGGATTAATGGTATCTAATGGCTTAAATAAATATAAAAGTTAAGCAAACCCTCACTATGAAATATTTCCCCCGAAATATGCAGGAACCTATCCTTATCAAGATCCCCACATCAGGAGGATTATAACACGCTTGATTTTATATTTGAGTATTCCTTGAATCATTGGCGACTTCCGGCTGGCGGGCTTAAATGAAATAATTTTACACTTTTCAGGTAATCTAACTGCCCTTAGTCAATACCACAATATCTTAAAATGTGTATAAACCTCAGTCATAATAAATTTCCAAATTTTCTAAAGCAATTTTTATCTATACCCCATAGGATATATGCAATTATAAAAGACTAAATCCTGGAATTATCTGACATCAAGGATTATATTTGATAACGAATCCTTGGACTTATGCCAAAATAGGTAAATATCATCTTCAAATAGTACACGTAGCATAGCACGCTGTGGACCATTTTAAATCATTACCCTGTTCTTTCTCATAGCACTATCTCAGAAATCAGGATAAAGGAAATTCCTTATAAGATTCAGATCGATTAATCCACACTATACTTCATTCTTTTAAGTAAGTGTACCTATTTATCAGATTTACACATCTATAGCAGTATATGAATGCTCGCACTGTGGAAATAGGTGACCATAGACCATACTAATGATTCATACTAAGCTATGCCCCAAGTACACATTTTTATCTCTATACTAGGGCTTAGAACTATAAAACCTATATTAGGAATTTTGATTTGTATACCATTCATTAAACCCATTTGCACGAGTCTGTGGAACCATTACCTTGACGGAATGTATTATAGATATTATCATATATCACAACATATAGGAAGTGGTGATCCAACAATACTCCTGATAGACTTTTACCCTAATTGTGGTCTATAATCCTGTGACTACCAGTAAGGCAAGGAAAGCGAAATGAAATTAATTAGACATGATGAAATGTTTTGGATAAACTGAGACTACTATGACAAGCATTAGTTATTAGAAACTTGATGTGTTAAAAATCAGGATCTAAAGAACATGCATAATATTGTGTATAATTTTTTATTGTATGGCATTGTCCTTTTAGAATTACCGTGGCTGCTCCAGAAGAAGGCGCTGGTCCGCCGAAACGCGCGTAGAGATAAAATTTGCCACCTTGTTTATATATTTTTCTAATTGTTTATTCTTACGTGTATCCATCCATCTAATTGAATGGAAATTTTTATGATACCTTGATTGTTTATTTTTATTGTGATATATTTGCCACTTTTAAAATTGAAATTGACTGTATTACATGAACTTAAAGCTGTGTTAATAATTTTGAATAAAATTGTACAATTTTTCTAAAAACTATTGTTGTAGCTCAGTCCCTTCCTATGTCTACTATGGTTGTTGCCTAGATTGATACCTATCACTCATTTGTTTTCCCTGGTCTAGGAACTACAATTCTTTGTATTCAGGGGGTCCTTGTTAAATATATGCATTATGCACCAGTTAACGTGCACCGCTGCTCTGCCACCCATGGTGTGCCGCATTTACAATCAGATAGGAAAAAGCTGCGTCAAAACCGTGCGCCTGCTTGAAGCAGGCATAGGTCTTGACGCAACATTGTGGAGATGGGGCACCCCTGAGCCTTGCTGGAGCTGCATCGCACTTGCGATACAACTCCAGCAATGCACCACCTTAACGGCACAGATGCGTCACGCATCTGTGCCATTTTTGCCCCATGCTGCGCCGCATTGTAAATGCAGCACACCATGGGTGGCGGAACAGCGGCGCAGGATGACTGGCACATCCCTGGTGATGCGCCAGTCATCATAAATCTATCCCTAAGCTGCTTATCTTGTTAGAGATAAACTGCCATATGTATCATCAAAATATTTAGCATTTCTTAAATAGCGAATTTTAAGGAATAAATAGCGATTCTTTACCATTCCTAATTTGCGATGAGCAAATTGCTAATTGCAAATTACCCATTCATTTCCATGGGCCAGGAGGCCCATAGGAATGAAGGAGCAATTTGCGATTAGCAATTAGCTCATCACAAATTAGGAATTTTTCCAAAGGTACAGGGGTGTCTCAAGAACACCCTGCTGCACCCCTGAAAAAGAAATTTGGGGGCATATGGCGCACATACATGCCCTAAGGGCATGTATGGGCATCATATGGCACCATTTGTTTTTTGGAAAAAAAGCTTTTTGAAAAGAATTCGCAAATTACCACCAACTAGAAGTTGGTGGTAATTTGCAAATCCTTAATGGCATTTTTTGCATATTTTTTGTTTGATACATTGCATTTAAGGAATCGCAAAATTTGCAAATCCTTAAGTGCAATCGCAAAATAAGGAATAGCAAATTTTGCTATTCCTTATTTTGCATCAAACTTGTTTGATACATACCATTTGTCTAATTAGCATTCGCAAAGGCCGAAATTCGCAGAATTTCGGCCTTTGCGAATGCTAATTAGCTTGATACATATGGCCCCAAGTGAGGCCTGTCTTGCAACATGGTGCATCTTTTGCATCACTGCTGCATCGGTTTCATGTGGCACGTTTTTTTTACACCATGACACATCTGCCTAAATGCATCAATTTGTAATTTTGTCGCCTCATAGCAAATCTTTTGCACCGCCGCTGCATCAGAAAAGTGACGCACAGTGGCGCAAAAGAGGCATACACCTATCATAAATCTGTCCCTAGCATTTTAAATGATTAATTCAGGATGACGATAAGGTGTGGCCTATCCAGAGGTTTGTTTAAGGTGAGGCCTACTCAGGATTGCAGATCAAAGTTACGCTTGATGAAGAATACAGAGGAGATAATACATGTAAAGGCCTACCAATGAAGTAAGTTATGTCCACTTCATTGTGTCAGTCATCATAAATCTATCCCTATGCTTCTTATCTTGTTAGAGATGAACTGCCATATGTATCATCAAACTATTTTGCATTTCCTAAATAGCGAATTTTAAGGAATAAATAGCGATTCTTTACCATTCGGAATTTGCGATGAGCAAATTGCTAATTGCAAATTACCCATTCATTTCCATGGGCCAGGAGGCCCATAGGAATGAAGGTGCAATTTGCGATTAGCAATTAGCTCATCGCAAATTAGGAATTTTTTCAAAGGTGGAGGGGTGTCTCAAGAACACCCTGCTGCACCCCTGAAAAAGAAATTTGGAGGCATATGGCGCACATAAATTTTAACAACATTCCTTTACCTCAAAAACGATTTTCAAGTCATAATTTGAAAACACTGCCCACGGGGAAATGACTTAAAATGTCCTTAAGACACATGAAAGTGTTTTTTTAAAGCCTTTGCAACTTTTTTGGGTCACTTTTAACATGGCTATGTAACTCAAACAGTCAAAATCTAAATTTACCATGCACAGGTGGGACCATATTTACAAGGAATGTGCTCCACGGGGAAAGGTCTTTTCATGTAATATGGGAAAAATGACATCAGAGACACTGAAATGCCTTATAAAGAAGCATACACCTTTAAGGCTGGGTGTATTCTGTTCCGGTCTCTGAACGACTCAGGCCCTTCTTTTATCAGAGATCTTTTTAAAAAATACTGCCCCTCCCGTCCCCTTCGATCCACCTACAAATCACTTCTGATTGTTCCTCCATTCAAAAGGAAACGCCTCGGAGGCACCTGCTTCGACCATCAAGCTGCTGTACTCTGGAACTCTCTTCCTCTCCATATAAAGCAGAATGATAACATCCTTAGCTTTAGACAATCTCTGAAGACCTGGTTGTTTTCTCAAGCTTACTACTGATAGCACTGCTTTTCCTTTGACTGCCTTGTTTGGCTCCTTCTACAGCGCCATGAAGCCTCCGGGCGTACGAGCGCTTAACAAATCCCAACTAACATTAACATTAACATTATGTCCTTGTCATAAATTTAAAAACCATTCTTTTTCCCCAAAAACGATTTTCAAATCCTAATTTGAAAACACTGCACATGGGGAAATGACTTAAAATGTCCTTAAGACACATGAAAGCGTTTTTTGATTGCCTTTCCAGCATGGTTGGGTCACTTTTAACATGGCTATGTAACACAAACATTCAAAATCTAAATTTGCCATGCACAGGTGGGAGCATATTTACAAGGAATTTGCTCCACAGGGAAAGGTCTTACATTAAAATGGGAAAAATAACATCAGAGACACTCAATTGCCTTATAAAGAAGCATACACCATTATGTCCTTGTCATAAATATTAAAACCATTCCTTTTCCCCAAAAACGATTTTCAAATCATAATTTGAAAACACTGCACATAGGGAAATGACTTAAAATGTCCTTAAGGCACATAAAAGCGTTTTTTGATTGCCTTTGCAGCATGTTTGTGTCACTTTTAACATGGCTATGTAACGCAAACATTCAAAATCTAAATTTGCCATGCACAGGTGGGAGCATATTTACAAGCAATTTGCTCCACAGGGAAAGGTCTTACATTAAAATGGGAAAAATAACATCAGAGACACTCAATTGCCTTATAAAGAAGCATACACCATTATGTCCTTGTCATAAATATTATAACCATTCCTTTTCCTCAAAAACGATTTTCAAGTCATAATTTGAAAACACTCCACAGCTCCTATGCACAAAAAACCCTGTCAGTACTAATACTTCACATTTTCTCCAATTACAATTTCTCAAAGAAACAAAATCTATTTGTAAAACACTTGAGACAAAGCAACATTTGAAAAACACAACTTTCTTCATAATTTTCTCCTTAAAGCACACTATTCTCTATCTAAATTAAAGAAATCTTTTCTCACCTTAGCAAATACTTTGAGTTTCAAAACAGTCTCAGAAACACACCAATTTGTCTTCAGCAGAGCAAAAGGTATGCACTCCAGAGTCTGCAGCTATCAAAAGCACAGAAATGCTGTAATTCTTCACACATATCTCTCATGTCACCCAATCAAAACTCTTCCCTCACTTTTTTTCAAATCAAAACCCTTCCCCCCTCTGCCCTTTCTGCCTTTTTTGCATAGCAACCACCTCTTGGAAGACCTCTGGTGTTTGCAAGTTCACACAACAATGTTGCAATTGAACTCTGAACTCTCAGTGCACCTCATATCCAGTGCATTTTTTCATTTAATGACCACTCAAAATACATCTTTCAAAGAACTCATCCATGCACCCTAACTTTCTGTTTTCAGCAATCAAAATCCACCAATCACTGTTACTGCTTCATTAACACAGAAACTCCACAGTTTTTTTCATTTTAAACTCTTATTTTTTCAACTGCCATTTCATTGCCACACTTCATCTGACTGCAGGAGAACCTTCTCTCACCATGTTTTCTGTCTGGATTGTTGGACATAGTTACATCTATTGGGCTCAGAGGTATGCTGAGAACAGGAATTTACCTAACCTCAATTTACAAGATGTGGAAATTAAGTGGTTTGGCCACAGAGGATTAAAATGTCACCAATTGATACCATTGGTGAAAACCTTTATGCATTTGCCAAAACCTGACCTGTTAATTGTGCACTGTGGAGGTAATGATTTGGGCACTTTGACTGGGGTAGGTCTGGAAATGCTTTTAAAGGACACCTTTGAGCAATTAATGGCACTTTTTCCTCAGACTGCCTTGGTATATTCAAATATATGCCAAAGACAGAAATGGAGGTGGTCAAACCAGTTTTGTCCACAAATTGAGAAGTCGAGGAAGCATGTAAACAAATCTGTTTCAGCTTACATGAGAGACCATGGAATGGGCTCCGTGTACAACAATAACTTGCGTTACTACATGCAAGATATCTACAGAGGAGATGGAGTTCACTTCTCAGATGAGGGCAACAGAATTTTCATTCTGAAATTAAGACTGTGCATTGGTACCTACTTATAAGTACCTAAATGTACCATAAACCCAAAAGCTCTTCTCAGAGCTACCCTACATCTGATCACTCACAATTATTATTTTACTCTAACTTTTTTCACTAATTTTCAACAAAGTACGCTCCCTGGGGCGCTACCAGGTACGCGAACCGGGAGCTAACCTCGCTAGATTTTTTAAAAAATGTATTTTTTTCGCACATATGGGCCTCCTCAGCCACCCTCAGAAAACCTAGGGGGTCAAGATAAGTCTACTGTGCCCCCTTCTACCCATTCTGAACATTATTTGCCCTCCATCTTGTATCTTAATTCGACCGAAACACAAAATGGTGGACTCCCGTAACGCTTAAGGTTCGCGTACCGGGGCGCTCGCCAGTTCGCGTACCGGGTCGCTCCCTGGGAAGCGCACCATCAAAAAAGGTGGGAAAGTAGTTTACAGAAAAGCGACTGGAGACAATTTCACCAAATATAGATTAGCTCATACTACATACCAATCCCTACCATTTTCACAAATTTGATTGAAATTCCATTTAACCATTTAGCCTGTAGACCTCTCTAAATACCCTGAGGTAAATTACTTCACAAAACACATCTGAAGTGTTGGAATTGACAACCAATTAAAATGTTACTTTCATTTTCTACTTTTTTTACCTGACATTTCATTGGTTATATACCTGAATATATATAAAGGAAGAGAAGGAAACACAGCCATTTTGACTACTACTTCCTGGTGTACATTTCAATAGGATTTTCACTAATCACTTCAACTTCTTTGTAAAGGTAAGTTGTTATTTTAAAAACTGAAGTATATTGTGCACTATAAGTTAATATAGTAAACATTTTCAGATAGTTATATACTATCCCTCTGTAAGAGTTAGACATTGAGAAAGGCTTCTTTATTATAATTATGGATTGATTTAGGTTTCTGTGGTATAATTTTCACAGGCACTTTTTAATAGTACTACTTCACGCCTGAACCCATACAGTGCCCATAGATTACTTCTCTGTTATAAACTCACTAGTACCTGTCTGAACTTAAACCCAACAGTGCCCTATCTCTACTGATATATTTATTTTTTATGCAAATTACAGCAAGAAAATGGAAGGAGAGCAGAATATTTCCTTCGAAATTGTTCTTGAGAACAACACAGAAAAAGATATTGAGGACAATGATGACTCAGATTTCATGGATGAATCACGGGACCATGAATTAGTTCAATGTGTAGAATCTGTGGATCATTTACTTCATTATGATGACGGTCAAATGTGGGAACTTATGTTCACTCAACAAGAGGACATATCGGACAGTCAAATGCTAGACGTTCTATTAAATTTTGAAAAACAATCCGAAAAATAAAAATGTATGTAATATTAAAAAATTGTTTGAGTCTTTAATCATTTTTATATGTAATTCATAAACTAGTTAAATGTTAGAAATGTTATTACATTTTGAAACACAATCACAATAATAAATAATTGCTTAAAAAATAAAAAAATAAAACATAATCAACAAAACCAACAATCAATTAACACACAGTATTTGAAAAGTCTATCATTCTTTTTTCCTTATAGCACGCTGCCCAGAACGCTTCCCAGTACCCGCGGGGCCCTTTTAAAGCCTCCACATCAAACCTAGGGGGTCAGGGAGGATCTACTATGCCCCCTTATGGTCATTTCCCCCTTTGTTTTGGCCTCCTCTTGTCTCTCAATCCTACCGAGAGACAAGATGGCGGCCGCTCCGGACTGTTTAGAATGTTGACAGACACCGGAGAGCCAATCAGCTTCGCTACGCGAAGTTCCGTTACGCGTCAAGTCCGCGAACCGGAGCGCTGCCTGGAGCGCGCTTACAGATATATATCTTTTTTTGAATGTTAATTTCTCAAAATCCACTGAAGCACATATATTGAGACCTAGCAAAGGCACATCGGGCTACCAGTCCCTACAATTTTGCCAAGTTTCGTGGAAATCCATTCAGCGGTTCGGGCTAAAAGTGAGGCCAACCGCCCTATGGAAAACTCAATGTTAAAAACACGTTTTAGGACCCCCCTTTTTTCTCGGCCCCCCCTTGACGAACCCCCCCCAAATTTACAGGGGCTGCTCAGATACAAAATGTTCCATTTTCCAGAAAATTTCAGCCAATTCCATCCACAAACGCCAAAGTTATTAGACATAGAATTTTCAAAAATCCCATAGGGAAAAAATCCTAACTATATATACCTACTGGCGACCGCCAGTAGGTAATATATATATATATATATATATATATATATATATATATATATATATATATATTACCTACTGGCGGTCGCCAGTAGGTATACATAGTTAGGATTTTTTCTCTATGGGTTTTTTGAAAATTCTATGTCTAATAACTTTGGCGTTTGTGGACGGAATTGGCTGAAATTTTCAGGAAAATGGCACATTTTGTTTCTGAGCACCCCCTGAAAATTGGGGGGGGTTCCGTCCAGGGGGGGTCGAGAAAAAAGGGGGGTCCCAAAACGTGTTTTTAACATTGAGTTTTCCATAGGGCGGTTGGCCTCACTTTTAGCCCGAACGGCTGAATGGATTTGCACGAAACTTGGCAAAATTGTAGGGACTGGTAGCCCGATGTGCCTTTTGTAGGTCTCAATATATGTGCTCCAGTGGATTTTGAGAAATTAACGTTTAAAAAAAGATATATATCTGTAACAGCGGACCGGGCAGCGTCCCAGGACGCGTACTTTTCGCGCAACGGAGCTTTGTGAAGCAAAGCTGATTGGTTCTCCGGCGTCTGTCAACATTCCAAACAGTCCGTAGCGGCCGCCATCTTGTTTCTCGGTAGGATCGAGAGACAAGAGGAGGCCAAAGCGAAGGGGCAAATGACCATAAGGGGGCATAGTAGATCCTCGCTGACCCCCTAGGTTTGATGTGGAGGTTTTAAAAGGGCCCCGCGGGGCAAAAAAAAATAATAATAATAATAATCGAACGGCTGAATGGATTTGCACGAAACTTGGTAAAATATTAGGGACTGGTAGCCCGATGTGCCTTTGCTAGGTCTCAATATATGTGCTTCAGTGCATTTTGAGAAATTAACGTTCAAAAACAAGATATATATCTGTAACAGCGCTCCGCTTCGCGGAGATAAAATTATATCTGTATTACGTAGCTGTTGCTAACACCAGTTAGCGACGGCTAGTAGGAGATAGCGACCATCTTGGGCCCCACTTTGCATGTGAGTGATATTTATCACTAATGACATGCAAAGTGGGCATGCCAAGATGTTAGCGACTGGAAACAGTCGCTAACATCGCTATCTCCTATTATCAACTTTTGGAAATATTCGAGATAAGCGCGAATATCTCCAAAAAGTAACAGCTGCCCTGAGCAGTTCTTAGCCATGTTATCCAATGGGAGGTGGATAACATGGCTAAGAGCATTAGCTCGGTAATGCATGAATATCGCTGAGTTTTCAGCGATATTAATGCATTGCGGTCGTTTTTTATGGTATTTGCGATAAACCTTGATAATAGCAAGGTTTATGTGCGATAATTTCTGACGGTAAAAAAATCTTTGCAATGCATCGTTAGGGATAAATATCGCTTAACTTTGGTAATATGCCCCAACGTCTGTTAACGTTCGATTCGAAGGAAATCAGGAAGTGTTGAAAAACATTGTCTGCGCCATCTTGTCTTTTTTCAAATGCCACACTTTTGTCGTGCACGGCAGCCATTTTAGATGCCTTGACCAGACCCACTCTGTGCACGCTGTCGATCCTTAGCATGGCTCCCCACCCTCGCAAGCATCTCACCCAGGCAGTGGTCACCCCCGCTCTCTGTCTTATGCATGGGTAATAAACCTCCCCCCATCTGCGCTGCTCTTCCCTGAGAATCACACCCTGTGCCCGCCCGACACCTCCCTTTTGCCCTATTCACTACCGCACCCTCTGACACTCCTTTTCCTCTGTGTCCGATTGTCCAGGCCGGTCCTAGGCTATCAGCTAGCCCTGCAGATGTAGTTTATGGCCACAGCTGTAAAGAATCACCCCTCTTCAAAGGAGTTATAGTAGATCAAGGCCCACACTCGATGAGATCCGTCACAGCAGAAGCGTTGCTATTATCTGAAAACCATCCTGTATTGTGATTGGGGAGGGGACCGAGCGTGAAGCGGAAGATTCCAGGGATGACTCTTTGTACATCAAAGTTTTTACAATTATGTGTCACATTAAAAATATATAGCACTCCGACAAAGTAGTAAGATTATAAAAGTTTAATAATTTATAAATATATACAAGAAAACAAAAATAGTAATAACATATAAACATTTTTAGGGAAAAACAACGAAGTAGCGGTCGGCTGTGCGAATAGTCCCAACGCAGCACAACGTCCAGATTTCCGGCGTGGGGCGTCGCGGGCGGTGGGTCATCAGTAGCAAACTGTTGTGCGAATAGTTCCAAGGCAGCAGAACGCGCTGAAATCTAGATGACACGAAAGTGATGTCTAGTAAGTTGCCACCCAGCAAATAACGGCATGGGGCGTCGCGGGGGGTGGGTCATCAGTAGCAAACTGTTGTGCGAATAGTTCCAAGGCAGCAGAACGATGGCACCAAGGTGATGTCCAGTAAGTTGCCGCACTGGTTTTGGTATCCTACAATGCTGCTCCGAATAACGGCGTGGGGCGCCCCGGGGGAGGCGGTGTGAACGGGCCTCTCCAGGTGGAGTGTCATCTGTTGTAGTGGGGCACCCCTTTACCGTTTCAGTTGCCATTCCGTCCGTTTTTGGTCCACTGTGTCAAAAGCCGCAATTCAGCTGAGTTGCGCCCACTCTTGCGGTGCAGCGATAGGCGGCTGTCACAGGACTCTCAAAATGGCGGCAGGCTCTTTCCTTTTTGGGCCTGGTCCACTGAAATGGCCCTGGGACACCTTGGAAATCGGACGCTTGTCTGCTAGGTCTTGGACCCCATTCTCGAAAGCGTCCCCTCCGCATTGAGAATTCATCAAAAGTTTTGGGGGCCCGACTCCTGCAGGCTTCTGGTGGGGAGCGGCTGCCATGATTGCTCGCGGAATGACCACGACGGAGCTACGAGATGGTGGTGCTCTCATGCTGACGCCAGCTTCAGTCTGAAACATCCAGAAACAAGGTGGGGCTTTCATCGTTTGGGAAAAAAAAAAAGTTTTCATCCAATGAAAAGTGTTGTTTTTAGGTCATATGATCAAGCCTTCCATCATTAGGAAACCAAAAGTAAAATGAACCAATGAAAAGTTTTATAAACAAGTCACATGACCTGTTATGCGGCATAGGGTATAAAATGCGGAGAAAATACGTTGGCACGTGAGGCGGCGTCAGTAGCGGACCGATGTGCGAATAGGCCGAAGGCAACACAACGCGCCAAGATCCGGATGGCACCGAGGTGGTGTCCAGCAAGTTGCAGCACTGGTGTGGCCATCCTACAATGCTGAAAGTCGGCGTGGGGCGCCCCGTTGGCCTGTGAGTTTGCGTCAGTAGCGGACCGATGTGCGAATAGGCCGAAGGCAGCACAACGCGCCAAGATCCGGATGGCACCGAGGTGGTGTCTAGTAAGTTGCCGCACTGGTGTGGCCATCCTACAATGCTGAAAGTCGGCGTGGGGCGCCCCGTTGGCCTGTGAGATGGCGTCAGTAGCGGACCGATGTGCGAATGGGGCCAAAGGCAGCGCAACAATATATTCTGAATTGAAGACACCACAAGGCGCTGAGATGCCAAGTTCCAGATGGCACCGAGGTGGTGTCTAGAAAGTTGTGGCACTGGTGTGGCCATCCTACAATGCTGAAAGTCGGCGTGGGGCGCCCCGTTGGCCTGTGAGATGGCGTCAGTAGCGGACCGATGTGTGAATGGGGCCGAAGGCAGCGCAACAATATTTTCGGAATAGAAGACACCACTAGGCGCTGAGATGTCAAGATCCGGATGGCACCGAGGTGGTGTGTAGCAAGTTGCCGCACTGGTGTGGCCATCTTACAATGCTGAAAGTCGGCGTGGGGCGCCCCGTTGGCCTGTGAGTTTGCGTCAGTAGCGGACCGATGTGCGAATAGGCCGAAGGCAGCACAACGCGCCAAGAGCCGGATGGCACCGAGGTGGTGTCTAGTAAGTTGTCGCACTTCTGTGGCCATCCTATAATGTTGAAAGTCGGCGTGGGGCGCCCCGTTGGCCTGTGAGATGGCGTCAGTAGCGGACCGATGTGCGAATGGGGCCAAAGGCAGCGCAAAAATATTTTCTGATTTGAAGACACCACAAGGCGCTGAGATGCCAAGATCCGGATGGCACCGAGGTGGTGTCTAGCAAGTTGTGGCACTGGTGTGGCCATCGTACAATGGTAAAAGTCGGCGTGGGGCGCCCTGTTGGCCTGTGAGATGGTGTCAGTAGCGGACTGATGTGCGAATGGGGCCAAAGGCAGCGCAACAATATTTTCTACAATATTTTCGGAGTAGAAGACACCACAAGGCGCTGAGATGCCAAGATCCGGATGGCACCGAGGTGATGTCTAAGTTGCGGACCGATGTGCGAATGGGGCCAAAGGCAGCGCAACAATATTTTCTGAAGAGAATACACCACAAGGCGCTGAGATGCCAAGATCCGGATGGCACCGAGGTGATGTCTAAGTTGCGGACCGATGTGCGAATGGGGCCAAAGGCAGCGTAACAATATTTTCTGTATGGAAGATACCACTAGGCGTTGAGATGCCAAGATTCGGATGGCACCGAGGTGATGTCTAGCAAGTTGTGCCACTGGTGTGGCCATCGTACAATGGTAAAAGTCGGCGTGGGGCGCCCTGTTGGCCTGTGAGATGGTGTCAGTAGCGGACTGATGTGCGAATGGGGCCAAAGGCAGCGCAACAATATTTTCTGACTGACACCACAAGGCGCTGAGATGCCAAGATCCGGATGGCACCGAGGTGATGTCTAAGTTGCGGACTGATGTGCGAATGGGGCCAAAGGCAGCGTAACAAGATTTTCTGTATGGAAGATACCACTAGGCGTTGAGATGCCAAGATTCGGATGGCACCGAGGTGATGTCCAGCAAGTTGCTGTACTGGTGTGGTCATCCTACAATGCTGAAACTCGGCGTGGGTCGCCCCATTAGCCTGTGAGATGGCGTCAGTAGCGGACCGATGTGCGAATAGGCCGAAGGCAGCACAACGCGCCAAGATCCGGATGTCACCGTGGTGGTTTCATAGTTGAGAGGCACTTCATCTGCAGTGGGGCGCCGAGATCCGGATGGCACCAAGGTGATGTCTAGCAAGTTGCTGTACTGGTGTGGTCATCCTACAATGCTGAAATGTAGTGGGGCGCCCCTTTACCGTTTCAGTTGCCATTCAGCTGAGTTTCGGCTGCTCTTGATGCTACAGAGACAGGCGGCTGCAAGAGGACTCTCAAAATGGCGGCCTGTTCTTTGGATTTGGGCCTAGTCCACTAAAATGGCCCTGGGACACCTTAGAACTCGGACGCTCGATTTTTTTTTTCCTTTCCTGTACATGCAAAAAAAGGTAAATGCCCGGTACGTTACACGCTTCATCTGCCACGATGAACTCTCCAGAGGAACCGAAAAAATATATAGTTGTGGTAACTATACCATGCATCGTCATATGGAGAGGTGGCACCAATTAATTATAGTGCTGCATAAAAGAGAGATTTGGAGGAGAACCCCTGACCTGCTAGTACATTCATCAAAGAAGTGGCACTGAGAGCTTCAGAGGCAAGGGAAACGGTCCCAAAAATTTTGAAGAACTTTGGAAAGATTAAAATGACATGTTTAGATTGTGGCAAATTAATTTCATGTGGACAGATGAGTGTTACTCTAATAAATACAGCATATGAACGTCATCATAGTCGATGGTTGGTAGAGACATTTTGACTATATCCTGGACCTGCCCGTCCTCGCCCAAAATGGCGCCGGAATAAATGGGACTCGTAACTCCTTGTTGTGTACTGGTTGCAGAACCTTGAAATCACGAGATACGTATGCAGTTTTGAAGCACATGGCGGGCGGGGACGAGAATTGATTGAATATTTCGACATCCCTATTGATATTAAGTTCAGATGTGTTATTGATTACTGTACTGTTGAAAGTTCGAATTAACGTCACCCATGGTACTTGCCCGCAAATGTATATCTAGATAATTTTATTGTAACTGGCCCTGTCGTATTTTAATTATAAAATGTACGTCCACCGATTCCGTAACTGTTAGACACCTTAGTTCTTGCAACCTAATGGCCCGCCCGTTACGTTCCTCTACAGTGTAAATGTCTATTCATCATATACGATTACAGTTTGCTCTGTGGCAGGCCCACGTGGTTATAGGCTCGTATTTGTATAATGAAATTTTCACAATAAAGGTTTTTTAAAGAAAACATGGTAGTAGTATATACATTGGTAAAGTTTTTAATAATAGTCACTGTTTTAGAATCATTAAAAGGCAAGTGAAATAAAGCAGACCAATTACATGAAGGGTAAAAGGTATAATACGAAGGAACGCAGTAAAGATAAATGGTCAAGGGCTGTTGTGTTTTCTATTCCTGCAACATAAAGTGATCAATAAGAATCTCATATTCAGGCGTATCGGCGACTAAGACAGCAGGTCGACCCTCTTTTGCTCAACGGCTCCGTCATGGGACGAAGAAACGCTCTTTTTCTCGAAAAAAGAATATATTTTACTTGCAGGACAGTTGTAAATTTTCCGGGAAAGTACATTAGCCTGGAACATTATAACATATATTTAAGAAAAAATAATGTTCGGAAGTAATAAAAAGCGTAATTTTTAGGTCATATGACCAAGCCTTTCATCATTAGAATAAGAAAAGTAAAATGAACCAATGAAAAGTTTTATTAACAAGTCACATGACTTGTTATGCTTACGTTACGCGCTGCGCGCCCCGGATGACTTCCGGATGCGCTAACGCGGCGCGTCATATGACGCATTACGCGACAACGCAGGTCCAGAATATAGTCAAAATGTGTCCACCAACCAGCGGTCGGAACACAACCCCTTTCAGCAGGCTAAATAGTTCTGTTAAATGACAACAGAAGGGACAGGCAACAAGAACCATTAGTCAAAGAGGGGAGGGCTAGTTCTTCTCTACCGGGTTACATTGGGGCGCTACCAGAACTGATCGAATTGGTAGTCTACAGTGTTTCTGGATGTTTCAGACTGAAGCTGGGGTTAGCATGAGAGCAGCACCATTTCGTAGCTCCGTCGTGGCCATTCCGCAACCAATCATGGCAGCCGCTTTTTATCGTTATTTTGGGCGGGGTGGGTGGCGGAGCCGAGCTGTTTTGCAGCCATCATTGTGTGGAGTTCAGTTCATTTCACTAGTTTTGTATTTGTCATGAGGGGTTGTTCCTAATGTTTCTATTTTAGCGAGGTCAAAAAGAGATCCCATTAGTGGCCTACTGATTTTGCTCGATTCCTTTTCTTTTTTTTTTACACGATTTTTCGTTATCTGCAAAGACTAAACAGAGTATTGCGACTCTGTGTTTGTTTGTAAATAGAGAATGAACCAAAGAGAACCAATTCTAAAACAGTAAATACTTGGATAACAATCAATCAAATGGAGAGAGAAGCAGGCACGACGTATTACAACGGGGGCAAAGGCCTGCGTTAACTACCCTTCACTATGTGCAAAGAGAGAGTACTCCTAATAGAAATGAGGGGGGGGGCACCATTCAAAGCAGATCAGTGTGCATAAACACGAAAATGTTTTCACTTACCACATACTTGACATTCGACAGCTTATGATATTTGCTATTAAAAAACCATTGAAATTCACTGAAAAAACCATAGGTTATAGACCATATATAGTTAGGAATTAGCATTTAAAAAACCTTATTTTACTCACACAAAACCATTGAAATTCCATATATAGTTAGTTGCACTAACTATATATCGCGCACCCGCAATCCACTGCTGATGATGTCACATATTACATCATTCATGACATGGTCAGTGACATCACTGATGACATCACTGATGACATCTCAAATGACATCACTGATGACATCACTGATGACATCTCATTTGACATCAATGACCACATCACTGATGATATCATTCATGTGACAATACAATGCATCTCCTCACATTTTAATATAACCTCTGTTTCACCCAGTGTTAAAAACAGAGTATAATTTTTGAAACCATTGACACACCAATACTAGTTACTACATACGTACTCACTGATTCCTACGTCTACACACACATTCACTCATTCACCCATACAATCATTCATACATACAATCACTCATCTTTACAACACTATCATATGCACTCATACATCTATACAGACACTCACACTCTGCCACTCATCCATGGAGTTACTCACACACCTAGTCAGTCCTGTAAAGAATCAATCACACTTCCATTTTCTTGTCTATACAGTTAAACATAGAGCACCTTACATTTTCAAACATATACTAACACATACTTACTTTCTTATAGAATCATTGATACAAGTACACATTGATCTGCACAGAGTCACACACCTCCCAGCCAGCCACACACACACTCAGTCTCCCATACAAATACTTGGACAATCAATCAATAACCCATATAGTTAATCATATAGCTACTGATCAACACATGCAGCAGTTTACAGAACAACAGACATAATGATGCACAAATTAAGACAGTTTAGTCACTAACCTATGCACTCAGTGAGACACATTT
Organism: Lissotriton helveticus; assembly: GCF_964261635.1. Classification (NCBI taxonomy): domain Eukaryota; kingdom Metazoa; phylum Chordata; class Amphibia; order Caudata; family Salamandridae; genus Lissotriton; species Lissotriton helveticus. The sequence goes on along the minus strand of NC_136063.1, from coordinate 1,383,542,476 downwards.
AATCACTCACTCATACATTCAGTCATGCACCTACTAAATCCTTCGTCCAGACAGTTATACATCTACTCATTCTTCAATATGTGAAACATATTTAAACTTTATAGAAACACACAGTCACTGGATGATGTCATCAGTGATGTCATCAGTGATGTCATTTGAGATGTCATCAGTGATGTCATCAGTGATGTCACTGACCATGTCATGAATGATGTAATATGTGACATCATCAGCAGTGGATTGCGGGTGCGCGATATATAGTTAGTGCAACTAACTATATATGGAATTTCAATGGTTTTGTGTGAGTAAAATAAGGTTTTTTAAATGCTAATTCCTAACTATATATGGTCTATAACCTATGGTTTTTTCAGTGAATTTTCAAGGTTTTGTAAATGCTAATTCCTAACTATATATGATCTATAACCTATGGTTTTTTCAGTGAATATATATATATATATATATATATATATATATATATATATATATATATATATATATATATATATATATATATGTATATATATATATATATATATATATATATATATATATATATATATATATATATATATATATATATATATCATATGCCAAAAGGCATGTGATGGTTGTGGCTGGTCCACTCCAAGGCGGACCTGGTCTGTATGTTTCGCGTGAAATTTGATGCCATTTGTTGTCTGGAGGTGCATGTTGCAGCATCTCTATGTGATTGTCACCATATTTGTGCCTGTGATATATATATATATATATATATAACAATTCATGGAAAAAAACATAGGTTTCAAGGGTGTTTTAGTTAGCTGGACATTTCACTCATACAAAACCATTGAAATTCCTCCGTTATAGTTAGTTGTACTAACTGTAACTCTCGCTTCCGCAATCCACTTGTGATGATGTCACATATTACATCATTCATGACATGGTCAGTGACATCACTGATGACCTCAAATGACATCACTGATGACATCACTGATGACATCATCCAGTGAATATATTTAAATATGTATTATATATAGCAATCTGCATTGAAGAATGAGTGGATATATAAAAATCTGGATAGTGGATTTAGTAGCAGTGTGATTGATGATTGATTGCTTACTTGAGTAATTTATAGTGTCTCACTAAATATATTGGATAGTGACTAAACTGTGTGAATATCTGTATTACTTTGTCAGTTGTTGTGTAAACTGCTGCACCAGTCAGTTACTAGGTATGTGAAACTCTTTATTAGTAACTTATTGATTAGTTAACTGATTATTTGCAATGGAGAGTGAATGTGTGTGTGCTTCAGTGGGGGGGCTGTGACTGCCCAAAGATATGTGAATAGTTCATTCAGTACGTAAATGAAGTTAAGACTACGTATTATAATACTTGTTTGGGTGAGTGAATATCTTTATGGGTGTGGTGATGAGCAACAACATTTCTCAATGGTACATACCCAACAAAGTAGAAAACATAAAATACAGTGTATGTGACAGTTGTTGTATATAATAAGTGTACATAAAACTCATTGATTGCATGATTGACTTTATAGATAATTGTATACTTGTAATAGTGATTTCATAACACACTAAGGGCCCATTAGAATGGGGGGCGAACTTTGTCCGCCCGCCATCCCAACGTAAAACAGGACCGCCCGGCAGCAGTCCCGTGGGGGCCATTAGGATGCGCCCGCCACACTGGCGGGCGCATCCCGCATTTTTAACATCCCAGCGGACGGTGCTGAAAGCACTGCCCACCGCAATGCTAAAAATGCACATTGTGCACTTCAATGCACAACGTGACAGGCACCGTGCGGTGCCTGTCACATTGTACAGTGAAGTGCAGGGGGGTACCATAGGGCAGCAATGGGCCCCCACAAGACATTCCCGCATGCCTTTCCGTGGCGGCGTTGCTGCCACGGAAAAGCATGTCCCCGCCTTCACCCTAATATGGATGGTGGTGTCTAACTGACACCACCACCATATGAAACCCTTTTCCGACTGGTCAACTCCTTGACCGGGCGGAAAAGCGGCAGATGGTCTTTCCGTCTGCTGTGGTGCCCCCGCCATAGTAATATGGCGGGGGAAATGGGTGCCTGGTGGGGAAGGATGTTGGGTGGACAGACATCCTAATGGGGCCCTATGTATGAGTTACTATTTCTATGAATAAATGAAGTGATATTTGTATAAGTGTATAGCTGAGTAAATGTAAATAAGGTACATTGTTTGCAAAAGTGAGTAGAATGACTGCAAAACTGAATAGGATGTGTGCTGATGTGTAATGTTAATATAAGTGTATACGTATATTTGATAGTGTTCTATTGATCATTGACAACATGTATGAGGGAATCTATAGTTAAGTAATTATATGTGTGTGTAGATCTAGGAATTAGTGAGTGGGTTTTTAGATACTTGTATTGCTGTGTCAATGGATTCAAATATGGTACTGAGAGTGAGTGATGAGAGGTAATAGTAGTGTATGATGAGGTGTATCTGATTGTCACGTGGATGATGCCAACAGTGATGTCATCAGTGATGTCATTTGAGATGTCATCAGTGATGTAATCAGTGATGTCACTGACCATGTCATGAATGATGTAATATGTGACATCATCACCAGTGGTTTGCGGGCACGAGAGTTACAGTTAGTACAACTAACTATAACGCAGGAATTCAATGGTTTTGTATGAGTGAAATGCCCAGCTAACTATAACACCCCTGAAACCTATGTTTTTTTCTTTGAATTTCCAAGGTTTTTTAATTGACAATACCTTACTATAACCTGCCTGAAACCCATGTTTTTTTCAGTGAATTTCAAACGTTTTTTAAAAGATAATTCCATAGTACAATGTTGACCACTTCCCCATATCTTCAACAAGAAACCAAATCTGCAATGCTACCTAAAAAAACAGGCAATAGTTCCACTTACCACTAACAAATTAACATCAACATTTAACTAGTGTAAGGACGTCGACTATGTACTGCTTGAATTACATCCAACTCACACCCATATTTAAAGATCAATATGTGATAGAGGTTCTAATTATACACTTCCGCCACCAAAGAAAATCACAATACCCAACGCCACCACAATTACCCCCCCGAACCCCTCCTCCCTACAACCTCAGAGGCAGCGCAAAACATGACAATGGACCCTCCCAAAATAATATATCCCCTCAACAGTACACTAGCTCAATCTACAGTTGTGGCACCCAAGTATGTATAAGGGAAAGAACTCGAACATCAACAATATTGTACACAACGCTAAGACTACAGGTGAAATATTATACACAATTCACGATACAAACCAAAAACTTTTCAGTGTGTAGATATACCATTGATACGTGTAGTGTACTGAATAGTGAATGCAACCATATTATCTCAGACACTGGGGAATATTTCGGTCCCCAGTTCGGTCATGTAGCTGTGTTCACCCCCCCTTTGAAACAGAAGCGGAGTGGGCTGGTCCAAAGTAAACAACGTCAACATAAGACTATAAATAATTAGGCTACGCCTTGGGCTCGGTTTACTTCTGCAAAGAGAAGAGACTCCGCCGCAGCGAAGGTCCGCACCCTGCCACGTGGCTGCCGCCATGACCGCATGCCTCCTCGATACAGGCCCATTGCAAACTCAGCGCCACAGCACCGCAGACTTATGTCTGTATTGTCTACAGTCTTCGATCTACACTGCGGACAGCGGGGTTTACAACTTGAATTCAACTTTGGATCTAAATTTGTCGTCGGTATCTGTGCAGAGAACTGCCTTCAATCTACTCTGCGTGTAGAATTGAAAACTTGATACCAGTTGCGCATCAGCACTACAGAAAACATTGAATTCAGTCTTGATTTATCTAAAGCAGAGACTTGTACTCTGTCCTCAGATTTTGTTCAATTTTGAACAGTAGGAAATTCAGCCTTTATTTAATGCAGAGACAATTACGGACAGCATTCAACTTAGCCTTGATTTCTGTAAGGCAGAGACAATTTTGTTAATGGATGCCACAAAAAACATTCCTCAATGTCTGTACTAAGTACTGCCTTCAAATGTACACTGCAATCAACAGAGTTTACCACTTGATAACAGAAGCGCATCAGCACTACAGACAACATTGAATTCATTCTCGATTTATTTAAGGCAGAGACAATTCTACTGTGTCATCATATTTTCTTAACGTATGTGACAAAAAAGCATTTGTTATTGTTATTGTTATTGTTATTTTTAACTGGGGTTTATATAGCGCCAAATCACCGTCAGGTCTCCAGGCGCTCATGACAGATGACACTAACAACAACTGAGTAAATGAACAGAAAGTACATATGTGACAGCATTATTTAAATAGGGCCGAAAGCTTCCCTGAACAGAAGTGTTTTCAACGACTTCCTAAAGTGCAGAAGATTTACTTCTCTACGGAGAGACTCCGGTAGTTTGTTCCACATCTGTGGGACCAGAATAGAGAAAGATCTCCCTCCCTTGGTTGCCAGTTTGAATCGAGGACAGGACAACAATTGGGAGTTAGAGGACCTAAGCGTTCGTTTGGGATTACAGACCCCGAGACGTTCTTTAATATAAGCAGGCGCTTGCCCATAGATTGCCTTATGGGCAGTACATAAACTCTTAAACTCCACCCTTTGCTTTATGGGGAGCCAATGTAGCCTGCACCATAATGGGGAGGCATGGGTCTGTCTAGGTAGTCTGAAAATTAATCGCGCTGCATCATTCAAAGTTACCTGCAAGCGATTAGTCAGGATTTTTGGCAGGCCTAAGTAGAGCGCGTTCCCATAGTCTATCCTTGAAATTATTGTGGCCGAGATAAAGAAAGTAGGGGGACTAGCTTGCTTAACTGCCTAATTAGATTAGTACAGGTCCCAACAACAGCAGATATCTGGCTAGCCATTGTCAGCTCATGGTCGATCTTAATACCAAGGCTTTTTACATTGGGACACGGTTTCGGGGTGGGGCCAAGTTCCTGGGGGCAGAACAAATCGCTCCAGGGCAAGGCAGCAGTTGATACCACCAAAACCACCGTTTTGTCCGGATTTATCTTCAGCAAGTTTGCCGTCATCCAACTGACCGTATATCTAAGTATATTCTGGGCCTGGGTCTGTGCAGATGCCTTACTGTCAATACTCAGTAACAACTGAGTATCGTCGGCATAATTAAAGATTCTGCAGCCCATGCTTGCCAAAGAATCTATCAGTGGTTGCAGGTAAAGATTGAACAAAAGAGGGGACAATGCAGAGCCCTGTGGGACTCCGCACTCAAGAGTACCCACCTCAGATATACAATCCCCCAATTGAATCTTCTGAGTCCTCCCCAAAAGAAAGGATTTTAGCCACTGATGGGCTAGGTCCTTAATCCCAAACGCGGCCAGTCTGTCCAGAAGCAGGGCATGGCTGACAGTATCAAATGCCGCTGATAGATCTAGAAGTATCAGGGCACTTGGTTTCTTACTGTCAGCCATGCCTCTGAGCTCATCCAGCACCGAGAGCATCACCAACTCGGTGCTGTGATGTGCACGGAACCCTGCTTGATGCTCATGGAGTAGATGTTGTGATTCCAGGAATGAAGACAGGGACTTCAGCACATGTTGTTCCAGAATCTTGGACAAAAAAGGCAGCTGGGATATTGGCCTATAGTTTTTTAGAATAGCCGGGTCAGCCCCCAGCTTTTTTATCAAGGGCTTGACTCGTGCTTCTTTAAAGCTAGCTGGTAGAAGGTCGGTATCTAACGAATTGTTAAGGAGGGAGATAATGTGGTCCTCTAGAACAGGGAGCGCCAGACAGAAGAAACCGGGGGGGCATGGGTCCGCAGGGGAACCTGACTTGGTTCTACTCATAAGCTGCCCAAGGGTTATGGAATGTATACCTGGAAACCTAGAGATGGTGAATTTCGGGGAAACTTGAGGACCTGTAATGAAGAGGGACCACTGGAGGTACTGTTTTTAATATCAGAAAGAATGGTTACCACTTTCTCAAGAAAGTAACGTTGAAAGGTATTACAATCTATCGTTATTTCTGATTTTTCTTCTTTCTTGCTCAGTTCTTTTAGAATTTTAAAAGTTTCTTTCTGAATATTGTCTGCATTATTTATACGGGTTTCATAATATTCACCCTTTGCTAACAAAATGAGCTTTTTATGTACATTCAAAGATGTTTTATACTGTTCCCGATCTATGCAGTCTTTTGTTTTCCTCCAGCATCTCTCAAGATGGCGAAGCTTTCTTTTGTGTTCCCTCAAAGGAGGGGTAAACCATGGGGCCCCTTTTCCAACACCCTTTATTTTCTGTACCCTTTCAGGTGCTATCTGGTCAATGGCCTGGCTAAGATTCCGCGTTATAACCTTATAATCCTGGTCTAGATCACCATAAGAGGCCAGTGGTTGCATATATTTAGGAAGGACATCAGTTAAGGCTTTAGAGTCAACCTTTTTCCATTGACGTACTTTTTTGGTTTCTAGGGGTAGTTGGAGCAAGTAACTGTCAATAGGGATGTCACAATAGAGTAAACGATGGTCAGACCAAATACAGGGTAGAATATTCGTAAGGACCACCTCTTAATCAGAGGTCCAGATTAGGTCAAGGATGTGACCCTTAATATGCGTTGGAGCTTCTACAAGCTGTTCAAGGCCCAGTGAAGTCATAAAGGTCTCAAACTGTCGAGTTGTCAAATCTTTACGGAAACTATCCCAGTGGACATTAAAATCTCCAGTTACCAAGACTTTTTTATATCAAGTACAGATATCTGAGATAATGGGGGCAAATAAATCATTAAACACTGAGGTGCATTTTGGCGGGCGATAGACAGTGAGAACAATAAGGCAAGTATTATTCAAGGTGATCTTCACTCCAAGTATATCCGCTGAATCTACTGTTTCAGCCATTATTTTAATGACTGTTAAATGTTTTTTAAACAGAATAGCTACCCTCCCCCCCCGAACATTATCAGCACGATTGTGCCAAACGACGTCGTATCCATTTGGGAGAGCTGCTATAATATCGGGTAATGAATTATCACCTAGCCACGTCTCTGTAAGGGTTAGGACGTCTATATCCTCATCCTGAAGGAGAGTACAAATTTCAAGGTGATGTTTTTGAAGCGACCTTGTATTCAGGCTAGTAAGCTTCAGAGAGGGCGGGTGAGTAATGGACCTGCAACTAAGGGGTCGTAAGATGTTAGTCTCCTTTAATTTAGTCAGAATAGTTGAATTTAGAGTCTGCCTGCCTGAGTCTAATAGCTGTAGCTCTCTAGATGAATATGTCAGCCGCCCGCCAGGGGTACTAGCCCCTGGGCCCGATCGTGCGCGTACGGGCACAGACGGGCAAGACTCTGGCTCGGGCGCAGACGGGCAAGACTCTGGCTTGACTCCGGCGCGATTGCGGCGCGCCCGCTGCGCGTCCTCATGACAGGTTTTTGTAGGGGACTCGTGATCACGCCTGAGCACTAGAGTGCTCACAAGATGGCGCCGCGAAACGTCCCAAAAGTACCCCCAAGATGGCTGCGAAGGATGTAAATGCCGGCTACAGACCCGCTAAAGCAGCCGTGATTATGCCAAATAAAGTGCAAGAATGCGCTACAATATGGAATTAAAACCAGGGGTTAACAACGAAAAATAAAAAATAAAATTTAGACAAAATAGGTATTTAAAATCTACACAGTTGCACACAGAACTCGCTCCAGGCGAAGGATACTCAAAATGCGCTGCGAGGTCTGAGAGGCCTTGTCATCAATTTGTCGATGTTTCTGTGGACTAGTGCATAAATGTACTCTGCGGACAGCAGGGTTCACAACTTGAATTCAGGTTTCCATCTACACTACGGACAGTAGGAAATTCCGCCTTGATTTATGTAAAGCAGAGATAATTCTACTGTATGTGTTCAGATTTTTACATAAGTCACAAAAATCATTCGTCGATATCTGTGCAGACAACTGCCTTCGATCTACATTGTGAGGGCTCACGATTCAAGTGGAATGGCGATTGCACATGACGCATTCTACTAGCCAAGAGACATTGTACCAGTGCGACACGCCCCAACCACGAATCATCGCAGAGTGCGCACACGCTGAGTTCTTCATGTACCACTAACTCACTGCACTACAAGTCATCTCCACGTGGCCTTGTTAAAGCAGAATTCACTAGGCAAAAAACATTGCTCCCAGTGCGGATCATCGCAGGTTACGTACACGCAGAGTGCCAAAGGTACCAGGAACTCACTGCACCATAATTCTTCACCACTTGGCCGTATTCAGGCAGAATTCAATAGAGAAAAGACATTGGTCCGAATACGGCCCCCCTTTCACCACTCATTATCGCAGGGTACGTGCAAGCTCAGCGCCAAAGATACTACTAACTCAGTGCACCATAAATCATTGCAAAGAAGAGTGAACAGTGTTATGTCAGCAATGAGGCATAGTATCACTTTTAAATGGAATTCTTGCAGAATTCTATCGACAAAAGACATTACTTTAATTACTGTGCCTCCACCCCCTCCACCACGCATCCAAGCAGGGTACGTACACGCTAAGCGCCAAAGGTACTACTAACTCAGTGCACCACAAATCATCGCCACGTGACTATATTGAGTCAGATGTCTTATTTAGAAGAAAATATATCATAGTTTTTGGAGATGTACTGCAACTTACTCCCGTGAAAAGACAACCAATATTTATAAGAAAACTTGATTTTAAAGACTTTGCTACCATTGCGTTCTGCTCGGAACATGCATCATCGCAGGCTCCACAGAACTTTGTTGCTTCAGTTGTCACTAACTCTATGCACCACTTATCATCGCTGGCTGCACACACACTAAATTACCAATACTATGAAGCTCTAATCAATGCCACGTGGTCATGGGCTTTTGCTAACCGCTGCCTCCTGCCTACACTGGATACTCACCAGTAACAGAGCGCGTTACAAAACGGTTTATACTATACTATACTATACACTGCGGTCATCAGAGCTCACAATTAATTACACTGTTGATTTATTATTTGCAGAATACAATACCAAACTAAGTATAACATTTATCAAACCCTATACAATATCCCTTTATTATGCTTCCTTTAACAACTTCTGTTATATCACTTATAGATTTACTTGAATAATAAATTTTGCATTGCAAGTGCAAAGGTACACTTAATGATAGTCTACACTGTGGATAGCATAGGTCACAATTTGAACCTCACCTGAATTTCTTTATTGGAGACAAAAATGGCTACACCACTGGAAGAATCATCTGATTCTGATCATTTTGTTGCTGAAGAATTCATAATCATCGATGGTACTTTTTTTTCCCCCCTCAAAGTACATACAGTCCAGAATGCAACAGTCAATGCTTGGAGTGCAGCCCGTTCACACCACACATCATCGCAGGGTGAGCACACGCTAAACACCAGACGTACCACTAACTCAGTACACCATAAATAATCACCACAAGGTATTATTAAGGCAAAATTCTGTAGTCAAAAAAGATTATCCCCAGTGTGGCCTATCCAGACCACGCATCATCGCAGGTTACTTACACGCTCCCTTTAAATAGCCCTGCACCCCAGAATCATAACCCACCCTTACTCCTTAAAATACCCCAACACCCTTAAACACTAACCCATCTTAACCCTATAAATATACCCTGTACCCCAAAACCCAAACTTATCCCTAAACCCTAAAAATATCCCTGTACACCAAACCTAGCCCTGAACCCTATAAATACCCCTGTACCTCAAAACCCAAACCTACCCCTGAACCCTAAAAATACCCCCGTACCCCAAAACCCAAACCTAGCCCTGAACCCTAAAAATACCCCTGTACCCCAAAACCCAAACCTATCCCTGAACCCTAAAATACCCCTGTACCCCAAAACCCAAACCTAGCCCTGAACCCTTAAAATAACCCTGTACCACAAAACCCAAACCTACCCCTGAACCCTAAAAATACCCCTATACCCCAAAACCCAAACCTAGCCCTGAATCCTAAAAATACCCCTGTACCCCAAAACCCATACCTATCCCTAAACACTAAAACTACCCCTGTACCCCATAACCCAAAACTATATCTGAACCCTTAAAATAACCAAACACCCCAAAACATATACCTCAGTACCCCAAAACATATACCCCTATACCCATACTTACCTTATCCAAACACTAAAAAAAACATGCTTTTACCATTCATGCATTTACAACGAATTTCTTTGTAAATGTATGCGTGGTAAAAGCATATAAAATGTAATGCCAGGCGTTATAATGGCATTGCGGAGTCATGGTACTTTCGTAATGAAAGTATGCGGAGTGATGGTATGCGGAAAGAAAGTTGCGGAATAATGGGTGTTTACCCTCCCCGGGTAAGTACATTTGTGGCACGGTGGCCCACATCTCCAGCAACATACTCATATTTTTTCACCACCGATTTGAAAAATGCACAGGTCTCTCTCATTGATGGCCAACACGACATACACTTTTAGACACACCTCCCGCCACAAGTTCTAGAATTGCGAACTTTAGAGCTGGGGAGCTACGTTCGAATCAAGGCATCAGCTCAACATCTTGTGATTCCAGGCAAATCGCTTTGTCTCCCCGTGCCTACCACAAATGAATGTGTTCTTCTGTAATGTAAATTGTGCTCATGCCATGTTGTCGAGTTCGCGCTATATAATATTGCAATGAAAAATAAAGTAGGGAAACTCGAGTTCACACACTACTGAACGCGCACTCTTAAGTGCATCAGCAGTGTCACAGATAAGAAATGCTATCAAAACGAAATCCTACAAAACAATATATAGGCTGTGGGGTTTTAGGTTTGAACCTATAATAACTGATAAAACCCCACTGAAAGAAACATAGCCCTCACCGGTGAAAACATATAAACACTGAAAAAACACCTGCACAACCACAAACTAAATGTCATTCAAAGAAAGGAAAAAGAAAGTGAGAGTCATTTTGTTCTTACTGAAGGGGTCAATAAAATGTAACTTTGTTATACAAGCTAGCAGTAAGAAAGACTGGCTAACATTATTCTGCTTGAGTTTTGTTCTTTAGGGATTCCACTAAAATATTGTTTCTTCTTCCTTTTACTTTTTTCAGTTTTATGGCCTTTAGTCTAAAGATGCAGGGTTTAGTTTCACGTTTTAGGTTTAGTTCAATTATTTTATAAACTGTAGAGAATCAGGACATATCAAACTCACATTTGATATTTTGGCTGCATTTGATTCTTTCACTGATAGGTAAAATGGCTAGTTTCATAAAAGAAATTCCTAATATGTGTCATCACATTTGCCCACAGAGAATGGGTAAAAACTCTTAATATATCAGACCATAGTTTCTAGTGGGTCAGTATTGATAGTAGGGGAATTGCCAACACCTCAGGCTTTAAACATTAAAGCTAAGGTATAGTGACAAGTATATATATCACCAAGCATCTGGGATAGTGGTGAAAACGTGACACCAGACTTTTGGAAAACATGGAACGCAGTGTCACTTGTTATGCTCTGCAAAAAATGTTCTTTCCAAGTTCAACAAAGATTGGAGTGATATGGTTTGTATTTGTAGTTATTCAGCTACGTATATAAAATAAATTGTGTGATAACCTGTCAAAATTGATACCCGGCCTGACGTGATTCCCTGTAGGAGATCCTTGCCACTTGTTAGATGGTATGCTGAAAGCTTCTTTACAATCTTCAGAGTTAATGAGGGATGCTATTGACTTTTTAGTCCATTCTGGTGCACTGTTTTCTTATGCCCAGGAACTAAAACGCAAATATTTATCATTTCGTGATTTATTTAGCATCAAAGAAAGAGTCATCCAAACTGTGCCCCTTAGCTGACGGTTCTCAGCCCAAGGGGCTATGAATGCTAAGAGGGCCTTTTCACAGAAGTTTACATGGGAAGGAAAGCGCGAGCGCACATGACCAAAGACTCACTGAAGAAGTATTGTATGGTGTACTACAATAAGATTAATTTGCAAAAATCTCTTTGGACCTCATCTACACTATACGTACACTGTCTTTATACCATGTTCTTTCAGTGCAGAAATAAAGCAATGATAAAATCAAAACGTTCCATAAACACCGGAAAACACTTTTTCTGTTGTTTTTAGTGGCGTGAAAATGTGTAACCACTGATAACAACTGTTTTTTAAGATATTGAAAAAACTGAAAAAACCCCACCAGAATTTACCAAAAATAGAAACTGAAAACAGGACAGCCTAACAATATACTACTGGCCGGCAGCAATTCATACCCGGACAACGTCGGGATGGGCTGCTAGTTATTTATAAAGTGCAGCACCAAACAAAGTAACGTCCCTCTAACCTACACAAAATGACCACATGGCCTTACTAAGCCAGAATTCACAAGACAAAAAACATTACTATCAGTACGGCCTGCCCAAACCACACATCATTGCAGGGTCCACAGAACCATGTTGTTTCAGGTACCACTAACTCAGTGGAAACCACACTAAATATATCACCTATCAAACCCTACACAATATTCCTTTAGTATGCTTCCTTCAAAACATTTTTTATATCACTTATAGATTTAGTTGAATAATAAAATGCACGCTGCATACATGTTCTATCTTCCACTTCAATCATAATTGTAGATGCTGCAGTCCACCCTAAGATCTACACTGCAGACAGCAGGGTTTACAACTTGAATTCACCTTTGTATCTACACTATAGACAGTAGGAAATTCAATCTTGATTTATTTAATGCAGAGAGAATTATACTGTATGTATTCAGATTTTGTTAAAATAAGTGAAAAAGAGCATTGTTCTATAACTGTACTGACTACTAGCTTCTATGTGCACAGTAGGGTTCACAACTTGAATCTACCTTTTCATCTACACTACAGACAGCATTACATTCAGCCTCGATTTATTTAAAGCAGAGAAAAAAATAGTGCTGTTGCCCTGCTAGTATGTGCAAGCACCTTCAATAGCTGCATAGTGTGAACTATGATAACAAAGAATGTAGAAGATTGTGCCAAAATGTACCTCCATCATCAGCAATGCAAAGTACCTCTGGGGTATCACCTTCAACATCGCCACCAGACATATGTCCCCAATTTGTGAAAGTTACAATGCACCGCGTGAAGAGGAATCGTTTAATTTGTTATGGGGAGCAATCAGTACACCTAGTTTGCACAACAATTGATAACCATTGATGCTAGTTGGTTTTTTTCCCCCTCAAAGTTCATATAGTCCAGTATGCAACAGTAAATGATTTCAGTGCAGCCCGCTCAGACCACGCATCATCGCAGGGTGAGCACACGATGAGCACACGATAAACACTAGACGTAGCACTAACTCAGTACACCGTAAATAATCGCCACGTTCCCTTGTTGAGGCAAAATTCAATAGTCAAAACACATTTTTACCAGTGCGGTCTGCCTGGACCACGCATAATCGCAGGCTCCACACAAACCGCCTGTTGTACAGTGCTTTGCTCCTTCCTTGGGCTAACATTCTAGATCTCCCCTTGTGTTCTGTATTCTGGAGCGCTCCTTCGCCTGGTTGGCAGTTGGAGCTCTGGTTGGACGAGGAGCTGACCTACTATCTCTGTGCTGCAATAAAGCTTATCTAAAGCTTACTTGTACCTGTGGTCTTCTATTCATTTACATCATTTGGCGACTTGAGTTGGCGAGAAGTCCGACCACTGTCTCCGGTGTATGCTGCAGCCTAAAGTTGTTTTCCAGAAAAGTAGCGTCTCAGCCCTCTCAAGAATCCACGCGTGAGACACAGCGTGAATGCGGAGTATCGTCTCCGTCTTCTCAGTGACAGCGACTTGATCAATTTTCTGACAATTACGCCGATTTTCTGTTCGTGGTGCAGCGTTGACGTCATCTCAATCAACGTCTACTCCCCTGCAACGTCTTTGTCGGTGAGTTACTTGGCAACGCTACGTCACTGAGCGCGTCTTTGAAAGCCGTACAAATTCACGTTGTGGATGAAGACTCAGAACGTCTGACGCCTGACGTTTACGCACGACGTCACGACGTTGTCGGCCATTTTGACGCCATTACTGTTACCCTGGTTACACGCCGGAGAACAGAAGACATTCGCGCTCACGCTTAGAAACACGAAATCTTCACACAAGTGTAAGTGTTACCGGAGTGCGTATAAACGCACACAACGTTTATAAAACTTGTTTTGGTACAGTTCCTCACTTTGGGCATTGTTAGGAACGTGTGTGATGAAGCATTATCGGAAACGAGTGTGATAGAGCACTGTGATGAAGCAGTAAGCATCAGCCATTCTTCACAGATCATCAACTGCAATAACAGTAAGCGTTTACCTTCTACTCTTTTTACTCTACTGTTTGGTGTACTTAGTTCTCTTTACCTGCTAACAACCTTTAAAGGTCATGACTCAATCAATCAACGTTGCTCTCCCTCCTCAATTTTTGTCAGAGCCAGGCAATCCCCCTATAGCATGGGAAGACTGGATAATTATGTTTCATAACTATATTTAGGCTCTGGATGGAGAAGATTATTCGCCTAAACGAAAAAAAGCACTGCTAATGACCACGTTAGGTAAAGAGGGGCAGTGTTTGTTCAGATACTTACCTCAAGTACTACCTGCAGGATCACAAGCCGATTTTGACGAGTTTAAAGAGGCTATCACAAGATTAGAAACTCGCTTTGGTAAAGAAGAGAATCTCATCCTTCAGAGATTTAAGTTTTACAAAAAATAAACAACTGGCTGAAGAGAGTATTGACGAGTTTGTAGCAAGACTACGCGAATTATCAATTAAATGTAACTTTGGCCAGATGGCGGATGAGTTAATCAGAGACCAATTAGTTGTTCAAGCCAACAATAGGAAAGTGCAAGAACGCTTGTGGGCGGCTAAGAACCCAACATTGAAGGATGCCATAGAGCTGGCCAAAGTCGTAGAAGAAAGTGAAAAATGCATGCGAGAACTGCAAAAAAGTGGCTTAGAATCCAAAGTGGCTGAAATCTCTCATAAGAGTACCCTTAGTGAAAATAGTGACGAAGAATCTGCCGCCATTGCAATTGTCAGGAAGAAAGGCTACATTCTTCAGAAAAAGAATGTACAACCAACATCTCTTAACAGGAATAATCAGAAAATGTGTTTGAGATGTGGTAGCTTTTCTCATCCTTCAGATGGGAAATTTTGTTTTGCAAACAACAAAGAGTGTCTACGGTGTGGTAAAACGGGACACTTTGCTAAGATGTGTAGGAATAAGAATAACTCAAAAGTTACAGTTGTTGATGAATGCGATGTTTTGAGACGTGATGTTAACAAAATTCTAGTCCTGACTGACACAGTGTGTGCATGTGATAACCAGAGGGGTAATCCTTTCAAAGATGATTTTGTAATTGATGGGAAAACTGTTACACTCATGGTTGATACCGGTTCAAAGTGGACCATAATTCCCACTTCCTTGATGGAAAATGTTTGGGGGAAAAGAACATTGAGAACGTGCGACATTTTCCCGTCTGGTTACCAGGGTGAGAGAATTGACATGCTGGGTTTCTTTGAAGCGGAAATTGCTTTCAAGGGCAGATCTGCCTATGGGAAAATATACATTTCAGCTGATGGACCAGCAATCCTAGGCCGTCACCACCAATACGACCTCCACATTATAGTTGATCCCAGGTCTGATAACCCGGTTTCCATAATTGAGACCTCGTCTGTGGAGAATATTTTGGCCAGATTTAAAAATGTGTTTAGGGACCAATTGGGTGAACTTATCGGATACTCTCATCGCATAATCCTTAAGGAAGGCAGTTCGCCCGTACAACACAAAGTAAGAAGGGTGCCCTTTGCTTTACGGGATGAAGTTAAGGCTACTCTTGAGGAAATGCTCCAAGGGGGTATCATCGAGCCCATTGAAGCGTCTCCTTGGATTTCGCCTGTCGTGATCTCGCAGAAACCGGACAACAAGATCAGGTTCTGTGTGGATCTTCGTTCTCTTAATAAGTGTGTGGTAGCTGACGTGTTTCCCCTCCCCAACATTGGCGAATTGGTATCAACCCTTAGAGGAGCAAGATTCTTTAGTAAGTTAGACCTCAAACACGCCTACCACCAAATTTGTCTTGATGATAACTCAAAGCACTTAACTGCATTTATCACCAGTGAAGGCACATTCCAATTCACTAGACTACCTTTTGGGCTAGTCTCAGCTGCTAGTGTATTCCAGAGACTTGTCTCTGAAGTTTTTAAGGGTCTTGATAAGGTACTATTTTTTCAAGATGATATCTTAATTTATGGTAGTTCATTACAGGAACACAACAAAATTTTACATGATGTGTTACGTAGAGTAGATGAGTCTGGGTTAACCTTGCGAAAAGAGAAGTGTGCCTTCCTATTGAAAGAGATAGAATACTTAGGTTTTTGTTTGTCAGAGGATGGCATTAAACCCAAAAAGAATTTAATTGAAGCTATTGAGCTAGCACCCTCCCCAGTTGATAAGGATCAACTTCGGTCCTTTATGGGCTTAGTCGAATTCTACTCAAAATTCGTAAGAGATTTTGCTTCCAAGACAGCTTCTCTTCGATCCTTACTTAAAAAGGGTGTCAAGTTTAGTTGGACTACTGAACACGAATCCTGTTTTAATTTGATAAAAAGGGAGCTCAAATCTGCTAACGTCCTCACCCCTTTTGACACTACCCGGTCCTCCATCTTGATGGTGGACGCAAGTGCCATAGGTCTGGGCGCTGTCCTTTTACAGAAACATGGTGGCGTTGAAAAAACAATTGCATTCGCATCTAGACCTTTGTCCTCTTCTGAGTCTAACTATTCGGTAATAGAGCGCGAAGCTCTTGCCGCGGTCTGGGGTACAAGTTACTTTAGAACCTACTTGTGGGGTTACAAGTTTGTTTTACGTACCGACCACAAACCCCTTGTCAACGTCCTAGCTCCTGGTGGAGCTGGTAAGGGTTCTCCCAGGTTGGCGAGACTAGCTTCTCGTTTGCAAGACTTTCAGTGCGAGATTGAGTTTATTCATGGGTGGAAAAACATCCAAGCAGATTGTCTGTCTAGGCTGCCTATGCCTTCCACTGATTGTAGTTCTGAAGTCAAGTCTGATGACCTTGCAGTTGCTGTTATGGAGGATGTCTTGTCAGTAGGTGGTGGCACATTTACCCGTGATGAGTGGTCAAGGGGAATGGAGGAGGATCTGACTTTGAAGGCCGTTATCAGTCTCATTTCTAATGGTGCTAGGAGAGAAAGCACTGTTAGTCCTTCCGTCAGACCCTTTCTAAAAATTTTGGATGATCTTTCTTTAGAAGGAAAAGATGTTCTAATGCGAGGCGATCGCTTCGTTCCCCCTGTTCTGTTAAGAAAGAGAATTCTGGACTTGGCCCATGAGGGACACTTGGGTCAAAGCCTCACGCAACGTCGTGTCAAACTGAACTTTTGGTGGCCCTCTATTGATAATGACGCAGTGGATTGCGTGTTGAGGTGTAGTTTTTGTAAGGAGGGTGAGAAGCGCCTCAAAGTTTTAGGCTCCCACTCCACGCACAAGATTACCTTTGAGAATTCTCCCTGGCATAGTGTATGCATAGATTTTATAGGCCCCATGTGTGAGCTTCCTACTGATCACCGGTTTGCAATCGTTCTTATTGACTGTTTTTCAAAATGGCTGTGTGTTCAGTTTGTAAAGGAAATCACTACAGATGCTACCATTAAGTTTTTGAGGGGCATTTTTAACAATGAAGGATACCCTTCTGTTCTTATTTCAGATAATGGGACTCAACTCACGTCCTCAAAAATGACTTCATTTGTTAATGGTTGTGGTATCAGGCATCAGAAGACGAGTCTTTACAACCCACAGGGTAACGGCCTTTGTGAAAAGGTGAATCGCCTCATTAAGGGTGTGATTCAGATGTTTGTGGAGTCTGGCTGTTTTTCTGATGAGCGTGTCCAAGAACTGGTCTGGGCGTATCGCTCCACACCCCATAGGTCTGGTGAAAAGTCTCCTTTTGAGCTAATGCGTGGTCGCACACCCGTGAGCAAATTAACCCCTTCTTGGCTGAGTTCTAGCAGTGAAATTCCCTTAATCCATGACAGTGCCTCCTTGCCCATTTCCGTGGGTGATTTGGTCAAGGTTAAGCCGGGCAGACTTAGCAAGGGTCTTAGCAAGTTTAGAGGCCCTTACAAAGTCAGGAAAGTTTTTCCCAACTTCATTGTACTAGCCAATGGTGAGAGTTGGAATTACCGAAGGGTAGCTCTCTACCAGAAACGTAAAGATTCTTCTTCTGATGACCTGTTTCCTGCCAAAGTGGATGGCTGTAATGGTTACTTATTGTCCTCTGGTAGTCCTTCTTCCCCCATTCCCTTGTCTGCTGGTCGGGGGGAGGTGGGTGGTGGTGATGCCTCCACTTCCTTGTGTACTTATCACAATAGTTCTGTGCTTGATTTCGATTCTGCTTCTCTTGTTTCTCCTTCTTTACCTCGTACTCCTGCTCCTCCTTCCTCTTCCTTAGCTGATGTCTGCCTGAGGAGCCCTCGCTCCCGCCGTCCACCAATGTATTTGAATGACTATGTGCATTAGTGTTTCTTTTCCCTTTTTGTTCCTGTGTTTCTTTTCATTGCAAGGAGGGGAGATATGTTGTACAGTGCTTTGCTCCTTCCTTGGGCTAACATTCTAGATCTCCCCTTGTGTTCTGTATTCTGGAGCGCTCCTTCGCCTGGTTGGCAGTTGGAGCTCTGGTTGGACGAGGAGCTGACCTACTATCTCTGTGCTGCAATAAAGCTTATCTAAAGCTTACTTGTACCTGTGGTCTTCTATTCATTTACATCACCGCCCCTACCTCAGTGCACCACAACTCATGAACTCTTTACGATAGAATCTTCTGTGTATTATTTCACATAAAATGCTCCTACCTTTGTACAGCAGAAGCCATAAACCGTTTATGATTAAATATCTGTATATGATATCATGATTACTATTCTACTTGTTACCAACAACAACGTAATAAAATGGAGTCGAGCACACGTGCCCGTACCCACTTCAACTATCTATCTGCGTCTGTGTATTTATTGTGTTTGTAAAATGCTGCTCCTCCACCCTACCACATTATATTGTGCTATAAGTAGCGTATGCAACCATCTTACCTGTGAAAGTAAGTGTGGGCTATTCCTCCTTTTTTTATTTTTACTTTTTTAGCATATTTATATAGCGCAAAATCAACCCAAAACTATATCAGCAATTGACATGAGCACCATATTTACAATACATTTTCAGGCACGCCTACATTACGTCATTACTCTACAATAACAGGATGTGGACGCAACTCCGAGACTCGAACACTGATTTCCAGCACCAAGTTCTACAGTGTACCTGAATAACCACATACGTATATATATTAGCTGCCCTTCATGTGCCAAAAACTGCAACTTAAACCTTTCATATCCCTGTATGACTACAACTACAACACTCCACTGAATGTACAACAAACATTCATTATTGCAGAAATGGGTCATGTCCACCATCTTTTATGTGTGCAACTATGAACGAATATAGAGTCAGTAATACCCTGTACCTCCCATGTTGGCCAAAGTTGTGGAACTGTACTGATATAATGACACATTTGCGTTTAAGACCCGGATGACGTCAGCACTACACAACGGACACCCGAATCACTTGATTTCTCATATAGGTCACGACGGGACCATGCCCATAGCTCCGGAATCATGGTTTAGAGCCTCGCACAGCACTGGCATACGTCAGGCCAGCCCACTCCACTTACGCTATCAGGAAAAAACAAAAACAAAACATTGCCCAGATTTCCATTGTAGTGACTCCTTAGTTCCAGGTCTAGTTGTCAGAACAGCACACACACACTCCCTCATGGTTGGTATACACCCACACCACACCGATACAGCGCATGCGTCACTACACACGTGACCTTACCCACTAAAAAAATGGGGCGCATGTGCTGTACGCCATTTTAGAGTTGCTCCCATCGCAAGAGCTGTGATGGCCCATCCTAGTGATTCGGACGCCTCATGGAGGCCCGAACCACCGAGTACAAGGGCCCACCACTACGTGCGTGGCCTCTTTGGTCACGGAGTTAGTGGTACAGGCAGGACTGAGCGGGTGAAGAACCTGCGATGATGATGGGAGCACGAGTATGTCGTTAGCCATAGCAATATCAAGACTCAGCACCATAAGTGAGACTTCTTGGTGGCAGAGTGGGACTGCAATATGAAGAAGGTGTCCTGTTCACGAAAAGGTGAGCAGTGAGGCCTGGGTGCGCATCAGAGGGAGTCGCGGGACTGCAGCAGACTGGATACAAAAAACCAACGCAGCGATTTAGGCGAACCCAGTCCTATATACCGAATCTTATTCCATTAATATATTTTTTTTCCAATAGCAGGAACGTTTTTATAATTGGTCAAACATCCGAAATATAAACTGTACAAACAGTTGTTTTTAAATGCAGGAGGGAAGGTGTGTGAAAGGGCGATGTTATTGTACTCTACATTAAGATAGTAACAAATATCAATAATAACATCTTTCTTTTACTATCTTTTAGATGTAGAGCTTCAGGGTGCATTATGTCCCGGCATGTGGTGAAAAACACACCGGTGACAGAAAGGTGAGTTGTGAATGTCGTGAGTGATGTCACTGACCATGTCATGAGTGATGTAATATGTGAGGTCATAAGCAGTGCATTGCGGGTACGCGAGTTATAGTTAGCTCAGCTAACTATAACTGCTGAATTTCACTTTTTTTGTACCTGTGAAACCTGAACCTAACATCCCTGTAACCTTTGTTTTTTTCAGTGAATATATACATACATATATAAGCATACATATGTGCATACACACACATATATATGTATACGCGTTTATATAAGCAATTATTTATATATAGTATTACATATTAGTGAGACTTATTTAATTACTATTAAATGAATGGTATATACAAAAATATTCAGAATTTACTACTTTAAACAACGTATATTAAAAAATTATATTTTAGTATGTATTTTAACAATATGAGTGTGAAACAATAATTTTTCCCATATTGTTGCACTTACTATTATATGGTTAGAAAATCGATATTTTCGTGAGCAATATTTTTGACACAATATTACTGTTACACAATATTGTTGATTCGGATATTATGTCAGTGATTCACATGAAACAAACGTGTAGCCCATATCTCTAATGAGCTAGAGTGATAAGCTAACTAATTACATTTACTGTTCATATGAAATATAGACTGAAAGAAGAGTTTTTTGACATTAACGTGCAAATGTTTTATAAGAGTGAGCTTCAAATATCTTATAATTCTGAAACTTCTTCCCAATTGAGATGGAATATATCCATGTGAACTCTGAGTCTTATATTTGTCCGTGGCTTGCTAGTAGAGTTTCATTATTTACCGGCTATCATTTTGGCCATTACTGGATCTTGTTGTAATCACCGTTGTCCTGCTTTCTTAATTTCCAACAATTTTTTCTGTTTCAATTAAATAATTGTTTAATTTATTAAGTAAGATTAATATTTAAAATCACATTTATCCTTATGTTGATTTCTCTCCATTATGTTGTTGTCGTTTGACAGTTTAACAACTTGGGAATTTTCTCATCTTCAGCTTTACCTTTCTCTAACCATGCCAGATTTCCTGTTATGAAAACAGCTTAATAGATTCTGTGGAAAAAATCTTGGACATCTTTATTTTTGCACTCAAACTGTTTGTAGGTTGAACTTTATCTATATTTATATTATATCCACAAATAGTTGGAACAGTCTGGTTTTCAGACAGTTTTCCAATTAAATTTTAATTGTTGTTAATGGAAGGGAACATTCTCACTTATTAGTATTTTATAGCATTTTGAATTGAGTGTCAGGTTAATCATCAGGCTAGATTTAAAGACTTAGAATAGTTTTTTTATAAGGAAAAGACATTCCGATCTCCAAAATCATAAGACATTGATGTAAAGTGAGAAAGTTTTGTAGCTTGGCTTGTAACAGGTTAAAACTGAGTCTCAGATCTTTAAAAGAAATGATCTTGTTTGTCTTGAACATATCTTAATGTATTGCCATTATGTCATGGTCTATCCAGGTTGTCCAGTTTAGAGGTTTGTTTTGCTTGTGGATGAGTTGGTGATCTCAGAGAAATACTGAAAAATATTTTATACCAAGTTTTTTAACACATTTATAGCAAAGATCATGTTGACCAAACATAAGATTTTTTATTTGAACCTGTATGCTTATAAGAAAATTTTGAATGATAACTCATTTATGGCCAACATCTCCTAATGACCGATTTAGGTGTTTCTTTGGTGATTATATTGAATATTGAATATTCCTCATCTAAAAGCTTTTAGAAGGAAAATAATGTTTTCTTTAAATTTGGAAAGCAAGCTCCCTTCTGAGAAGGAATGTCAAGTTTGCCAATAAATTCTTAGGACCTTTTCTTTGGAGTCCAAAGAAGTTAAGCCAGCAGCTTTTCTAGTTTGAGATAGAGATATTAAGGTTTGCCAATGGATATTAAGAACATTTTCTGTTGTAGGGAGTGTTTCACTACTGTATATGCATTCTCAAATATGTAAAGAATTCTTGATAGAACATTCATTTTTATTATTTTATTTTTTTGCCCCACTGACCTAGATTAAGTTTGTGCCATATTAGACGTTACTTCTCTGGATATGCTGTAGCCCACACATGGTAATTGTATTGTGCTGTAATGCACAGGTCAGTTCTAATACTCCTTTTTATGTACCATTTTAGAATGGGACATTTTGATTACTTCCATCAAAATTATTTGTAACCCAAAATACGATCTAAATAGGTTCATTAACATGGGTTGTTTTCTTTTAGATTCTCATGAGAAAGATAGTGTAAGTAACATATCATGGGTGAGCAATAAGCATTTGCACTCATGATGATCTTCTTTAATAACAGATATGGCATTCTTTGTTTTAATATATATAGCACCTTCTAGAAGTCCTACATTTAATAAGAAATGCTATAATGGACAGCCTTGCTTAGCTGTGTAAATCATTAACTCTACACAAAAGTAAATTAGTGTTAACATTTGCTTTGAAAACAGTGTGTAACACTTTAATGCTTTTGATGAAGGGATCTTCAAAGTTCTTCTGTTTAAAAAGTATGACTAGACTTCACTATTGAATGCATTCTCTGCAGCAAAACTCTTTAACATAAGATGGGGGCAACATACATTTGGTAAAAAAGTTAAATCACTTACTTTAATATCGTCCCAACCCTACCTGTCTATCAAAAAATAAGTTTTATTTTTGTCTGCTAGACCTGGTATTATTTTGTTCAACCTATTTAATGGTTTTTTAATTAATATTTGTCTTCTAAGTTAATTGGTAAAAAAAGGTCAAAAGCTTGCACTGCCTAGGTCGATTTTACTTGGAAGCTCTCCTGATGATGTTATATTTAACAAAGTCTGCTTTTTTCATGGAGGACCCAGGGAAGGTCAGCCCTCAGCTCGGACTACACATGAATATGAAAATGGAAATAAATGGACTGCTGGTTGACCATTGAAATAATACCATAGAGCCTTTCCAGAAATATAGGAGGCTCCCCCGCAAGAACTCATCTGAGGTGCGCATATGCAGATTGGCCCACTTTGTCCTACCTTTTCTGGTGTTGGCCCTGGTGCTTGCCATTATAGCAAGAAAACAGTTGCAATTGCAGAGTGGTGGGGAAAAGGGGGCTAGTCCTCCGACCAGCTCTCAGGAATTCCGCTGTGTAGGACTTACAGGAGTTAAAGGGAGGGCTTCTTGGCCCCCAAGGTCCTTCTGGAGCCAAGGGGACTTTGTCCCCAACTAGTAGTGCACTGGGAGACACATTTGTAGAGTGGTGGAGAAAGGGGTATGGCCTCTGACAACTTCTGAGCAATCCCGCTGAGTGGGACTTACTGGAGGTAACAGGAGGGGTAGTTGGCCACCAAGGACGTCCTTGGGGGCCAACTGCCCCTCCTATTACCTCCAGTAAGTCCAATACAGCATGATTGCTGAGATCTGATAGCATGCCACGCCCGCTTTTTCCACCACTTTGCAAACACACCTCCTAATGCACTTCTAGTAGGGGGATGTAGTCCCAGTAGCTATTGAGGGTCCTTGGGGGGCAACTACTCCTCCTGTCACCTCCTACAAGTCCCACACAGTGGGTTTGCTGAAAGGTTTTCGGTGGCCATCCCCTCTTTCTCCTCCACTCTGCAAACGCACCTCCTGGTGCACTACTATTTGGGGGATGAAGTCCCCTTGGCTCTTGAGGCTCCATGGGGGCCATCTAGCCCTCCTGTTACCTCCAGTAAGCCCCACACAGCTGGATTGCTGAGACTTGGTACCCCCTTTCTCCAGCACCCAGCAAATGCGCCTCCTGGTGCACTTCTGCTTGGGGGATGAAGTCCACTTTAGTCCTGAGGCCCTCGGGACGCAAGGGGACCCCATCACCCACCAGCAGTATGCCGAAAGGCGTGTTTGCAGAGTTGTGGAAAAAAGGGCATGGCCCCGGACCACCTCTCAGCAATCCCACTGTTTGGGGCTTACTAGAGGTAACAAATGGGCTACTTGGCCTCTAGGAACCCTCACCAGCGAAGGGGACTTATTTCCCCAACCACGAGTGCCCCAGGAGGCGCGTTTGCAGAGTAATGGAGAAAGGGGGTGGGGCCTCTGGGGAGTTGCGGCTTTGTGTTTTTATTTTTTATTTTAGGAAAGGGTCTGTGGGGCCCCCTTTCCCTTGACCCTTTTGGGCCCTGAACCAAACTACCCCCGAGGCTGATTTCGGTCCCAAGGACACAACCCCCGGGGCAAGGCCTTTAATTTTTTTTCTTTTCAATTTTGTTTTTCCTTAATGGGAGGGAGGCTGAGAGGCCTGCCTCCAGGGCCATTTTCAGACCTTGAGACCCAATCCCCCAGGGCATGGTTATTCCGTTGGGACCCCAGGGTGAGCCTGAAGGCCCCCACCGTCCTGGCTGCCTCCCGCCTCCTGCAGGAGCTGGCATTGCTTTTTAAACCCAGGAAGCTGCTGACATTCAGCTCCCTGGGTGTAAAAAGCAAAGTGCTCCGCTTTGAGCAAGGGAGAGCAATATGCTCTTGCTTTCTCAAACCGGAGCACTTGTGTGCTATGGGACGGCCCATAGCAAACTGCAATGTCCTTGGGTGGGCACCCTGGGACATTACTGGAGTTGGCCTTGTGGTTGTCCCCAGGGCCATAGTTTCTGTTGGAGGGGGCCGCACAACTCCCCTCCAACAGAAACTAAGCCCCAGGGAGGTGGTGGTCCCCGGGGCAGTGGGGGTCCAGAGCCTCCCCACACAATATTTTTAAATATAGCCCCAGGGAGGTGGCGGTCCCAGGGGCTGGAGCCCACCAGGCATTATTTTAAATATAGTCCCTAGGAGGTGGTGGTCCTCGGGGCTGCGGGGGGCTGCATGGCTCCCAGCATTTCAGTAAGTTAACCCCTGGGAGGTGGCGGCCCCCTGGGCTGCATGGGGGGGTGGAGCCCCAACAAGCATTATAATAAAATATAGCCCTGGGGAGATGGCAGTTCCCAGGGCTGCGGGGGCTGTTTGGCCCCAGCACTTCAAACAATTAGCCCCGGGGAGGTTGCGGTCCTTGGGGCTGTGGGAGCCCACAATGGCCTGCATCTTTATTTTTAAATGCCCCGGGACCTAGCCCCGCGGGGGCCTAAAATAAACAAAGCATGTGAGTCAGTGCTTCGTTTTAAAAACAGAATTGTCTGAATTCGCGGACCCACCGCGAATCCCGCTGAATTTGTTTTTACAAATGCTTTTTTTGGCCGGGCCCCCTGAACAGGCCTAGGGGGTCAGGGTGTTTCTACCCTGCCCCCTTTTCTTGTTTTTTAACATTTTTGCTAGTGACTCGGTTCAACTTATTCACAAGGAGGCTGCCAACACTTCCTGGTTTCAAGTGTGGCAGCCAATCAGATCTTAGGCACAAGATTTGGAGGGTTCGCGGATCCACCATGGCCACAGTTTCTCAGGAACTACTGAAAGGATTTATACCATTTAAAAAAAAGAGAGCACTCTGGACCAAGAGCTACCTTTCTGCCAAATGTGGTGTAATTCTGTTCAGCAGTTCAGGCTGTAGCTGTGTCAACAGTTTCCTTTGGAAATTAACATGGAGAAAAAACATTTTGCCCCCCCCCCCCTTTTTCTCGGCCCCGCTTGATGGATCACTCTGTGGAATTTGTGAAGGTTCGTCAAACGGTGCCAAAGTTATTGGCAAATCAAAAAACGCTTTTCCTTTGGAAAATAGATCCTAACTATCTCTACTTACCGGCGACCGCCATCTCACTAACCTGGCACTAACAAAAGCAGAGGAGGACATTTTATTGCTGGGACTTTCATATTGTCCTAAAAATATGATGAATTATCCTCAGACAAGAACTGAATCTTTAAAATGTAGAAGGAAGCTAAAATGATGAAAGTACATGCAATCAATAAACAATTTACCCACAGGGCCAGGGTGGAGTCTTGTACAAGGGGGTAACCAAGTGAGATTACAACTATTTCAGATCTCTCCCTATTACTAACTTTGAGACAACTAGAAATGGGAAATGAAGATGCCAATGTTGAAATGACAAGCCAGGATGTCATACAGCAATATGATGACAAAGAAGTGGGAGAGGCGGCGATTACACCGTTTGGACACGTTGTAGAACTTTACCTGCCACACCTAAGCATACTAATGACCCCTTCCGTGAGTTGGTTTCTGAAGAACCTAAAAAAATATATAAAGAGAGGAACCAAGGTAGAATGAAAAGAACAGCCACAGAATTGGAATA
This sequence comes from Lissotriton helveticus, assembly GCF_964261635.1. NCBI lineage: Eukaryota > Metazoa > Chordata > Amphibia > Caudata > Salamandridae > Lissotriton > Lissotriton helveticus. Next base: position 1,383,515,742 of record NC_136063.1, on the reverse strand, counting down.
TAATGAGTTAATGGCCAAGTTAAGGAAGAACAAAAATGTGGTTGTAAGAAACTCCGATAAAGGTGGCAATCTTGTGCTATGGCCACTGGACATGTATTTACATGAAGCACGTACTCAACTGGGACGGAGAGAATGGTAAAAAAAAGTAATCAGATGACAATGACTACGTTTCATTTTGAATACACACTCTAACTAGAACAATGGATGAATGATAACTCACTATCCCATGACAAATATCTATTTCTGAGAAATTATACCCCTAAAACTCCAGTGCTTTATCTAATAGCAAAGGTGCACAAGAACGCCAGCTGCCCCCTGGATGTCTGATCATTTTGGCAATTGGTAGTGTGATGGAGAACACATCCAAGTACATAAATTACTTTTTACAAAAATATGGGAAGAATTTACCATTGTGTGTACGAGATAGTGGCGATTTCCTAAAAATGATTTATGAAGTTCCTAAAGAACAAGAGTATGTACTAATGGCACTGCATATAACAACTTTATATACCAGTATTGCCCATAAGGATGGCTTGAGAGTCATGCAGCATTTCCTTCAAGATAAGCCAGTAGGTATGTATAGTCATACGCACCTTTGTTGATATCCATGGCAAAGTAATGTTTAGAAGGAAACTTTTTCTTGTTTGGGGGAAACTTTTATCATCAACAGCGTGGGGCTGCGATGGGCACCTGCTTCGGCCCCAGCTATGCAAGTTTACATGTAGGCTGGTGGGAGGAGCAGGTGCTGCACAGGGAACATGCAAGAATATGGGATGAGCACATAGTAATGTAGGTCAGGTTTATAGACAACCTTTTTTGTAATTTGGAGGGGCACTATTAGCACAGCAGAGCAGTTTGTGAAACTTCTTAACAGGAATGATTTGAATTTGAAATGTACATATGGTATCAGTGTGACAAAGGTAACCATTCTTGACATAGAAGCATTTGTTCAAGGAGGTAAGCTAGAAACAAGACTTCACAGGAAGGAAACGGCAGGTAACATAACACTGCATGCTTCTGGCTACCACTCTAACAGCCGCGGTCGGTAGGGGAGTACCTGCCAGGGCGGTGACGTGGGGAGGGGGAGGGGCAGGGTGGGGTGTAGTAATCTATGGATAATGGACTTTTACAGGTAAGTAAACATATAAATAAATCAAACGAATTTCGTTGCGTGCACTGCATTGCATTTAGGGATGCAGTGCACGCAACGAAATTTGTTAGATTTATTTATATGTTTACTTACCTGTAAACGTCCATTATCCATAGATTACTACCCCCACCCTGCCCCTCCCCCTCCCCACGTCACCGCCCCGGCAGGTACTCCCCTACCGACCGCGGCTGCACTCTAATCGCACTAAACAAAGCATTTCGTATGTGAATTGCAGAGAGTGATCTACAAAAGTGCCAGGACAAAATGACTAATAGATTTTTAGAAAGGGGATACAATATCTCAGTAATTGAGAAAGCCCACAAAGCAGCTAACAGAAAACAAAGAGAGGATATATTTTCCACAGAAAAATCACGGGAAATGGAAAGTAAGGCCCCCGTTAAGATTTCTAACCACATACATTGTGCAGGATAAAGAACTTAGGAGTCTGTTTAACAGAAACTGGCACATAGTGAGATCAGATTGAGTTATAGGAAATGCACTACCAAAACATCCTCCTATTACATATCAGAGAGCCCTATCTCTTAGAGATGCAATTATAAACAGTAGCCCGGAGATGGAGCACGAATATAATTGGTTAAGACCTCCCAATTGGTTTCAAGAAATGTACTCATTGTAAGGCTTGTAGTATAGGCCAGAACCCTGCTGCATACTACACCCCATTTACAAAAGAGGAGGTAAAAATCAGGGGGGCATACAATTGCAAAACAAAGTTTGCAGTTTATGTGCTGACGTGCACTTGCAATTTAAGGTATGTGGAGAGCACCACATTGCAAGTGCAAAAACGAATCTTACAGCACATGAGGGCGATAGCCAACAGAGATGAAGTGTGACCACAGATCATTGCTGGCACCAACCGACGTCAGCATCTATGAATAGGACGGAGCGTGGTGAGAGTTGCTGGGTGTATCCTCCCAAGTTTTGAACAATTTCACCACCCCACTTGGGTTTTATTTTTATCATGTTGCAGCACGTAGGCTAAGTCACTGTACTCACACAGCCCACTACCAAGACCATAAGGCAGCTCGACTGTCTCCACCCACTGAGGCCAGCATCACGAGGTATGTAGGCGCTGTGGATTGCTTGGTGTTGTTGTAAATGTCAGCCCATGAAGAAGTGCGTTATGCGCACGAAATGCGTTGGCAGTTTTTACTTTAATTTGGTGCATTGATCAACTTAGAAGCCGCAGCTCACGTCAATAAACGACAAGTACTAACCTTCCTGTGGCGCGGCTTCTTTTATGGGGACAACATTTTGTTGGATGTACATGCAGCCAGTCTTGCCGCGAAAGAAGCCCTGCCGTGGTGTGACCACGGATCATTGCTGGCACCAACCGATATCAGCATCTATGAACAGGACGGAGCGTGGTGAGAGTCGCATGGTGCATCCCCCAAGTTTTGAACAATTTCACCAACCCACTTGGGTTTTATTTTCATCATGTTGCAGCATGCAGGCTAAGTTATTGTACTCACACAGCACAGCACTACCAAGACCATAAGGCAGCTTGACTGTCTCCGCCCACTGAGGCCAGCATCACGTGGTATTTAAGTGCTGTGGATTGCTTGGTGTTGTTGTATAAGTCAGTCCATGAAGAAGTGCGTGATGCGCACAAAAGGCGTTGGTAGTTTTGACTTTAATTTGGTGCATTGATCAACTTGGAAGCTGCAGCTTATGCCAATAAATGACAAGTACTTACCTTCCTGTTGGTAGGCTTCTTTTCTGGGGACAACATTTTGTATATATATATATATATATATATATATATATATATATATATATATATATATATATATATATATATATATATATATATATATATATATATATATATATATATATATATATATATATATATATATTTAAATCTGACTTTCAAACAAAAGTGACTTTTTTGTTTCATTATTAAATTTGATGATTCTGCATGAAACATTGAAAATAAAGTTCACTCACTTCTGCTCTTTCATGGAAGGTTTTGTGCTTATTCATCTAACAGTGGTCAAGAAAAAAGGGGACTCCCAAGACATCGAAATCCCATGTTAATTCCCATTGAAAAATGTACTTTTTGATGCAGAAAAATTGGCTAAATATTAATTTGGCACTAAGGGGCTGATTACGGTGGTGGACGAACTAGGTCCGCCCGCCATCGTAGTGGTGTTTGGGACCGCCCCCCAGTCATGCTGTGGTCCCACCACTATGATTAGGATGCGCTCGCCATACTGCGGGCGCATCCTGGGCTTTTCACATCGCGGGTGGTGCTGCTGGCTGCAGCACCGCACGCAATGTTCAAAGTGCGTTCACAGCCTTTCCCTACACTATGTAGCAGGCACCACGCGGTGCCTGCCACCTGGTGCATGGAAATGAGGGCGTACCATGGGTACCCCCAGTGCAGCAGCCCTCCCCTCCACAAGGGGGGCCCGCAACGGGCCCCCAAACCCAATCCCCGCCAGCCTTTCGATGGCCGCCATGGAGAGTCCTTACCAAACCCACATCCTGATCTGGTGGACGGTGCCTGCTAGGCACTGCCACCATGTCAGGGGTCCTGCACCATCCGCCAGGCAACCGGTGCGATTGCCTTTGGCGGGAAATCGGCAGATGGCCTCTGCGTCCGCCGCGATACCCACCGCCATCCTAATTTGGCAGTAGGTAATAAGCTAGGTGATGGGGGAAGGACCGCCGCCCCGGTGGTGGTGAGCCTTCTGCCATCATAATGACCCCCTAAGTTAGTACTTTACTCATTATTTGGTGTAAATCAGTTTAGCAGTTTACGAGAAATGTATGTATAAATAGGTGCTAGGAAAGTTCTTGAAGGGATTAATTTCCTGGAAAGGTTAGCGATATCTGTATTGTGCTGTGGCAGTCCTGATAGAATCCTGTAGTGCAGACATTTTAAAGATACTCAAATCGCATTGGCTGGGAAAGCCTTTTATACTGTCAACCAATGCTGCACTCTGGACCATTGTGGTATCTTAGAATTGTAGGAGCAACCTTTCTGTTGATGTTGCGGCAAGTCAACCAGATTTTCTGGTCCTGTGATACTGAAGCGGCTGACAGGTAAAAAAACAAACTCTTACGGTTTATCTGAATGCTCTTTTTTTAAATTTCCGGTACTATGGGGTGCAGCAGGACCACCAGTCAATATATCATTAACATTTCAACCTTAATTCCCCAAAAATCTCTGAACGGGTTTACACTAAATCCCAAAAAGCATGTTTTCTGAGTAAAGATCTAGCCTGCTGCCAAATGTGGTCGAATTCTGCTCAGCCCTTTTTTCTCAGTCAATGTCTAAAATTCCTGTGAGAAATTCTTTGGGGAAAATATGCCTTGACCTCCTTTTTCTCAACCCCCACTAAAGGTATCACCCCAAAACGTTCCAGGAAGGAGCTGAGGTGGATTACATTTCTGGGTAAATTTCATGAAGATTTGTCAAACAGCACTAAAGTTATTAGCAAAACAAAAATGTTCTTCCTATGGAAAGTCTGCCATAAGTATACCTATACAGTGGCAGCCCCACAGTGCAATTAAACTACATAATGCTTATTTCTTACAGTATCTCAAGACATACCAAAGCAGCTGTTCAAGAGTTTTAGCTAACTGGAATGTATTTCGACCCCAGGCGGGTCTTGATGAAATCAACACTATTGATACAACTGTCCCTAAGTGAGCTCATCGCCATAAAGTGCAACAACAGAGCACAACAGTGTGAAAACAGATTAATTTAAATGAATCCATGATTGCTTTTACTAGAACAAGCATATCATCCTGAAATTAACAATCATTTGCTTATTTGATAATTTCATATCTATATTTGCAATTCCTATTTTTTACTTTTCATGGGGTAAACTCTCCACCCCACCTCTTTTTCAAATGAATGTTATCCTATTTATTGGTGGTAACCCCCCAGCCCACTCTCCATTTGCCCACTGTTTTTTTAACTTCTCCCCCAAATCCCATATTTTGTCTTATGTTTTATTAAAATACTAATATAATAGATACATTCACATAATATTTGCATTACTATAATTGCTACTATTTTATACTGTCACATATTTTAAATATACGTAATGGAACATATAAATTTGCCTAAACGTTGTTCTTCTAAATATCTAATTGTATCTTTCTATCTATCTATTTATCTAGCTATTTACTGTTTGTCTGTCTGTCTTGATCAAAGGTTAAGAGCAGTAAGTATTTTTAATTGCTTACTATTATTTACCTGTTTTGTAACTACGTCTGATGTATTTCCTGCGATGTAATGACTCCGGCGTAATACCTCTGACTAAAACATAGCACACCAATAGGATGTATTACTGACCCACAAAACCTGCCTATGTTCAAGAGTCTAAATAAAGGGACAAAATGCAAAGTATTATTTATCCCAGGATTTTTCAATTTTGCAATTGAGTTGTTATTGTGTGTATTCAGGTCTAGGGGCCTGTAATATATTGAATCGTCAGATAGTTTTCACGTTAATAAATTCAAACACAGAGATGTGTAATATGTCTGACAGCTGAAAATGAGGATTTATTGTGTTTCTGCTTCTGAGCCCATGGAGTGAGTTACATGCAGTTAGTTGTTAAAGCAGGGAATCACAACCCAAAGTAGATAATCACAATGTTTACATCAAAGACCCAGTGGAGCGATACAGAAATATAAGGCAATGTGTCATAATACACATACAACATCTGCAGCACAATTGCTGACATTTCTCACAAGAAATGGATTTTAATGTCTCGGTGGAGGTACTCAAAATGAGATATCATTGTTTCAGGTTCTTGTGTTGCATGTCGCTTTCATCATCATTATGACAGCTCTCAAATCACCATGAAGAGCTCTCCTACTGCCAGCTTACTATGATTTTGTGGCACGGAGGAGAAATCATGCAGCCACATTATCTAAAATATGCAGCAAAAATGCAAAGTATGCAGCCCATTGTCTGTCAGTATTCATTTCAGCCATCTGACCTAGAACCATGTTTGGTGAAATCTGCAAATTATGCAAATATCTGGCAAATTATATGTCAAATGTAGTAAACCCATAATTATGCAGGAACCTCTGTAACAACAGAATCTCATAAATACACGAACCTTGGCTATTCCAATTGTTTTATTCACGTATTCAAGAAAGATAAACAAAATCTACACTTTATAATTCCATTCAGTGCCATTGTTAACTGCACTTTAAAAAATAACGTTTTCCTTCTAACTACCACAAGATAAACATGTAATAAAAACAATACACATTGGGAAACGTGTACCTATACTATACATAACCTATACTGCCATCCCAGAGGTTCCAGTGACACAAAATTCAGCCTTGAAGTTTATGTCACCAGAACTTATGAGTAACAAAATTAGACCAGACATTTTGTTGTTGTGCCATAGAATACAATGATTTTGTTTTGGCTAAGAAGTTGTAGGAAACTTATATTAGTGTAAAAATATTTTTTTGCAAAAACGATGTCCTCATATACGACCATCAGTGCTGGAAACTCTCTCAAAAGAAATACAGTGCTGAGAATGATGATGATGGAAACAATAAAACAAAATAATCATACCCTGGAAACATGCGGATCTTTGCAAAAGGAGGGGCAATATCAATTCACATGAAAGAATATTAAAATATGTGGGAGGCATGATATTGAATGGAATACTATTATACGGCCTAAACGCCTACAACTAAGAGCCATTGAATTATAACCTCTCAGTTATGAAATAGAAGGCACGGATGTATTTCGAAGGGACACTTCCAAAGGTGGTGCAAACGCCTAGAGGGATATTGAGGATTTCTTTGTTGAGAGAATGTTATTTTGAGTTATTTCACAGGCACTGCAAGAAGAAATAGTCTGAGCCCTGACAACCTGTGTTTGCAGAGGAAGGAAGTGGATGTTGCGAAGATATGTATCTTGCCTGAGGATCTAGTACACAAGAAAGTATGGGAACAAATTGTTGTGTGTAGAGCCAATGTCCATAAGAAGTAGCCTTGAAATTATTTCTCATTTATATCAGTTGGTTCACTAACAATATTAAGATTGTGAAAGTGCTCCAGTGTCTTCGGCTGGAAAGGCCAGCATAGCATTTGTCCCAGTGACACATCTGGTGAAAAAGAAAGCGGACCAATGCATTGGAGACAAGAGAGTTAGTCCCAGATTCAGTAAACCCATATGTTGTCCTTGCACCACGCAAGTCAACACAAGAGCTTGAGTGACACTTACAAAACCACGCAAATAGATATGTGTGGCCTTGTATCACTTTTCACTCTCAAAGTAACGCAATGCATCGCGTTGTGCTGCCTTGTGTTGCCTTGCATCGAGAAGGCGTTACATGAGTGGAGCATTGGCATTTCCATTCATCCACCAATGTCTTTTGATGCAAACCAAGATTTACTAAAGTAAGTAATTCTGAATTTGCACCAATATAGTGCGCCTATCCCACCTTGGCATAATGAGGAGAAATATTGTTATTTCCTCTTCCCATATGTGCTGCATTTTGCAGCATACATAAAAATCCATAAATTTCTTATTTGAAGTGAGGTTAAAACCATAATAGGATGAGCAGGGACGTGTAGTGCTGATTTAACCCTATGTACAGGGCAAGTCACTGACTGAGGTTAATAAAGAGACTCCTGTGTGAAGTACAAACTACATCAGAAATACTAGGTGGCGACTAGAATTTGACACAGAACCCAGTCTTGAACTAATCTCGAAGGCAGGACCGTGGTGGCAACAGGAACTGAGAGATAATTGAAAGCAAAACACCTGCTACTTACTATGTCGACATATCTTCCTCCTGTGATCCATAATGTCAGAAAACGTCCCAACAGCACAAGCCATTAAACACTTTATGCAGAAACTCATCACTCATGTTATACTTCACTACGTCCATGACAGAGAAAGTCTTGGAAAAACATGTGATGTAAAGAAAGACAGCACAAAACATATGACAGATAGTCTGCCACCTTTTCACTCCTTCAAGACAGCTGCAAAGACTTCCACACTGTAAACTGAATAGAAGACTTTATGCCGAACATAAAATAAATTCCCAGTACAGCTCAGTTCAGGCCAGGATTGTCTGTGTTTTTCCAGCTGTCATTTCCCCGGTGGGCTGGTGCCATTGGAGACTTGATTTTAGGGCAGGGGTCTGCTGTTGGCGCCTCTGTCACTTTTTCCACAGGAAATTAGAGTGGACAACATTCCTAACTTTGAGAGTCAATGCAACATAGTGGCTAAGATAGCTTCCAGATCTGGCTGTCCAGGGCCATAGAACCCAAAAGCAGCCATGGCAAACATTTTCAAACCAGCCCCATTCCCTTCCTCCTCGCTCCCCACGGATCCATTGGCAGGTAGCTTTGGTGATGTAATTTCAGGGTAGTGTTTCTGCTGTGTGTGGTGCCAGCCTCACCTGGCAGTATTGTTCAGGACTGTAACAGTTGTACAGCAATTGGGGTTACCTCGGCGGGAGGCCTTGGACAGCCAGATCTAGTAGTTACCTTAGCCAGTGTGTTGCCTTGACTGTCGAAGGTGAGACTGTTGTCCACTCCCCTTTTAGGGGGTGCACTTGCTGGTGTGGCAGACTGTGATAACATGCAGAGGGCCAGGAGGTTGGTAGCACACCTTGATGGTAAGGTGTTTCAGGGGCTGCAGGTGGGTGGAACACCTGTTGCAGGAGTTAGTGGGGCGCCACAACTTAAGGCGGTAGTACAAGGGGCTGCAGCTCCGTCAGTGTGTCAGGGAGTGCAGGTGGGGGTCGCACCGGAGGCAGGGGTCCTTGGTGCCCCACATCTTAACCCAGTGGCTCAAGGAACCTCAACTTCGGTCAGCCTAGTGGCGCAAGGAATCTCAGCTTCAGTCAGTCCGCTGGCTAGGAGCACACCTGAGGCAGGTCTAGCGGTGGTGGGGGCCACATCTTCCACCCAGGAATCAGTGGTAACCAGTACAACGGCATTCCCCTGGCTATTGGTTTGAGGGTGTGCAGTCTGAGCGTGACCAGAAAGGCAGGAATTTCACAATGAAAGTGAAGGAAAGAATTTAAAAGGGGGATTACGTGGATATGTTTGATTTGATGGTGAATATGCCCAAAGGGAAGGGAGCAGTGTTAAAAGGAGTGCACACTCTCTAGGGACTGCGCCATTGGCCCTACAAAAAGAGGGTGGAGGAAACATTGGTTAATTGGGTGAAAGGCTTTTGAATTTCCAGGTTATTATTGCAGAACAGTTTACTAATTTAGCTGCCCAACTCGTGTGGTAGCAGAATAGGATAGTGTACGAACATGATGAGTTTGGTGGCTTGGCTTGGAAGAATTAGGATAAGGAATTCAGGAGGATTAAGGCTACTAAGCCTACTCTATCGTGGGATCAGATTGATGTAAACACTTGGCAACATCTCATTAAGCCTCAGTGCATTGAAGCCACTCCCCATCGGCACTTTTGGATGGGCTCAGCGTCAACTGGCAGGAGAGGAAGGGGAGAAAGAAACGTTTGTGTCTGGACTTTAACAAACTATCATATACCCGGCCCGAAGGTCTTCCAAGTTCAATCATTGGTGCTCATTCTGTGGCCTGCCATTGCACCCCAATTCCAAGTGCTTCAGAAAGTCCAAGGACGAAGGTGCTATGAAACAGTACTGATCACCCCCTTTTTCATAAAGCTCCCCTCCCAGTCAATAGGTTGGAAATGGGCCCATAGCTCAATGTGTACACTAATACCACAGTATCTTAGGCATTTTATGAAGGTTTCAAAAAAGGCTTTAGAATCCCAGCGGAGGGGTGTGCTGGCGTTTCCTACTGCAGGAATCAGCAGTCACTCAGGTCCAATCATGGAGAAGCTAGGGATAAGATCTTCAAATAGATGAGTCTGGGGACGGTGGCAGGCCACTTTGGCTCGGTCCAGTTCGATGATTCTGTTTGCTCTTCCCTGGGCTTAGTACCCAAAAAAGAACTTGGGGAATACAGATTGATACACAACCTATCAGCACCAAGGGGTAAGTCAGTGAATAAAGCCATTGAAGGGTTCTGATTCTCGGTCAAATATGCTTTTTTGGATCAGGTTATTCAGATGCTGCGGGAATTGGGACCAAGAGCTCTTTTAGCAAAGGCAGACATACAGTCAGCTTTCCCCTTGCTCACTGTGCATCCAGAGGACTTCCATCTGCTATGTTTTGAAAGTGAAGGATCCTTCTACTTTGACAAGTGCATGCATATGGACTTCTCGGTCTCATGCTCCTATTTAGAGAAGTTCTGCAGTTTTCTGCACCGGCCTTCAGTGGGTGTTGCATTACTTGGATGATATCTTTTTTTTTGGTCCTCCCAGGGACAGGGTAGTGTGCTGAGGCTTTGCAATCTTTCGCTTAACTAATGAAAGATTTTGGGGCACCCCTGGCTCAGGATAAGACTTTTGGACCTTCAATTACTTTGAAATTCCTAGAGATTGAGTTGGACTCTGTCGTCCTGGTCTCGGTGCTCCCCTTGGAAAAGTTAACACTTTTTCCCACGCCTTGAAGGCATGCTTGGGGGCTAGGAAGTTTACCTTGCAGCAGCTGCAAGTGGTGGCTGAGCAGCTGAATTTCGTCATGCGCATCATACCCATAGTTTGCCACTTTTCACTATCAATTACCCAGGCCTTTTCTGGTTTGACCACCATGCCAGGTTGTCAAAGGAGGTCCACCAGGATTTGAGGATCTGGGAGGCATATTTGCGTGATTTTAATGGGACGTTGGTATGACCCAGCCCACACAGGTCCAATGAAGAGAAAGGTCTGTTCACTGATGCCACTGGCAGCAAAGGTTTTGGTGCTATTCTAGGTCCAGCATAGTGTGCGCGGGAAACATCCTTTACAATGGAACCGCTACAACGCGGTACCGTTACGACGCAGTTTTAACAAGGAAAGTCGTTACAACGACTTTCGCTGGAGGGCGCTCTAGGATAGGGGATAGTTTAATTTACTATCCAACACCTTCCCCACTATCCACGGGGACTGGTGTTGGAATAGTAAATTAAACTATTCACTATCAGCGCCCCAACGCAAGTCGTTGTAACGACTTGCGTTGTTAAAACTGCGTCGTAAAGGGACGCGTTGTAACGGTACGCATTGTACCGTCATACATCCAGTGTGCGCAGCAGTGGCCGAGGGAGTGGGTGTAGTCTGGTCTAGTCTCTAGTTTTCTTGAGCTTTTCCCGATTCTAGTCGCTCTCTCCATCTGGCCAGAGCAGTTCCTCAACCAGTCAGTAATTTTCTGGTGTGACAACTTGATATTCGTAGAATGCATCAACGAACAGGCAGCAAAGTGAAAAATGATCCTTAGGCTTTTGAAGGAGATTGTGCTGCTATGTCTGAAACTTAACGTACTGTTTAAAGGCAAGCATGTCCTCTGTGTACTGACCAATGCAGCTGATGCTTTATCTCATTTCAAGATGCAGGCTTTCAGGCACTATCACCCAGGAGCAGTGGAATTGCCATCGCCTTTCCCAGACCAACTGTGGCGGCTTGATGCCCAAGTTTACCAGACTGCATGGCAGCCAGTCTAGCACCTAGGATGAGCCATGCCTATGAGGGGCCATTTGGTGCATATTTCAAATTACTGGTGCATAAAGGTTTGGGGCATTTGTTCACCCCCATGTATGTGATTGAATTCCTGGGGTCCTTAAGGGATGAAGGATCGCAGTGGTATGTGCCAGGTGCCAAACTTCAGCAATATCCTTTTTTGCAAAAATGCTGCGGTACACAAATGGGGCAAAAATCTTCCTGGGGCTGAGGGCATTGAGGGGTTGGCAGCATCTGGAGGGGGCCAAGCCTGACTCCAGGCCCCCCATCGACGTGGGGAAACCAGCACCATTCATGTCCACCATTGGGAGCATTTGCAGGTCACCAGATGAGGTCCGCTTCTTTAGGGCAGCATTCATCCTCACAGTCTATAGAGCCCTTAGGGTAGGTGAATTGGTGGCCAAAAACAAGAAGGACACTGAGGGGGGTTGAAGTATACTGACATCCAGTGGCTGAATGGTTCCCTGGAGACTATTATTCCCCACTCCAAGACAGATCTGGCTTGTAGGGGCGATCACATTATTTTGCATAGGGCTCCTGGTAATGCATGTTGCTTGCTAAGCAACATTGAGGTTTTCCTTGGGCATCGGTTTCAGGGTATTGGGGCCCCCACCTGGTGCATGCTGATAGTACACCTCTGACCAGGTGTCAGTTCTGCAGAATTCTTAATGAAGCATTGAGAGCGGCAGGATTAGATCCTGCTGAGTATGAGTTGCACTCTTTTAGGATAGGGGCCGTCTCTGCTGTGGCAGCAATGGGGTGTACAGGCCCGGCAGTGCAAAGGATTGGAAGGTGGACCACTGATTGTTTTAAGCATTATATAAGACTGCCCATGATGTAGGGACTGCTGCTAATCACGCCCTTTTTTATCCATTTCTGTATTTTCCTGTGGACACAGCCTTCCACCATGAGATTTGAGTCAGCTGCTGGATTTCTCAATGAACCCTGTAAATGCAGAGGTGACGGGGATTACAGAAGTGTTTGGCCATTCTTACATTCGACGCGCAAAGGCCTTATATCTCGCTGGTTGTTTTGCGGCCAGGACAAGACAGACAGTCTACCGACTGACTTTCTGTGGCCAAGGAGGGCTTCATTTGGCCCAGTTGAGGTATATCTTGGACAGGATCCGCCCAAAGGGGTCATCGTAGATGAGCAGGATGGACTTCTTTGCACTGGTAATGTCCGAGTTTAATTGGCCTGCAAGGAAATTTCCACAGGCCACACTAACAGGGTCCAACTTCTTTCCCAGATTGTAATGGAGTGATGGCAAGTCGGTCAAGGCTCTAAACAATTCAATGAGGCAAGTAAATTATACAATTGATAAGTTATCCATGTCGTCCAGGCTGTCATACATACTGTACTGCTGCTTAAAGGGTGAGAGTTCTTTCTTACAGGACGGGGTACACTTGTCAGAGGCAGGCAATGAGATGTTCCTGGAGAACCTAATGGCTTGGTTGATTCATTGCCCAGTGTTAGTGTGGGTGGGGAGGAGGGGCCATATAGTAAGTGAACTATGCTGGCCTGTGGCTTGTGAGGTCATGATTGGTGAGACAGTTCGAGTCTATATAGGAATTCCTTTTAATTTCAGGCTAAGATAACAGCAGTGGCAGCGAGCTGATTTGAAGTTTCAGGGGCACAGGGGGTTGGGAGCGGCCGCCAGCAGGTGGTCCTTACCAGCCAACTACCCTCACAGGCGCAATGGCTGCCAAGCTGGTACAGGCCCTTGGGGGGGGTGAAGGGTATAGGGGTACCTGAGGTAGGTGCACCCACTGCACAGGTGTACACAGTTATGTGAGGTGCTGTAGGTGGGTGGGGTTCTCCCCTAAGGAGGGACCGAACCAGGCCTATTTTTAGGTGATCAAGGAGGTTCAGATCAAGGGACACTGGGACCAGTCATGATCTCACTCGAAGTAATTCTTATGGATGCACAGGAACAAGTTAGAAATGGTTAGGTAAATTACTGTATTTGCGTCTCTGTTAAGGTTAGGCATCTAATCTTTGTAAATAAAATGGTAAACATTATGGGCTATTGTGCATTAATGTTTGAAATAGGTTATTAAATTTGTGTGTGCATAAATATGAGCAGGGGTTTACGACCCCTAACCCAAAAAGAGAAAATATTGGGGCATATTAACAAGATGTGCTTTAAAATATGCACATCGCACATTTCCATATCGCCGGATTTTTTCGCCGTGACAGCGCGTAATTATCAACGTGCATCACGTAGGCGAAATGAAATCCGGCGATAGTCGGCGATATTGAACATTAGCGCAGGAAAACAAGCGTTGTTTTCACGTGCTAATGTGTGCCTTGATAATATGGGGGGGTGGATTCAGCTTTATGATCCACACCCCCATGTTATCTATGCCTAACACCTGATCAAAGCAGGCGTTGGGAGACCTGCGATAAACTCGTAATAGGGTGATACCACCTCCAACCACATTTTACATGTGGTTGGACGTGGGAACGCCCACCCTGCATCCCATTAGCATTATCTATCGCCCCCAGCGCGGGGCGATAGATAATGTCAAGAATACGTCTCTAACTCAGGTTAGAGACGTATTGGTAATAGTACGATGTGAAAAAAATGCGTTAGCGACTTTAAAAAGTCGCTAACGCATTTCTCGCGGGCTTGGTAATATGCCCCATTGTGTCTTGCCTGTGACTTTGGTTGGGGGACTGCTGCGAGCCCCTTGGGGGGATGTGTGGGTTAAAATTAACTTGGAGGCATCGGCGATACCTGGCCATATGCAGGAGCACATCACATCACATAAGACAACAACATGTAAAATAACATTGTATAGCATGTATAACATAACATAAAAACATACCACAACATAATTTAACATAGCATAACGTAACATTCCATAACATGCTAAGCAGAAAATGTAAGCTCTAAATCTTAGGAATGATATCTACAAGAGAGAGAGAAATGTTTGACCGTTTTACAGCTAATGCTAGGCGCCTACCCGTGATGATAGCCGGCCTTCAAAACTAGGGCTAAAATGTAATTTACTATCATATTTGCACTCTGTGTAGAGCCATTCACTGGTGTGTCTCATGAGGCAGAGTGTAGAAAATGAGAAAAGCAAACGTGCCCCCTATGCCTAATAGAAGGTCTATGTATAGCTACTGCCTGAGAAAAATTCCGCTGAACATGTTAGACACTGTTACTCATGGCATTCGCTCTCATGACAGATAAATGCTACCAAAGAAGGAGCACTTTGCTACAGTTTTCAAACAGAGTTCTAGCAAATATAGATATTTATGGAAAAGGTTAAATTGTCAAATTCTCCATCCATTGCATTTTACTGAATACGATTTTAGAGTGGAGAAGTTAGCGATCATGTGAATTGAACAATAAGACCAAAATGAGCAAAAAACAATCTTTGCCACCTCCACAGAAAAATTAACCTTTTTATTCGGAAGCTGAAAAGTGAAAATAATGAATCAGCTCTCTGCAAACGTAAATGTATCCCTGCACAAAGCTAAAAATATGCGTGTGCTCAAACTTACTTCTAATGCAATCATCCACTTTGAAGCCTCATAGACCAAAACACGATAGGGCAGATTTACGAGTTCAGGTGCATTTCTGCAAATCAGCAGGGATGCGCCAGAACAGATGTGACACGTAATTCCCTCCCTGCACCACCACAAATGCGTTGCATTTACAATGCGGCGCACCGTGGCCCAAGGAGAGGACGATGTGTGTCGCATCCTGTGGCGTAAGGACAGCGCATTGCTGGAGTCGTGTCGCAAGCACGACGCGCTCCAGCAAGGCTCAGGGGTGCCCCATGCCTAACATGCTGAGTCACTCCTTACGCCTGCTTCAAGCAGGCGCAGGGTATTTGACGCAGCATGGACGTAAAAGTGACTCCGTGAAATCTTGTAGATTTCACTGCGTCACTCTGACAAGGCGTTCCTGCGATGGAATGCCCACCATGCGCCGGAACGCCCACATGAAACCTAACGCAGGTTTCATGTAGCGCAGAGCTTTACAATGTGACGCATCTCCCTAGATACGTCACGTTGTAAATAACGTGCAATGTGACGCATGGTTTTCGCTGCCGCTGCATCACAGAAGAGATGCAACGGCGGCATAAATGAGGCGCATGGGGCTTGTAAATCTGCCCTCAAGGGGCAGATTTACAAGCCCCTTACAACACTTTTCCATTGCTGTTGCGTCACTGTTGTGATGCAGTAGTGGCATAAACAATGCGGCCAATTTACAATGTGACGCATCTAGGGAGGTATGTCATGTTGTAAAGCCCTGCGTCACATTATACCTGCATTAGGTATTATGTATGCAGGGTTGGCGTTCACACGCAGGAAAGCCTTGTAAAAGTAACGCAGTGAAATGTACAAGATTTCACTGCGCCATTTCTAGTATGCCACTGTGTCAAAACCTTACACTAGCTTGAAGCAGGCGTAAGGAGTGATGCAATACAGTAAGTATAGGCCTTAACATGCATTCCTGGAGTTGCGGTGTGCTTGCGACAGAACTCCAGCAATGCGTGACTTTTGGGCCAACAGGTGCGTCAGAATTTTTGACGCATCCGTCAATTCTTGCGCCATGGTGCGTCATATTGTAAATACGATGCATCCATGGTGGCGAAAGTGTATCACACACTGGCACAGGGAAACTGATGCATCTCTACAGATGCATCAGTTTCTTGTCAATCTGCCCCTAAACCTTTATTATTAAAGGTTTGAGAATACTGACGCAGTATACACACTTCTTGAATTACAGATGTAATGGGGTCGGTAATTACAGTTTACTACTTTAGTTATAAATCCTGATCCATATAGTAAGACAAGTTGCCAACTGAATCGAAAACTACAACCTACTTGTACTCACTTTTCAGATCCCGCTGAAGCATTTATGCAATGGAATAGTAAAAAAAATAGAAATAACCATATACTAACATAGAACACCATAACTAAATAATGTACATGCAAGCAGGTGTGTGAAAAAAATAAGGCTTCATTAAGAAATGGATTATACTAAAATAGGCAATGTTGCTTAAACATTTCTTGGAGCAGTTCCACAAACTTTTTTCTCCAACAAAAAGCAGAATAAACTGTGGTTCTATCAGTCTCATCTTCATTTGCTTAATAGGTCCATACTGTACGTACCTACACCGCTCATCATAAAAGGGAAGAATGCAATCTGGGTGTGATTTTCAAAGAAAATGTTAATACCAAAAGAGCCTCAGTGTCGCAATGGTGTCTGACATTAGTTTGCCACTCAAATTCACATCCTTTCAGAACAGCAGTTCTTTTTTACTGCTGGTAATTGTGTTTGCCTCTGGCTGCATTGTGTCAATGCCATAATGTTATGTGTTGACTGATGTTATTGTATTACTGCTGGTAGTGAAAGGTAATTGGAGTATACCTTAGGAAGGTTGGTATTGTTAGAGGATCACTCACTTATCACTGGTATTCTCTTTAACGGAATATCAAGAGAGTGAAAGGACGTTTCAATAAAACAACAACGTTAATACATGGATTTAATTGTGATTGCCTTTTGCACAGCTTTTAAGTCCCATTGCTGAGAGTTTTCACTGCTGCCAATGCCCACCCCAAATCAAATCAAAAGTTAGGGCTTATAGTGACCTGAAATAACATTTAACTGTTTTTATTGCATAGGAGAATTGGGGCCCAGTGTCATCTTCAGGATTTTGGGGACCTTTGGCAAGATATATTTTGGGGAACCAGTTTTGAACAATTTTGAATTGTATTAACCCTTTTTGCTAATTCAAGCACTATTGTGGAAAAGTCAGCCCATAACGCACCGGATGCCCAGGCTGCTGGCGCAAGGCGCCTCTTAGTTCCCATCGTAAATAATTACCAAATAAAGAGACGGGCACTGGAAGCAGGAAAACAAGAACAGAGTTTTATTTCTCATGAGGAGAGCCTGTCATTTCGGACACTCGCATAGTGTCTTCAGGAGGTGCTCTAACAAGTTTCTCTGAGGCTTCGTCTTTTATACACAGGTTTATGGCACACAGACATCCTTCATTACAATCTTGACATTGTGAAGTATGAAGATATTCCAACACGTGGCTACAGTAGGGGCCCTTATCCTCCATACAATAGGAGGGGGCTGTCACGCAGCTGAGTGTTCTGCTGATTCCTTTGGAATGTGTGCGCCTGATCGAATCTCAGGGGGTGGGGAGGTCATGATCAATAGTAGCCCCCTTTGAAGAGGGGCGAGTGCATACAGTAGTGGGCCATAAACTGTATCCTCAGGCTGAGGGATGACCAGCGGTCCGTGCAGACAATCAGGCTCAGAGGAAGGGGTCATAAAAGGAGGGGTATTCATGGAAGAAAAGGAGGTGTTGGTCAGGCGCGGGGTGTGATTCCCAGAGACAGAGTCATGCGGGAGGGGAGGGTTCACGACTTGTGCATGTGAGAGCGGGGGCGGTCAGGGTGCATGGGGGATGCTTGCAGGGTCAGGGAAGGGGCTGATGATCGATCGCAAACAGAGAGACCATGGTACCTAAAATGGCTGTTGTATATATGTGTGCATGGGTCTATGCTGGCGGGATAACACAGTCAGTGTTTTGCAATATCCATTCTGCTTACGACAAGAGGTACAGCGAACACAAATGAACGCCGCTTATGTGCATATACATTGCTATTTTCAACAGTCGCCGCTTTTTAACGTAAGTTAGTTCTTTTGTGTTTACCCTAACTGACGGAGTGTACATATAGCCATGTGTGGCCAATGAAATAACGTTCGTAAATGCTAGCAGATTGAGTATAACCATATGTAGTCACAACGATTGGCGAAATGTGGTACGTATGAATTTACATTTGTTGGGTTATTCATGCAAGTCTAGAGATCGGCATAATACTTTAGTCGGGGTCAGTCAAGGAAAAATGTTCCGACACATTATAAAATCAAGTTCTTATTTTCTCTCCAGTGACATCAACATACAGTAAAAAGTGCTATATGAGACTTTTGGACTTGAGTGACCGATGAAACATTTTTGAAAGCAATAAAAAAATTAGTTTGAGGGAGGAATTCAGTTCGATGTAAGCAACTAGTCAAGGGGTGGGTAGAAAGTTCAGGAAGGGGGGTCTTAGTGAAAATGTCTTTTCAACGATGAGCCACCACTGGTAGACTCTGGTAGTCCGTTTTCTTTTCGTTGGCGCTTTTGAGCACCGGCGGTGGAGCTACAAGTCCAGCTCAGAATCATCCTTACGCGTTGCAAGGTGCGATCAGTCCTCTGCTGTTAGATCACAGTCCTGTTTCCTAACTGATCTTCTTAGGGGTGCCTTATGCTGGGCACCTGCGTGTCTTTCTTCTTCCGTGGCAAAACCTTATTCTATAGTCAAAACGTATGTGAAAAAAAGGGTGAGTTTGTTGAATAATCGAGGGAAGAGAGGGCGGAGTGGGGCCAGATCTTTGAACATACCAAGGGACCAAGGGAGCAAAGGACAACGAGCAGGCAGGCCCATCAGTCGGACTCAAAAAGGGGACGGGGACTTCAGGCACGAGTGGGTCAGCAAGTCCAGGGCTTCAAGGCAGCCCTTCATTCCTTCATCTGCCGAGTTTGAGAGTTGTGCCTCGTCCCGCGTCTCGTTGCTCTGCGGCTCCACCTTTGGTTGCGGTCACATGTGCTTCATGATCTGTGGCCAGGCTGTGCGTCACGTCCAGCTCCTCTCCTCCGGTGATTGTATCTTTGAATGGGTACAAAACAAGTTTTTAGAAAAACTGGCAGGAGAAGACATTTATACATCTCAATTCCGTCCCCAACCCTAAATAGGTAGGGAATAAGTTAATCGGTTACAGTCAGTAGTCACCACTTATGGAGTATGTAGGAGGACATTTCCACTGAATTCGTACTTTCTATCTGGCGTTCATACATGACGTACGCGGAGAGAAGTCGGATTCCCATCAACAGTGTATTCTATCAAAACTCAAAATCGAGTCCTTAACCCAAGTACTAACGATCTTACATCTCCCTTCGGGGTTGGCTAACTCTCGCAAGCAGGAGGTGTTATCGTCATGTGGGGGGCAAAGACCAAACATGCTTTTCTTGGGGAGTGACGGTTAATCAAGGTTATTAATTGTGCTTCGGGGATAGCTGATATGGAGCCGGGGTCAATCGGGAGAAGCGAGGACGCTTTGGACATCCGCACTTAAGTGCAGAGGGGTGGGACAATCTGGGCATTGGGGATCGCATTTCTGACGAACTGACAAACCGAAGACCATTGACGTTATAGTCCCCCTATAAAAAGGCCAGATTAGGGGACATCAGTCGTCTGACCTGTCCTTTCCTTCATTACCAACTCGGGTTCTATCGTTTTGCAGAAAGGAGAGGTAGTAATATGGCAAGTTACAATCGTTTTAGTTCCTG
This sequence comes from Lissotriton helveticus, assembly GCF_964261635.1. Lineage (NCBI taxonomy): Eukaryota > Metazoa > Chordata > Amphibia > Caudata > Salamandridae > Lissotriton > Lissotriton helveticus. The sequence goes on along the minus strand of NC_136063.1, from coordinate 1,383,495,672 downwards.
TCAATTTTGCCGAACACCTTTGTGTTCGAAGAGACCCAATTAGGTTCGTGCCGGTGGGGAACAACGTTACCACAAGGGAGGAGGGAACAGGGGGACCCTCAGAGAGAGAGAGAGTCGCCCACACTCTAAACGAACCATTTGGTACACGTATGACGTGGAGAGAGAGAGAGAGAGAGAGAGAGAGAGAGGGAGAGAGAGAGAGAGAAACATGTACAATAATGGTCCATTCAGTGCGCACACAACACAGAACAGCGGGGGTTAAGCAATACGGAAAACACAGGCAGAGGGATGACGTAGATCTATACATCACGTACACAAACTCAGACGGGGGAGACAGTACATGTATTATATAAAAAAAAAAACAAGACAAAACATAGAACAGTTATTGGCCAAAAAGGATCTCTTCCTGTACGCTGCGCATTCTCAGCATCCTAAGCTCTCTTTACTTTTTTTTCTTTTTATTGTCGGCTGCCTTCACTGGAGGTTTTGGTTGCACACACTTACGCCTCTGCCAATTGGTCATGAACTAACCTGGTCGGGCTAATGTTCACGGTGGTATTTTCGAGTCATTTTAGCAAATGTGTTTCCAGGCTGAGACAACAGTTGGTGTCAGTTGGAGAACAATGGGGCATCTTTGAGTTACATGTCTATGAGGATGCGAAAAAGGAGGTAGTAGGTTTTTAAATATTGGCAATATTCCTAGTCCTCCCAGCGGAGGATACTTGTATAAACCTTACCTCGGAATATTCCTTAAACTTTCCCTATTTAGTCAAACGTAGGAATGTATTCATTATTGTATGTCATTTTTGGTTGCATTATTCGGGGTTTGTCGCGGTTAGGTACCATAATCAAACCCTCTTTCCCGTCTCTTCGTCCGCTAGATCACCATTTTCGTACATTAATCGACATTCCGATGTGACCTGCAGAGAGAGGGTAAAAGAAGGGTGCAGGGGCTACATTGATAGACACATTAGCGCGCATAAACCCAGAAAGGCTTTTACTTACTGCATACTTGGCCTATCTCCACGGGATGCAGTCCCTGCCAACTGGGCGTTCAAGCCCAGGTGGACCCTTTAGCGTGGGAGAGATTTTTATCGGAAGCTTGTGGATAGCATAGGTCGCCCAAGTGTGGTATTACGGATCGTGTGCAGGGGGGGGGTCAAGTGGCACTCCTTCGGGGTGACTTAGGGGTATTTTAGAACAACCTTCCTGTTACAGGTAGCATATAAAGTATAGGCTAAATACCAGGATCTTTTAACGGTTGCTTTAGGCTGTAAAAATTGCAAAACACATACAACAAAAACCTGGGCCGTTCATATTTGCAATATTTCTGAGCACTATACTTTTTAACTCTTAACTAATCGAGCTGAGCCATTCCACCTGTAATTTAGTTACATCGGAAACAGTAGTCATTTATTTGAAACTTACCAATTTACGTGTGACAACTGCGTTTGCTTTTTCCAAAAAATCTTTAATAAGAATGTCGGTGCACACATACGGACCTACAACCCCGTGGGCCGGCCACGGAGCAGGCTGGAACTGTACATGTGGGGACACTTATTAGTGGAAAACCTAATAGAGTCGGTGGTCGTTAATTTCATAATAAAAAGTGCGACAAGTGCAATATAATCATATCGAAACTTCAGTGTGAGCGAGTATCATAAGTGTTGAAATTCGAACTTTCAATAATCATGATGCGTCAAAACTTAACAACAATTCATTGTCCGACTGTTCAATCGGTACCCATCTCATGTCAATTCATTGTCCTTCATTGACCGAACACATAATCAGTACCCATCCCATATCAATTCATTGTCCGAGCTGACAGTATACATCCTATATCAATCCGTTGTCCGAACATATAATCAGTACACATCCTATATCAATCCATATGTTTAAAAACTACATACATATCCCATGACACCAAGGCTGAGCAATCGGGGTACAACAAGGAGTTGAAAGATTCATTTGTACCGGCGCCATTTTGGGTGCAACCAGGCAGATCCAGGCATAGTCTAAATCTCCACTAACTCGTGGTTGGCCCAGAGCCTCTTTCGGCAGTCCAAAAGTTCCGTTAAAGGGCAAAAGAAAGGATCGGTGGTCTGAACCATCAGTCAAAGGGGGAGGGAGGCAACAATTTTCCTACCGGGTCATACTGGGTTTTCACCGGAACTGATCCGAACTGTAGTCTGCAGGATTCTAGTCATTCAAACTGAGGCTGGCGCCGGCATGGGAGCGCCAACGTCTCGCGGCTACATTTTCATCGTTCCGTGGGCAATCATGGCAGTCATTCCCCATCGGGGGTGTCTGCGGGGGTCGGGGACTCCCGCGGCTCCTATAGAATCTTCAAGGTCGAGGAGAACTTTTATGATGGTGGGACTCGTTTCTTAATCAACAAGCAGCCGGGCCATCTCTTCACCCCGGGCCCGCTCCAGCAGGATCGTCCGCCATTTTACGAGTGGGCGAACCCATGTCGGGTGAGTGGAGCGTTGGGGGTGCCCCTGGGGACCGCCACCTGGGGAGGTGGGAGAGACTCGTTTGCGCCGTCTCTCCCTCCCAGCGCACCCCACGCCGTTTTCCTCGGCGCTAATATACATGATGGCCGGACCAGGCGATGAGAGAGGGGGGGTCGGAGGCATAGGCAAGACATCCCCCCCAGTGTTGTCGCAGCCATTATAGAAGAAGTGGCGCCTAGTACGTTTCGGGCCGGGCCTCCGGTTGATGGCGGCCGGACGCTCTTCGCCACGGCCCCAGGAACGGGTCCCTTGGTTCATCCTGGGGACAGACCTTGGCGCGTGGTGCCGTCTTCGGGCTATTCGCGTAGTGGCCTCTCCACCCCCAGGCCTCTTATGGAAGCTGGTCCAGACTGTCTGAGAGAGGGGGGGTCGGGGCATGGACATTCCCCCCTACAACTCTCCAGTGTTGTCGCAGCCGCCACCGCGGCCGGATCCCTTCGGCCCCGGCCTCTCCTCAGGCCCACCTCATGCGATGACCTCCGGCCGACGGCTGGCAGCAGGACCCGCCCTACATGTGTTGAAGATCTCGTCTTCCGGCTGGGCGTAGCCGCAAACCTGTTGCACTTTGGGAGTTTCCAGAATGGGGGCGGATGTCTGCTGACTTGTATCTTTCCCAGGTTGCCGTTATTGGGGCGTGGCAGGCGGTGGGACAGACATGTTTGGAGCAGTGAGGGGCGATGAAGCCTCGTTGCCTCGTGGCCGTCGCAATGTCAAGCTTGGCTTCTCTTATCATTTTCATGTTTCTTATTACGGGCTTATTTCTAACGTTTCTTGATTCTAGGACAATCATATGTTTTATCATTAAGTATTGTTATCGTTTCCTTATTCGTTATTTAATAAAAATGTCATCAGTGGCCTACTGATTTCATTTTCCTATTCCTTTCTTTCTAGTTTGTTTCATGCTAAAGTTTCTGTTAACAGGATACAGTGATCACTTCGTTATTATTGCATATGTCCTTTTCACTAGGGGTGCTCTCTGGTCGGGCCAGATGACCTACCTCTAGTAAATGGTCCGGGTGGAACTGGTTTATCAATCAGTGGGGAGTAGATAGGCATGACAGATTACAACGGGGGACAAAGGTCCGCATTACCTACCCTTCCCTACTTGCAAAGACTAGACAGAGTATTTCTTTTCTATGTTATTTGCAAACAGAGAATACCTCCAAAAAAAACAATTCCAAACAGTCAATGTTCGGACAACCAATCAATCAATGAGGAACGAAATAGGCATGACGGGTTACAATGGGGGCAAAAGCCTGCGTTACCTACCCTTCACTATCTGCAAAGGGAGAGAGAATATTCCTATTCTTCCCCGTTTGTAGGCAGAGAAGATCCTTAAGAGAACCAGCTTCGAACAATTCAATGCTCGATCAAACAATCAATCAATGGGGAGAAAAATAGGTATGACGGATTACAATGGGGGACAAAAGTCCGCATTACCTATCCTTCACTATTTGCAAAGAGAGAGAGACGTTCCTATCTGTCGCTGTTTGCAAACAGAGAATGTCTCCAAGAGAACCAATACTTCAAGTAGCACCCAAGGCTAAACGAACCAATCAATGAACAATACCAGTATCTAAATACCGTTTCCAATATCAACAATCAATCAATTAATCAGATGGATAAAGCCATCCTACCAATCAGACGTAAAGACGTCCTACTTAACCTTACCCGGACCGGACCGTGTGGACAGTTCTTCGTCTTCCTTTCTCCAGCGCCCGATCGTTCTCTTTTCTCCATGTTTTTACCGCAGCATTCCTGTGGGATTCCAGTCAGGACAGTAGGTCACTTGAGAGAGGTCCGTTCGGAATCGGTGAAGTTTATTCAATCGGCAGCCGGACGAGGGCCCTCTCAAGGCAGGTATACTCCAATCATTTAGATGTTCACCCCATCGTCTGGACCTCTCTTACCGGACCTTATGTCGCTGATGGACCCCGCGTTGGGGCGCCAATTGTGGAAAAGTCAGCCCATAACGCACCGGATGCCCAGGCTGCTGGCGCAAGGCGCCTCTTAGTTCCCATCGTAAATAATTACCAAATAAAGAGACGGGCACTGGAAGCAGGAAAACAAGAACAGAGTTTTATTTCTCATGAGGAGAGCCTGTCATTTCGGACACTCGCATAGTGTCTTCAGGAGGTGCTCTAACAAGTTTCTCTGAGGCTTCGTCGTTTATACACAGGTTTATGGCACACAGACATCCTTCATTACAATCAAGACATTGTGAAGTATGAAGATATTCCAACACGTGGCTACAGTAGGGGCCCTTATCCTCCATACAATAGGAGGGGGCTGTCACGCAGCTGAGTGTTCTGCTGATTCCTTTGGAATGTGTGCGCCTGATCGAATCTCAGGGGGTGGGGAGGTCATGATCAATAGTAGCCCCCTTTGAAGAGGGGCGAGTGCATACAGTAGTGGGCAATAAACTGTATCCTCAGGCTGAGGGATGACCAGCGGTCCGTGCAGACAATCAGGCTCAGAGGAAGGGGTCATAAAAGGAGGGGTATTCATGGAAGTAAAGGAGGTGTTGGTCAGGCGCGGGGTGTGATTCCCAGAGACAGAGTCATGCGGGAGGGGAGGGTTCACGACTTGTGCATGTGTGAGCAGGGGCGGTCAGGGTGCATGGGGGATGCTTGCAGGGTCAGGGAAGTGGCTGATGATCGATCGCAAACAGAGAGACCATGGTACCTAAAATGGCTGTTGTATATATGTGTGCATGGGTCTATGCTGGCGGGATAACACAGTCAGTGTTTTGCAATATCCATTCTGCTTACAACAAGAGGTACAGCGAACACAAATGAACGCCGCTTATGTGCATATACATTGCTATTTTCAACACTATGTTGCCTAACAATATAGAATTAAAGGTTAAAGATTAAGATACAAAAATACACAGGAGTCAGCAAAAGTGAAAGTTCACTTTCCCTGGGGGCCCCTTGGAAGATTGGGGCCCTGGGCAGTTGCCAACTTTGCCCATGTCTTAAAGTGTCTCTGATGGGGGCATTACAGAGCAAAGCCTCTGTCTCCCGATCTAAGGGGTACCCTGGAGACCTCTACAAAACATGAAAACATAATCACTTAGGGCCTCATTTATAGTTTTACAGATGGATTACTCTGCCACAAATGTGAGGGATATCTATCAGTCTTATTACAAGTGCATAATATCCTAAGGCACTTGTAATAAGGCGGTAGGGATATCCTTCATGTGTATGACAGAGTAATCCATCTGCCGAATTCTAAACCAGGCCCACTGTTTTTTCATTTTAAGTATTTCATACAGTGTGAACCTCTCTCCAGAGAGTAGCAGACACTCTACAGGGATCATCACATGGAGCAAACATGAGGTGCTGAACATAAAACAGTATTGTATGTTTGAAGTTTTGGAGACTTAGGAAAGTGGAGTGGGTACATCCAATTAAAATGGCCTTAGATTAATGATTTTTACATGAAACATATTTACATTGTATAATGTACATCCAATTTGGGGACCATGGAAATAAGGAGATTAACTCAGAAACGCACAATTCCTGGTCATGTTTCGAAAATGGGATCAGACCTAAGATCATTGAAACCACCATTTTAAGCACTATAGCACATTTCCCACCAATTATAGATTAGTCAGAGGATGTCACAAACTCGAGAATACAGAAGAGAATTGTACAATAGCGTACAGTTCAGTTCCTGTAATCGTATAACTGGCACTGATGCTAACTCAGGGAACACCCTTACACAATCCAATGTTTGTGTTTGATTACTGAGGAAAAGAGCCACAGACAAAAGCCCCCAAAACCTTTGGAGGTTAGATCTCACCACACACAAAACAGAAATGCAGTTGTAGATTCTACGTTACGGGAACGACAGTCTTCAAAGACAGAACATGGGGGCATATTACCAACAAATAGCGATATTTATCGCTAAGTAGGGTTAGCGGCAATATTTTTATCGCCGCGCATCACCGGTTTTATCGCTGAGATAACTTGCTATTACCAAGGTTTATCTCAAACGCGATAAAAATCAGGCGAAATGCGTGAATATCGCTGAGAATACAGCGATATTCACGCATTAGCGACGAAATGCTCTTAGTCATGTTATCCACCTCCCATTGGATAACATGGCTAAGAACTGGTCTGAGCAGGCGTTGGTTTTTGGCGATAGCGGGAATATTTCCATCGCTACGCCTGCCTTGCTAATAGGCGATAGCGACGTTAGCGACTGCTTTCAGTCGCTAACAGGTTGAATACGCCCACTTTGCATGTCATTAGCGATAAATATCGCTGACATTCAAAGCGGGCCCCAAACCGCTCGCTATCGCCTAAAACTGTCGCTAACATCAGTTAGCGACAGCTTGCTAATAGAGCGATAGAATTATTGCCGCTTAGCGGCCGAAAACGGCTGCTAAACCGGCGATAATTGCCTATCGCCACCCTTGGTAATGTGCCCCATGATAACTTTTAAAGTGAAGCCAAAATGAAGACCACAGAAATTATGGCTGCTGAAGTGAAACTTAGATTTACCCTGAACTCTATTGTACCAGATCTCTTCAAATGGCCCCTATTAATCTTTTCGGATTTGTTCAACCTTAATTTCTGAGTCGATATGTAAAGTTATAGATAACTTCAATTCTCGCTTGAAAAACCATGTCAAATTTTACGCACATTGGCCAAGATACCAAGGGTGGTTCCAACACAACTAGACTTCCACTTTGCATTAAATTAATTGACAAATAGGAAAACTATGCATAATTCTGAACTTACAGTTTATTAATCAAAACTTATTTTGGGTAGTTTTCAAATTAAGGCATCTCTCACAAACCACTGAAGAAAACATAATATATATGATGAATGTGTGACTACTCTTTGCAGAATTGGGAAAGAGCCATAGAGAAAATTACAACCAATACTGAGATCTAGACCTAGTTAAGAAACATTATGCTGCACATCAATTTAGCTTTCATTCTATACCAGCATATGACTGAGGTGTTCTAATAAATTAAAGACGAAATCTGTCATAGCTGGATAAATCCACAAGAGTGGAGAAAGTATTATAGGTATGATATTTTCTCTTGCAGAGGACGACAGTAATGATCTTCAGAAGAAAGACAACATACATTTATACCTAGACACTAAGACCTGTAATGGCAACACTTACATGTTTTAGATTTCTGATATTTATGAGTTTAAAGTCTACATTTCTCCTTGTCTATTACCCTCAAAAGGCACAACACCGTTTTTATTTGACAGCTATTGTAGCAGTATGTATTAACCTGCACACTTTAGGGGATATTATCAAGAACGTGCGATAATCATCGCCAAAATAGGTTAACGTAATTTTTCATATCACCGTCTATCGCTGGAAAATAACTTTGTGTTAACGTCGTATTCACAACATGGCGGTAACATGCAATAGTCTCCCGATAACGTGTCAAATGTCCGCAATAAAATTACTGTGACGGCTCTAAAAATCCGAAGTAGAATGTGAAAAAAGTGGCGATGGGACCAACCACGATAGAAAAAATCGGCGAAAGCTGCGCCAGGTCTGCAATTCACACACGTCAGGTGGGAAAAATCAATGTAAAAGCAGAAAAAAAACACAAACAAAACCGAAACAACTGCGAAGCACAATGGGGGTAGCCAGAGCAAGTACAGAGGACAACCAGAACCCCACAAGCCCCACAGAGGACCAGCCTGGACCTCAGTGTCAGGGAAGGGCAAGGAGAAGAAGAAGAGGAAGACGTGCTTCAGTCAGCAGGAAAACAGGATCCTTATAACGGAGGTGATAGAACACCATCAACTACTGTTCGTCACCTCCACTGTGTCTTTGGCAACAAAAAATGGAATATGGCAGTCTATCTTGGACAAGGTGACTGCAGTCAGAGTGCTGAGGAGGACAATGGAAGAGGTCAAGAGGCACTGGAATGATGCGAAGCGCAAAACCAAGGAGAAACTCAGCAAGAACCAGAAGTCAGCAATGCAGGCACGAGGTGGGAGTCCAGCACCACAGGAGAAGCTGGATGAGATGGAGGAAATGGTGTCCACATTCATCAGTGTGGAGACGGTGCCAGGAGTTGGGGGGCCAGACACTGCTCAACATGACCTGACACAACAGCAACAGGGTGAGTAACGACTAGAGACCGGGGGGACGGGGGAAATGGGCAAAATGGCACACATGCACAATTTAGTGTAGCACAGGGCACACCCACAATGACTGGATCATGTCCCTGATCCCCGTGGCACACTGCAGCACACCTAAAAACAGCAGGTTGGCCCCCGTCGACTATGTGCTCAGAGGTGGCCCTTACCACACATCACCAATCTCACAATCAACCCATGCACATGTGCCAAACCCAGCAAAGCGTTGTGTCTGCGAGCCACACTGACAATGCAAGTGACACTGCATGACGAATAGCATGGCTGCAGTCAATATATAGGGTGACCAGGTGCACCGGATTTGCCAGGACAGTCCCGGGTTTTCACCAGCTGTCCCAGCAGATTTCAGGAAATTAAGCTCATGTCCCTGTTCTTAGAGATGGTTGCCGAAAATGGTGGGAGGTATCTTTTTATGTTTTGAAAAGCAGGGATAGTTAGCAGCTGATATAAAAAGAGCAATTTAATTACCAGCATGCTACTGGCTTTACAAAGGCATTTTATGTATGTTCTTACTGCCTCTTTTGTAATTACCTGCTAAGAAGCACTGTCATTCTGTGCGCTGGGTTGAAGTAAAATTGTTGCCCTTCTTCTAATTTTGGGAAATATCCCGGTTTTTGGCTTTAAAATTATGGCCACCCTATCAATATATCATGACATGTTGCACGCCACGACACTGAGGTGGCTGAGTGTGGACCATGTCCATAAAGCAGCAGGTCACACTCTGACACATCCACGTGCACAAACAACCCCTGACGTCAACAACACATCTGCGGACAAACCATGCCCCAGAGTCACAACTCCCACCAAGATCCCAACTTACCTAAGTACGCAACATCTCAGCACTGTATCAGCACAGAAGTCAAAGGCACACCGCCTGAAAGGGATAAGGGCCAGCAAAATCAGAGCTGCAGGGGCGACTCTCCCAAAATGCTGCACACACACACACACACAACATTCAGAGCCCATCAACATTGACAACAATGTGCTACAAACTGCAACGTATTCACAACAGAACAGATGACACAACTGCTGCCGCTTGTTTGTAGAAACTGGCCAATCACATTTGGCATAGCAGGTAAATGTGAGTTCATAATGTACAAGTACAAACACATCTGTGATGTTGTCGCAAGGTCCACTGTCCCACATCAAATAGCCAGCTCCTCCCAAACAGTCAGAATGCCGTGCAGCCTGTATGTTAGCTTGTACAATGCGTCAACATACATGTGACCACAATGTTAAACTGCATCTTACCTTCACATTGCAGAGGGAGATTCAACACCTCCTTCAGAGCAGACCGTACATCTCTTCACTGATGACGAAGAGGACGTCCACACCATTGACCCCGATGCCCTCCAACAGCTCATGGAAAGCCTTGGAACCCCACCTCCAGCTCGCGGCATCAAGGAGACCCCACCCCATGCTCAGAACACACAGCAGGAAGCACTCATCATCACGCCTGTCTCCCAGGACCTCCACGAACAACAAATGGCCTTCCAACGCCTTGTGTTAGAGGTCCAGAATGAGATGGACTGAACAGGTGTGGGTGAGGTTCGATCTAATGGCAGCCAAACTAGATGCCATATGTGGGTGTCTAAGTGTCATCAAGGAACACTTACAGTCCCTAACATACACCCACAGTCCGCTTCAGGCTCTCCCACGATCCATGGCTGACATCGCTGGAGTCCTCACTCAGAGACAAGGACAGCTGTCTAGTCAGAGTGGCTCCAGTAATGTCAGCCAGGAGTTGGGACACATGCGGAGAATCATGGAGAACATGGAGCGGTTGCATGAGGAAAGAACGGCTGCCACGGCTGCACACAGGCGATATGTAGCTGGGATCTTTCATGCCCTGCAGGCTCTCATCATGGCATTGCTGCCACAAGGCCTGGCGCAGATGAATGCTGCTGCTACCACTCCATCCACATCTCCGCCCCCTGAAGTGTCAGTGCCACACAGTGCGGCAGACATTCCACCATCAGCCCCTGATGTGTCGGTGACACACAGTGCTGCAGACATTCCAACTTTGGCCACTGATTTGTCACTGCCACACAGTGATGCACAAAAAACAACAACACCCACATGTGAGGCACATGATACATCAGAGGACGAAGATGCGGATGATTCTGCCTCAGTGGTAAAAAGGACGCAGTATCATTCATCTCCGCCATATGGCCTGTTCCCGCTTGGTTCTGCCCTCTGCATCTTCACCTTCCACTGTCCCCCAATACACTCTGCGCCACTTACCTTGGACCTCGACATGGGCTACCATAATCTGTTTGGTTACCAATGACACAGCAATCAGACTGCGGACTGAACTCTTCCTCTTCCTCTTCCGATGAACTTGTCTACGATCAATCAAGTATGAAAGTAGGGATGATGTAGGGGCAGTGATTCCCCCTCACATCCATGTTGCTAATGTTGTGGGACTTGAGTCACAGGGTGCAACTGTCTGCATCATGGTGGTACATATTTGAGCACAAATGACGCCCTGTTGTCTCGTCTCGGTCACTAATGACTGCCTTTATGTCATGAATTTGGACACATGTGATACGCTGCTGAGTGGGATTATGTACTATCGTTGACACCCTGACATGGCATTTTGAATACATGACACCCTAAACTGTCTCTCTGTACTGATGTGACACACCCACCTTCTAGTTGCCATTTGTGAGCTTGATAGCACTAAATGTTGCAGTTACACTTGTCAGAGTGATGTGCTTATGCAGAGGAGTGACATGTACACAGGGAATGTGTTTTGAAAGAAATGTTTTTGCACATGCTGTGCCTGTGGTCATGTTGTCCTGTCTCATGTTTGCTGAGGAAGTCGCAATGTGACGTGCTCTTGTGAAGAAATTGTGATTGTGTTCCTTCGGGTTATTCCAGCTGCAGCTGCAGTGGGGTGTGGTTCACCTGCCTCATCTTCCTCATCATAGTCCAGTGCATCTGGCACCTGGGTCCATGGGGCATTGGTGCGTACACAAATGGTGTGCAACACACAACATGCAATGATCATCTTGCACACTATTTGCGGTCTGTACAGGAGTCTTCCACATGTGATATCCAGGCACCTGAAATGTGACTTTAACACGCCAAATGAGCACCCCCCAATGCTCCTGGTGCGTTTGTGGGCCGCATTGTACTGCCTCTGGGCCTGGGTGTTCGTGTCTCGGAGAGGTGTCATCATCCACTGGCAGACTGCATATCCGCCAGCCCACCCCGCTTATGCTTAGAGGGGGGACGATATGGCTACATGTCCAAGGTCTTCCCCACTGCCTCAGGTAACATGGTAGCATCCACTGTCCACCACACTACAAACACCAGCAGTATGTGTCCACATGGACATGTCTGTGCTCTGCACTCTGAAGTCTGTCCAGCACATCACCGCCACACTTGGCTTTGTGTACATTCTTATTCATGGGTCACTTTCCTCCTTCGCCCAGACTTGGTTCCCACCTCTCCCCACATTCAGCAATTGTGTGGCAGAGGTGCCATGACGTGGATGGTTTGTCTACATGGCTGGCCACAGTTACCACAGTTACTTGTGTTGTCGTGTCTGGTAGGTGGGCATGTTGTTGGCATGTTGTGTGTGATTTTTAACATGTGCATTCCCACGGTTGTGAGTTGCATGATTGTGGAGTTGAGGTGTATGGTGTGTCCATTTGGTACTTACCAACGAGCAGTGCATTTCCATAGGTGCCATCCTGGAAGCACTGGTTGATGATGGACTGTCGGAAGATGTAGGAATCATGTACACTGCCTGTGTAGTTGGCGACAATGTTGGTGAAGAGTCCCCGGTGGTCCACTATTGCCTGCACATTGATGGAATGCATGTGCTTTCTGTTGCGGTAATTGTGTGCAGTGTCGGCAGGGGGCACAAGTAGGACCTGTGTGCAGTCAATTGCCCCCAACCCATGCGGGAAGCCAGCTATGGCGTAGAAGCCTTGCTTGGTCTCCAGCTATTCCTGCGCAATGTGAAGGTGTTGGGGTACCAAGCTGGTGATGGCATCCAAGACAGGTGTGAGGAACTTTGACATGGCTGGCTGTAAGACTCCTCTGACTCTGGCAGTTGTTGGTTGGAAGGTACCGGAGCCCAGTGGTAGAGATCGCAGGTCACCCGACCAACAATTTTACCATATACGTATCGGGCCCATAAGTTTCACTTTATCATATTTAATCAGGTGACCTTACTCTCTACTACCAGTAACCCTGATTCCTTCCTATTTATTTCTAGTGTACCTGACTTACCAATCCACCGTTACGGGTACCTATGACCACAATGGATCAGGGAGCTAGCTGTAAAAGAAAGGCAGGCAAAATACAATACCGACTTTATTTCTTCTGTATTCATCAAATAACCACAGACTACTGGGAAGTTTTAAAAGCTTTATCTAGATTTCAGATTCAGAAAGTAAACAGTTCACGACCAAGAGACAATCAACAATCAAGATAATGAAGATCACATAACCATACAAAAAGTAAATCAAGGCAACCATTTATGAGTCTAAGGAGGGTAAGAACATGAGAATATGCTAAGCGGATTTCAGGAATGGAATTCGAGAATGGATAACTAAAAAGGGCAAATTTTATGCACGTCTAGAAATTTACTACTGGGAAAATACTACAAAGTTGAATAGAGTTTTGAAAAATCCATGCCATCTATAGGTAGGGGAAAAATTGGAACACGCTAAGTTCTAGTAATTAACTTCAATTAGCTTGAAAAGGGGAAAATTATAAACCACATCTATATGTCATAAACAGTACGGAGAAAAGTGCATAAAGGGAGGGTAACATAGGAACATGCTAGGAAACAGCAATAACGTGTAGCTTTCTTTTAGGAGCTTTGCGAAAGCATGGAAAATCAATTGTGCGCAAAAGTATGTCTTTATTGAAGCAAAGATAGAAAAATAGAAGGTGCAGTATAGAGTTTCAGCACTATATATTTACCTAGAATGGTGTGAAGACCAACCCTGGCCACGGATCAGTCAAGGACAGGAAATACCCCAAGGAAGGACAGTCATCAATGGGACAGCTGGTGCAGAATGGACACCCCAGGACAGGACAGGAAACCCAGATTAGGATCAGGACAGGACCACCAAGGAACGACCAGCACCCGCAGTTTGGAAGCAACGCCTGCGCTCCACCCTCTCTGCAGCTATCAGTCAGAACTCCGATTGGGTTAGCGAATTCCCCAGCAAAGTGCTTCGCCAGCACTTAAGGTTCAGTAAAACCTCCAGAGACTATTATATATTTCGGACAGAGTGCTCCGCAGCACCTCTGTATCAGTCACCTATTGAGTGCGTTGGGTCAGTGACAGGTCAGCTATTCAGACAAGTCGGACAATTTCTCTAGCTAAACCTAGGCTAGTTATACTGTTTTCGGGTCAGTGTACCACCCCCCAAATGTTGCAAGTGTCAGAATCCCCAATTTCGATTGGTCTCCAAGTAGCATAGGTCAACACACCAATCACAATTTACGTCTACAAGCCCCTATTTACATACTTAGGAACCGCCTATTTGAATTTGGGGTTCTCATGAGAACTTCTATTGAGTACAATGGAAAAATAACATTTGTATCGATAGAGGAACAGTGCAGGTCCATCCTGCTGGGTCACAGGTCGCGTTCACAGGAGCATCTTGACTGTGGCTGCCAGCTGGCTGAGTTCCATTGCTCAAGGTTGCCTTCTCTCTGCCATGTTGTCATGCGCAGAAGGGACTTTCAAGATGGTTCACGTCTCCCTCAGACCCCCAATATCGCGGTACATGAAAAGTAAGCGAAAACAAATTAAAACATAGAAATAAATGATTCACTGTATACCGGGAATAGCTACTCTATACCCCTTACTTTATAATATGCCATTGCGTGAATGATTAGTGCAAACAGACAATAACACGAAAGCATTTGCACAAGCTTCACCACGTTAGGACACAGACAGCCATTTTTGAAGCAAGTACGCAGGCGCACAATTTCCCACCAGAACTGCAACTACGTCACGTCACGTGAGTGTGACTAACGCATGCGCAGAAGAAAACCCTCCAAGCAGCGGCCATTTTAGGGACAAGGGTTATTGAGTTAGTAAAACACATAGGCAAGCGTCGCTAGGACACCCCAAATGTAAAATAAAAGGGAAATTAGTAAGACATACAGGTTGAGTTACATTTTTACATGTTATTCGAGGTTCATGAATTCAAGCAAGTCGCGTAATATGCGAAATCTTGCTTCATCAATCCCCTCTTTGATGATATTTACTATCATCACAAACTAATGGAATCAGATGCCAACTTTTCTCACACTTTGTTCATCTCAATCTCTTCCAGCATTCGATTCAATTTCTCTTTCACATCTTTGTTAGGGTGAGAATTTTTCACCCTTTTGTAAATCTGATTATTCTGTTCTTCCAATTCAAGTTCATCCACACTTCGTTTCACACCTCTCTTATTTATAGCGTACTTTTTGGTGTGCTTGCGACATTTGCAACAAACAAATATAAGGAATATGATGAAACCTATCACTCCAATTGGCATCAGTACCTTAAACAAAAAACTTTTACCTAAATTAGCAAACCAATGACCTACAGAGGAGAGACCATCAGAAAGTCTCTTCCAGGCACTATCAACCTCCAGTGGTTTGAGTTCTTTTTCCAAATTTGTAATGTTCCTTACATACTTTTGGATTTGCACACTTTTGTCCGGTATGTAAGTGCAACAATGTTGCGCTTTCAACATCCGGCAGACTCCGCCCTCTTTTGCTAATAAGGTGTCAAGAGCAAGTCTGTTTTGTAAAACCATTGATCTGATCGCAACCATTTCGGTATTGACCAGCAGAAATCCATGAGCTGTGTCAGTAGACAACACATCCACTATTGTGGATAATTTGCAAATTCTGTGTGTGTTCAGAACCACTCCCACTCCAGGTATCAGTGCACTAAAAATACTACCCATTATTTCACCTACGCTTTCTCTTTTACTACGCACTAAGCCATTAGTGTTTTCATTGCTTCCAGCAATTTCATTCACATGGTATATTTTCGGGAAGACAATGCCAAGATAGCAGCTTCCATACCAGTGATCCGGCAATTTGAAATAAGCCTTGTTTCCACATATATAATAAATTCCGGGAAACACAGGTTCTGACCCATTTTTGAAACCCCAACCTCCAATTACCTTGTAATTGTGTTCACATTGACTGGAACCAATGAAAATTTTATTATAATAACTAGTCTTTTCACGGTGAAGACAGAGTTTTCCCTTCCTTTCGAAATCCAGCAACAAAGCAGGACCACTCCCACCATCTGAGGTGCTTTCCATGTTTTCAGGCCATTTAGGAGTTTTCTGTCTTTTATCATTCGCCTTTCTCTGGAAACTCTCCCTTCTTTTCTCTACCATGTTTAAAAACATTTTCTCTTGTTCATGTAATGAACAGGTCAAGTTATCTCTGTGTGCGTCATTTAATTCTATGGTACCTATAGTCAGAAAGTATTCTCCCATATAACGTGTAACGTCACTTTTAGTATGTACAGGATTCAGATTTCCACGTATAGGAAGTTCAGAAAATATCACGTCTGAGTTAGAGTAATAGTACTGTAACGGTCCTCTTTTGTAGAATAAGCTAGCTAAAATACTACAGGAAATTCCATATGTCAGGGGTAAGTGATGATAAGTCACGCCTTCAGCTACAGAAGTAGGTAGCTTCATACAGACATAGCAATCTTCTATTTCCATAGTTTCTACATAACGTACTAACAAGTTTGCGAATACATTTAAATGAGTCTGGTTCTTGATTCTGTGATAATGTAGTCCTTCCTCATCTGGTGCTTCTAAGTCTGATTTAGTTTGTCTAAGTGCTTTTTCACGTCTTTCTACACTTCGTGTTTTCAGTTCTTCAGTGTCAGTGGTCACAGTCTGTGTAGGGTCAATATTAGTATTTTTGCTCACCATATAAGGAATAAAAACTGTTAGTCCTATCCCAATGATTAACACTAGGGCTACACCACATATACATACTATGCAGCATGTTTTGCAACAACTGCGTCTAGGCCTTCCAATCACACTTGAATCAGACATTTTCGATCAGAAGAAGTTTTCAACCCCTCTTCGTAACTTTGCACAGGAAGCTTACACTGAGCAAATTCAGGTTGGTTCGTCTTCTTCAGCAGACTAATCAGCAATCTGTTCTTCGTCACTTTCGTCAGTTATATCAAGATCCTCAAACTCTTCCAATATCAAATAAGTCCATTCAGGGTCTTGGTATTTTTCGTTCAGTCTTTTTATTCGATCACTTCTTCTTTTGGAGCTTTCTCCAGCCTGTTCTGCTATACGAGAGCTTTTCCTTCTTTCCTCAAGTTTTTCTTCTACTGTTTTTAGTCTCAGTCTCAGTCTCTTAATATATCTCGGTTCGATATGTTTCTTTTTCTTGAGTCTTTTAGCTGGCACTGTGATTTGGCTTTCTTCTAATGCTCTTTTATTTTCATTTGTTTGTGGCACTTCTGCTTCTGTTTCTTCCCTTCCTGTCTGACTAGTCCCAGGTCTTACTTCAGTGTCTTCTGCCTGGTCGCTAAGCTGGCCTTGTTCAGGTGTATACTGGATTTGGCTTTTGGGTGTTTCAGTTTCTGTGTCCTGAACACGTTCTTCTAGTTCTATCTGTTCCTGTTCAAGCACTTTGGACCCTTGTTTTTCTTCTGCTTGAACCTTTTCACTAGTTCTGGACTGTCCCTTTTCAACTTCAGGAGTTTGTGGAGGTGTGTCAATCACTTGCTCTGTCCCTGTCTGACCTTCTTCGTCTTCAGATTTTACATTGATTTTGATAATCTGATAGTCTTCGCCTGTGCCTGTCTCTTCCTCTCTATCCCACTCTCTATCTGCTTGTGTTCGACTTCTTGTTCTGATGGGGTCGTCAGTCAGGTCGATTATGGGTATCCACTCATCTCGACTGGTGCTCGGTTGTTCGTTGTCAGCTACTTCAGGACCATCATCTGGAGACCCCTCAGCGGGACAACCTTCAGCGTCAGTTTTCTCGTCTGGAATCACCTTCTGTGTATGGCTGGCATGGATCCACTTTGGAACGCCGGCACACTTCACCGCTGTCGTGGTCACCAGTATCACTTGGCGTTGTTTTCCCCACTTCGGTGCAAGGCAACTTGAACGAGTATGTTTCTTGAGTACAACCCAGTCGCCAGGAACCAATTTGTGGACTGGGGTTGTTGGATTGGCGACGGCGTCTTCCCCAATCTGGCGAGAGATAGAACGCACTTGGTCACCCAGTTGCTTGCAGTACTCAAGTACCAAATCATCAGAAATGCTTAACAGTTTGTATCCTGGTACCCATGCCTGTCTCATTACTCTTCCCATCAGGATTTCATGAGGGCTCAGGCCTGTTTTTCGGTCTGGAATACTTCTGAGTCCCATCAGAACAAGAGGTAAAGCATTTATCCAGTTCATGCCGGTAGATTCACACATCTTTCCTAATTTCGATTTTATAGTGCCATTTATTTGTTCCACCACTCCAGAAGCCTCTGGACGATAGGCACAGTGCAGCATTTGTGTGATCTTGAATGCTTTACAGAGCTGATCGATTATCTCATTCTGAAAATGTCCGCCTCTATCTGATTCAATTGTGACTGGCACCCCGAACCTAGGTATTAATTCTCGCAGTAACAATTTTGCTACAGTTATGGCGTCATTCTTTTTGGCAGGGTAGGCTTCCACCCATTTTGAAAACAGGCAGACAATGACAAGGACATATCTCATTCCCTCACAACGAGGCAGTGTGATGAAGTCAATCTGTACTCTTACAAAGGGACCTCCTGATTTTCCAATTGTTCCCAATTGGACTACTGTTTTCTTCCCAGCGTTAAACTGCTGACATGTTAAGTACCTCTGGCAGAGTGACTCTGCTACTTTCCTGAACTTCGGATTGTACCATGTTTGTTTGAAAACCAGTACCATGGCGTCCCTACCAATGTGTGAATTTCCATGTATCAACCTGGCCATTGAAGCAAGCAGATGTCTAGGCAACACAGGCATACCATTTGGGCCCACAATTACACCATCCTCACTTCTCTGTCGACAACCAAGTTTCCTCCATTTTTCCTTTTCCTTTGATGGCACAGCATGCTGCCAATCTCTCAACTCTTCCCAGGTAGGCACATCCTCAAACACCATAAGTTGGCAGCTGTTTCCGGGTCCCCCCAATTTGATATTTACAGACATGCGATTTCTGGCACAATGTTGGGCCACTTCATCAGCAAATCGATTTCCTAAGGTCACATGATCAGTGCCAGATTTGTGAGCAGCACATTTGACCACTGCCAATTCTTTTGGTAATTGGATTGCCTCCAGTAAATCTTGTACAATTTTTCCATTTCTAATGGGAGTACCTGAAGAAGTCAGAAACTCCCTCTGTAGCCACAATTGGCCGAAGTCATGCACAACCCCATAACAGTATTGACTGTCAGTATATACTGTTATTCTTTTGTTCTTCCCAATTTTACAGGCCCTTGTCAATGCAATCAATTCGGCTACTTGTGCAGACTTCACTCCAAATAGACAGGAAGCTTCTTCAATGCGTTTTACTGAGACTACAGCATAAGCAGCACTTAGGCCTACAAGTTTGTGTCTCATACATGAGCCATCCACGAACAGCTCCTCATCTTCCACAGGCAAAGGCACTTCCTTAATGTCTGGGCGTGGTTTAGTACTGATTTCTGTCAGGTCAATGCAGTCATGCTCGTCCTCTCCCTTGGCTTCTGCAATCATTGAGTCAGGGAGCAGGGTAGCTGGATTCAGAATATTGCACCGAGTAATGACTACATTTGCAGCACCCACGAGAATCCTCTCGTATTTAGTCAGCCGACTAGGTGTAAGATAGTGGGTCTTAGTTCTGGTCAGTAAAATTACAACTGCATGTGGAACATACACAGTTACAGGATGTCCCATAACAATGGATTCACTCTGTTCTAGACTCGTGCAAGTTGCAGCTACTGCTTTCAGACATCCGGGTAATCCAGCAGCCACTGGATCCAAGGTGGCAGAAAAATATGCCACTGGACGTCTAGTCAAACCATGCTCCTGAGTTAATACTGACAGTGCACAATTATCTCGCGTGTCACAGAACAGTGCAAATTCTTTCGAATAATCAGGCATCCCTAAAGCAGGGGCTCTACACAGACACTCTCGTAATTTAGTAAATGCTGTCAAACTTTCATCATCCCATTCCACTGGGTCTTTTGCTCCTTTCTTGGTCATTTTTATCAAAGGCTTTGCTAGGACTGCAAATCCCACAATCCATTGCCTGCAGTATCCTACAACTCCAAGGAACATTCTGACTTCTTTCTGAGTACGGGGTAACTGCATGTTCCGAATTATTCTGACTCTCTCAGAAGTGACTTTTCTGATGCCTTTTTCTATCTGGTGTCCCAGATATTTTACTGACTTAGTGCAGAACTGCAATTTGTCAGGTGACACTTTATGTCCTTTTTCACCTAGGTGATTCAGTAAGGCAATGGTGTCAACAACACAATCTCTCTGACTTTTAGACGCCACCAAGAGGTCGTCTATATATTGCAGCAAAACAGATTTTCCAGGTTTGACTAAAGATTCAAGGCACTTTTTCAGAATCTGATTAAAGATAGAAGGGCTTTCTGTATACCCTTGAGGCACGCGATTCCAAACGAACACGTGACTGTGGAAAGCAAATGAGAAAAGAAATTTGATGTCTGGATGCAATGGGATCGAAAAGAATGTGTGACACAAGTCAATCACGGTGAACCACTCAGCATCCCAGGGGATCCGATACAGGATCACTGCTGGGTTCGGGACAATAGGACAGCAAGGAACGACAATCTTGTTTACCTTTCTCAGGTCCTGAACTACCCTGTACTTGCCACTAGGTTTCTTGATTCCAATTATGGGTGAGTTACATGGGCTACTCATCACTTCTTGTATGATGTTCGCTTCTAGCAATCTTTTTATTTCAATGGCAACTCCTGCTCTTACTTCTGCACTCATTTTGTAAGGCTTGGTATTGGGGTAAACTGCATTTTCTTTCATAGCTATTTTGATTGGGTCTACATTTGCCATTAAACCTACATCTTTTCCGGTAAAGTCCCATACTTCTGGTTTCACTGTCTTTTGGAGTTCTTCGGGTAAGTCTTGTATAGTCATTTGTTTAATTTCTGAGTCTGGTCTAATTAACATTAATTTGTATATGCCATCCTCGTCTGGGGTTTGAATTTCGACGCCCGTGGGTGTGCAAAAGATGGTACAGTTCATTTTGCACAACAAATCACGTCCCAGTAAATTTACTGGACTGGTATCACAAACTACAAATCTATGCATTTCGTTGAAATTCCCTATTGTGATCTCCATGGGCTCAGTAACTGGGGTACTAATCAATTGATTAGACACGCCCACTACTTGGATTGCTTCTCCCGAGAGGGGTAGGTTTGGAACATCTGCTGTTCTCACAGTAGAACGGGTAGCACCAGTGTCCAACAGAAAGGTGACATCATTGCCATCAACCCTTCCTTCTATGTATGGCCCTGACTGGTCTACCGGCAAGGAGGCGCCAAGCACGCACTCCTCGTCCTCCCCTCTCAGGCCTCGTCAGTATTGATCATCACAGAGAAAAGTATCGTTCAACAGAAACTGCGAAGTTGCTGCATTTCTATTCTCATTGCCTCCCCAGAACCCTGTGGTGATTTTCCCTTATAATTTGGTTTTGGCGCTCGGGGCAATTGACTTGCCTTTACCTGATGCTGGGTCTTTCTTGGTTTTTCATTCTGCGTCTGTGGAGTTAAATCAGGGGTTTGGGTATTATCATGCTGTAAATATGGACACTCGTCTCTCCAGTGCCCAATTTCTCCGCACTGGTGGCAGGGAAACTTCTTTTTAGCTTCTTCTCTGCTCAATTTTACTTTGGGCTTCCCTCCACCCCCAGAGCCTTGATTTTGGGTATTCTTATTCATTTTATTCAATTGCTTTTCCTGTTGTTCTGCCAACTTCACCTGTGCCCACATAACTTTCTCTTTCAGAGCCTTTCGCTTGTCTGCCATCTCATCCTCACAATACTTTGCATATCGCAAGACCTCATCCATTTTCTTAGACTGCCAACAGATTTTATTGTCTTTGATCCACTGACAAATTTCGAGTCTTAAACCGTTTACAAACCTGTAAATGAAGTGGGTCATATCCTTCATCTCGATGTTATCTATACCACTGTACGTTTTAAACACTTGTAACAGTCTCTCATAAAAGGAGTGCACAGTTTCGTCCCTTTCCTGCGTGGTTCTATCTATCTTGGTCCAATCAGTTTCCTTCGCAGGCACCTTTTGCTTCAGGTGTAACATTACTTGTTCATATTTTTTCATCACCTCATCAGAAGGAGCTCCTGTTTTAGAGTCCTTTGGGTATTCCTCACTAGGCCAACCAATGGCAACCTTGCATTCGGTCCATAAATCCACAGGAACCACTATATCGAAAAAACCATCCAGGTCTTTCCATAGGCATTTTTGCACCTTTACACATCTTTCCACCTGCCTGTACCAGTCCACAGGCTTTTCTCGTAATTTTGGAAAGTCATTGGTAAAGGACACAATATCCTGTCTGGACCAGGGAACGTGCACATATTTTCCACCTGGCACTTCACACATAGGGTATAACTGCTCTGGTTTGTCAGCTTCCTTTAGAACGAACTCAGGAGTCGTCTGTTTGGATCTAGCCTCATCATTCTTCTTGGCCCATCTGGCTTTCCATCTTTCTACATCTCCCCATTTTTGCAGCACTGTCAATAATTCTATGACCTGTGCCTTTTTTCCTGACACATTCAGGTTTTCCAAATCTTTGTCTGAAAAATCTGCTCTGTACGGTTTTTGCAATGGTTTTGATTTTGAAATATCTATTCCCATACTAGCTGCAGTGTCTGTTAGTTTCTCATGGAGCACTCTGGCATTCCGGGTAAGACTCTTGACGATAAACAGCAGCTCTTCTTCAGAATAGGTATTTAATCTATCTAAACCTACGTTTCCTGCCATTAGTTCTTCTATTTCTACTCTCAGTTTGTAGATATCTAAAGGTTTCATCTGAGGAGCTTGTTTTTCTAATTCGCGACTCCATCTTTCAATTTCTTCAGGAGTCACTAACGTGACACTCTTAGTACCCGAAGTCGATTCCATTTGAATCTCTCTCGTATTGAAAGGATTATGCCTTTTCTGTAATCTTTTCCCTGCATCCCTAATGGGCAGATCCATTAGCGAGACCTCAGACTCGCATTCACTTGTCTGGTCATCCACTATCAAGGGCTCTGGTCTCGGCTGTGCTATAACTGGGGTAATAACTGGAGTTTTTGGACTCCCTTGTCGGTCCCCATACAACAGAACCACTGGTCCAATAGTTACCGGGATTGTCAATGCTTCAGGGCTTGTATTCAACTGGGAGATTTTCTGAATTATCTCAGTTCTTTGTTGAGCTAGAATTTCTCGCTCTCTTTCCTGCAGTAGTCTATCCAGGCTTATTTCAGGTACTATTTGCGGAGTCAATGTTGGGGCAGTTGGGTGCGTCATACTAGGCCCTTCACCATAATTGGGTTTCGGGAACAAGCTTCCTGCGCTTAAGGATCTTGGTTCTTCCGTATATGGAGGTCTTGAGAACGGATTCCCTGTATTTGAGGGTCTTGCCTCACCTTCATAGGGTGGTCTGGGACTGAAATCTCTCTCACCTGAGTATCTTGACTCCCCACTAAATGGTAGTCTTGGACAGGTATCTCTAGCACCTATGGGTCCTAGGCCCTCATTATAAGCAGGCATTTGGCAACTGTCTCTTGGATTTACAGATCTATTCCCTTCCTGACACGGAGGTTGTTGGGAAGTATTCCCTACACTAGAGGGTCTATTTCTTTCATTATAAGGAGGCGGACTTCTCATAAACAGGTCATCTAATAATTCATCATCCGACTCCCCAATGGGCACCCAATGTTTGCACTTTTCTGTCTTCTTCTCTCCGCCGGAGGACCACCCATTGGCATCATGGGAAACAGTCCTTCTACAATCATATTTTGTCTCCACTGTTTCATCTTTTTGTCTCGGGTCTCTTGTTTCAGTTTCGGATACCATTTTGTTAAACCTTTATCCATGCGGGGCTTGTCTCTCTCAAAAGCCTCAATCTCCCATTCCTCTAGTGCTTCGTACTGCGTTATTCTAGGTCTGGGATGTAAATCATTTATCCGGGTTCTCAAATTAAATAAAATCCTGCCATTAAATGTACCTTCTAATGGAAAAGCCAAAATTCCATCATCCTTTGTGTATTCCGCCCAGTTTTCCAACCATACACACGAGTGGTACCCTTTATCAAACATCATGAAAGATGCGGGAGTATTCGGTGGCGGAATGACAACACCTTCTCTAGTTTTAATCGGTTTGTCTTTTTTGAAATAATTCTTCACTTTATTTACAAGGGACAATTTTCTCTTATTTCCGTACATAATGTCTGTTTTATGACCTTTCCACTGATCGTTCTCAAACCCCAACAGTCTTGGATCAGGTCTAGTCGCAGGTCTATACGAATGCCACATACGATTTCTGCGAGTGACTTTGTTTACAAAATCACTTCCAATCCAAGTGCGTCTTTTATTTTCGTGCAACCAATAAAGTGCACGGTTTCAAATAATCTCGACCAATGGGTGCGCGGCCTTTTCGCGAGACAGTTCTCACGCTTCAGCACTCACCCCTCCTTTACAATTCCAGCTCCGCTACACACCCGCTGTGTCTACCAATCCCAGCGCGGCACAGAGTGACGTCAGAGCAGCTCCGCAACTGACTCCCTCCTTTACAAGGTAACGGAAACTTGATTTCTCTTTTAAAGTGCAAGTGCTTTGGTTATTTAACAACGTAAACACATTTGCCACTGTACTCAAGTGTCTAGACAGTAAAGATTTGTTTCACTGCAAGTAAACTACTTCCATTTACTTTTCACACACTACGGATAGATCTCTTCTGCCTACCCTTCACTCAAGCATTAGGGAACCTGCTACTTCTTTGACTCATCCACTTCTTTTTGGGATAAATACAGAGCCTAAAGTTTCACCAGCGAACCCCTTTGCTCTCACCCAAGCTCCGATGAACCTGCTACTCCTTCCGGTGCGACCCTTACTAGGTTATATCACAATAGAAGTTTTGCCAGCGAACTCGTTGCTATCATTTATTCAATCTGTTCACGCAGAAAACCCTAATTAGTGCTTCCAGTTCTGCCTAACCTGCACCAACTTTCCTTGGGCCAGTCACCTCAAAGCAAGTGGATTCTCTTCACCACTCGCTATTCAATTCCCCGGGGATTCCCAACAAACATAAAACACTTTACTCACAAGTGGGTTAATACATATATCAGTATATCAATAAGAAAAACAGTTTAAAACATTTCATAATTTTTCAAAGCAAAGCATTTCACGTGAGTGATCAACTCACAAAAATGTTTACTTTTTAGCAGCAATAATTTTCTCGATTAGCAGCATCCAACCTATCTAGCTTAACTAGTCCTACCTAACTTTAACTAGTCCCTAACCATTTCCTCTGCTACCAGAAAATTACTGATAGAGATCGCAGGTCACCCGACCAACAATTTTACCATATACGTATCGGGCCCATAAGTTTCACTTTATCATATTTAATCAGGTGACCTTACTCTCTACTACCAGTAACCCTGATTCCTTCCTATTTATTTCTAGTGTACCCGACTTACCAATCCACCGTTACGGGTACCTATGACCACAATGGATCAGGGAGCTAGCTGTAAAAGAAAGGCAGGCAAAATACAATACCGACTTTATTTCTTCTGTATTCATTTATTTATTTATTTATTTATTTTCGTAATTTTTATAGCGCAACAAATACCCTGGGGTGTCTCGGCGCTGTGGAGCTACTGGGGTCAGTGATCCTTTTACTGGTTAAATAGCCACGTTTTTAGGAGCCTGCGGAAGCTCATCAGGTTAGGGGCAGATTTGATGGACTGTGGCAAAAGATTCCAGAGTTTTGGGGTGGCCACCAAGAAACGTCTATCTCCCCAGGTGGCGGTTCTTGTACGTGGCACAGTGAGGAGGTTGGTATTGGCCGATCTTAATTGCCGTCTAGGAATATATGGCTGAAAGGCTTCCGTCAGGAACCTGGGTCCTATGTTGTGTACTGCCTTATATGCAATACAGAGTGCCTTGAATTTGATGCGGCTCTCAACTCTCAGCCAGTGGAGTTGACGAATGCCAAGAGTGGTAGAATTGCGGCGAGGAATGCTCAGGAGAATCCTGGCTGCCGCATTCTGAATGGATTGCAGCTTTGTTATGACTCGCTTCTGGGTGTGGAGAAGGAGAGCGTTTCCGTAATCCATTTTGGAGAAGACTAAGGTAGAAACCAAAGTCTTCCCAGCTGAGGGAGGGAGATAAGGCAGCAGCTTCTTTATCTTTTTCAGGATAAAGAATGAAGACGACACAACCTTGTTTGTATGCAGGTCGAAGACCATCTTGCTGTCAAAAATGACTCCCAGGTTTCTGGCTTTTTGCACTGGGACAGGTGGGTGGCCGAGCTTTTCCGGCCACCAGTTAGTCGACCATTCTGGAGAGAGTTTTCCAAAGGTCATAACCTCGGTCTTGTCCGAGTTGAGTCTAAGACAATTAGAGGCCATCCAGGTACTGACCTCAAGCATAGCTTTCTGAAAGTTGGCTGCCACTGTGCAGCCGTCCTTGTGAATGCCCAGGACCAGCTGGGTATCATCTGCATAAGATGTTAACCGTATTCCATATTCCTTTATTACCCTCGCTAAGTCCGCTACATAGATGTTAAATAACATGGGACTTAGCGAGGAACCTTGTGGGACTCCACAAGGAAGTGCAGAGATGGGTGAATAGAAATCTCCCAGCCTTACAGTCTGGGTACGGTCTGCCAGGAAAGATCAAATGAGATCCTTGGCCGGACCGTTTATGCCCAGAGCTGTGACACGGTCGACTAAGGTGGCATGGTCGACCGTGTCAAAGGCCGCTGACAAATCCAAAAGGATGAGGACAGCCGCCCCCCCCTGATCCATGATTGCCCTGATCTCGTCAGAGGCCTTAATCAGGGCGGTCTCTGTCCCATGCCCTTTCCTGAAGCCAAACTGCGTTTCGTCGAGAAGTTGGTGGGTCTCAACGAACTCTGAAAGCTGTCTGTTCATAACGGATTCGCATACTTTGGCGGCGAAGGGTAGACAGGCAATGGGTCTATAGCTGACGACGGCTGTGGGGTCTAGGGAGGGTTTCTTCAGAAGGGGTTTTATAACATATTATTATTTTATATTCATCAAATAACCACAGACTACTGGGAAGTTTTAAAAGCTTTATCTAGATTTCAGATTCAGAAAGTAAACAGTTCACGACCAAGAGACAATCAACAATCAAGATAACGAAGATCACATAACCATACAAAAAGTAAATCAAGGCAACCATTTATGAGTCTAAGGAGGGTAAGAACATGAGAATATGCTAAGCAGATTTCAGGAATGGAATTCGAGAATGGATAACTAAAAAGGGCAAATTTTATGCACGTCTAGAAATTTACTACTGGGAAAATACTACAAAGTTGAATAGAGTTTTGAAAAATCCATGCCATCTATAGGTAGGGGAAAAATTGGAACACGCTAAGTTCTAGTAATTAACTTCAATTAGCTTGAAAAGGGGAAAATTATAAACCACATCTATATGTCATAAACAGTACGGAGAAAAGTGCATAAAGGGAGGGTAACATAGGAACATGCTAGGAAACAGCAATAACGTGTAGCTTTCTTTTAGGAGCTTTGCGAAAGCATGGAAAATCAATTATGCGCAAAAGTATGTCTTTATTGAAGCAAAGACAGAAAAATAGAAGGTGCAGTATAGAGTTTCAGCACTATATATTTACCTAGAATGGTGTGAAGACCAACCCTGGCCACGGATCAGTCAAGGACAGGAAATACCCCAAGGAAGGACAGTCATCAATGGGACAGCTGGTGCAGAATGGACACCCCAGGACAGGACAGGAAACCCAGATTAGGATCAGGACAGGACCACCAAGGAACGACCAGCACCCGCAGTTTGGAAGCAACGCCTGCGCTCCACCCTCTCTGCAGCTATCAGTCAGAACCCCGATTGGGTTAGCGAATTCCCCAGCAAAGTGCTTCGCCAGCACTTAAGGTTCAGTAAAACCTCCAGAGTCTATGATATATTTCGGACAGAGTGCTCCGCAGCACCTCTGTATCAGTCACCTATTGAGTGCGTTGGGTCAGTGACAGGTCAGCTATTCAGACAAGTCGGACAATTTCTCTAGCTAAACCTAGGCTAGTTATACTGTTTTCGGGTCAGCGTACCACCCCCCAAATGTTGCAAGTGTCAGAATCCCCAATTTTGATTGGTCCCCAAGTAGGATAGGTCAACACACCAATCACAATTTACGTCTACAAGCCCCTATTTACATACTTAGGAACCGCCTATTTGAATTTGGGGTTCTCATGAGAACTTCTATTGAATACAATGGAAAAATAACATTTGTATCGATTGAGGAACAGTGCAGCTCCATCCTGCTGGGTCGCAGGTCGCGTTCACAGGAGCATCTTGACTGTGGCTGCCAGCTGGCTGAGTTCATTGCTCAAGGTTGCCTTCTCTCTGCCATGTTGTCATGCGCAGAAGGGACTTTCAAGATGGTTCACATCTCCCTCAGACCCCCAATATCGCGGTACATGAAAAGTAAGCGAAAACAAATTAAAACATAGAAATAAATGATTCACTGTACACCGTGAATAGCTATTCTATACCCCTTACTTTATAATATACCATTGCGTGAATGATTAGTGCAAACAGACAATAACACAAAAGCATTTGCACAAGCTTCACCATGTTAGGACACAGACAGCCATTTTTGAAGCAAGTACGCAGGCGCACAATTTCCCACCAGAACTGCAACTACGTCACGTCACGTGAGTGTGACTAACGCATGCGCAGAAGAAAACCCTCCAAGCAGCGGCCAATTTAGGAACAAGGGTTATTGAGTTAGTAAAACACATAGGCAAGCGTCGCTAGGACACCCCAAATGTAAAATAAAAGGGAAATTAGTAAGACATACAGGTTGAGTTACATTTTTACATATTATTCGAGGTTCATGAATTCAAGCAAGTCGCGTAATATGCGAAATCTTGCTTCATCACCAGAAGGTGCAGCACAGCCAGCAGCTTTGTCCGCGGAGGAATGTTGGTTGTCAGCTGTGTTGGTACCATCAGCCTGTGGACAATGTGGGTCAGAATGCAGAGGATGGTTGTCCTTTTGAGCCTGTAGTGGGCAATGACATCCTTTGGCGTTAAATCTGGTGCGTTTTGGGAAGGTCCGCTGTCTTGTTCTGCGCTGCCTCTGTGGTAGTCCGGGGGGGTGGTGGTCTGGGGGGTTGGGGGGACCTGGGGGTGGTGGCGGTGGGTGTTGTGGCCCTCTTGGGTCCCCAAGCTGCATGATTAGTATGTGTTGGTCTTCAGATGTGGCTCTGGGCTGGGCTCCCTTTTATACTGCAGGTTGTCGTCCTACTTAACAGCAGTAAAAGGCAGGTGTTAAATCCCTGCTGCTAACGTGCCTTATTGCCTGTTTTTGGATTGCATCGTCGATCTGGCTGGTTAATGAGAATATCGAGAAGTTATGTTTTTGCGTGTTTTTCCATGGGTACGCCTACTGTGCATATCATTAGCACTAGTTGTTGCTCTGATCCGTGGTGATGTTTTTTGCGGCAGCCATCACTGGGAAACTGGCAAGATCGTCAGTTTGCACCAGCTTGAGAATAGGGCAATAAACCTTTTACCACTTTTGCGGCATAAAAAGTGACAATAGATCAGCGATAGGTCCTTGAGAATATGCCCCTTTGAAAGCAATACATCCGATGTCCAACTACGTTCATGCTAATAATATCCAGCTGGTACACTTGCTTTAAAACATTAAGTGATGCTTCTGAAACTTAAAGACCTTGTCACTAGTCTGGCAGCCGGAAGAAGCTGAACCCCAAGGAAAGCAAGAGTACATTTAGGCAACTATACGAAGATCTAGGCCTATATTTATGATGGTTTTGTGTCACCTTGCACCATGCAAGGAAACGCAAGTGTGACGTAAAACCTAAATGAGATTTGCTAATCCACGAGAGACCAGCTTGTAGGGCACTACATCTCTGAATAAATCTAGAGTTACACAAGGCAGCACAAATCGCTGCTTTGCGTTACTTTGCTGCCGGGAGGTGTTCCATGGGTGGAGCCTGGGTGTTCCTATGCTTCAACCCATACATTCTGACACATTCACAGATTTACGAACACTGGGAGACCTGGGAATGCATCACAATTGTATGCCTTCCCACCAGAGGCACAATAAGGAGAACTATATTTCTTCTAATTGTTTCCTTTTTCTAAATTGGAAAATCTCTCTGCGGATTATTTTTGTGCAGGAAAGTATCTCTTCCTGCACATAAGCAAAACAGCCTACAGTGCAGGCACCCTTGCAGCAATATGCAAGGGTTTCTGCATTGGAGCTAGGCAGCAGTTTGTGCGACAGCGCAGGCAGAGAGCAGGAATGTACAGTGTAATGTTAAATACAGCGCATTCCTGACCTCTACCTTTCACGCAGCACAGCAAGGTGACTTGCTGTGTTGCATTTCCTGAAATGCTGATAAATAGGGGCCCTAGTTTCTAAAATCAGTCTGAGAAATAACCAAAGCTTGAAACGGAGTGGAGATATCAAAAGGAGGCAACAGATGTTTCGGGGACTAAATGATATAAAGGTGAACGTTAATAGTGAGGTTCAAATATTCAAGCATACATTTGCAGGCTTGATGCCCTTAAGTGTGAATAACTGAGGTTGTCTTGGTTGTTTTTTGTTTTTATTCCATCCCAAAGAATGCTGTAGTGCTGAGTGAAGGCTTCTCATTTCCTTCCCCCAACATTCCCCCATCACCTCATTGATATTTTCTAACTCACAAAATCAATTGGCATCTGTTTGCTCTCCCAAGGGACTAAGGGAATCTGGTCTCTATCGTAGAGTTCTGATAATGTGATGCTCTCTGCCTCATGAATGTTTCATTGACTGAATTCCTGCTAGATGCAGCTTGCTGCTGCTAGTTTGGTTGTTTAATAAAAAAAGAAGCCCTGTTGGTACCAACAACGATTTTTTTGGGGGTGTACATTTCTTTTAGGGACCCAAAGAGCAGAGTTCAATAATGTTTCAACAAATTAAAACAAATGAATAAGACATATAACCCGGAGGAACATTACTGCACACAGCATGTATTACGTTCAAAGTTCATGGAACAATCTATGTACATGTCGATGATTAGTTGCTCTAATATGTGCATAGTTGAGACATGATTACTCATGCAGTGACTTGTGAAAAAAAAGAAAGTGACTGAGGGTAAAAATACAGAGAAAATCCAACACAGTGCGCAAGCCAACTGTCAATATGTATATGATTCATTTCACCAGGGAGCAACTAGAAGGGGGAATTAGCTTGTGTCCTGACCCCTTTAGGGCATCTGGCGTTTAACCCTATGGATAGCATGGTTGCACAAAACCATCAAGGAGAGTTTTCATCAGGACTTGGAGAGGGAAAGAAAGCAACCAGTATGGTAAGGCAGGAATAAATTAAAACCGGGTCTGGTATGTGTAAAAACCATGGAAAGTTTGCTGGGAGTCATGCAAACGCTCACCTTAAATTGCATTGGTTAGCACTTTCCAATTGGAAATTACAGAGGTGAAAAAGATGGCAGGCCTGCTGATTCGAACAATATCTGCGTGTAAAACTAGCCTCAGTAAAACCATTGTTAAATATTAGTGGGCCAAAGGCAAGTTGAGAGTAAAAGCAACTCACCAATGTGCACCCAAGTTAGTCGCACAGAAATGATATGAGCCCATCAGGGAGACAAGGCTGGAGAAATTACCTAATGAGGGAACAAAAATAATACTTTACTATAATCACCCAGGCAGCTCATGGGTTAAATGTCAACAAAATATAATAAAATAATTGCCCAGTTAAATTAGGCAGTCAAAACGTATCCAATAAATCATAAACAAGCCCTTCCTGTTATTTCTGCCGGGAATGGGCTGCGAAGATTTCAAATGGATAATGGTAAGTATTTGTCCAAGGTGTATATTTAATTATGATCACTATTTTGTAAAGAATTCATAGAAGTGGGTAGGGTAACTCACCTAATGCGGTCGAAGTCCGCAACTTGATAGAAGCCACATAACTGGGCTCCAAATCCTTTGGTATGCTTACCCTTTTGTCTCCTTCAAGTACTGCAGGTATGCTGCCCCCAAGTTTCAAGTTTCAAGTTTATTTTTTATGATTTGGGACTCCGAAGAGTTCCACATCAAGTGAAAAAGATACATCCAACATCAACAAAACACTCCAAAAAAGAGAAATTCTCTATTTATTTTTTTACGGTACTAAATTCATCATATCTTATAAAAACAGAGAAAGAGCATATACACAGAAACCATTCCAGGAACCTTTCAAGTGGAAAGTGGATTGATCCATAACAAATCAGATTACCATAATTGAATACTTAGAGGACTTTTGCGTAGATTTCAATCCAATACTACAATGGAAACTTAAGAATATAGAAGGCGTCCGTCTGAATCGTATCCGGATTCCTCTCCGTACGAATCGCACACGTCCATCCGAATCACGTAGTACGATCCGTATCTCGTCAATCTGTCCAAATCGCCGCAAACCAAACGAATTGCAAGGCTGAAACCGTACGACACGGACCCTCACAGTGAACCGTACGATTCGTAAACATGCAGTACGACCCGACGAGTACGATCCAGACCGGGGTATGAGGACGTGATTCGTACGGTCCACGTCAGGTAAGGGCGATTCGTGCAGACAATCACACAATCACATACACACCGTACGGTGCGTACACCCCTTGATCGCAGGGTGTACGCACCGTAGACCCTGCGATCATGGGGTATGGTGCGTACACCCCATGATCGTGGGGTACAGTACGTACACCCATGATCAAAGGGGGCGAAGCGTACCCCTGCAGACATGGGGTGTACACACCGTACCCGGGGGGGGGTGTTCCGTACATCTTTCGAGGCATACTCTGCTTCTCTGGACGTTTTTGGCTCCCGTAATAAAAGCATTGTACGGTGCGTACCCGACACGAATCGTACTTGCTGGGTCGGGAAAACCTGCTTCGAACTGTACGGATGTTGCGTACAGTGGGTTCCGAGGGAGAATCTTACGGAGATTAGAGTTGTACGGTCTTTGTACGATTCCTACGGAGTCCTGCTCCTGGTATGAATCTTACTTCATCGTACGTACGGGGGAGGCTGCAGGGTACAATTTGTACAGGAAAAACGCTCCGTACGGCTATTCAGAGTGGTTTTTCCCGAATCAGAATCGGCCCCATAATAAAAAGCGGGATTTGTCAATTCAAAATACAGTACGAAATAACCAGCAGCATAATGACAGTGCAATAATATTTTAAAAAACTTTGCAGAAAAACAGAGTAATAAAATTCAATGTGAAATACACAATAGCTAGCAGTGTAAAAAATGTGTAAAAATTAAAGGCTGATATTAAAATAAAGATATACAATTTCAACATACAGTACTCAATAACTAGCAGCAAAAAGGGTAAAAAAAAGTGCTCGGAAACATGCATAATGAACCAATACTGTTCTAAAATATATTTTAAAATTGTTTAGAAAAGCTAAAAATTGTAAAACAAACTAATTCAGAAGGAGGTGACAGACAGTCACAGGCCTCTTCTGCTGTGGTGATATTGTACTTTAGAAAAAAAATCCTTAGGTATCTGCGATGTAAAGGTTGTAATGTGGGGCAAATGAGTACAACATGATTTAAGTCTTGTACACAGGAGTTACATAAGTGGCAGAGTCTTGCCTGTTTGGCACCGACCTCCTAAGCTCCTGTTACGATTCTTAAAGGGAGTAGATGCAGCCTAAGCAACAGAATAACTCTACGTACTCCATGTTTGAGATTCCGTAAAGCATAAGGTTGGGGATTTTTGTAGATAGTACTCCCTGCAGTACAATCATTATTACTATTCTCTGTGCACAATAAAATTTCTCTTTCATGAGATACCCCGTAGATTGCTTTTTTAATTCAGATTTTCAAAGCACGTTTACAAAGTACCGCCACACTATCCATCTCTAGGCCAAACAGTTTCATGGCTTTTTGATGATTCCTAAAAAGAGCACTTTTTTCTTTCATGCTGGCAGAGATTTCCTCACGTAGTGCTACCCGTTGGGCGTTCTCAGAGCTATTTGCTAATACGTTGCTCCATCTTACGCACGCAGCCATAGAGAGCACATAAGTGGAGAGCAAATCAAATTGTAGCCGAATCGCTGCAATAGGAGCAGCGTGATTCAGATTACAGATTTGGCGCCAAACCTGTCCCTCTACTTTCTCAAATTAATCCCACTCTTGTGCATCTACTGTTACGCATGCATAGCCCAATGCTGGTGGTATCTTTATTTTATAAACTGATAAAATATGTGCGAAGTATCTTTTCCCACAGTGTGTATAAAATCGATTAATAGCGAAGGCCTGTGAAATTGCCTTGCCTTTACGTTGATCCATATGATTGCTACTGGAACACCTGTTTGTAAAAACTTTTCCTAAGTATGGGTAAAACTTTACTACGTCCAGTTTCTCATTTCCAAAGAACCAATGCAAGTTCTTTCTGATTCTACATCCCCGATAGCTAAAAACCATAACTTTGCTCTTTAAAATATTTATTTTTAAGTAGTATTCTTTTTTATACCTAATCAACTCAGCAAGGTGTCTTTGAAGTCCAATTGGAGTTAGATCCATTAATATGGCATCATCTGTATATAGTAGGCAGCTCAACTTTAAGTTTCCTAATTTAGGGGAATCCCCTTTGATGACCCCCACTCTACTTGGCAAATCTTTAACGTAAATAGAAAAAAAGGAGAGGGGCCAGAAGACACCCTTGCTTTAACCCATTATTAGTTTCTATTTTTCTGGACAGACCCTGTGTTCCCCCCAATAAGACCAGCGTCCAAGTAGAGAAATGCAGTGCAATAATCAATTGTAGTAGATTCCCTGGTATCCCCATGGTGACCAATTTTCTCCACAACATCCCCCGATCTACCCCATCAAAGAAAATCTATAAAACCCGCATATAACGGCATCCCGCAACTCATTGGATATTTTTTAATTAATGTTTGCAAGGCGGTGATGTTATCCAGGGTACCACTATTTTTGAAAAATCCTGTTTGCTCTACGGGGATGAGATCATTTCCGAAAGCCCAATCTTGCAGATGGCTAAGAATGCTTTTCGCAAAGAATTTACCAGTCGCATCCATGAGAGAGATCTGTCTAAAACTGGCAGGGGCATTTTTTGGACCCTTTTTGTATAATGGAACAACTATACTTCCCTTCCAGGATTGTGGAATGTCACCATGGGTATAACAATGGACAAACAGTGGATGTAAAAATTCTGCCCATGCTTCGCCATCCTGTTTGGATATGGCAATTGGTACATCATCTGGGCCCATCGCACTAGAGTACCTTGCCCCTTTAATATAACACTCTATTCCAATGCACGAAGGGACTCCATAATCGCTCTCCACGGAAGAGGCAGAGCCAACCTCGTGAGTCCATCCAACTGTAAAATTTAAAGCATACAGCTAGGAAATATACGCAGAACATTCTACATCTGAAATCAAAATAGGCTTTGCCTTATCTCTCCCATCGCAACATTTTGCTATCAGTGCCCAATATTTCCTAGTGTCACCAGATTGAGCGACCTCTCAGAGTTTAACCCAGTTTGAGTCTTCGACCCTTCTACGTTCTGCTACCATTTTCCTTTTCCATACCTGTTTTAGTCTATTCATTTCCTTTTGCCTTGGTATTGAGGCCAGCTTAAATTGTTCTCTGATTTCCCGATTTAGTTTTTTGATTTCCCAAGATTTAACCACTGGCGATGCAGAACTGGCAACTTGCTTTTTACTTCCGCACGATCTAATTTAAGCCAGGATTCTCTCAAACCTGAAAATAGGGGTTCTAGAGTGCAAATAAAAGCCA
Source organism: Lissotriton helveticus (assembly GCF_964261635.1). Taxonomy (NCBI): domain Eukaryota; kingdom Metazoa; phylum Chordata; class Amphibia; order Caudata; family Salamandridae; genus Lissotriton; species Lissotriton helveticus. The sequence continues at coordinate 1,383,459,936 of NC_136063.1, read as the reverse complement.
CATTTTGAAAGACTCTCTTAAAAATTGGGAGCACATTATTTGACCAAAAAGTGTGCCCATTACTTCAATTATATGAAACCTTTTTGACCCTATGACTCCAGAGTTCAGGCATCTCAAATTCCATGTCAACATTAACAGCCAAAATTCTATGATCCCTCATGCTTGTTGGAAGTACCTTAAATTGTGTACATACACCAAAAAGTTGGTAACCATGTAATCAATTAATGAATGACCCAATGGGCCCGGTGAGTATAGGAGGCTGGGGAATCCTCTGGGAATCTGCCATTTAACATTACTAGGTCACACATTCTCAGATTATGCAAAAGTAACAAGCCTCGTTTACCTGATCTTAAATGATCGGGCAGTAAAGAATCCGGAATAGACCATACTTCTTCCAACTCAAGATTTGAAAAAACATGACAGAACCATTGGAAATTTTAGCATTAAAATCACCCACCATCATAATCTGCAAGCATTGTTCAGTGCTACTTATCCTTTTCACATAGGAACAGATGGAATCAACCAGTGAGTTGGATGATCTTCCTGGGGGAATATACACGTTTACCACAAAAGGGGAAACAGCTTGCCCTGATTTTTCTTTACCCATCCTCAACTTGACTCCCATGCAACACTTTGAGAGATGAATGTAAATCACAGGATCCCATCTTATCGTACAGCTAAGTAAAATAGCTAAACTACTGCTAGCATGCCCTTTTACTGAAGATTTTGCTGCACAAAAGTACACAAAGAAATTCTCGAGGTGAAAATCCCGACCGTTCCAGGTTTCCTGGAGGCAAATTATTTTAGGGTCATAATCTACTAACGATTTAAGTTTACAATTAGTTTTTCCTACCCCAGCTAGATTCCAGGATAGAATTATTCCCAATTGGCTACCTCCGCAACAAGGGCAGTTTTGTAGTTTCTTTTGAGCCATTCAGGGTTCCGGCTACCCAGCTCCACTGGGCCATCTCATCCTCCACAATGGGACTACTGGGCCTTTGAACTTGGGGAATTATAATGTTAATTTCTCTGTTTCCTAGGCTTCCTTCTCAGCACAGATATTTGAATGTCTTTAGGATTTATAGGGTTTATAATGCCTATAGCAGTAGGGAACCCTCTACCTGGCACCTCATGGGTCTTCTCTGATAATTCAAACGGGACAGGCCAAGAATTCACACAAGAGAGCACGTTTATTCCTCTTTTCCTAAAGTAATCTACATTGGCCAGTACTAGCATTGAACTACCCCTGACGTGAATGTGATTGAAGTGTTTGGAGGGTCATTCCTCAGGTCTAAATAAACCAACTTGAGGTCTTTGCTTGTTACCAGTCGCAAGTCCTCTATTTCTGATAACAACTACAAAAGGGCGCTTCTATTCAGTAACATTGAGTCAGTATCGAACAGGGAGACAAAAAGCAAGGTCTTGTTCCCCTGGCCGATACCCGGCCCTGTGTGCCCTATGTGCCTCTTACCAATTGGCCCCAAGACTGATCCCCTCTCTGACCTAACCCGATTACTGTTACAAACTGTGATTAAGTCCCCCTCCCAACTCTCCCCTGGCTGGGATCAAACCATACTGGGAGTGTATCCCGTCCGAAAGGAGGAAGAAGGGCACCTCCGCTAACCAAACCCTGTTCTAACACAGAGGCATATGTATTTTTCTGGTGTATGGTCTCTACTAGTTCCTTGATTAGCTAAAGTAGTGTTGCAGGGAAAACTCTGAATCTCAGGGTCACCCTTAGTGACTTTGGGAGGCCCTCTCTCTTCCTGACCCTCTTGGTTCCATGGCTTAATAGGCACGGGGTCCAAGAATGTCGGCTGATTACCATTAACTAGCCCTGCATTATGACCAACATTCAATATAGATTGTCCCAAGGGAGCAGGGACCTTTCTACTTGATGGTGATTTTGTGCTATTTGGCTCTTCAATTACGGTAGGGAACCGCAGTTTTGTCTGTTTCCGTTTAGGGATACGTCGAATCCTGTTCTTCTTCTTCACCCTCTGATTTTGTTGGGTGTTACTTTCTCTTAGTGGGGGAACCACCTCAAGGGGAGCATGGCTAAAGTATTAGCAGTCTCTCCTATAAACTGGTTTAGTCGAGGGACCTGCCATGCGCAAGGTGTTTAAGTTAGATTTTCTAAAAATAGGGGATACCTGCAATGGGGACGTAACTGGAGTTACATTTAAATTTAAATTTCCCCTAAGACTATTGGACTGGGTACTCTCTCTATATTGTTTAACTAGAGCTAAGCTAGGGGACTACCTCTAGGCGGTACAATTATAGAAGCCTCCTTAACTTTCTGCTCCTCCAACTTAATTCCCTTTATAGACCCCCATTACATGTCTGGCATGGGCAACAATCTACATCAGGGACCTTTGCTAACTTATTTGATACTTGATTAACCGAGTTCTTGGATCCCCATTAAAATAGTAGAGAGACCCTCCGATATATGATCAGAATTTACCGTAGTTTTCTCCAACAAAGATAAACTTGATGAGAGAATTCTCTCCAATGCATAAAAGATCTCCAAAGTACCCCTTGTACATTCTCAACTGAATTCATACAATTCTAGCGAATTAACATGAGAAATAAATAGTGGGGGCACTACTGTACAGGGCAGGCATATGAGGGCAACCAGCTGATAAAACCAGAGACAGTCTCAATTCCGGATCCAAGGTGATTGTTTTTCTCAAATGCGCCTCCTAGTCTTTGTTTTTTCCAGTGGTATAGCGATTTCCGGCAGGGTATAGTCCTCCATTTTCACCAGTACAAGGCTAAGGTGTGTAGACTGTGGTGCCTGTGATGCCTGCTCACACAAATTCGGCGGGGAAGGACCAGAATTACACTCAATGAATCTTCTGGGAGTGGTTTTGGGTTTATCAAACAAGGATAACAACCCTGCCAATGGTGACAATGATGACAATTCCTTTCCATCCAGGGTCTCAGACTTAAAGACTTCTGCTCTGCCCTCAGCTAGATCCATTTCCCTCTCCTGCTTGTAAAGCATTTCCACCAGGTAGCTGTGTAAATGAGGACAACTTACGTTTTTCGCCTGTGTTCTGTTGATGAATAATTAAGGCGGGAAAAGGGGGCGCCTTAAACTCTGGTAGAGCAGACTGAACGCCCTCCTCATTCTCCGGTTTTACATAGGTGTCCATCTCCTGGACATCCTGGACCTCCTTTGCCCCTTCCTATGCCACCTTACCCCATTTGGAGCTCCTTATACCCTTCGTGAGCATTGACATCACCGATGGATAGGTTTTCAAATGTGAAAGGTGCTCCCTATTTCTACTTCGCCTGATAGTTTTTGGGAGTTTTAGGGGACTACAGTGGCCCGTGGATGACTTACTGAGTTGCAGATGGCCATGACACTCCTGACAATCCAGTGACTGAACCTACCGGTGCGTTTGAGAGCAAGCAGCTGGATGGCATTACAAAATATTTTAATCTTTTGAAGTTTTTGGGACCAGAAGGAACCAGAGAGATTTGGAGATTCGGAAATAACCTAACAACCTATCGAGCAGAGTAGCAAGGTGGTTGAAAAATGCTTTAAACTCCATGGCCCCTTATCTCCTCGCCTCTCCAGACACCTAGATGCCTATACACTCCCGGGCCAATGTTCCGCCTCTGCCTCGCCTCGCTGCGACCTCTGCGCGGCCCGACCTCAACGGCCGTCTCCTTTCAAACTCTCTGGATGGCCACCAGATCACCGGATAATTACGCAACTCTGGCTCAGGTTCTGGGTAGGCAGGTGCAGACACGAAATCGAAGTGAAGTGGGGAGGGGACCTTCCTCTAGGCCAGCCGCTCTCCGTTCTTCCGTTCGCGCTCACCACTCACCTTGCTCCGCTCTGCGCGCTACACTCTGATGTCCGGCTGTGACCATCACTGCTCAAATCTGCCTGCCTGGCCTTGATATCCGGCTCTTTCAGCTTTCGTTCATGAACCATTAAGATTTCCTTTTCCTCAATTCTCCTCCATTTTCAATTAAGTAATCTGCAGCTTAAATGCTCTCTCCCCTCTTATCTCCACCATTTCTTCACTGCACAGGCAGCAGGAAAAGACACTGATCCCTTCCCTAGCAGGAAGCTCCAAATCAGAGGTCAACTCCTCCTCTTTCCCTGCAGGTGGTTTCTCAGAACGTTCATCCGCCAACCCACCATTCGCTCCTGTGGTCTCACCCAACAAGAAGTGAACTTCTGCCCAGGTGCTCAGCACTTTTTACAACTCCACCTTCCTGGTGGTGCTCTTGCCAGGAAATCTAATCTCCTTACAGAAGTCCTTGAGCTGGGCCACAGTGTATACCTCTATGTTGGCCTGCTCAAATCCCATTCTTGTATGTTTAGTTGTCGACCCAGCAGCCAGAGACATGATTTTGTGGAAAAATCAAAAAATGCCCATGGGGGAGAATTTGAAATTCAAATTGGTCTTGCATGTAGATTGGTAGTGTTCATCAAGTTACTGTATGGCATTGAACAAATACAAATCCTATCCTTACCGCTGATCACCAATTTTAGTAATTGGGTTGTTGGATGACTGGGGAATTAATTGTAGTCAAGCAGCAGCTTCAAACCTAGTCACTGTAAAAAGGGGCACACTCTAAATTAACCTGTGCTCACCCTCTGGTAGCTTGGCACAGAGCAGTCAGGCTTAACTTAACTTAACTAAGTTGGCAGGGTATGCTCAGACGTGAGTCCCTTGGCCACTGGATTCAAGATAGCCTGGCTGATGAGGAATATGAATCCGAAACCGGTCCCAGGATGCTGGTTTCCGGTCCAGGGAAGACATGGCTTGGCAGTTCGGGCTGGACTGTTCCCATGAGGCACAGGGTCAGACTGATTTGCATATGGCCATGTCTGAACTGGGGTGGCTGAGTGAGCTAAAGAATTTTGATGGATTAAACCCAGATCAGTTGACTGGGGGTGAGTGTTTGATTTGCTCAAGCACTCCGTCCATCATCCCCTTTTGTATCGCTTTAACTTAACAACAATTCAAATGATAAAACAGTGAACACACAAACAGATTTCACACCAGGCTAGAACAATGGAACTTAATTTAATAAATAAAACAAGACAAAAACAACACAAATCCAATAAGCAGAACTTGAGATAGGAATTTTTAAAGAATGAAGTGTAAAATAGCGCTTATAAGCAACAAGTACTTCCTTGGGGTATCTTATCACACTCGACCAGGACATAGTAAAAAATTCAGGCAGACCACGATGAACCGTGGTCCGGATCCAGGGATCCAGTGAGGTCAGGCTGAACAAAATTGCCTTGATCCAGGCTGTGTTGAAGTCAAAGATGTTGGCCAAAGTGATACACAGGCGTCAAGCCCTGCAGTGAAGGCGATGCCACTGTCCTGATATGCGCAGCAATGAATCGCCTTTGATGAATAAAGCATTGTGATGCGGACATTCGTCTTTTAGGATGTCACCGATGAGATGCCAGTAACCTTGTGCAGTGGTGGTTCCGAAGGCAATGCGTCGGGCCAATCTGCCCATTGAGGGTGATGTGCCGGTTCTGGGCATGAAACAGGAGCTGGTTCCGATCCCCGCAACAGGAGTGACCCGCCAGTTCTGATCCATGCAACATGGGTGATGCGCCTGTTCTGATCCACTCAGTGGCACCAATGTGTCGGTTTGATTGATGATGCGTGTATTTTGCTGAAGCAAGCACCTTAGGCTTCAGTTCTAAGGGCACCACTTGGCAGGGCAGACTCACAGATCCCAGAGTCGAGGTACAGAAGCAGTTACGTTGGAAGTATTTTATGTCCCTGATCCTTGAGATCAGGAGGCCAGTCAGCTAGCACTTGGAGTCACTTTGGGTTCAAGTGATGCTGGTCAAATCATTCTCACCTAGGCAGGGGAACAGCAGGCAACAGCAAGGCAGGAGTCCAGCAAAGCAGCAGTCCAGCAGAGTGATAGTCCTTTAGAGAATAGCAGTCTTTCTTCTTGACAGAGTCTGCACGGGTCCAGAAGTGTACAGAAGGGGTCTCCAGTGGTCCAGTACGTATAATCAGTTTTGTATTTGATGTGGGGGAGACTTCAGAGACAGGTCTTGAAGTGCACAAAGGCCCTCCCTTTCTGCCCTGGCTCCAGACTCACTACAGGGGTAGTATGCAGCCCTTTGCGTGGGTCCAGAACACAGCCTATTCAGGTGTAAGCTATGCTGGGTCCAGCTCCTCCCTCCGATCCTGCCAAGAAGGCCCATCAAGTCAAACCTAAGCTCCCATTGTGTGTGGTTATCTAGGGGGAATACACAAAGTCAAGTTGTCACCCTCCACTAATGTATATCAGAGACAGTCAGCAGGCACCAAATGGCTAAACTAAGAAAACTTTACAAAATTTGCATTTTCAGAACTGCAATTTAAAATCCGACTTCACCATAAGCTGTGATATTAAATTATGATTCCAGAGACACCAGGAAAGTCTATCTCTTCACAATTGGGAATTACACTTAAAACATGTAAAGCAATCCCAATGGTAGCCTATGGGACTGGAAGGCCTTGAAGTAGTGAACAATGACTTTGAGAGTTGTTCACTACCAGGACAGGCAATTTTTAAAAGTACATGTCCTGCCTTTTTAAATACATTGCACCCTCCCCTGTGGATTGCACAGGGCCTAGTTTAGGGGTGACTGATATGTTCAAAAAAGGAATGTTTGGGCGTGGCAAGAGGTATATCTTAGAATGTCAAACGGCAATGTAAACTGCACACACAGGCTCTGCAATGGCAGGCCTGAGCCATGGTTAGACGTCTACATAAGTGGATGGCACAATCATTTACAGGGCCTAGGCACAGGTAGTACACTTTACTAGGGACCTATAGGTACATTTAATATGCCAATTGGAGATGAGCCAATATTATGATGTTTGGGGAGAGAGCACAAGCACTTTACCATGGGTTAGCAGTGGTAAAGTATAGAGTCCTAAAGCCAGTAAGAATGAGGTCAGAAAAGTGGAGGAGATAGGCAAATAGCTAGGGGGAAGACCACCCTAAGACTGTCAAGTCTAACAACGGTATTAGTACACTACTCGTTTAGCTAGTCTTCAATATGTTAAACAAAACACATTTGTCTTCCAGATATAGACTCCCGAGCCACAATAACAATTTATGATTGGACCACACAATATCTTGCTTGTATCACTGTACTGTACATTCACCTCGTCGTTCCGCATTACACATACGAAGGCAGCTTGCCCAAAGAAATTGACATTTTGGAAAACCAAACAACTAATTTACTAGAAGCAGAGGTGCATTGAGATGCATTCGGATGCACATATTATTCAATGGGGGTAAATATTCTATTATCAAGTCCTGTAGTGGACAGCTTGGAGAAAGGCAGATGGATAATAGTAAAGAAATGTATCGAAGAATAAACAAGTCATGTGGAAAGATTTCTGATGCTTCAAGCAATATAGCATTTGGCCTGTTTGACAACTTCGAAAAAATATAAAAAAGGTAATTAATTTAGTACCACTATGGAGTGGCATCCTAAGATTGCTGCCGTCCCTCATCTTATGAAAATGTTAGTTAAAGTTGACTGAGAGGCACATTTGAGGTGGTAAATTGCTGCATTGTAGAACTGAAGTTGGTTGATGAAGAGATGAACATTTTGACAATTTGAAAAGTGATGTCTCACTGGCTTGTGAACAATTAATCAGGTGATACATAGGAAACACTTCTTATTCTGAACAGGATATCCATGATTGCCCTATTTTCGTATATGGATATTACTTTAAGGGCTTGTAGTTTGATAATATATGTATTGTGTGAGAATTACTTTTTGGACGAGTAACACTTGATAAAATAACTAAAACATAAAAACTCTCCATGGATACAAACCTCCGATTTTAACATAAAATTACCGCAATACCCCAGGTCTAAAGTATGTGGAGCATGTATTGGGCAGCAGAATGCATTTTACAAATTACCATGATGCTCAATTATGCATTTTCAATAAATGTGTTGGCTCTCAAAATCAATTTATAGGACAATATGGATTTTCTAACAATACTAATAAAAGTATCCGATTTAATATGAAAAATTACACAAAATAGAATGTGACTTCTGTTGTGAGGGAGTGGTACTGCTTGAGTGTCACTCACTGTATGCTCTTTTATAAAGGACAGGGAGTGATAGCCACCAGTATCTGCCGCTTCAGATAAGCTTTACAGCTCCGATCAGAAGCTCTGGGTTTTTCTACATGTGATTATGGGCCCGATGTAGGTAATCTCGATTTACCTACTCTTAAATACCAAATCATACCGATTCGGTATTTAAGAGTAGGTAAATTGGAAGTAGGCAGATGTAGGTAATTTTTCTTTTTCAATTACCGAATCAGTAAGATTCGGTATTTACCGATTCGGTAAATACCGAATCAGTATTTGCCATTGATTCCTATGGGCCTTGAAGCCCATAGGAATCAATGGCAAATACCGATTCGGTAATTACCGAATCAGTAAATACCGAATCCTGCCAGGGGGAACGGGGTGTCACTTTGACACCCTGTAGCACCCCAATGTCAGGCTTGTGTGCCATGTGGCACACAGACATGCCCTAAGGGCATGTCTGTGTGTCACATGGCACAGGTGTACATGCACAGATGTGCATGTACACCTGAATTCGTTATTTACCATGCAATAGTATTACATGGTAAATAACAAATTCTTAGGGGCCTGTGGCACTGTTTAAAACGCCACCTACATCTGCATTTACAGATTCGGTATTTTTACCGAGTCTGTATTTACCAATTCGGTAATTTTACCGATTCGGGAAATACAGATTCGGTAAAAATACAGAATCTGTAAATACATGCCCCCTACATTGGAAAAGGCATTTACCGGTTGGTAACATCCGAATTCGGCCGTTACCGACCGGTAAATGCCTACCTACATCGGGCCCTAAGTGCGAACACATGTGTGCACATGTGTGTAGGATGAGTGTATGAGACTGCTGTCTATCACAGCCCAGCATCTGCACACAGGTAGCCTGTTGCAGGAGGGACCCTTCAAGTATTGGTTAGGCCTGGCCAAATTTAAAACACTCTGGTGTAATAATCAGAATGTAGGGAATTTTGAGTTAGATGTGTTATGAAAAATTTCAGAGACTATGCCAATAATGCCACTTTGTTTACATGCCATTCATGGTATAAATCTACTGCTAAGATGGTGAGTGCATTATAAATTTACCACTGCTGTTGATTTTTGGACTCCAAAAACAATGTACACAAGGATGTATTCCACACTAAAATATATCTCAAAATGACAGATTTGCATTTTATGTAAATTATGTGTAGGTTTGCATAATTTCGCTGACATTTTGTGTAAGTACAAAAATCTAATTATGCAAATTTAGCACTCCTCTAGTACTATGCTGACCTGTGCAGGCCTTATAATGTGGGTGGGCATTAATAGTATGTGTATGTACATCTGGAGTGCTTTAATGTTTTAAACGTTAGGGGCGAAATCTGCACCAAACTACATGTTTCTCCATTGTTAGGCCAATAGATGAGCAAGATGCATCAATAGTATGTTATATCATGATCCTGAATGAGGATTTGATATTAATTTCCACATATCTGCACTCAATGTGGCACTTAAAGATATACATAGTTTTGTTGTACTCCGCTTTTAATTAGTTTCATTCATTTGGATTGAGCTACTGTACCATGTTAATTACCCTGCGAGCCTGCAGGAATATCAAAGGCCTCCTCACACAATAGGGTAATTTCCAGCAATTAGACCAGCTTTTTGGATGAGGAGATGGTGAGTACGGAATATGAATTTTTGCTAAATGCTATTTACACTGCAACAGGCCTGCGAAGGCTCAACCTAACAGAAACAAAGTAGGGTAGTCAGACCTTTGGAGCCAGTCACAGTAGCTCTTGCCCTTTTTGAAGTTTTGGAGGGGAGCGAGCAGGTAGCTGTGACAGCTAGGAGCAGGGCATAGTCTCTCAGAAAAGGACTCCAAGAGACGACTTGACTGGGGATGGGCGGTAAATTCTGCTCCGCTGGTGGAGTTGATAGCAGTTTTGGCCACCCCATGTTACGCATGTAACAGAGTTCAGTGCAAATTCCACCAACTGCCACATGGTGGAATTCTTTCTCATGCGCAGCTCGCCAATGGTAAGATTGCAAGTGTGAGCAAGATTTGGTGTCCCCTAGTGCAATTTTCGGTTGCTGGGAGGGCACATGGTGTGATTTGCCCAATGCGGGTGGTCGTGAGGGGTAAGAAAGCTGCCGCTCGAGTAGAAAATCTACTTGAGTTGCAGCAAAATCAACTCGAGAAGCAGCACCCTTTGGGATGCTGAGTGATGCAGTTCGCACTGATTTTTCAGTATGGAACGATTTCCCAGCCCTAAAAATTAGCATGAGCAGTGCAAAAGGCCTATTTTCTCCCTTTTGGGGAACTCTGCGGAATCTCGCTGAGTTTTAATATAACTCCCCCTAATTCCACGGAATGAAACTCTGCAAATCCCACCCACCCCTACACATCACAGCTCAAATTCGGAAAATCGAAAATGCTGTGTGCAGGAGGGTTGGGACAGGGGTGGAGTGATAATGTGGCACCCTAGGATTGGGTAGAAGTAACAAGCATCTAGAACGTTCCAACTTCTTAATTAAAATCCCCGTACAAGGAAGTTACATTTGAAAACAACTCGGACCACTCCAGGTCGGAAGTTCTGGTCATGCAAGATTTATTACATTCTGGAACCTGGCATACTCTGTGTCAGCAAGATGGGGTGAGACATTCATAGCAGTTTTTGTCAAAAAAAATAAAGATCCCTCTTGCATCGGTTCTTAGGGCCCAATTTTACTGATCAATTTGAATTTAAATATCTATACTAGGATACATGTAAATTGACTGGCTATGGTCTAAGTGATGTAGTGGATACAATGCAGCATGGTTTTATTCCTGCAAGCGATACTACTTCGCATATTAATCTGGCTATCTCAGCTCTTGAGGTAGCTGAGGTATTAGGGCAGGCCACCAACATTATCCTGCTTAATGCTGAAAAGGCATTCAGCAGCATCATTTGGTAGCTTCTTTGGTCAATAAAAAGCAATATGGGCTTCGGCAGTGACTTTCTAGTGCTTACTAAGGCTCTGTATGTGCTTTAATGACTCAAGTTGCATATATGGATCAGTGATCGGGTCTTATTTGTATGAGAATGGGTACCAGGCAGGGGTATAAAAAAGCGTTCTATACGAGTCCCACATGATCATGGTGGATGGAATGTTACTCGCCTCCTTTTGGTTATACTGAATTTCTTTGTTTAATTATAGACTTTCTGCAGTGGTTTGTTCACAGATATGGGAATTCTGTAGGCTATTTCCAGAATATAACACTTTTAAACATGGTAACCTACCTGTTAACAGGTTTGGTAGACATGGCATATTTTAAGCATACACACTGTAAGTCCTTGCAGGTCTACTATAAGATTTGACAGCCCATACGAATTACCTGTGGAATGTCAAGTTTTAATTGCTACACTTCACTTGGCCATGACCCAAATCTGCCATCTTTTGCAGTAGCAGTTATTTAAGTTGGTAGAGAGCCTTGGGTCTTCATACATTAGGCCAATTGTATTCAAATGGAATGCTGCAATCATTTGAAGATCTATCCAAAGATTTTAGAATGCCTGGCAGGGAATTTTTTAGATATCTACTGTTGGGGAATTGTTTGAGGCAGCTCCTGATCAATGAGGTAGTGTTTAAGGATAATGAGTTTCTGTAAAACTTTGCTAGGATACTGATTAAGGCGTTATCAGTATCTTTTATCAAATCTTTATGGGCATTTGGCTAGCAAATGGTTGCAAAATGATGTCTTTGAAGTTTCCACGACTGAGATCACTCATAGGGGCATATTCACAAGGAGCTATCGCCGAATTAGCGGCACTTTATTGCAGCCAAAGTCATGATAAATTTACCCTACCATTCACAAGCTGGTATTAACAGCCCACAGCACCGGTTTTCTCGTGATAGCAGCCGCAAAAAACATTGCCACAGAGGACCCCCGCAACTATCGCTAATGATATGCAGAATAGGTGTTCCTGTGCAAAAAGCTGTGACAACACCACACCTCAACATTCACAACGACCAGCCAGATCCTTGATATGAACACAAAACATGCGATAAGGCGCATTAACAGCAGGAAATTAACACCTGCTCTGACCTGGTGTAAAGTCAGACCAAAGCCTGCACCACAAAATGGAGCACAGCATACAGCAAGACCTGAAGACAAACAGATGCCATGGAGCATCTGAACATGCAGCACGGACACCCAAGAGGACCAAAACACCCACCGACACCACACCCAATACCACCCCTCCCTGTCACCCCCGACCAAAGACATGCCACATCAGCTACCCCAAAACATGTACGAAATAATCCACCTGATGTCGCACAATCACAACTGGTGACATGCATGTGTCGTCACAGACATTAGCATCACACATTCACTTTCGAAGCAAACAATGAAACTTTATTGAAATTAACACACAAATGAAATGAAGACACATGGAGTATGCCCTCGACACAATCCGTCGGTCTCAGCCTGCAAGACAAAAAAACATGATGAGAAGGTGTGTCCTACGCACATCAAAGGACAGAGAGAGAGTGAAGGAGAGAGAGAGAAGAAGAGAGGGGGGAGAGAGAGAAAGAGAGAAAAGGAAAGGGGGAGAGAGAGAAAGAGAAGAGGAGAGGGGAAGAGCGAGAGAAGAGGAGAGGGAGAGAGAGAGAGGGAGAAGAGGAGAGGGGGCGAGAGAGAGAGGGGGAGAGAGAGAGAGAGAGAGAACAGAAGAGGGGGCGAGAGAGAGGGAGAAGAGGAGAGGGAGAGAGAGAGAGAGAGAGAGAGAGAAGAAGAGCAGGGATGGAGAGAGAGAGAAGAGAGGGGGAGAGAGAGAGATCTGACCCTGCGCACTGATGGAGCGAGATAGAAAACAAAATTTTGTTTAATCTCGTGAAGTCACATTTCCATAACATGAATAATAATATTAATGATTTGTGATATGTCGTGCTAATACAACTTAGATTAAACTTTACACATGGGGGGACTAACATGTGTGCTCATAAACGTGCATAATTGTTGCATCTTTTTGTTCGTGCAAAATAATAAAATAATTTATTGTTTTCGTTTTTGTCATTACTAAATGCTGCAAACTTAAGAGAAGCATGTGCTTGTTTTGCTTTTCCTTGTCTGTGTGATGTCATTTCTACTATTCTAGGTGCATTTAAGTCTCATGGAATAACGGAGACTGGTAGATATAAACGCTGCTTTATTTGTTTGCTTTGGCTAGGTAACATTTTGATTAATCGGGTGGGTTAATTAATTAGTAAATCTTAAGGTGGATACAGAATCTACATTATTTCTTACATTAATACTTTTCTTGTGTTTGTTTTATATTAGAAATCATAAGTTGTCTGCTTTTTGGGCCTTGTCTGCCCGAACTACAATATGCTGAATTTTACTTCTGCAAAAGTGCTGAGACGCCCTTTCTGAAATAAATTATTCGTCAAAAGCTGCGTTCACAAAGCAAAAACTAACGTGCTATCGTCATTCTGTCGGACATGGCCAAGGTCGAAAAAGAACATTTTGTCAGTCCTTAACTTGGCATCCGCGGAAGTCAATTGAAAGTCAATGGACGCTGCGAGAATGACTTTATACAATTGTTGCAATACAAGGAAGCTCCTGGTTGCACTCGGAAGGGACAATGGTCTCTAAGAAATATGACTTAATGGAGGTTTTGAAAAGTGGGTGACATGTCGCTTGTCACTCTCAGCCAATGGGACGTCGAAGATTTCTGAAAACTTTCCTTTGCGTAGTTTAGTTAGCGTAGAAAGGTTATTCAGAAGTGTAGGTTACTATTAGCTAGATCACGTCGCCAATGGTGGTCGTTTAAATGGTTAGGTTTTATTCTAATGACAATATTCTTTCCGCAGATGTATACATTTGTATATAGTTTGTAGATAATGTGTATATAGATTTAATCTGACCACTTGATTCAGTAGGCCCAAAATATGTCAGGTTTATGAATGGGTCCATATTTAGTATAGAATTTTGTTTATAGGTTATAAAGTTGGGTAGCGTTGTTTATGATATATTTTCTATAGGCCGCTGGATCAATTCTCTGGTAGCAGAAATTGATGGTTGCTAAGAGTAACCAAGGTAATATGGTGGTTGCTAAGGGTTACTAAAGTATTATGGTATGGAAATAGGATCGATGTTTTAACACATGTTGAGTTCGTTTTTCGTGCTATCTGTAAGCTATACCGGTATAGATTGTGTGGCGAGAAATTAGTCACGCAAGCCATCTGTTCTGTTTGTAGTGATATCGCCGAGTATCACAAGAGGTATCGCCGTGTACCATAGTGTTGTCGCCGAGCAGCACAGTTTTAGGGCTAGGTGTGAATCTTGTATAGTGAGGGTTTTCTAAGAAATTAAAGCAGCATGAGAATAGGGACAAAGCGCCTTCCATAAAACTCACTGTGATAAGAGTATTAGTTATATCCGAGCTTGAGTGAAGGGTAAATTAGCGTCGGTACATGATTATCTATAAACAGGTTAGAGTCCTGTACGGGTACATGTTTCATATCTATAAACAGGTGAGAGCCCTGTACGGATAACGTCGTTATTTTGCTAACGGTGCATGATCTCTATAAACAGGTGAGAGTCCTGTACGGATTTCATGTATGTTTGAAATTAGGGAAATTTCAGTGTGAAAGTGCGAGTTTGAATTGTATTTTATGTTCAAGTGGAACTCTTAGAACTTTCACTTCGCGGTGGGTTCAGAGCAAAGCGAGTTCATAATTATACGTGTTAGAAGGGTGGGGTAAGGGTTACTCTACTGGCAATTGGATATTATCCTTAGTGTGAATAGCGCCGTCTATTCCGAAGTGTGGATACTTGAATGTATGTAAACTATCCTAAATAGTGAAACGAACAGATGTTGTCTTTATAGTCATTGTTAAGAATTAATTTACACTGAAAAGTGTTCTTAAAATGGCGCTGTGAAAAGATTTTGTGAAGGAGGGGTAAGCACCAGGAGTGAGAAACGAGAAACCGCAGCTGCTGTGTACGTCACAGAGCCGCGCTGGGATTGGGCGACTTACGTCACAAGCTATATTCTGATTGGCTCTTGAGTCTCTGACGACTTGTGAGCTGATTGGTCTTTCGGAAAAACTCCAAATTTATTGGTTGAGCAGAAAAGTGACGTAGCTCAACTGTCATTGGCTTGTTGGTGTGTTTCGCGCACGGATTGGTTGTTTTTCGGAACATCCCGGAAATATTTTACGAACGATTTTGTGAATTAGATTTAACTCCTAAAAATGAGTTATCATTTTAAACATGTTGAGAAAAAGCCAACATTATTTCAGAAATTTAAGAATTTATTTTCACCTGATAAGAAAATCGAAACGCGAGGTGGTAAACTACTTCATAAGTATAAAACACCTGCAGCGTATATGGAAGGTGAATATGGATATCATACTGTTTTATGGTTCGATAGTTGGAAACGATATACTAAGAACGACGGTGTTTTAACTTGGCCTGATGATGGTTCATTTAATGTAAAAGTTTTAAGAAATTTACGAGAGAAAATGAATGCTCTTGTTCCGAAACCGAGACCAACTCAATTTGTAGCTTTAGTTGAGTGGGAAGACGAGATGTATCAATTACAAAGAGAAGCTAGTGGAATTAAAAGACCTTCTAAAAATCCACCTTGGAGAAGAGAAACTCATGAAGATAGATTGCGAATGTGGAGACAGGGAAACATGAGTGAAGGATTGTATTTAATTCATGAAATGGTAATGGGTACTCCTACAGGGAAATCTATGGAAAGTGAATCTGAAGATGCAGTAATGGAAGAAATATATACAACTGCTAGAAAGAATCAGCCTTTGAGACCTCCTAGATCATGGTCTACTCCGGTGGTTTCTACTGAATCTTCACCGAGTGCACCTCCAATTAATGAAGCTCCTAAACTTTATCCTAATAATTGTGAAATTATTGAAACTCCTAGAAGACCAGAATTCGAGAATGCTCGAAATGAAGGTAGACATTTTACAATGGCTCCAAGAGCAAGAGAACCTCCAAAAGATTATACAAGAGAGGCAAGAAATGTTGAGGATGTTGATTATAATGAATATATAAGATCAAAAGAAGAATTAATAAAAAGAATGACAAATGGCATGAAAGCTGTGACAGTTCCAGTAACAATTGGTCCTGTTCAACCCGTATTTGACCAAAAGGAAACAAACAAAACTGGATTAACTATTCCTTTAAATACAGAAATTCAAAAGGCTACTGAAAAATTTTATTCAGATTTATCTGAAATAAACACTTCTAAATCGAGAATGCCTGATTTAACCTTTAATGAGGATTTATCTCCAAAAACACCAATGGGTGCTATATCAGATATAGGGAGTCCTGAAGTCAGGGTAACCACACCAAAACTTGATGTGGCCAAATTAAAAGCGAATATCGAAGAATTAATAATTGGAACAATTGGTCCAGATAGTTTAAATTACTATCGAGATGATGAACTACTGTTCATTTGTAAAAGCATACAGTGGAAAACGAAAAACAAATATGATCAACTAGAAGATCTAGCAGCAGAACTTGAAATTGATGTGAGCAAACAAAAGAATTTTGCAAAGCATTACAGATTAGACTTTTCAGAAAGTGACATTGAGAGTTTAAACTCAATGGGAAGAATAGTTCATATTAAAGATTTGATTGTCTATATCAAAAAGCTAGGAGAACTAAATAAATGGAGAGTAAAATGGACGAAAAAGAAGGAAGATGAAAGATTGGAAAAATTGTCAAAACAATTTCCAATGAGAGAAATTGCAGGTGGAGGATATGTTCATGTCCCTTGGTCGAGACAGGACATTCTGTTATTTACAAATGACTTTCCAAAATTGAGGGAAAAACCAGTTGAGTGGTACAGGCAAGTCGATAGATTTATTAAAGTGTCAAAAGTTCTGTGGATTGATTTAGATGGATTTTTTGATATTGTCGTTCCATCTGATCTTTGGACAGAATGCAAAATATCGATTAGTTGGCCAAAAACAGAACCTGAGCGAATCAAAGAAACAGGTGCTCCAAATCCACTTGTAATGGATTTTTATGAAAAAGTGATTGTTTGGATGAAAAACAAAATTCCACCCAAAGAAGTCGATTGGGTTAAAATAGAAAGGACAGAACAGGAAACAAAAGAATCAGTTCATTCTTTTTATGAAAGACTACTGTTAATCTTTAAACAATACAGTGGTTATGAAAAACTAGACGAAAAAGACATGAGCCATTTTGTCTATAGATTTGTTTATGGACTAAAACCTGAAATTGGAGAAATGATCAGAAATAGCATTGTCGGATGGCAATCACTATCTGTAGATGATATTCTAAGAAAAGCAAAGTATTGTAGCGATGAAATAGAAGTAAAACAGAAGAAGCTGAAGGAGAAAGCCATGTGGGCTCAGGTAAAGGTGGCTGAGCAACAGATTGCCAGCATGGGTAATAAGAACACTAATTTTGTTCAAACTGGAAATACAAACCAGATACAAGGAAAGTTTAAAAGTAATAATTTCCCAAAGAAATTTAGCCCAAAGATTGAGGAGTTGAAACAAAGATTACCTTGTTTTAATTGTGGCGAAATTGGACATTGGAGAGACGAGTGTCCTCATCCTCCTAAAAACTTAAAGAATCCCTTATTGAATCCACAGATGCAGAATGGTGTTGACCTGCAGCGACAGCTACAGATGCAACAGGGGTTAAACGAATTTAATATTCAGCGACAGTTACAACAACAGCAACAGCAACAGGTGAATAATCGTCAAGACCAATTGCCACAACCACCTTTTCCGAATTGTGGGGGAGTTCAAAAATATAATCCAAACGTGGGATTTCAGGGAAGTGAACAGGTAATAAAACCACAAAAACAGCAAAAGCAGCAAAGAGTTCAAATGCAAAATGCTTCACAACAATTTTTATTAGCAGAAAGTCAAGACAGCGATTCTGATGATTATTGCTGACGGTGCCCGAGAGAGGAGGAAGAGTGTGTTGTTGGAGCCACTCTTGAGGTTGACCAGTCTGGTCCTTTTGTAAACGGGAAAGTTAATGATGTAGACATCACTTTTCTAGTGGACACTGGTGCTACCCGTTCTACTGTTAGATCAGTGGAAATTGAAAACCTACCTCTCTCTGGGGATACCATCCAAGTTGTCGGAGTAAGTAATCAGCAAATTAAAACTGACTTAACTGATCCAGTACCAGTTGAAATTGGAAATTACAGAGACAAACACAGATTTGTGGTTTGTAATAGTAGTCCAGTAAATCTATTGGGCAGAGACATCCTATGTAAAATGAATTGTAGAATATATTGTTCTCCTGATGGAGTTGAGTTACAAACAATGGAGGAAGATGGTTTATACAGAATGACAATGATGATGATGGAAGCAGAAGAAACAAAATTGTTTCCTGCATTTGAAGAAAAGGATTTACCTGAAGAACTCAAGGAAACAGTGAAATCTGAAATATGGGATTTTACTGGAAATGAGATGGGTCTGATGAAAAACGTAGATCCAGTAAAAATTACATTGAAACAGGGAATAGAATTTCCAAACACTCCACAATATAAAATGAAAACAGAAACAATTGAAGGTATTACACCTATAATTGAAAAATTAATCAAGCAAGGTGTATTAAAAGAAATGGAGAGTAGCTCTTGTAATTCACCAATTATGGGAGTTAAAAAGTCTAACGGAACATTTAGAATCGTACAAGATTTGAGAAAAGTTAATCAAATTGTCGTTCCATGTTGTCCTGTGGTTCCAAATCCAGCAGTAATTCTATTTCAGATTCCACATGATGCTGAATGGTATACAGTCATTGACCTTTGCAATGCATTCTTTACTGTTCCCTTACATCCAGACAGTTATGAAATCTTTGCTTTCAGATTCCAAGGTAAGACCCTCGGATGGTCAAGAATCCCTCAGGGCTATACAGAAAGTCCTTCAATCTTTAATGAACTGTTAAAAAGATCATTAGAAGACCTAGACTTACCTGGTAGGTCTACGCTAGTGCAGTATATTGATGATTTGTTAATAGCTGCAAAGACAAGAGAAAATTGTGTGACAGACACAATAATTCTGTTAAATCGCCTTGCAGAAGAAGGACATAAAGTGTCCCCAGCAAAACTACAGTTTTGCAAACAAGAAGTAAAATATCTTGGTCACAGAATTGCAAAGGGAAAAAGACAAGTAACAATAGAAAGAATAAAAATGATTCAAGCAATGTTACCACCTAGAACACAAAGACAGGTCAGAATGTTCTTGGGAATGGTTGGTTATTGTCGACAATGGATAAGTGGATTTTCAGTAATTGCAAAACCACTACAAAGACTGACAAAGTCAGATGTAAAAGATCCAATTATTCTCAATGATGCTGAGATGGACTCTTTTGAGAACCTGAACAAGAGTTTATGCCAAGCTCCTGCTTTAGGCATGCCAAATTATGAGAAAGATTTTGAACTGTATTGCAGTGAGAGAGAAGGATGTGCATTATCTGTGTTAATTCAGAGACACGGAAATTTAAAGAAACCTATTGCATACTTCTCTGCAGTTCTTGATCCAATTGCTAAAGCATTACCAGGTTGTTTGAAAGCAGTTGCAGCTACAAGTATCAGCCTCGAACAAAGTGAGGGGATCATTATGGGATTTCCAGTGAAAGTTTTTGTGCCTCATTCAGTTGAAATATTACTGACAAGAGGTAAGACTCAACATTTAACAAGTAGCAGATTGACAAAGTATGAGAAAATCATACTAGGAGCAGATAATGTTTCGATTTCAAGATGTTTAAATTTGAATCCTTCTACATTACTGCCTGATTCTGAAATTGTTGATGACATTGAAACAGAACATGAATGTTTAGATGTCATGGAATTCTGCACTAAACCAAGAAAAGACATCAAAGACAGACCTTTGTCTGAATCGGATTTTGTCTACTTTGTAGATGGCTCATGCTTAAGATCTGAAGGAGGTGTCTTGAAAGCTTCATATTCAGTTTGTACAGTCGTAGATGTTGAAGAAGCATCATGTCTTGAAGGAGTTCGTTCAGCACAAGTGGCTGAATTGATTGCTTTAATTCGTGCATGTGAAATATCAAAGGATATAAGAGTTACCATCATTACTGATAGTCAATATGGATACGGAGTTGTACATGATTATGGACAACTCTGGTCACAGAGAGGATACATGACATCAGCAGGATCACCAATTAAAAATGCAGTTTTCATTAGGAGATTAATTGAAGCAATACAATTGCCAAAAGAAATCGCCATTGTTAAGTGTGCAGCGCACACTAGAGGAACTGATTATATTTCCAAGGGAAATGCCTTCGCAGATGAAACAGCTAAATACTGCGCAAGGAAAAATTATTCATACAATCGGGAGAGGAGTAAAGAAACTGATTCAAATTCATTAATGCTAACAACTGTTGTAGAAACATGGCATGAGATTAGAGATTTACAAAATGAAGCAGAAGATGAAGAAAAAGACTTATGGTTAAGATCAGATTGTAGACCACGTGAAGAAGATGGAGTGTGGGTTTACAAAGATGGCAGAGTAGTCTTACCAAATTGTTTGATTGCTGATATGGCCAGATTATATCATGGTCCAGCACATCTGGGAAGAGATTCTATGGTTAGACTTTTCAGAGAAACATGGTTCAATACAAAGTTTAGAACTATAGCTGAATCTTTTTGTCAAAGGTGTTTGTCATGCCAACAAATGAATCCAAATAGAAAATCAGTGGTGGGGACAGGAATAATTGGTCGAGAAGGTGGTCCCTTTACCAGGTTACAAATGGATTTCATCGAAATGCCATTACACAATTGTTTGAAATATGTGCTTGTAATCGTGTGCTTATTTTCAAGATGGGTAGAGGCTTTCCCTACACGACATTGTGATTCAATTACAGTGGCAAAACTAATGCTCAGAGAAATCATCCCAAGGTACGGTTTTCCAGTCACTATTGAGAGTGATGGAGGAAGCCATTTTGATAACAAACTGATGAAGTTAATTTGCGAAGCTTTGAGCATTGAGCAGAAAATACACTGTGCATACAGACCAGAGGCATCAGGAGTGGTTGAACAAATAAATGGAACAATTAAAAACAGAATTGGAAAAATGTGTCTTGAAACAGGTATAAAATGGACTGATGCTCTTCCACTTGTTTTAATGTCATTAAGAAGTACACCAGATAAAAAGACAGGTTTGAGTCCTCATGAAATTTTAATGGGAAGAGTTATGAGGCAAGCTTTTGTACCAGTAGGTAAACTGTTGAGCATAAATGACAGTGCAATTTTGGATTACTGTAAAAGGTTATCTGATATGGTAACTTCTGTGTCTAATCAGGTGGGAACTGAAGCTCAGTCAGATGAAAAAGTTTTGACACATGATCTGAGACCTGGCGATTGGGTCAGAACGAAAGTACATCGGAGAAGGAATTGTCTAGCTCCTAGATGGCAGAAACCTAGACAGATAATTTTGATCACTACTAATGCTGTAAAGTGCAGAGGATTGAAACGTTGGATTCATCCTAGTCATACTATTCCAGTACCAACTCCTGAGAGTTCTGACGTTGAAAGTGATACCACAGATGATTCTGATTCTGAAGCAGAAGGCGAAACAGAAGGTGAAATAATTCCAGATTCTGAAGATCGACAAGAAAGTCGACATCTGGAAACTGTGCCAGTGAATGGAAATTTAACAAGAAAAGACTTAGAAATCATTGAAATAGATTCTGAAGGTGAAGAGAATCTGTTAAAAGGAAAGATAACTGAGGATTCGGTTGTCTCTATTGAAGACAAAGAAGCAGAACAAAAAGAAGTTTCAGACCAGGAGAATATCGAAAGGCAGAGAAGAAACTCTGAAGTAAGGAACAAAAATCCGAAATCTGGGAAGTTGAGGGTAATTGAGGAAGAGGAGGAGAACGAATTACCAAGTACCAGTGATGGAAGACAAAGTGAAGTTCCTGAAGGAGTGAAATTGCCGAATAGAGAAGTTCCTGAGTCAATTGAAATTTCAGACTACGAAACTGAAGAAAGTGACGTGGAAGGTGAAAGTGAAAACAGAAAGAAAAGGACTTGGAAGTCAGAATCAAATAATTCTGAACCAAAGAAGAAGTACGTGAGAAAAGCAGACTACTGGCCTGGTGGAAGATTGAGAGTCAGATTGATCAAGAAACCAAAGGAACAAGTTGAAGAAATCAGTAGTCAAAAGAGTCCTGGAAAAGAAGTTGGAGTTGGAAGAAAAATTGAAGTGATATCGAGAAAAGGGAAGAGAATAGTAAGACCAAACCAAAAATACAAGTCTCCTGAGTGGACTTACTTAGTAATTCCACCTGTTATTGACATATATGATAGTAGTGAAGAAGAAAACGAAATTCAAGAAATTAGTGACAATGATTGAAGTACAGATATATTAAATTAGCAAAAGGCTGAAGAAAATTTGTTAGTTGACACAAGGTCGAAGAAAAACTGTTTAGTTGAAGAAAACTTATGTATGACATAAGGTCGAAGAAATCTTGTTTAGGGTTTTAAAAAAAAAAAAAATATATATTTTAAAAGGGGGGTGTAAATATAAATTTAGAATTTTAAAATTTATTTTATTTTTATTTTTAAGCTAAATTTAACCAAGAATGCCTTATGTTAAGGAGAGCACTTCAAAGTGTTTTGTTTTTAAAAGATGCTGTAAGATGACTCTGGTGTGTCTGCTCATTTTAGTTCTGCTCTGGTTGGTTCTAGCTGTAATTATCCCTTTGGAGATGAATAGAGAATTACACAAAGTTAACATAACAAGCAAAGCTCTGGTTAGCCAAACTAAACATAGTGCGTCTGCAAAAGTTATTGATCATCAGCCTAACATTCATCAAGATAAATCAATTGGTGATTTTTCAAGTAATACATTCACAAAGCTATTGAGTGAATATGTTAAGGTAATGGATGCAAAAGACTGCTACGTCTGCGTTAAGTTACCTGCTTCTGTTTCTGAGGGAGTAACATATAATATGCTTCCTCTCACTTATGCTGTAACATGTAGTGTATTAACTAGTTTATTTTATCAAACTGGACGTTTAGAATATTACTATTCAAATTATGATGAAATTTTTGCAAATATTAAGATTGATAATACTTTAAATAAGCATAAGAAAGCAAAACAAATGAGAGAATTTGTCCTTGTTACTAATGAACTCACTTATGAGTATGCTTACAAGAATAATCTAACATGTAAATTAAGTGCTGAAGGAAAGAAATTTTTGAACATGGTTGAGGAGAGAAGAGCAATTTATAAGAGGAATGAATTAGTTAAGCAGACTAAGTCAAGTTTCTGGCAGAAAGAGGATGAGAAATTAAATGGCAAAATGCTTGAAAATATTGCAATTCACATAGACAAACCAGTTAGTGGAAAACTTTGCATTAGAAGAGATAATACACTTTTTGATAATTATTTTGTAGGTGCAAGTAATTGTGAAGATACTTATCAGATTTTGGGAGGTTGGGGGTTTAAAGGTGGAAAAGATCCTATCTTTCCTGGGATTTATTTTGTTTGTGGTGACAAAGCCTACTACAACCTTCCAGACCACTGGTATGGAACTTGTTATGTGGGAATTGTTTTTCCTAAAGTGTTTCATGTTGACAGAGATTCAGAAGGATTGTTTAAAATTCATAATTATGTAAATAGAGTTAAAAGAGAAACTTTTACTGAAGTTCTAGGAGATATTTTTCAAGCTGTAATACCTTTTGTTGGTATAACCCTAAATGCAGGGAGAATCAGAAAATTGTCCACTATAGTTGATAGATTATCAACTGACACAGCTGATGGGTTTCAATTAGTGAATGTTGAAGTTATTGCAATTAGATCTATGGTAATTCAAGACCGCCTTGCTTTAGACATACTCCTAGCAAAAGAGGGAGGAGTCTGTGGCATTTTACATGTACAACATTGTTGTACATATATACCTGATGAAAGTAAGAATATTGAAATGTATATTAAGAACATTACACAAATGCATTCAGAGATAATTCCTTTAGAAGAAGATGATTTTACAGGGAAACTTTCAAAAAGGTTTCAAGCAATTAAAAACTGGTTTCATAATATCGGAAGTTCAATTCTTGGCAAGATTCTGGCACCTTTGATTATAATAGTATTCATTTTTATTTTGACCAAAATAGGTTGTTTGTTACATAAAAGAAAGAAACAGTTGAAAGAAAAGAAAAGAATCTATAAACTCAGAAAAGAAGAAGAAAGAGAGATCGAATTACAGGAGTTACATAGAGAGCGTTATGCTAATTCCAAAGATTATGCAGAAACAGACTTTTAGGTTTACTGATACAAATGAATTTGAATCGATTTCTTAAAAATTTAAATTATCAAAATTTTGAGTGTTGGTGTGGTGATTTGTTAATCACCAGATGAGGGAGTTGATGGAGCGAGATAGAAAACAAAATTTTGTTTAATCTCGTGAAGTCACATTTCCATAACATGAATAATAATATTAATGATTTGTGATATGTCGTGCTAATACAACTTAGATTAAACTTTACACATGGGGGGACTAACATGTGTGCTCATAAACGTGCATAATTGTTGCATCTTTTTGTTCGTGCAAAATAATAAAATAATTTATTGTTTTCGTTTTTGTCATTACTAAATGCTGCAAACTTAAGAGAAGCATGTGCTTGTTTTGCTTTTCCTTGTCTGTGTGATGTCATTTCTACTATTCTAGGTGCATTTAAGTCTCATGGAATAACGGAGACTGGTAGATATAAACGCTGCTTTATTTGTTTGCTTTGGCTAGGTAACATTTTGATTAATCGGGTGGGTTAATTAATTAGTAAATCTTAAGGTGGATACAGAATCTACATTATTTCTTACATTAATACTTTTCTTGTGTTTGTTTTATATTAGAAATCATAAGTTGTCTGCTTTTTGGGCCTTGTCTGCCCGAACTACAATATGCTGAATTTTACTTCTGCAAAAGTGCTGAGACGCCCTTTCTGAAATAAATTATTCGTCAAAAGCTGCGTTCACAAAGCAAAAACTAACGTGCTATCGTCATTCTGTCGGACATGGCCAAGGTCGAAAAAGAACATTTTGTCAGTCCTTAACTTGGCATCCGCGGAAGTCAATTGAAAGTCAATGGACGCTGCGAGAATGACTTTATACAATTGTTGCAATACAAGGAAGCTCCTGGTTGCACTCGGAAGGGACAATGGTCTCTAAGAAATATGACTTAATGGAGGTTTTGAAAAGTGGGTGACATGTCGCTTGTCACTCTCAGCCAATGGGACGTCGAAGATTTCTGAAAACTTTCCTTTGCGTAGTTTAGTTAGCGTAGAAAGGTATAAAAAGTCATGCCCCTAGGGATGGGCTGGCTGCTGCTTTCTGACTTTCCGATGAGGGTGATATGCTGACGGACTTTGCGTGGAGCACGTAAGAATCCTCAATGAACTTTTCTTTAATTTCTATCTATTTAGTTCAGTTAGGGAATTAGGTTTTAGAAATGCTAAATTTTAAATATTCACTTTGAATTTGATTCACTTGCTTAAATTGTATTTTTCTCATATTTCTTTACAATCATGCTTGCTTTATTGCAAATAAAATTCATTTATAAAACTATCAACTTATATACCATAATTTAGTAAATAAATCTTACTTTTGACAAACAAGCTGGTCTTGATTATTCAGAAGTGTAGGTTACTATTAGCTAGATCACGTCGCCAATGGTGGTCGTTTAAATGGTTAGGTTTTATTCTAATGACAATATTCTTTCCGCAGATGTATAAATTTGTATATAGTTTGTAGATAATGTGTATATAGATTTAATCTGACCACTTGATTCAGTAGGCCCAAAATATGTCAGGTTTATGAATGGGTCCATATTTAGTATAGAATTTTGTTTATAGGTTATAAAGTTGGGTAGCGTTGTTTATGATATATTTTCTATAGGCCGCTGGATCAGCACCAAGGCCACTCTTCTCACCTGCTGCCACCGGTATGTCTCCAACCACTTGCCGGTACGTATAGCAGTACACCAGGTCACACATCTGAGACAGAGCCGTCAGCTGAAACAGAGTCCAGAGACATGACTGGCACAGTACACACAATTGCACAAGACAACAAAGCCCGCCCACCCATGCACACCCAGCAGAGGCATCTCAGCCCTTCCCGCCGCCCATTGGAG
Organism: Lissotriton helveticus; assembly: GCF_964261635.1. Classification (NCBI taxonomy): domain Eukaryota; kingdom Metazoa; phylum Chordata; class Amphibia; order Caudata; family Salamandridae; genus Lissotriton; species Lissotriton helveticus. The sequence goes on along the minus strand of NC_136063.1, from coordinate 1,383,433,689 downwards.
CATGACCGCGCATGCACACCAGGGCCTCACTGCTCACCTTACACCACCGGCGTGTAGACTGCAGGTCCCACCACATGCCACTGCAAGCCACAAGCCCGGGGCCCACAGACTTGGCACCCTTCACACAATGCAGCCACGCTGCAAAGGCCACCAGGTCTCATGTCTGGTCTGGGTCTTGATTACTCCACGACAAAGGACATACCAGTGTACCCGGCACCATCGCAGTCTTCACACCCGCTCTGCCCAATGGGTGCCACTAATTCTGTGATCCTGGAAGCGAGGCCACGTGGCAGTAGGCCCCGCAGCCCACTGGCGTGTCCTACATTGCGGTCCAGCAAGGCACACAAATCCTGAGCAGTCCAGACCACCGGGACAAGAAAGTTGCTGATGCGTGTGTCCCTGTTGTGGTGTCCACGGGACCCGTGACACGAATTGCTATGTAGCACCCTCAGACTGGAATCCCACAGGATGAGCATTATTGATGCAAGGGAAATAACTTTCCTTACATTCATCCACACATACATACATGAATGATGAAAGACATGACACAGCAGTGCGTCACTGGATGTTTATAACACATCCAGTACAGTTCCACAGCTGGAGCGGTACAGAACACTGCCGAATACACTACACTATATGGGCCCATGGAGGGCCAGCCAGAGTCCATCCGTGGAAGACCAGTACTGCGAAAGAGGAGGGGTGTAGTCCGCAGTCTGGTCGCTGTGTCATTGGTCATCAAACAGGATGTTGCGATCCATGTTGTTGTCCAAGGTGAGTGTATCTGAGTGAATCGGGGGTCAGTGGAAAGTCATGAGGCCATGTGTGGGACCAAACCAGGAACAGGCCAGGTGGTGGAAATTAATGCTACTAAGCATGAGCGCAAAATCCGCTCCGATCGCGGATTTTGCGGATTTTCGGCAAATCCGCGATCCGCGAACTCTCGCGAATTTGCCGAAAATCCGCAATCCGCGATCGGAGCGGATTTTGCGGTCAAAAGTTCAAGCGAGCCTAATTAACGATGGCGCCGGCAAGCTGCCAGCGCCATCCTGCAATAGTTACTTAATTAGCTTCAACAGGAAGCTCTAATAGATAAGATACAGCAGGGGCTCGAGCGCCTGCTTTATTTTAACAGTTGGAGCTTCCTGTTGAAGCTAATTAAGTAACTATTGCAGGATGGCGCTGGCAGCTTGCCGTCGCCATCGTAAATTATTTCAACGGTGGTGTCTTCTTGAATAAATATGAAGGGCAGGGTTCATTCGGGCACGACGGTCCTGGCACAAAAAAATAAACCTCAACAGGAAACACTTGCAGATATCAATAAAGCATGTGCCCTAGTTGAAGCTTAAATTCAGTGACTCATTCATCAGCCCAAAAATTAATCTGCTGCTCTGATCGGTCTCTGCCCTTTTATACACACAAGAGGCATGCTCGCATGGACGCCCCGTCCGTTTGGCCCCGCCCACACACTCGAGGTGTGCACCGTCTTCCCGCCATTTACCCACTATGATGGACATTTCACTCAAGGGACCCCTGCGCACTTCGGCGCGATTGCATAGTAACACACACTTGGCCGCTGGAACTAGTTGAAGCGCAAATGCAGTGACTCATTGATCAGCCCAAAAAAAATCGTGAGCGTTGGGAGGCTGGGCAGATGTGCCTTCTTCCCAAATATACCATCGAAAATCCGCTGTGATGCTGCTCTGATCGGTCTCTGACCTTTTAGACACACAAGAGGCATGTGCGCTCGCGTGGAAGCCCCGTCCGTTTGGCCCCGCCCACACACTCGATGAAGCCCCGCCCCCCAATCCGCAAATCCGCTAAATCCGCGGATTTTGCGGATCCACGATCCGTGGATCCGCTAAATCCGCGAATCGTGGATCCGCAAAATCCGCCCATGCTTAAATGCTACAGAGTCCTTCTGATCACATGCCCATTCACATCCTCGTCCCCGGATGTGTGCCCTGCCCCACCTGTGGGTGTTGCTGTACTGGCTGTGGTACTACGGACACCTTAGGTGTCGGAGGTGGATTGTCACCCGCACTGTGTGCCACTGACACCTCTGGTGCATAGGTGGATTGCCAGCTGGAATGTGTGCCACTGACACACCAGTTGTCGGAGTGGTTATGCCTGCCACACAGGGAAGCATAGACACACCAGGGGGTGGAGATGTGGATGGTGTGGGGGCAGCAGCATTCAACATTATAACACCTTGTGGCAGCAATGCCATGATGAGGATCTGCAGGGCATGGTAGATCCCAGCTACATTCGGCTGATGTGCAGTGGTGGCTGCCATCCTCTCCGCCTCCATCCGCACCCTGTCCTCCATGAGTCTCAGAATGTGTGCCAGCTCACGGCTGGTATCAATGGAGCCACTCTCTGCATCATGACTCCAAAGATGTGTCCCCTGGGTGTCCAGTATGTTGTGGCAGCCACCTTCATTTGAGCCGGTGGCGACCTGCCTCCTCTGACCCGTTAACCCCGCGTTTTGCCACATGGAATCTTAGCCGTAATCATTTTCTGAGGCCTCTGCAGGATCGGGGGCTTTGCACTTAGTTTTACCGGGGACCTGTTATTAACGGGCCCAGTGAGGCTATTATGCACTTACCCTCACTTCGGCACGACTCCTTGAGAATGATTGTGACGGCTCCGGGTTACCGGGAGTGCATTGCCGTTATCTACATCGGCATGATGGCGGACCTTTGGTACACCTAGCCGCTGTCGGACACGGCGTCCTATCATGGGTTTGTTTGCGCTAGTAGGCCACCATTTTGTAATGTATGATATATGCCAAAACACGGGAGAAGACCGTTGACACCAGCTATTGATCTTAGTAGGGTGAGACTTGTACTCAATTCTTTTTGATTGTTTGTGTTATCATAATGTGACCCAGCCTTAGTCGTTTTTTTATGTTTTTTATATTTTTTATACTTCATAATAATTCCTTTTATACTTGATTACCTTTTGACTAGGTCCACCTCACACTTGCTGAATATAGCATGCATGTTTAATTAAGAACCAAGCACCGGTGATCTAGACTCTTGTTGACATTGAGAAGGGTATCACCACCAATTTTTTGTCATCCCTCTCTAGGTCCCACTACGATACAGCTGGACCTCGCGGCCTGCCCCTAAGTTTCCTGTGGAAGGTAGTATTTGCCCCTACCACTTCGTGTAGCACAGTTTTTCTTTTCTAGGTCCTGATGAATTGCTATAAGAGCATGAAACATGTTGACCACTAGGTAGAACATAGATCACTGGATCATTGCACCAGTGTGTATTTTCTCCTCACTGTTTTTTTTTAAGGTAGTTAACTACACTATTAAAAATACTTTGTGGATTACCTAACCTTTTTTAAATGATCACCTACCTCTTACGTCTACACTTCCCCTAAAGCCCTCACACCCACAGGCACCAACTGGCAGGAACAAAAGATCTCCGATAAAGAGCCCATTTATGGGTGCCCGTCAGATATTGCACCGCCAGTCTGACGAGGAGCAAAACCCAGATGATGAAGCATGACACCTAGCTTGCTGGGTGTGTGAGGGTTTTAGTTCCAAAAGGGGGATTCCCCTCCCTTTCCCACCTTTTGCTTGGTTCTTCTATTCTCACCCACTTTTGAGGAACAGTGTATCCTTTTGTGTCTCCAGAGATGCCAGTCAGGGCTCTTTGGAGACCATGAAGCGGGCTACACACCCAAGGATGGTGTGGTTGCCCGAAGCCCAACCGCACATGCTCTGCAGTCTCTCTGTGGCACTCCAGCACATAGCGTTGGAAGGCCATGTGTTGTTCCTGTGGGTCTTGGGGGAGTGCCGGGGCTGTGGGGGCCTCCTGCTGGGTACTTTGGGTAGTGGGTGGGGTCTCCTCGATGTAGCTGGCCTGCCCTGATCCTGGAGGTGAGTAACGGATGAGGTCAATGATGTCTTGTATGGCTTAAGTGTTGATGCTGGTGTTGGCCTCCTCATCATCAGTGAGGACTGGCTGGGACTGCTCAGCAGGAGGTATTGTTGGTGCCCCAGTGATGTGAAGGGGAGATGGTGCATTACAATGTGTTCACATGTATATAGCCGCGTGGTACATGTTGATATTCAGACAGCATGGCATTGTACGTTGTGACAGTCTCTAAATCTGGGCGATGACCCAGAGTCATTGTGGGTGTGCACTGTGCTCTGCTTGATTGGGAATGTGTGCCATTGTACCAATCTCTACCCGTCCCCCAGTACCTGGTGGTCACTCACCCTGTTGCGCTTGTGTTGTGTCCTGTCGAGCAGTGTCCGAATATCGACTCCTGCAACAGTCTCCACACTGATGACAGTCGACACAAGCTCCGCCATGTCATCTAGCACGAGCTGTGGCACTGGGACCCCACCTCCAGTCTGTGTTGCTGTCTTCTGGTTGGCTGAGTCGCCTCTTGACCACGTCCATTGTCCTCTTGTACTCCCCGACGGCATTTACCTTGTCCACGATGTCCCGCCATATTCCATTTTCGGTGCCCAATGACACGTTAAAGGTGACGAACAGTTGTTGATGGTGTTCCATCACCTCCGTGACTATGATCCTGTTCGCCTGTGGACTGAACTTCGTCTTCCTCTTCTTCTTGTCCTTCCCCTTCCCTGTCCCGAGGTCCTGGGCTGGTCGTCTGGGCTGCTTATGGGGTTGCACTTGTCCTCTGCGCCTGCTCCGTTGCCATGGGGTTATTTTTCCACGATAGGCTGAGATGTTGAAAGTTGCGTTACGCTACTCTTGCGGTAGTTATCACATGTTCTTGTGAATATACCCCATAGTATTATATTATCTCAAGATGTGCTCAATATATTTTGGATGAAGGTTCATTCTTTTAAAAGTTTGTACGATCTGTATTATATGCCTTTAGACTGCATAAATAGGGTCTTAGGGAGACTTTGAATTGCTTCCAATGCTATATTCCCATGGTGACAACTAAACATATTTTTGCATCATGCCCTAGTATAGTACCCTACTGGGTGAAGATTTTTGATAAACCCAATAACATATTTCAACTTGGAATCCAACCAGAACCTCAGGTCATCTTGCTAGGCCATTACCCTTACATACCATTGTCTATGTCAGGGATATATTTTTCACAATTACTGTGGCCCAAGTACAGTTCTACCCCCAAGCTTGGGATCTGTTAGGAGGATATCACAGTTTCCCACCTGTCACCATGTATATATGTGTTAAATAATGCTTTGATTACTGTGTGCATAATTCTATTCCTTTTTTTAAGTAAAAGCACCACTTAGACAATTAAGTATTGGGTGTTGTTGTTGCATGCCTGCGGGCTGGAGTACTAACCCACACCAGGACTGCTCTGCATCGCTACCCTGAGAGAGTAAAGTGCTACAGTGGGTGCTTGATTACCAGTAGATGGAAGGTTGCAGACTTGTTGCTTGTGAAGGATCCACATCCTGCGCAACTAATAACCCACTTTCTTACAATGATCAACTTGCACATTTTAATGGAGAACCATAAGAATGTCTCTTTAATAGTATACAATGCACCAGCAAAAGACATACAATTAACCTAAATACGGAATCAGGTCTCTTGTGTACCCAGTACAAGGACATTGTTTGTAAAAACAAAACAAAATTCTAATAACTGAGTTTATGAATATAAAGTATTCAAAGTGTTATAACATTATTAAAAACAAACATTTCTGAAATTGGGTTGCCTTAATCCCAAAACTTTGTACTACTGCTTCTTCCATAATTTTGTGATCTTTAGCAGTCAATAATTAAGAATTATAGCAGTACAAGAGGACTGCATTTTTGTTCTTAATTGTGGGAGTAAGTGAGGGGATAATCTAGAATCAAAAGTCCCTCATATGCTGGCTAAATCTGCCTCTGAGTATTGTGTTTCTATTTTCAAACTTCCAGTTGAAAGCATTCTGAATGTTTACATTCATTTGTTTTTGTTGTACTTTTTTGTAAACTTCATTATTGTGAATGTGGTCTTTTGCGTTGCACAAGGTTAAAATGAACGTAAAGAATGGTTATGTACAAAGGCATAAATCACAATTTGCCCTTGGTTACAGGAAAATATATGCCATAGAGTAATTCACTTAAAACGTATTTTCTGAGGTGAGTTAGCCACAGCTGTCTTTAAAGGATCTGATTCAGCTTCTAATATATGAGGAAATAAGTATAGTGACCCAAAGTTTTCCTTAGGAGCCCACCAACAGTAGTGCTGCATTCCAGAGTTCCGGAAGATGAAGGCTACCCAGAGGTGACTCCATCTCATGTCCTTTTTTTCCACCACCCTAAACCTCATAATGTGAGCACTGGAGATGCTAATAATGCATGACCTATACCAAAATTTTAGGCTGATAGGTGTGTTAATCATTTTAGAGTCGAAGAAGCAATATTTTTCCACCTTAGATGGCGGAAAATGGTTGTTTTTCTCCCGGAACTTTAAAGACATGTGCAGCCTTTGACTGACAATGTAGCATCATTTGTTGGCATTTTTAAAGTAATTTCAGAATGCACGATAATAACATAGCACAAATCAAAATAACGCCACAACCTAAATGTAAAAAGGGCACAACTCAACAAAACCAGACTGCAACACAGTATCCAGAGGACAACACAACTTCAGCACAATGCAATGATACCACAAAAGACCATGAGAGCACAAAACACAACACATCACCACTACAACAAAATAACACAACAAATATGCACAAATGTTCTTGACACATCTTACCTCCCACACAAATGTGCATTTTGATTACAGCGAGAAACTGTGTTGCACAAAGCTCAGATGTACTTACCACCAAGGACGTCACAGCACCAATTCTGAATGTTTTGTGATCCTACTGCCTATCATTTTATCTTACTCTTGCAGAGTTCGTTTATTCCTGCTTTCTTGCTTTCTTAGTGTCTTTCTATCTTTATCCTCATCCTTCTTTCTCCCTTTTCTTGAGTTCTCTCTCGTGTTGTGGGTCAAAGTGATGATGAAAAATAAGTTCTGCTGCTCAAAAATGAGTACTGGTACCCACCCCGAGTAACCCCTGGTGCAAATTAAGCAGTGAGTGGATGCACTGTGACTGGCAAAGGAAAGGTCACTATCGTGTTGATGTATAGGAAGTGTTGAAGCCAAGCAACAATGTCAACAACTTTACTTTGACAGTAAATGTGTTAGCTTGCAAGTCTGTGACATGTCATACAAATTCTGTATGACTCTCCAATAGTAGTCAGATTGCATTGCACACAACATGTAGGCCCAGATTTACAAAAGACTTACATTGTGCTTGCGTGACGCAAGCTATCGCAAAGCAACGTAAGTTCTCAACTGGGATTTACAAAACCAAGCAAGCGACTATTTGTGCCACCTTGCGTGACTTTGTAAAGAATGTAAAACAATCCAGCGGCTTGCACTGCATTACATTACATTTCATTGTGGTAGGTGTTCCATGAATGAAGCATGGGCATTCCTGTGCATCCACCCATGGAATCTGATGCAATCACAGATTTACTAACCCTTGTAACACAGGGATTGTGCCAAACTGGTGCCCTTACCACAGAGAGTGATAATGAAAAATACTTTTATTTCCCATTGTTATTTCCTTTTTCCACATGTGCTGCATCGTGCAGCACACAAAGAAAGAGGAAATTGCCTCTAAGGGTTGTTTTTGTGCTGGAAGGTTTGCCTTTCTGCTCAAAAACAATACTGTCTATAATGCAGGCACCCTCACACCATGGTGCAAGCAGTGTCAGATTAACAAATAGGCAAAGTAGGCATCGGCCTCTGGACCCCACTCCTTTTAATGGCGTCGAAGTGAATGGGTGTTGCGGTGGACCACCCACCGCAGCACCCACTGCACGCCCCTTTCACACTAATTTTAGCGTAAAAGGGGCCCTATAACCAATGCAGCGTTAGGCCACTTAATGTGGTTTAACACTGCATTGGTAATAGGGCGCTGACCCTATCTCCACCACAACGTCACAATAAGTGGTAATTTGCCCCTGTATGTAATGTACCCAATAATAACTTAAAGTACATAAACCAGGGAAATCAGATTGATAAAACAGTTTGGGCCATATTATCAAGCAAGGGCGATACATTATCGCCGCTTTTATCGGCAGGAAACTGCCGCAAAAGCGGCGATAATAGGCTTGATAATATGCCCTTGTGAATTCCCATAGAAGCCCAGGTTCTGGTGTTAACCTGGGCTTCTATGGGACTTCACAAGGGCATATTATCAAGCCCATTATCACCTCTTTAGCGGCAGTTTACTGCCGAAAGAAGCGGCGATAATGTATCGCCCTTGCTTGATAATATGGCCCTTTGTCTCTTCAAATCTCATCTTGTGGCAGCTTGTAAAACAAATCCAGTGCATTGGGTATCTGAAGATAATTTGCGAGGGGGGGGGCACCGAAATTTCGACTGTCTAGGGGCCTCCACAGGGCTTAATCTGCCACTGGGTGCAAGGGTGCCTGAGCTAGCTCCAGGCAGCACACAGTGCGACAGTGCAAGGACAGAGCAGAAGTGCGCCATATCTTTGTAAATATTCTACTCACTCCCTTTCACGCAACGCAGACAGTGTAGCCAGTTCCCTTGCTGTGTTGTGTGAAATAGTAGAAAACAGATCCCGAAATGAAGACGGATTTTCTACCGGACACTTGCAATGAAAGGATTTGCCCAGCTCATCTCTGAGATGCCGTTTGTCAAATTGACTATAAAGGAATTGGGCAAGTTAGTCCCAGCTGCCTCAGTACACCAGCAGTGAATTGATAACTGCACAGCTGCATACATGACTCCACGTGATCGCAGCAAGAGCTGAAGAATCTACGCTCGTGTCACATAAAATTCTTGAAATATTAAACGCATCATTCAAGAATTGTAGAAAAGTCGAGATGAGAAAGCGTACGACGATAAACAAAATTAAGTACAATATATGGAACAAATATGATGAAATCATACAGCAGAAATAGTGAAAATTGAGTTTCTGGTTCATGTATGTGTCTGTTTCAAACATTTATCAATGCGCAGAAACACGTGTCTGTCGTGTTGTCATGCCTTTGCAAGGGCTACCTTTTTCCTGAATGTGAACCTTTACGCCATTAATCACCCGAATGACATTCGGCTACTTGAGAATAGGAAGTAGTGGTTTGAGAAAGAGGAAGCTGGTGAAACTACCGCACTGGAACTGTGAAAAACAGTAAACAATGTATGTTTTCTATTAATCATGGACGCCAGACATATCTATTTTTTGGAACACTCCGCCTGCTCGTCTCTCTTTATCTCTTACTCTCTTCAATAACATCTTTTGCACTTCTTCTTAAGAAAGAATGTACTCATTTATCCACTGACAGGTTTTAAGAAAGCCCTCCACAGCTTTTGTACCTCCAAAGCAGGCTAAACAGGCATTGGTAAAGACATTACATCTCACATTTCATATTTATAATGAGAGTTTCAAACTATTGGTTCAACCATTACTTGTTAGTAATGCATTGTTTTAAAAAAAAGTAAAGTAAAAGAATGTCAAGATAATGGAGAAAGAGCAAACACGTATCTTAAGGTATGTCAGAACTGTACATGGGGTACAATATTTACAATCTTTGCAAATGGTTAAGTCTATTTTTCATTTTTTTCACTCAATAAACTCTGAACAAAATGTAAAAAAGATAAAGAAGTTTAAAGGAAAATGCGTGCCAATGCCTAACTTACTTTCCAGTCTGGAGTAAAAAATGCAGCAGCCATTTGATCCTTTGCAGTAGCTCAGGGAGCATATATTGGGGCATCCAAGAGAAGGGCACCTCCTTTTCAGTCATGCTAATTACACTATCTGCCTCCAATACCTTCTGGGTGAGATCAGCAGCCAGCCCCTCCATAGCACCATTAAAAAAGGATTGTGAGTCAAAGCCTGAGCTTTTGTGCAATATTTGGAAAGAGCAAATAAAACAAAAAAACCCTTGCAGTCTGCTCTTTAGTCATACTCTGGATAAAATACCTGCTGCTGTGCATTTCCAGACAAGCAGGGAGGGTGGTGAGCAACACAGAGCATGGGGGGTAGGCAGGTATTTGAGGGAGAGAAACGTAACACGAGGGAGAGAGCAAGGGATCACATGCACTTTCACGGGGTACTCAATATAAACAAAAAAGTAGTTCCCAAAATGTGGGTAGTAGAAGGATATAGTTCAGCCAATCTAAAGCGTTGTCTAGAGGCAATGTTCTAGGGGAGAAACAGACACAAGATGAGGAAGGCAAGCCATTGAATAAGCAAGCAAATGGTAGTGACAATAAAATTAACCAATGGTAAGCTATGAATGGGCTTTAAGTCTACTGTAAAATATTACTATGCTCCACAAAAACCTTTTGCCTGCAGACAGCTAAAAGCTATACTTCCTTGATGAGTGAGGAAGCCAGAGCTCCTTTGCCGCCTGTGATGGGACCTGTTCCTAGGTTCAGAGCCGTTTCTGAAACAGAATGCCTGGTTTGCTGGATCATGGTACTGAGGAGCAGAACTACTGCAAATGAAAGTAAATATAGGTAAGGGCACAGAGTGGCACTTAAAAACTATAGCAAGTAAATTTTTTTGACCACGGCTAGGGGCATAGTTAAGTCATATGATTTCACCGAAGTTTAAACCCCTTATGCTTTCCAGGCACCAGCAAGTTTTTGCTAGTAGGAAAATTGCTAGTAGCACATCAGAGAGCGTCTTCAGCATATTGATCTACTTCAGTGAGGCAATGCATAGTAATCTGAAGTCACTGGTGATTAGTTTGCTGTTCACAGTCAAACTACAGCAGCATTATCAAAAGCCAGATGCTAGAAAACAGTTTAAAAGCCACAGGGTTCCAGGAGATAACGTAAATATGTATCACAAAATTACAATCTAAATAAAATAGTGCCCACATGAAAATTCAAAACAATTTAGATTATTATTAAGGAATCATTTTCACACAAAAAATCTCAGTGCAACATACAACCAGAAAATTTGTGTTCAACATATTACACAAAATACCTATATTCAAACAATAAACAGTGTTAACGAAAATAAAAATACTGGGAGAGGGTCTTAAATTCAATTAAATAGTCCACACGAGATGGAACCTATTACAAACAATGTTTGTTTCCCAATTTGCCAATAGTGAATTGACAGAGTTTTGTTTTGACCCTAACAATGTACTGAGTCATCATTGTGAGCAGAAAGAACAGAAACCTGAAAAAAAATATTAATAGCAATAAAGAGGGGCAGCGTACAAAATGAAAAATAATAAATAATGATAAAGCAGTGTATAGCCATGGCCAAGTATTCACGTTATTGACCTCTGAACAAAACACATAGCCAGCAATTTGTTGCCTAAAGGGAATCTTCCTTGGAAACTGAGATTGAGTCACCTAGATCAGATAAACAACGACACTCATCATTAACGACTAAATTAAGTCAATGAATCCTAAAACAAAGCCAATTACACGTGGAAAAACTGCATACTGTCAGTAGCCAGAATAAAAAATGAAAACCATGAAACTACCACCAACACGCCATGACCATACAGAGGAGACAGTGCGCAACAATGCGGGTAAATGAAAATTTGGGAAAACACCACCAAACTGCGAGGACATACAGTTTGTGCCATCACAATAATAAACACACCATTGCGGTGAAGTCCCAATGTAGTTAAAAAGATTATTAAAAATATAAAAAAGCGCAACTTATGTATAAACGTATGCATATCCTAATGACTAGGAGACCACTAGGTCCAAAGACCCATGCCACTCATATTTTTTAAAGGGACTTGTTCTAAAAGGAAACAGAATACCAAGGCACTGTATCCCTTTTAGTGCTATTATCAAAAATACACCACAGTGAAAAAGTGTAGGATAACTCACCAGTAAAACACTCCAGTAGTCAGATTCAAAGGATGAGGTATCGGGAAAAGCAGTTGCTATTTCCTAAAGCATTCGGAAAAAGAAGGCTTAGACAAGAAATTATGGTGACCTGGCTTTATACATTAAGGCTCAAAAATAAAAGATTTCCCAAGGAACATGATTCCACTCTCCCCTGAACTCCGTACTCCAACTCACTACCCACAAGAAAGCAGCATGAAGGCTAGACAGACAGAACTATCAGCGTTTTAAGCAGCTCTAGTTCCCATTGAAATAGAAGAAATACTATAATTCCAAAATATCAGGCATGAATGGTAAACTCAAAAAGTTAAAAAAAACTCATCAATTTGTTCACAAAGTAGGCCTAAAATGTGTAAAAACCAAAAGTAATAACCCAAAAAGGATATTGTAGTAATTTGATTGATACCACAGCAAAATTCAAAGGCCTATACCGCAAATGTGCAAGGGTGGCTCTCTAGTCCTTGTCACTTCCATGCGTTCCATATCAAAATAAGTCGTAAGGACAAATCTCATAATTTAATGAGCAATGTACTGCGTATATTCAATTGCAGCCATTTAAAGAAGGCTCTTGTAAGCACACATACTGCTAGACATCCATATCGAATGGTATGTGTCCAAAACCCATATTTTCATATTTCAATTATATTAAATATATTAATGCCCATGCAAAAGGTAATGCTTAGACACCAGATTGGTCAAGTTAGAAAAATGGGTAGATAACACTCCTCACTTGATCACCGTAAAGTAGAACAAACTACATACGTTAGCCAACCACTACTTTCCAAGACCAGTTTGCCTCAACCAAGGCTATATAGGAGAAACTAGGCTAATGGTTCATACATAGAAAGTGGGGGAGAAATTATACAAAAGAAGAAAGAGATTAATTAAGAATCAAAATGAGAACAGTTTCTCATAATTTTCTATCAGACAATGCTCCACACATTTCAGTATTTGATATTCCCGGTCACCCAATCAGTATTATAGGAAAATGCATTTATCGTTCTTATCATTGTGTGTTCCCAAATCAATCCATATCTGTATAAGCTGGAAAAATTGACATGACATCGAGTCATGAGATTATTGACATAGGAAAAGTGGACGTACAGCATTAGAACACAGGTTTCAGATGAAACACAGTAAAACCTGTGCATACAATGACATACCTAAAATCATGATATAATTTAAGTGAAAAGATGGATATCCATCAATATCACATAAAATGCAGATGGGCGTCAATGAAACCTATGTATACACTTTGTTCAAAGCAGTATCACAGAGTTACATTCCTCCATTCTATTAAAGTAGTTTGTTATGCTGTCACAACTAAGGATCCAGAGGCATTCAGCCCGATTAAGGATAACCTGAGTGCCACCTCCGCAAGGGGGTCTCTTCACTTGCTCAATAATCTGTCACCTGATGTCATTAGAGGAGTGGCTAAGCTCCACAAAGTGGGATTCCAATGGTGCAGATACAATATTGCATCAAATTCTACTCTTGTTTGAGACAACCGTGATTTAATCTTTTGTGTTGTTTGGCTCACGTAAATCAAATTACACAGGCACCATCCATACTAATATTATAAAGAGAGAGCCCAAACCTTTGAGGCGGGTAATCTCAGTAACCACAGCACCAATCACAACACCCAATACAGCGTTGGAAAGGGCAGTTGCAGCAGAAGGACATCGGCTATGCAGACGCCCACCATATACATTTTTAAAAAAATTGTTTTTATTAACTTTTCAAGAAACAGTGGTGTTCATCACAATCATACAGTGCAAGACATTCAATTGTACCGTAAGACACCATATACATTTAAAAGGTCAAAGAACCGTGCCAGCAAAGTAGTCCCTTATGGGCGTGTCTGCGTTGTGCTGTGGGCGCGGGCATGACTAACGCTGGGGGCGTGTGGTACGGCCATCACATCATGGGCTGTGGGCGTGTGCTGGGGGCGTGACAAACGCTGGGGGCATGTGTCCGCCCTTCATGCCATGTGAGTCGTACATACAAGCGCCAATTACGTTGTTGCGCAGCATCAAGGGGCACACCTGGGGTGTGATAAATGCTGGGGGCGTGTGTCCGGCCTTCATGCCATGTGAACGCAATTGCGCCGCATCAAGGAGCACGCTGGGGGCGTGAAAAACGCTGGGGGCGTGTGCTACGTTCCGCCCTTCATGCCATGTGGGTCGTACATTAATCAGAAGATCGTCAGCTGTGGCCGTGTGCTGGGGGCATGACAAACGCGTTCAGCTGGAGGCCTGGTAAGTAACATTACTGCAGCCTCTCCTGTGCGCTGTTACTGAACTCTCTCATTCAACGAAATTAGATGCGCCTTCTACCATCAACCAGGGCTCTAGCCGGGCTCAGGCGGCGGATCAGTACACTAATTACACACGCCTGATAATATCAATCAGGGCTGCAGCTGGGCCTCAAGCGGGGGAACACGTGCCTGCTAACATCAAACAGGCCTGCATCTGGGCCTCAAGCAGGGGAACACGCAAATGAGCGTGTCTGTGGGAACAATTACTGCAGCCTCTCCTACTCGCTGTCACTGAACACTCTCATTAAACGGATTTACCCGCGGCTTATAACTCTCTCATTCAACGACATTACACGTGCCTGCTAACATCAACCAGGGCTGTAGCCGGGCTCAGGCTGCGGATCACTACACCAATTACACGCGCCTGCTAGCATCAACCAGGGCTGCAGCTGGCCCTTCTCCGTCCCTATTCTAATGAAACAAAAAATGTTGCCTACCGCGAGATTTTAAAATACATTTCCCTTGCCCAATACACACATTACCCACATTCTATTTCATACCTGGACAACGTCGGGACGGGCTGCTATTATCATATACACAACATTCTGGGAATTACAGTTGGATTGTTCTTGTAAATTATGTGTGCTTTTGCCATGAATGAACTGTTTGGTAGTAAAGGTGGAATTGCACACAATCTTGGCAAAGTCCCACAGGGAGGACTATTCAGAGGAAATTGTCTTCGGTGTATCAGTTCGTACCAAATGATCCTTCAGGTTACATCCCTTTTTGAATAAGAACAGTGATAAGTCCATTGTGATATCTGTACATTGAATTAGGGGCAATGTTTTTATTTTCAACAGTTTTCGTTATAGCATTGTCCTGTGTGCAATATGTTGTAACACACACCACACTCTCCATGTGTTTTTGTTGGCTTTGGAGTCAATTAGAAATCCCTATGGCTGTACCAGGCTCTCTACAGAGAGAGATTCATTAATCTCAATGGGTATCCACACTTCCAAATTGTTTGCTATAATATTAGACTTCCGGAAGTAGTCCTCCTTGATTTTACAGTTTCTTCCGGTACAAATAAACTCTCTAATTGGGAGCCCATCTTTTAAGTCCTTAGGATGATGATTTGTGTATTGGAGCAGACTGTTGTGGGCTGTAGGTTTAGAGTCTTGTGGCCTTTTTGCTCTCTTGCGCAATAACAGTCAGGTCCACAGAAGAATGGACTCATTGCTGAAGTGAGGCGTAAAATTCAAATCCAACAATAGAGCATTGAGCCACTCTAAAAAGTTACTAAGCATGAGACTGTTATACTTCCATATGAAAAAAATTTCTTCAATATAACTCCTTCATTGGCATACATTGTCAAAAAATTAATTAGCTACACGATCGCAGATGTACTTTCAACATTTCTACAAACAGAATTGCAAAGTTGGGGGCATAGGAAGCCCCCATGGATGCTCCTGTAATCTGCATGTAGTAATGGTCATCAAATTCAAAATAATTACATGTCAGTGAGCTATTGTAAATGCCAATGATAAATTCTGTAGGAACAATCACAGGGCTTGGTCGTCTGCCTAGAATATCCCTTATTACACTGATGCCCTCAGCCTGCGGGATGATAGTTTACAAAGAGTCGATGTCTAGTCACACTAATAATTTCTCTGCAGGATTAAAATCAATGTCTTCAATTTGGCTGATCATGTCACTGCTGTTGGAGTTCTCAAGAAAGTTTCTATATTTACACAGGGCCACTAGAACAGATCCACAGCCAGATACTCTGGGTCTTCCTGGCGTGATTGGTCCTTGTATATTTTCTGTAAAGTGTAGAGGACTGGAGTCCTTGAGGTATTTGAATTAAGATATTCAAATTCTTGAGAGCTTAGAAAGCTGAGATATGTGACCTTTGTTATTGTTTCTTTGATTCTTCTCCGGATATCAAATAGTGGAATGGACTTAAGAAACAGATAAGGATTCTGATTCAACAGTTGTCGTTGAAACTCTGCTTTGTAGGAAGTTATTTTCTAGACAATAAAACAGACAATAATATTCACGGGTTTTATTATAAGAGTTTCTGTTGTCTTTAATGGCCTGCAATTCCCGGTTTTCATCACATAACATATGTATGATGATGTATATGATGTATTAAAATGTTTCTTTTACATTTTAAACTTATTTGTGAACCATGGTTTTGAAAGCTAAAAGCCCAACTAGCTTCTTGCTGCTTGGTGAATTGAAAGAAGAGGGCAGCCGCAATTTGGAGGGGTTAAACATTTCAAGAAAGCTTTTAACCTATGTTTCTCCAGAAATTAGAAAAGTACAATTCGAAAATTGAAAAAGTTAGTTCCTTTAGTCAGTACGAAACTTAATCTTTACTGAGTAAAGATACTTCAGCAGAAGAAAGTAGATGAGCAGACACACTGAAGATAAGAATACGCTCAGAATTTGCCATATAAGTTACTGAGAAGGACTACACTGGTAGAGCTTCCTGTATGTCTGTCTCTCTCCAGGTAAGAAATGCCAATGTTGCACCTGACCTCTCCCTCTGCCTCCACCTTGGTTCCCTAAAAAATGAAGGATTCCAGGTGTATGCTGTTGGCCAATGCTAGACCCTTCTCCAGGGTCAGAAGTCTCCACAAAACTGCCCCAGGACTTAGAGAAGGTAATAGCCATCTGTTTATTAAATATCCCCAAGCCTTAAAATTGTCAAAGTATTGCTGTCAGCCAGGTAAGGATGTGCTTTTTTTGTGACTTTAATTATAAAATATCCATTTTAAACAGTTTAAGGCATCAGCAGGCACAATACGTTGAGGAAAAGTCTCATACAGATATGTTTGAAACCACTGATGTGACTAGTAGATTCTTCCCTGGAAACCACTGGGCCATATTTATGATCCCAGTTGCGTTGTGAATGCACCACGCAATGTAGAAAATGTGCGATGCAACTGAGAATTGAGATTTATGTAGACAAGCAAAGCAACTTTGCGTGGACCTGAGTGACTTCATAAATCTCAAGTAAAGCAACGCAGCACAAATCGTTGCATTGCCATTTGCTGCGCTAGGGAGGTGTTCCATGGGAGTTACGTGGGTGTTACCATGCAACTCCCATAGATTTTGACGCATTCCTAGACTTCCCAGAATTGGCAAAAGTGGGATTGTGCAAAACATGCCTTCTCAGGAGATGCGTAACAAGGAGGAATATCTTTATTTCTTTTTGTTGCTTCCTTTGGCGTTCTGCAGCACACATACATAGAGCAACATGCCTCTCAGAATTGTTTCTGTGCAAGAAAGATACCCCTTCCTGCACAAAAACAATCCTGCATGCAACACAGCCACCCTTGCTTGTGCAATAGGGGCTGCATTGGTGCTAGGCAGCCAAAACTGCACCAGCCGAACATGTAACTCTGTAGCTATGCTCTAATATCTGTATATCCTGTGTAACGATGTAACCTGCAACTTTGGTCTGATACGCATGTAAAGCGCCCTGATATCTCCAGGTCTAGCCAGCGCTATATAAAACTTTTCAAATAAAAAAGAAATAAAGTAAGTCGCAATAATGACCACTACTCTGAAAAGTCTGTGCATATAATTTTGAATAGAGCAAGACCCTTGATTAGATTGTGGCTCCCTACCAGTATTCTTTACTTTGGATAAGTACTGGGGAGCTGGCTCTAGCTGCTAGTAACAATCAAGACTTTGATGTGAGCTTTTTAGGGTAGCTAACAATGAGTGCTTGTCAGGGCAGGGTCTGACTTGCCATTTCCCTCAAGGAAAGGGCCAAGCCTGCAAGACCATGCCTGCTTCACCTTCAATGAGCTTACATCTGTGCCATTGACAATTAGTAGTTGGGAGAGCATGGCTGCTCTTGCAAAAAGGATACATCAAAAGCCATTTGCCACCTTCCTGGAATAGAGGAGAGTAAGTACCGGTATGAATAACCAGTGTAAGAGCTGCCTACATGTTGTGAAAATAAGTAAAGGTAATTGACGTGCTTCACAACAAAAGGCCCAAGGACATCTAACTGAGCACAAGCATAGTTTCTGGTAAACTTGCTCCCCTGCATTCTCCTTTGGAACAACCTATGCACAAGACCCTACATTTGACTGTTACCAAACAATAGATATCACTATTTTTTTACCTTAATTTCTCTAAAATGGATTTACACCAAATCACAAAAAACAGACTTTCTGAGTAAAGATCTAGGTTTACATCAAATGTGGTGTAATATGTGTATCACTGTCCTAAAATCCCTATGGAATTGCATTCGGTGAAAAAGGTGTTCTGGGACCCTATTTTTCTCAACTGCCCCTCTCCTCCTACTTGACAAATTACTCCAAAAGAATTTAGGAAGGACTTGAGATCGATGAACCTTGTTTTGGAAAGTTCGGTGAAGATTTATGCAATGGTGCCAAAGGTATTACCAAATCAAAAACTGCTCTTCCTATGGAAACTCTGACTTACATACAATGACACAGCGGCATGGCAACTGTCACTGTACAATATAAATATATAATATACACTGAAAAAAACAAAGGTTAAAGGGACGTTATAGTTAAGTAAAAATTTCAGTTAAAATACACTGTTTTAAACAGACAAAGCCACTGCAATTCACCAATTCAGTAACTATAACTTGCGCCATCCCCATACATAGTTTTGGCATCAATTACATAATTTCAGATGATGCAGTCATTATATCAGTAGTGTCATAGATCATATAATGAGGGATGTAATATTGGAGCCAATTAACAGTGCATGGCGAGGGCTCGAATTCTAGCGATAGTTACAGTTCTAAGTGATTGTTAAAAAAAGTGTAATAAAGTTTCATTTAAAAACAAATCAACAAGTCTCTAAGATTTTCTTTTCAAATTGTTTAGCCACAAAATAAACTCACAAGAGGGCCCTGCATTCCAGCTCAAGAGGAAAAAGATCCAGCTAGGAGAGCTTTAGAAAAATATGGTAAGCTCTTCTGGGATCATGGATTTAATGACCCATCAGGCTTACTGTATGTGTTTTTAATGTTGATGGTGGGCTGCTGCACTCCCGACAACCCCCCACAACATTTAAAAAGTTTTATGGTGCCCCCACTCTGTATAGGGGCACCGCCAGCAAGAAAACATCATCTCCAAAAATTCCCTAGCGCATTATGAGGCGCTCCTTGCTGGATCAGTGAATAATACATGTGCATCTCCTGCAGCTCCTTTGTTATTCTTTTTTTTTGGGTGTGTGTCCTGGTGCCCACACTGACACCCACATCTTAAATTTTTGTTTGGGGTTGGTGGGGGCCCCCACAGCTCAATTTGGCTCCCCAACCATCACTCATTGTGGGTGCTGGGCTGGAGCTAGAATTTCTTTTTTACATGGGACCCTTGTGTCTACCCAGGGCACCCACAGCTCAATTTTTCCCCAGGGCCCCACACCCACAACTGACTCCACTGGTGGGAGCCAGCCACTTCCAATACTTGGTGGGTGCCTTGCTGCACACCTACCTCCCCAAAAACAAAACCCTGATCCCCAAGGATGGGAACTTCAGGGCTTCCTTGAGGTTTGGTGAGGAGGGTGAGGCCAAAATGTTTTGGCCTGGGTGATGGGGGCACAGAGGCTTCAAAAAGGCTTGGGGTGGGGGCAACATGCCCCCTCCCCTCATTATATGATTTAGCCCCAGGGAGACGGGTCCCCGGCTCCTGAAGAGGCTAGGGGAACAGATGGACACCCACTCCTATTAAATAAACTGTACAGCTCCTGGGCGTTGGCCCACTCAGGGTTTTCTTTTTTCAAACTGTCTGGGAGACCAGTGCTTTTTTATAAAATGTTGGCATGGATCCTGCCCCTCCATATATTTTTTTTGTCTTTTTATCAAAATAAGCAACACAGTTCTAAGATGCCTGCTGCCACATCTTTGTTGATGTGGTGGCAGCCAATCATATCAAGTCTTTTGACCTGCTGGTTTTGTAGGTCCTGCGCAGCCTGATTTATACAGATATTTCGTTACCCTTAATTTCTCCAAAGCTACTGAATGAATTTACACCATATGACAAAATGTAAGCTTTCTAGAGAAAGTTCTAGCTTTCTGACAAATCTGGTGTAATTCTGTTCAACAATTTGACTATAGAAGAAAAATGAATGGGGAAAAAGCATTTCAAGACCATCTTTTTTCTCAGCCCAGCGTGATGTACCAATCTGAAACTTTCAAGGAAGAAGCTATGGTGGAAAACAGTGTTTTTAGGTAGGTTTTTTGAAGATTTGTCAAATGGAGTCAAAGTTATAGGCAAGCCAAAAAAGGCACTAACTCACATTGCCCTAGTATAACTATCCAGTGGCTACCGCCTCTAGCTATCTAGCCATCTATTTATCTATTATCTATCTATCTATCTATCTATCTATCTATCTATCTATCTATCTATCTATCTATCTATCTATCTATCTATCTATCTATCTATCTATCTATCTATCTATCTATCTATCTATCTATCTATCTATCTATCTATCTATCTATCTATCTATCTCTTCATCTGTCTGTCTGTCTGTCTGTCTGTTTATCTATCTACCTATATTCACAGAAAAAACGAAAGGTTACAGGGACGTTAAAGGTAGGCTCAAATTTCACTCATACAAAACCATTGAAAATCAACAGTTATAGTTACCTAAACTAACTATAACTAACTATAACTTAAAACCATGTACTGCACTGCTTATGACCTCGCACATTACATCACTCATGACATGGTTGGTGACATCACTGATGACATCTCAAATGACATCCCTCATGAAATCATCCAGTGGGTGTAAGTGTTTTCTAAGAGTTTATGAGTGTTAAACACATATACTAAGCTACTACAAAAGTCAAATTAGTATACTAGATGTACAACTAATGAAATGAAAGTGGCTGTGTGACAGTATGTATCCATGTGTGAGTGGGTGTATGAGTGGCTGTATGGGTGTGTGAGTGGGAATGCGAGTGACTGTTTGGGTGTATAAGTGGGTTGGTGAGAGCTGTGTGGGTAAGTGAGAGTCTAGGTGACTGGGTGTATTGGTGAGTGAGTGGAATTGTCAGTTGCTGTATGGGTGAGCAAGTGGCTGTGTGAGTGGCTGTATGGGTGGGCGAGTGAGAATGTATGGGTGAGTGAGTCGGTGTCTGAATGGCTGTATGTGTTAGTGACTGGGTGTATAACTGGCTGTATGGGTGAGTGAGTGGCTGTTTGAGGGGGTGTTTGGTTAAGTGAGTTGGTGTGTGAGTGGCTATATTAGAGAGTGAGTATCTATATGAATGGCTGCATGGGTGAGTGAGCAGATGTGTGGGTGCTTGTATGGATGTATAAATGGGTGTGTGAGTGGTTGTGTGAGTGTGTCAATGAGTGTGTGAGTGGGAGTATGGGTGAGTCTGTGGCTGTGTGAATGGCTGTATGGGTAAGAGAGTGTTTATATGGGTAGAAGTATGGGTGAGCAAGTAGTTGGGTGAGTGGCTGCATGAGTGAGTGAGTGGGTGTGTGAGTGGCTCTATGGATGAGTGAGTGGTTGTGTGAGTACTTGTATAGGTTTGTGAATGGCTACGTGAGTGGTTGAGTGGGTGTGTTAGTGGGTATATGAAGTTGTATATGGGTGTGAGTGGTTCTGTAGATGATGTCATCAGTGATGTCATTTGAAATGTCTTCACTGATGTAATCAGTAATGTCACTGACCATGTAATCAGCGATGCAATATGTGAGGTCATAAGCAGTGCATTGCAGGGGCGTAAGGTATACTTAGCTCAGGTAACTATAACTGCTGAATTTCAACGGCTTTGTACAAGTGAAATCTGAGCCTGACTATAATGTCCCTGTAACCTTTGGTTTGTTCAGTACATTTCAAAGGTTTTTTAAATTCTATTTCCTAACTATAATGCCCCTGTAAACTTTTTTATTCTCAGTGAATTTCTAAGGTTTAAAAAAAGTATTATTTCCTAACTTTAACATCCCTGTAACCTTTATTGTTTTAGCAAATCCAATAACCTTTGAATTTCTACTACATTTCTAAGTTTTGTTCAATCTTTGTTTCTTAACTGTAATAAGTAACCTTTGAGAGTGGGGGTGTTAGTGGCTGTATAGGTGGGTGGATGTGTCAGTTGTTGGATGGGTCTGTGAATGGGTGTGTGATTGACTGTACATGTATGTAAGTGGGCATGTGAGTTGTTTTGTGGGTGTGTGAGTGGGTGTGATAGTGACTGTATGGGTTGGTGAGTGAGTATATGAGTGACTAGGACTGTGAACAGATGTGAAAGTGACAGAATGGGTATGTGAGTGGGTGTTTGAGTGTCTGTATGAGTAGCTGTGTGAGTGACTGCACTGGAATGAAACCTCATTTACTCCTTTATCCAACAAGAGCCCAGACGCTTTGCACAAAATGTCTACCCAAATAGAATACTTTCTATTGGTTAAAAAGTATGTGCTTCCTCATTGGGTGAATGTCTAGTGCATTTTCCACACTCCAACTTTATAATGGACCATGAGCAGGCAGGGAAACAGATGAAAACTGTGCTCCCAGCGAGCAGGACCAATTTTCCTGCTCCGCCCACTGGGAGCAGAGTTACTGTCTGCTTTTGCATGGCGGAAACTGTCACAGCTCCTGCCAAGTGAGAGCAAACACCATTTCCTCAGGATGGGCACCTCAGAAGATAGTAGGAGCCAGCCTTGGGGGGGTGGAAGTCCCCAGGGCCACTAAGGATTCCACGAGGGATGGCCATGTGGCTGCCCTCCTTTAGCATGCACAGGACCAGCCCTGGGTAGGTGGTTGTTCCTGGGGCCGTAAATGGCCCAGGAGGTGTAGTTTTGTTCCCGGGGAGGTGGAGTTCCCCAGGGCAATTAAGAAGTAGGAGGGGGTCCACCGACCCCTCCTCTCCCAGTTCCCTCGGGCTTTAAAAGGCCTCAGGAGGGGGCCAGGATGCACACTCCAATTATAAAAATAAACCAGAGGAGGTAGTGGACCCCAGGGGTACCCCTTTTCTTCAATAATTTAGCCAAGCCATTTGTGATTTCACTGCAAACATTTAAAAAAAATGCTTTTTTGCTGTTTGTTTTAGCACCAGGGCTGGGGGGGGTCAGGTTATTCCTACACTGCCCCCTTTTCTTTTTTTCTGTTTTTTTTAGACTCAGATTAGTCTGAGTCCTGCACTGGCTGACAACACTTCCTGGTTAAAGAATTGGTAGCCATTAAGATCTCTGTACAAGATCAGAAATATTAGCAAAGGCTTCATGCACCTAGATATACAATTTTGGATTTTCTTTAATATCTCCAAAACGACTAAACGGATGTACATCAAATAACAAAAAGGGCACGTTCTGAGCCAAAAGCTACCTTTGGGTCAAATCAGGTGTAATTCCATCCAGCAGTTTGGGCTGTAGACATGTTTAAAATCCCCATGGGAATTAACATGGGAAATGCACAGATCACCCCAAAACTTTCCATGCACAACAAGACCCAATTTGACACTTTTTGGAGAAATTTTATGAAGATTCATCATATATATATATATATATATATATATATATATATATATATATATATATGTCTGGAACTCCGAGATTTCAGCAAATGCAGCCGCAAGCCAAATAACGGAACGGACCCATTAAGATATTTTCAACGCTTTTTATTTTCTGTGCACCCTCTTGGTCGCCATGACGCGTTTCGGGCCCAAAAAGCCCTTGATCACATGACATGGTCTAAACACACCCAGTGATTTGTAGTGCTGGATCGGTCACATGACTCCAGGCCTATAGAAATAAAGAAAATACTTCAGCCTGGACCGGATTTTTTTGACACCAATACATTTACATTAAAATCATGTACGTATTACACCCCAATTATGCATTACAATAATCCCATTTAAGGAATGTGCAAAATTTCGCAATAAATACATTAAATATTTAAAATAAAATATTAATACATGTGCAAAATTGCAATACACCTATATACAAATAGTCTTAATAGATTATTGTACAATAAAGTTCTCTGTGCAAAAATAGCAAGAAAAAAATTTATATAAAGTGCATTGTGCAAATTTCCAAAAAAACGGGATATGTTATTTACAAGGGATGTCAAAAAACATTTCTGCCCAAGTGGGCTTTGTCAACAAATTTCCGGACCACTGCTTCTACACTGCCTGGAATTTTATCTTGTTCAATCCAAGCACCACTACAGGAAGTAATAAGATTAAAGTGATTAAAGTGATTGTTCCCTAAATTAGTGTTATGCTCTATTTCAATGATTATTTTAAAAACATATATCTATGTACTGGCAGTATTTAAAAGACTATATACAGCTTATTTGGTTGTTCCTGTTTCTTGATGTTCTTGTGCAATTTTAACAATTTGATTCACATAACTTGCTTCTATTCTTATTCCAGATGTAAGCAAGTATGTAAATCCTCAGTCGCATTAAGCCCAGACGGTGTCTTAGTGTCAAGTTCAAGAATGTACCGGGTTTCCAAGACTCTCAGTTTTGCCTCTCTATTTCCACCACGACGTGATGGTAGCACCATATCAATTGCATAATATCTCAGGCAGTTTACATCTCCTTTGTGGCATAGATTGATATGCCTAGCCACAGGATAGGCTTCATCCTTGTTATTCACTGCCCTCATATGCTGCAATATGCGCCTGTGGACTTGTAACTTCGTGCTCCCAACATAGCACAGTCCACAAATGCATTCTAAGACATAAATAACATAATCTGACTTGCAGGTTATTTTCTTAGAAATAGGAATTTCCGTTTCACTGAACGGGGAACTGTATGATGTTTTGTTCCTTCCTATGGTGCAAGCCTTGCACACGGCACATTTGAGGAACCCTCTGCTCTTACCCAGCCAGTTCCCTTTAGTTGGTATCTCTGGGCTGCTGCTAACCAACATATCATTCATGGACCTGGCACGGCTATATGTAATAGCTGGGAACGTTGTCATTGTTCTACCAACCACCGGATCCCCTGTGATTATGTGCCAGTTTTTTTTGACAATGTTTTTTATCTGTCTATGTTGGCCACTGTAGCCCAGAATAAGTCTTGGTTGTCCCTCTCTGTTTTTTGACACTTTATCATCTACTCCCATTGATGTCATTGTTGGTTTTGAGGTCGCATTCGCCCTTTCTATCGCTTTAGACACCACACTGGGTATGTAGCCCCTTTGCAGGAACCTATCATGGCTCTCCTTCTGTGCTGTATAGCAGGCTGAATCAGTGCTGCAGATTCTTCTAATCCTCAGCATCTCCCCATAGGGGATACTGCGGATTAGATGGTTGGGGTGCTGACTTGAGGCATGTAGGATTGTATTCCCTGCAGTTTCTTTACGATGTAACTTAGTCTGCAGCTGCCCTGCCTCTACATAGACCTCTACATCAAGAAAATTTACTTTATTTTCACTGATGGTACCAGTGAAGTGCAAATTTAGTTCATTCTTGTTGATATTAGTAATGAATTCTTCCACCTCACTCATTGTCCCCTTCCAGATTATAAACAAATCGTCTATGAATCTGTACCACGATATTATCTTGCTAGACATGATTTCACTGAATATATTGCCTAGGACCTGCTCCTCCCACAGCCCCATGTGTAAACATGAGTAACTGGGGGAGAAGCAGGGTGGCCGTGAGATTAATTGGAAAACAAAGTGCCCGAAACAGCGGAGCATTAGACAAGCTGCAACTTTATGCTGGATGGCGAGAGCGATGTCGTGTTCCTGCTCAATGCTCTCGGGCACTTTGTTTTCCAATTAATCTCACGGCCGCCCTGCCGTGGAGCGGAGCACCATCTGGTATTTGAAGAGGCTGAGGTGAGGAACTAATCGACACCGATTCAGCACATCGCCCTTTTTTGCAAAATTAGCCTGTCGTTATGCACTGCGACCTACTAAGGACTTTGAAAATGCTTTTAATCACGAACACACATTGACCTTACCAAAGGAAATAATTATACTTACAGCACGGACTCAATGTCCCATCAGGCACAGTGAGAAGACTGCACTGATTGCACTAAGCAAACGCCCACTACGGGGAATAGAAATAAATAATGCCTGGTAAACTGTGAACTTTGATGTGTTGTTTGTAGCAGCAGCCCTGAAGAAAAGGATTTCATCCTTGAAACGCGTCGGCAATTGCAACAAACAGCGGAGCATTAGACAAGCTGCAACTTTATGCTGGATGGCGAGAGCGATGTCGTGTGCCTGCTCAATGCTCTCGGGCACTTTGTTTTCCAATTAATCTCACGGCCGCCCTGCCGTGGAGCGGAGCACCATCTGGTATTTGAAGAGGCTGAGGTGAGGAACTAATCGACACCGATTCAGCACATCGCCCTTTTTTGCAAAATTAGCCTGTCGTTATGCACTGCGACCTACTAAGGACTTTGAAAATGCTTTTAATCACGAACACACATTGACCTTACCAAAGGAAATAATTATACTTACAGCACGGACTCAATGTCCCATCAGGCACAGTGAGAAGACTGCACTGATTGCACTAAGCAAACGCCCACTACGGGGAATAGAAATAAATAATGCCTGGTAAACTGTGAACTTTGATGTGTTGTTTGTAGCAGCAGCCCTGAAGAAAAGGATTTCATCCTTGAAACGCGTCGGCAATTGCAACAAACAGCGGAGCATTAGACAATCTGCAACTTTATGCTGGAAGGCGAGAGCGATGTCGTGTGCCTGCTCAATGCTCTCGGGCACTTTGTTTTCCATATATATATATATATATATATATATATATATTGATTTTTTTCTCCAAACATGTTTTATGATGCGTTTCGGTCAGCACAAGTGGCCTTGATCACAAATATTGCACTGCAGCACAAACAGCAATTATTAAACAGAACAAAACCCATGTGATTCACACTGTGAATGGCAATCTAACAGACTACAGACAAATACTATGTTGTTTGTTAGGAAACTGACCGTTCACGTTTCCTATTTTCCTGTATCCCAAACACAATCAAATTATTTTTTTCAAGGCCCGCTTTTCAATGTAACCATAAAACACATATTAGGAGCTTGAATGATCTAGCTTCAAACAAATACACTATCCTAGATCAGTACCCGGGTTGTTGGAATAAGTATCATCATTTTTATATTACAAACAACAATAGTTATGTAAAATACATGAAAAATTCATGTATTCACAGCTGTCAATTGCCAAAAAATCCTAACAGAAACTATTAAAGTGCTCAACCATAGAGAGTGCAAAGTGCTGAAAAAAGTGCTGGGTGTAAAACAGTACTAAAACTATGGAACACTATTGGAAACTGTGTGTATTTCATTATACTCATTGACTTATTCATGGCAGCGCTCCCGCCATGCCAAAGCAAACTACAATGTCCCAGGGGTTGGCACCCCGGGACATTGCTGGAGCCAGCCCTGGGGGGTGACGGTCCCCAGGGACAAAGAGGGCTCCTGGAGGGGGGCTGAGTGGTACCCTTCTTGTCTTCTTGGTAGCCCCGGGAAGGTGGTGGGGTCAGGGGTCCGCAACAGACGCCTGCATTTTTAAAATACTTTTTTATTGCATTTTTCAAAATAATATAAACAATCAGGGTGTGATGTCAAAGGCCCACAGGTGTAGGTACTACTGTACCATTATGACATTGTAAAACACTTTCCTTCATCAAACTCAAAAACAAATTACAACGGAGCAGCTCATTTTCAAGTAGTCAAATAATAATCACAGTACAGTAGTCTCACAGTATTAATCGTGACATTATTACAGTTTTACACATTACAACTCTCTCGTGGTGGTTATTTGTCCTGGAACCTTTCAGTTTGCGCCTATTTCCAGCCTATTTGATAGTTATATCCTATAATTGTGTATGTGTATCCTTCTCAGTCATTGTCAATGGGATGGGTTTATAAATAGTTTTTCAGTGGTTGCTAAATATCACATGGGCACGAAGTGTTGGGTAGTAGTGTGGCATAAATATCACTCATGGTATCACAGTAAGTGAAGTCCGGAAACCATGCCCGTACCGATGGTGTCTGCGCTCTGCCCCAGTGTAAAGAAAGTTGTCGCTATGCTATCAATAGAGCTATCGCAGAGAATCTTCTAATGCTCCTCTTAAGTGGCTTGACATATCCTAATAGTGCCGTCAGTGGTATGGGTTGTATTGTTTATTCCACCATGATGGACAGATGAATAAAAATGTCTTCCCAGTATGCTTTTACAGGTGTGCAATACTGTGCAAGGTGTGAAAAGTCCGCCTCTGGAGTTCCACATCTCACACATGCATTCATAACAGCAACAAAATGGCAGTAAGGAAATCCTAGTTGCGCAATCTAACTATACACAAAAGTCACAGTGGATTGTTCTGCAAATGCTGGCCACCTCCCTGGTCCACTGCCACAGGTCTATGAACATCCAAACAAGCATATAGAGAGGGAACAATAAACGTAATTATACAGTGCTTCAATACACCAAGACGAAAAAAATGTCCTTCAATGATATGAAAAAAGTCCTTTTTAATGTATCCTCTTGGTACAGGATGTAAAGACAACCTGCCAATATTCTTGGTACAGGATGATCACAAAGACAGCCAACGCATTTCGCCCGCTTTGGGCTTCCTCAGGGCTCGTTAATGGCTATCCAGTGCGTCAAACAACGAGTCAGAAATGGGGGAGCATGAAGTGAACCCAGAATTAATCCAGAAAAATTTTTCTGTGCCGTATTTCTGTTACAATTTCTTAACAATTCCACTTTCGGTATTCAAGTAGAAAATGCGAGTATGTGTTCTGATATGCAACCCTCCTATATGGTCAAATCTTTCTCAAGTGGCCCCCATGTTATCCTAGGTCTCACGACTCACCAGCAATTGAGGTCAAAGTTTCGCGCGACATGCATTCGACAGGGTTGGATCATAATGGATAATAGTTTCGACGTTACGTACACTCTATGGAGATATTTGAAATTTAGTCATTTATTTTTTTGACTTTGACTATGCCTATAATTGCTTGAGATATTTAGCGTTTATACGCAACAGTAATAACGATCTGGTGTCAGTAATCATAGTGTCAAGATCCTGTTCTCAGGATGTTCGTGCTTTAGTGCCCACGGCAGGGCGGAGAGGCAGCGATAAATGGTATATGCGTGACACTAAATTAGTTCTATCCGGTGAGCTTATAACAAGCGTAAGTAGGGAAAAGTCGTCTGGTTCAGACAAGGATTCTGGTATAACTTACAATAGGGACTCGCAGATTCTATGGAGCAGAAATCTATCCATATACGTAGGGGCTCTTCTGGAGGCTAGCTCGGAAGTTGTACATGGCCTGGAGTCATTAAACAAGTCTCCCATTTGTAGAAGTCTATGTTTCAGTAGTGCGTCAAACAACGAGTCAGAAATGGGGGAGCATGAAGTGAACCCAGAATTAATCCAGAAACAATTCTTCTGTGCCGTATTTCTGTTACGATTTCATAACAATTCCACATCCGGTATTCAAGTAGAAAATGCGAGTATGTGTTCTGATATGCAACCCTCCTATATGGTCAAATCTTTCTCAAGTGGCCCCCATGTTATCCTAGGTCTCACGACTCACCAGCAATTGAGGTCAAAGTTTCGCGCGACATGCATTCGACAGGGTTGGATTCATAATGGATATTAGTTTCGGTGTTACGTACACTCTATGGAGATATTTGAAATGTAGTCATTTATTTTTTTGACTTTGACTTAGTCATTTATGCCTATAATTACTTGAGATATATAGTGTTTATACGCAACAGTAATACGATCTGGTGTCAGTAATCATAGTGTCAAGATCCTGTTCTCAGGATATTCGTGCTTTAGTGCTCACTGTAGGGCGGAGAGGCAGTCTCCCATTTGTAGAAGTCTATGTTTCAGTAGTGTCTTTGAGCAAGCATTCCTGTGGTAGGGGGTATCCACTGCCTATCTGCTAATGGTAATTGTGGAGAGTATAGGGACTTGTATTGCCGGTACCTCCATAATTTGGTCTATGCCCAGCATGCCGTGGGTAATATTTGGATTTGTCTAGGACATCGTGGCAGGTCTCGACGTAGTATAGTTGAAAGCGAGTTCGGGTGTATCTGTGATCTGTCAGGTTTGAGATATTAAAGTCAGGCATCTGGGTGATACCAGTAATAGGTAAAGTGGACTTGGGCTAAAAGGTAGTACAGATAAAAGTCAGGCACCCCAAAGCCTCCCAGTTCATATGGCATAGTCAGGGTGGTCAAATTCACACGCGGTTGTTTACCCGCCCTGAACAGTCGTATCAGAAGTGACTGAAGTGTATTTAAAAATGTCACAGTCAGGGCGATGGGGATGTTAAAGAAGAGATATAAAAACCGTGGCAGTACAATGATTTTTAATATAGCAATCCTACCAGCAATGGAAAGGGGAAGTCTCGTCCATTTGTCGATTTGCGTCCCAAGTTGGTCCATCGCGGACCCTAATTTGAGCAGGTGACCATTCAATCAGTACCCACGTACTTATGCAATGACCCAGGCACTAACACATGGACTTCTACAATCCTCTGAGCACTACCCATGCAATCCAGCCATCATCCTTTCAGTACCCATGCACTCTTTCAATCACCCAGCCAGCACCATGTACTTATCCAATTACTCCACCAAAACCCAAGCACTTATAAATTCACCATGCACTCCTCCTTGCAGTACTCTAATCTGCCAGTCAGTACTCATGTACTCATGGAATGACCCAGGCACTAACACATGGCAAACACAGAGGAGGTCATGCTAATCACAGGGGTACCCCTTAGCATAGTGTTCCCTAGTGTATGTAGGTGTCTCACTGTATTCTATGTGTCTTTTAGCATAGCACTGGCTCCAGTCCTGGTTAGTCAGAGTCAGTTACTACCAGTACCCGTCAGTAAAAAGTCGGGGGCACAGGAGGACTTTCTGCTCCTCTGTTCGATCTTTCTGTACTTCTCTTCTTTTTCCTGCACTTTACTTTCTGGACTTCTGTTGACTCTTTCAGCATTTGTCTTGATTCTTTCTGAGCTTTTCTTCCTCTTTCTTCACATGTCCTACCTTTGTAGGCAATGTTAGAAATTAGCATTTAAAAAACCATTGAAATTCACTGAAAAAACCATGGGATTCAGGCACGTTATAGTTAGAAATTAGCATTTAAAAAAACATTGAGAATCACTGACAAAAATAGGTTTCAGGCATGTTATGATTAGAAATTAGCTTTTAAAAAACCTTAAAAATTCACTGAAAAAACCATAGGCTTCAGGAACATTATAATTAGTTAGACATTTCACTTGTACAAAACCATAGAAATTCCCCCGTTATAGTTAGTTCAGCTAACTATAACTCGTGCCCCCGCAATGCACTGCTGATGACGTCACATATTACATCATTCATGACATGGTCAGTGACATCACTGATGACATCTCAAATGACATCACTGATGACATCATCCAAGTGAAAATCTGATGCATCTCCACACACTCTGATATAACCTTTGATACACCCACTGTAAAATACAGACTACCATTTTCAAAACCATCGACACACCAATACCAGTTACTACATACGCACTCACCCACTCATTCACCCATATAATCACTCATACATACAGTCACTCATCAATAGAACACTATCATATGCAATCATACACTTATACAGACACTCACCCACTGCCACCCATCCATCGAGTTACTTACATACCTAGTCAATCATGCAAAGATTCAGTGACACTCCCATTTCCTCACCTATACAGTTATACACACACCACCTCACTAATTCACACATATACTAACACATACTGACTCTCTTATATAATCACTGAAACCAGTACACACTCATCCATACTGCCACTCTCACAATCACTGACTCTCACGTGTAGTCATTTTTATACTCCAACTCTCACATACACTGCCTTTTACATATGTAGTTACTTGAACATGTACCACTGAGACATCCAATCTCTCACCAACACACCCATACACACACTCACCCACCCATACAGCTGTTTCCACATGTACTCTTGAACCCATGCACCCAGTGAATCGACCACTCTCACATCTATGCATATTTAAATAACGAAGCAAACCACATTCACTGGATGATGTCATCAGTGATGTCATTTGAGATGTCATCAGTGATGTCACTGACCATGTCATGAATGATCTAATATGTGACATCATCAGCAGTGGATTGCGGGTGCGCAAAATATAGTTAGTACAACTAACTATATAGGAGCAATTTCAATGGTTTTGTATGAGTGAAATGTCCAGCTAACTATAACACCCCTAAAACGTATAGTTTTTTGAGTGAATTTCAAAGGTTTTTTTAAAAGCTAATTCCTAACTATATAAGGCCTGAACCCTATGGTTTTTTCAGTGAATTTCAAAGGTTTTTTAAATGCTAATTCCTAACTATATAAGGCCTGAAACCTATGGTTTTTTCAGTGAATTTGCAAGGTTTTTTAAATGCTAATTCCTAACTATATAAGGCCTGAAACCTATGGTTTTTTCAGTGAATTTGCAAGGTTATTTGAATGCTAATTCCTAACTATATAAGGCCTGAAACCTATGGTTTTTTCAGTGAATTTGCAAGGTTTTTTAAATGCTAATTCCTAACTATGGGGCCGATTTGGATGGCAGATGGACCTGCGTCCGTCCACCACCCCAGAGGTGGAGGGACCGTCTGCAGGGGCAGCGGCGGTCCCTCCGTGCAAATTAGGATGTGACCGCCACCCTGGCAGTCACATCCTGTATTTTTAACATTGCGGCGGGAGCTGCTTGAAGCAGCACCCGCCGCAATGTTTAAACTGCATGTTTTACATTTACATGCACAAAGCGGCAGATTTGTGCATGTAAATGTTGGGGGGTACCATAGGTACCCCCCATGTGCACCCCCCACCCCCGACACCCTGGGGGCCCGCAACGGGCCCCCAAACACCAATGTCCACATGCTTTTCCACGGCGGAAAAGCCGCCGCGGAAAAGCATGTGTCCGTGCACATCCTAATGTGGCTGACGGTGTCTTGCAGACACCGTCACCAAATAGCCCTACACACCCCGCGGATCAGCGGCGGACGGACCAGCCGTCCGCCGCTGGTCCCACCGCAATCCCACCGCCATCCTAATCTGGCGGTGGGTGTTGTCCGTGGCCACGGCAGTTAATCCGCATCCTCCAGGCCGGCGGTAGCTTCCGCCGGCCCGGGTGATGCGGATTAACCGCCATCCTAATCGGCCCCAAAATAAGGCCTGAAACCTATGGTTTTTAAGTGAATTTGCAAGGTTTTTTAAATGCTAATTCCTAACTATATAAGGCCTGAAACCTATGGTTTTTTCATTGAATTTGTTATTTTTTGTTTACTGATTTACTACATTTTTGCAGGCAGGTGTTCAGAGGGCACGCCCCCTTTTTACATCGTTCTGCAGCGCAACCCTGGCGCGTTTGCAGAGGAGGAACTAATTCCCCTTGCATACTGGGGGTTCCTGGGGGGCAACTAGCCACCAGGAGCCTCCAGTATAAGCCAGGGAGCTGCATTACAGAGAGGTGTAATGAGGCCACACCCTTTTTTACATCTCTCTGCAACGCAGCCCCTGGGCGTGTTTGCAGAGGGGGAACTAATTCCCCTTGCACACTGCGGGTCCCTGGGGGCCAACTAGCCCACCTGGAACCTGCAGTATGCGCCAGGGGGCTGCATTGCAGAGAGGTGTAATGAGGCTTCACCCTTTTTTACACCTCTCTGCAGCGCAAACCCTGGCGTGTTTGCAGAATAGGAACTAATTGCCCTTGCATACTGGGGGTCCCTGGGGGCCAAGTAGCCCACCAGGAGCCTCCAGTATGCGCCAAGGGGCTGTGTTGCTTTGCCCCGGGGGCGGCGGTCCCCAGGGCAGTGTTGGGGGGGATTATGGACCCCCCACACTTCTTTATCACTATGCCGCCGTGATTTGGTCCCCCCGGGGGGTAATTTTTAAAATAACAGACCAGGTTTTTAAAAAAAAAAATGTGGGCCTTTTTTGTCCTTGTGGGACCACCTGGGCAGGCCTAAGGGGTCAGGGTGTATCTACCCTGTCCCCTTTTTGTGTTCTTCACATTTGTTTTTCTGCTTTCTTGTGCCTCGGTCTATCTACACGCACACATATACACATATATATATATATGCATTTATATATATGTATATGTATATATATATATGTATATATATACATACACATATAAACATATATAATCTGCATATCTATATAAATACAAATATAAATGCATGCATACATATACATATATGCATACATATGCACGAGGGCGAGATCTGTTGCATTTTCAATGCTTGTTTACTTTGGTTCCATCAAGAAGGCATTCAGATGTGTCACACGCTTGCCATAAATTCTGAATGTTAGCACTCTAGTTGCTCATTATATCACTGTAGTAAAGCTACTGCTCACCAGGGAAGTCTGCTGCTGGTATTCAAAGTGCATGTTTCAATCTGCATGTCAGAATGTTTTTAATGAAATAGAAGAGGATTTGAGAAGTCACTCAAAATGTGCCCTGATTTTTCTTTCTGAAGCACTAATCATACTTTCTATGGCAAAATGAGCCCCCTCATTTTGTTCCTTTTTAAATTAAATGTTTTCAGACTTACCACTTCATTCCAATCAAGATTGCTTCTGGTGTGCCATACTTTTGTCATAAGTAAGACTGTTAGCGTGCTAGTTGTTCTTTAGAACACTCTGGGACATTTTGTCATTGGGCTATACTTGGGCTACATCTGGGTGCTATTTGGGCTACATTTGGGCTCTTTTGTCTCTGGTGGCCATCTTGGGAGACTGCATGTCAGAATGTTTTACTGAAATAGAAGAGGATTTGAGAAATCACTCAAAATGTGTCCTAATTTTTCTTTCTGAAGCACTAATCATACTTTCTATGGCAAAATGAATCCCCTCATTTTGTTCCTTTTTAAATTAAATGTTTTCAGGCTTACCACTTCATTCCAATCAAGATGGCTTCTGGTGTGCCATACTTTTGTCATAAGTAAGACTGTTAGCGCTCTAGTTGTTCTTTAGAATACTCTGGGACATTCTGTCATTGGGCTATACTTGGGCTACATCTGGGCGATATTTGGGCTACATTTGGGCTCTTTTGTCTCTGGTGGCCATCTTGGGAGACTGCATGTCAGAATGTTTTAATGAAATACAAGAGGATTTGAGAAGTTACTCAAAATGTGCCCTAATTTTTCTTTCTGCAGCACTAATCATACTTTCTATGGCAAAATATACCCCCTCATTTTGTTCCTTTTTAAATTAAATGTTTTAAGAGTTACCACTTTATTCCAATCAAGATGGCTTCAGGTGTGCCATACCTTTGTAATAAGTAGGACTGTTAGCGCTCTAGTTGTTCTTTAGAACACTCTGGGAAGCTGCAGTAGAACACAAAGGAATCAACTGACAGTCTCTGTCCTTGTTGGATGTACATGTTTTACTGAGAATGTCAGACTTCATTCTCACATGACTGAGAAAGATAATGTGAATTTACGGAAAATATGCTTTCAGCTTAGCTTATAGATCCCCTTCCAAACCACTGTGGGAAAAGCATGAGATAATAGTTTTCTTTCAAACATGATTCATGATATCCCAGCAGAAGGCTTTTTCACATGGTAAAATCACCTTAGAACACACCACAATTCTTAAAACTAGTCTGGTACTATCAACAAATGATTTATAATGTAACTAAAGTCTTAAAACCTTTTATTAACTGCAATGCTTTTTAATGAGGTGCTATCATGTATATTGGTCCCAAGATGGCTGCCAACAGTTTCTGGTTTGGAGTGTTGACAGACAGTTGACAGCCAATCAGCATGCAGCTCGTGCTCCGAAAGGTAAGCTTACAGTAAGCTTACAGTAAGCTGCTATAGATATATATACATATATTTTCTTTTTTGTTTTCTCAGGAACTTCTGGAGGGATTTCCACCAAATATAGAAAAGGCATTTCTGCATACCAGTCCATACCATTTTGCCAAGTTTGGTGTAATTCCGTTCAGCCGTTCGGGCTGTAGCCGTGTCTAATCGTCCTATGGCAATTAACATGGGGAAAACATGTTTTGGGACCCCCCTTTTTTCTCGGCCACCGCTTGACGTATACCCCCAAAACTTTCAGGGAAGGAGCAGAACTGAGCTGGCCAAAATTTTGGAAAATTGCACGCAATTTCCTCAATCGACGCCAAAGTTATTCCCAATAGAATGTTGCGGATTTCCTATGGTAACTTGGTCCTAACTATATATACCTACTGGCGACCGCCAGTAGGTAATATATATATATATATATATATATATATATATATATATATATATTACCTACTCGCGATAGCCAGTAGGTATATATAGTTAGGATTTTTTCTCTATGGGATTTCTGAAAATTCTATGTCTAATAACTTTGGCGTTTGTGGACGGAATTGGCTGAAATTTTCTGGAAAATGGCACATTTTGTTTCTAAGCAGCCCCTGAAAATTTGGGGGGGTTTCGTCAAGCGGGGGCCGAGAAAAAAGGGGGGTCCCAAAACGTGTTTTTAACATTGAGTTTTCCATAGGGCGGTTGGACTCACTTTTAGCTCGAACGGCTGAATGGATTTCCACAAAACCTGGCAAAATTGTAGGGACTGGTAGCCCGATGTGCCTTTGCTATGTCTCAAGATATATGCTCCAGTGGTTTTTACGAAAATTAACTTTGAAAAATATATATTGGGCTACATTGGGCTATATATATGTTGGAGCCCAATGTAGCCCAATGTAGCCCAATGTAGCCCAAAGATGGCCACCAGAGACAAAAGAGCCCAAATGTAGCCCAAATATCAGCCAGATGTAGCCCAACTATAGCCCAGTGACAGAATGTCCCAGAGTGTTCTAAAGAACAACTAGAGCGTTAACAGTCTTACTTATGACAAAAGTATGGCACACCTGCAGTCATCTTGATTGGAATAAAGTGTTAACACTTAAAACATTTAATTTGCAAAGGAACAAAATGAGGGGTTTCATTTTGCCATAGAAATGTTATATATATATATATATATATATATATATATATATATATATATATATATATATATATATATATATATATATATATATATATATATATATATATATATATATATATATATATATATATATATATTCACTGAAAAAACCATAGGTTATAGACCATATATAGTTAGGAATTAGCATTTACAAAACCTTGAAAATTCACTGAAAAAACCATAGGTTATAGACCATATATAGTTAGGAATTAGCATTTAAAAAACCTTATTTTACTCACACAAAACCATTGAAATTCCATATATAGTTAGTTGCACTAACTATATATCGCGCACCCGCAATCCACTGCTGATGATGTCACATATTACATCATTCATGACATGGTCAGTGACATCACTGATGACATCACTGATGACATCTCAAATGACATCACTGATGACATCATCCAGTGACTGTATGTTTCTGTAAAGTTAAAATATGTCTTACATATTGAAGAATGAGTGGATGTATAAGTGTCTGGACGAAGGATTTAGTAGGTGCATGACTGAATGTATGAGTGAGTGATTAAATGTGTCTCACTGAGTGCATGGGTTAGTGACTAAACTGTCTTAATGTGTGCATCATTATGTCTGTTGTTCTGTAAACTGCTGCATGTGTTGATCAGTAGCTATATGAGTAACTATATGGCTTATTGATTGATTGCCCAAGTATTTGCATGGGAGACTGAGTGTGTGTGTGGCTGGCTGGGAGGTGTGTGACTCTGTGCAGATCAATGTGTACTTGTATCAATGATTGTATAAGAGAGTAAGTATGTGTTAGTATATGGTTGAAAACGTAAGGTGCTCTATGTTTAACTGTATAGATTAGAAAATGGAAGTGTGATTGAATCTTTACAGGACTGACTAGGTGTGTGAGTAACTCCATGGATGAGTGGCAGAGTGTGAGTGTCTGTATAGGTGTATGAGTGCATATGATAGTGTTGTAAAGATGAGTGATTGTATGTATGAATGATTGTATGGGTGAATGAGTGAATGTGTGTGTAGACGTAGGAATCAGTGAGTGCGTATGTAGTAACTAGTAATGGTGTGTCAATGGTTTCAAAAATTATACTCTGTATTTAACACTGGGTGTAACAGAGGTTATATTAAAATGTGAGGAGATGCATTGTATTGTCACATGAATGATATCATCAGTGATGTGGTCATTGATGTCAAATGAGATGTCATCAGTGATGTCATCAGTGATGTCATTTGAGATGTCATCAGTGATGTCATCAGTGATGTCACTGACCATGTCATGAATGATGTAATATGTGACATCATCAGCAGTGGATTGCGGGTGCGCGATATATAGTTAGTGCAACTAACTATATATGGAATTTCAATGGTTTTGTGTGAGTAAAATAAGGTTTTTTAAATGCTAATTCCTAACTATATATGGTCTATAACCTATGGTTTTTTCAGTGAATTTTCAAGGTTTTGTAAATGCTAATTCCTAACTATATATGGTCTATAACCTATGGTTTTTTCAGTGAATTTCAATGGTTTTTTAATAGCAAATATCATAAGCTGTCGAATGTCAAGTACGTGGTAAGTGAAAACATTTTCGTGTTTATGCACACTGATCTGCTTTGAATGGTGCCCCCCCCCCTCATTTCTATTAGGAGTACTCTCTCTTTGCACATAGTGAAGGGTAGTTAACGCAGGCCTTTGCCCCCGTTGTAATACGTCGTGCCTGCTTCTCTCTCCATTTGATTGATTGTTATCCAAGTATTTACTGTTTTAGAATTGGTTCTCTTTGGTTCATTCTCTATTTACAAACAAACACAGAGTCGTAATACTCTGTTTAGTCTTTGCAGATAACGAAAAATCGTGTAAAAAAAATAGAAAAGGAATCGAGCAAAATCAGTAGGCCACTAATGGGATCTCTTTTTGACCTCGCTAAAATAGAAACATTAGGAACAACCCCTCATGACAAATACAAAACTAGTGAGATGAACTGAACTCCACACAATGATGGCTGCAAAACAGCTCGGCTCCGCCACCCACCCCGCCCAAAATAACGATAAAGAGCGGCTGCCATGATTGGTTGCGGAATGGCCACGACGGAGCTACGAAATGGTGCTGCTCTCATGCTAACCCCAGCTTCAGTCTGAAACATCCAGAAACACTGTAGACTACCAATTCGATCAGTTCCGGTAGCGCCCCAATGTAACCCGGTAGAGAAGAACTAGCCCTCCCCTCTTTGACTGATGGTTCTTGTTGCCTGTCCCTTCTGTTGTCATTTAACAGAACTATTTAGCCTGCTGAAAGGGGTTGTGTTCCGACCGCTGGTTGGTGGAGACATTTTGACTATATTCTGGACCTGCGTTGTCGCGTAATGCGTCATATGACGCGCCGCGTTAGCGCATCCGGAAGTCATCCGGGGCGCGCAGCGCGTAACGTAAGCATAACAAGTCATGTGACTTGTTAATAAAACTTTTTCATTGGTTCATTTTACTTTTCTTATTCTAATGATGAAAGGCTTGGTCATATGACCTAAAAATTACGCTTTTTATTACTTCCGAACATTATTTTTTCTTAAATATATGTTATAATGTTCCAGGCTAATGTACTTTCCCGGAAAATTTACAACTGTCCTGCAAGTAAAATATATTCTTTTTTCGAGAAAAAGAGCGTTTCTTCGTCCCATGACGGAGCCGTTGAGCAAAAGAGGGTCGACCTGCTGTCTTAGTCGCCGATACGCCTGAATATGAGATTCTTATCGATCACTTTATGTTGCAGGAGTAGAAAACACAACAGCCCTTGACCATTTATCTTTACTGCGTTCCTTCGTATTATACCTTTTACCCTTCATGTAATTGGTCTGCTTTATTTCACTTGCCTTTTAATGATTCTAAAACAGTGACTATTATTAAAAACTTTACCAATGTATATACTACTACCATGTTTTCTTTTAAAAACCTTTATTGTGAAAATTTCATTATACAAATACGAGCCTATAACCACGTGGGCCGGCCACGGAGCAAACTGTAATCGTATATGATGAGTAGACATTTACACTGTAGGGGAACGTAACGGGCGGGCCATTAGGTTGCAAGAACTAAGGTGTCTAACAGTTACGGAATCGGTGGACGTACATTTTATAATTAAAATACGACAGGGCCAGTTACAATAAAATTATCTAGATATACATTTGCGGGCAAGTACCATGGGTGACGTTAATTC
Source organism: Lissotriton helveticus (assembly GCF_964261635.1). NCBI lineage: Eukaryota > Metazoa > Chordata > Amphibia > Caudata > Salamandridae > Lissotriton > Lissotriton helveticus. The sequence continues at coordinate 1,383,393,375 of NC_136063.1, read as the reverse complement.
GAACTTTCAATAGTACAGTAATCAATAACACATCAGAACTTAATATCAATAGGGATGTCGAAATATTCAATCAATTCTCGTCCCCGCCCGCCATGTGCTTCAAAACTGCATACGTATCTCGTGATTTCAAGGTTCTGCAACCAGTACACAACAATGAGTTACGAGTCCCATTTATTCCGGCGCCATTTTGGGCGAGGACGGGCAGGTCCCGGATATAGTCAAAATGTCTCTACCAACCATCGACTATGATGATGTTCATATGCTGTATTTATTAGAGTAACACTCATCTGTCCACATGAAATTAATTTGCCACAATCTAAACATGTCATTTTAATCTTTCCAAAGTTCTTCTAAATATTTGGGACCGTTTCCCTTGCCTCTGATGCTGTCAGTGCCACTTCTTTGATGAATGTACTACCAGGTCAGGGGTTCTCCTCCAAATCTCTCTTTTATGCAGCACTATAATTAATTGGTGCCACCTCTCCATATGACGATGCATGGTATAGTTACCATAACTATATTTTTTTTCGGTTCCTCTGGAGAGTTCATCGTGGCAGATGAAGCGTGTAACGTACCGGGCATTTACCTTTTTTTGCATGTACAGGAAAGGAAAAAAAAATCGAGCGTCCGAGTTCTAAGGTGTCCCAGGGCCATTTTAGTGGACCAGGCCCAAATCCAAAGAACAGGCCGCCATTTTGAGAGTCCTGTTGCAGCCGCCTGTCGCTGTAGCATCAAGAGCAGCCGAAACTCAGCTGAATGGCAACTGAAACGGTAAAGGGGCGCCCCACTACAGCAGACGAGCCTCCACCTAGGAAGGCCCGTTCACGCCGCCTCCCCCCCCCCTTCGGGCACCCCACTCCGTTATTCGGAGCAGTATTGTAGGATGGCCACACCAGTGCAGCAACTTGCTAGACACCACCTCGGTGGTAACCGAATCTCAGCGCCTTGTGGTGTCTTCTATTCAGAAAACATTGTTGTGCTGCCTTCGACCTATTCGCCGCAAGTGCGCACGCAACTCAGCTGCATAGCTTGCTAGACACCACCTCGGTGCTAACCGAATCTCAGCGCCTTGTGGTGTCTTCTATTCCAAAAATATTCTTGCGCTACCTTTGCCCCATTCACACATCGGTCCGCTACTGACGCCATCTCACAGGCTAATGGGGCGCCCCACGCCGAGTTTCAGCATTGTAGGATGACCACACCAGTACAGCAACTTGCTAGACATCACCTCGGTGCCATCCGGATCTCGGCGCCCCACTGCAGATGAAGTGCCTCTCAACTATGAAACCACCACGGTGACATCCGGATCTTGGCGCCTTGTGCTGGTTCCGGCCTATTCACACATCGGTCCGCTACTGACGCCATCTCACAGGCTAATGGGGCGCCCCACGCCGAGTTTCAGCATTGTAGGATGACCACACCAGTACAGCAACTTGCTAGACATCACCTCGGTGCCATCCGGATCTTGGCATCTCAACGCCTAGTGGTATCTTCCATACAGAAAATATTGTTGCGCTGCCTTTGGCCCCATTCGCACATCGGTCCGCAACTGACACCATCTCACAGGCCAACAGGGCGCCCCACGCCGACTTTTACCATTGTAGGATGGCCACACCAGTACAGCAACTTGCTAGACATCACCTCGGTGCCATCCGGATCTTGGCATCTCAGCGCCTTGTGGTGTCAGTCAGAAAATATTGTTGCGCTGCCTTTGGCCCCATTCGCACATCGGTCCGCTACTGACACCATCTCACAGGCCAAAAGGGCGCCCCACGTCGACTTTTACCATTGTAGGATGGCCACACCAGTACCACAACTTGCTAGACACCACCTCGGTGCCATGCGAATCTTGGCATCTCAGCGCCTTGTGGTGTCTTCTAGTCAGAAAATATTGTTGCGCTGCCTTTGGCCCCATTCGCACATCGGTCCGCTACTGACGCCATCTCACAGGCCAACGGGGCGCCCCACGCCGACTTTCAACATTGTAGGATGGCCACACCAGTGTGGCAACTTACTAGACACCACCTCGGTGCCATCCGGATCTTGGCACGTTGTGCTGCCTTCGGCCTATTCGCACATCGGTCCGCTACTTACGCAAACTCACAGGCCAACGGGGCGCCCCACGCCGCCTTTCAGCATTGTAGGATGGCCACACCAGTGCTGCAACTTGCTGGACACCACCTCGGTGCCATCCGGATCTTGGCGCGTTGTGTTGCCTTCGGCCTATTCGCACATCGGTCCGCTACTGACGCCGCCTCACGTACCAACGTATTTTTTCCGCATTTTATACCCTATGCCGCATAACAGGTCATGTGACTTGTTTATAAAACTTTTCATTGGTTCATTTTACTTTTGGTTTCCTAATGATGGAAGGCTTGATCATATGACCTAAAAACAACACTTTTCATTGGATGAAAACTTTTTTTTTTCCCCAAACGATGAAAGCCCCACCTTGTTTCTGGATGTTTCAGACTGAAGCTGGCGTCAGCATGAGAGCACCACCATCTCGTAGCTCCGTCGTGGTCATTCCGCGAGCAATCATGGCAGCCGCTCCCCACCAGAAGCCTACAGGAGTCGGGGGCCCCAAAACTTTTGATGAATCCTCAAGGCGGAGGGGACGCTTTCCAGAATGGGGTCCAAGACCTAGCAGACAAGCGTCCGATTTCCAAGGTGTCCCAGGGCCATTTCAGTGGACCAGGCCCAAAAAGGAAACAGCCTGCCGCCATTTTGAGAGTCCTGTGACAGCCGCCTATCGCTGCACCGCAAGAGTGGGCGCAACTCAGCTGAATTGCGGCTTTTGACACAGTGGACCAAAAGCGGACGGAATGGCAACTGAAACGGTAAAGGGGCGCCCCACTACAACAGACGAGACTCCACCTGGAGAGGCCCGTTCACGCCGCCTCCCCCGGGGCGCCCCACGCCGTTATTCGGAGCAGCATTGTAGGATACCAAAACCAGTGCGGCAACTTACTGGACATCACCTTGGTGCCATCGTTCTGCTGCCTTGGAACTATTCGCACAACAGTTTGCTACTGATGACCCACCCCCCGCGACGCCCCACGCCAGAAATCTGGACGTTGTGCTGCGTTGGGACTATTCGCACAGCCGACCGCTACTTCGTTGTTTTTCCCTAAAAATGTTTATATGTTATTACTGTTTTTGTTTTCTTGTATATATTTATAAGTTATTAAAGTTTTATAATCTTACTACTTTGTTGGAGTGCTATATATTTTTAATGTGGCACATAATTGTAAAAACTTTGATGTACAAAGAGTCATCCCTGGAATCTTCCGCTTCAGGCTCGGTCCCCTCCCCAATCACAATACAGGATGGTTTTCAGATAATAGGAACGCGTCTGCTGTGACGGATCTCATCGAGTGTGGGCCTTGATCTACTATAACTCCTTTGAAGAGGGGTGATTCTTTACAGCTGGGGCCATAAACTACATCTGCAGGGCTAGCTGATACCCTAGGACCGGCCTGGACAATCGGACACAGAGGAAAAGGAGTGTCAGAGGGTGCGGTAGTGAATAGGGCGAAAGGGAGGTGTCGGGCGGGCACAGGGTGTGATTCTCAGGGAAGAGCAGCGCAGATGGGGGGTGGTTTATTACCCATGCATAAGACAGAGAGCGGGGGTGACCACTGCCTGGGGGAGATGCTTGCGAGGGTGGGGAGCCATGCTAAGGATCGACAGCGTGCACAGAGTGGGTCTGGTCAAGGCATCTAAAATGACTGCCGTGCACGACAAAAGTGTGGCATTTGAAAAAAAGGCAAGATGGCGCAGACAATGTTTTTCAACACTTCCTGATTTCCTTCGAATCGAACGTTAACAGACGTTGGGGCATATTACCAAAGTTAAGCGATATTTATCCCTAACGATGCTTAGCAACGATTTTTTTACCGCTAAGCATCGTCAGAAATTATCGCAGATAAACCTTGCTATTATCAAGGTTTATCGCAAATACGATAAAAAACGACCGCAATGCATTAATATCGCTGAAAACTCAGCGATATTCATGCATTACCGAGCTAATGCTCTTAGCCATGTTATCCACCTCCCATTGGATAACATGGCTAAGAACTGCTCAGGGCAGGTGTTAGTTTTTGGAGATATTCGCGCTTATCGCGAATATTTCCAAAAGTTGATAATAGGAGATAGCGATGTTAGCAACTGTTTCCAGTCGCTAACATCTTGGCATGCCCACTTTGCATGTCATTAGTGATAAATATCACTCACATGCAAAGTGGAGCCCAAGATGGTCGCTATCTCCTACTAGCCGTCGCTAACTGGTGTTAGCAACAGCTACGTAATACAGATATAATTTTATCTCCGCGAAGCGGAGCGCTGTTACAGATATATATCTTGTTTTTGAACGTTAATTTCTCAAAATCCACTGAAGCACATATATTGAGACCTAGCAAAGGCACATCGAGCTACCAGTCCCTACAATTTTGCCAAGTTTCGTGCAAATCCATTCAGCCGTTCGATTATTATTATTATTTTTTTTTTTGCCCCGCGGGGCTTTTTTAAAACCTCCACATCAAACCTAAGAGGTCAAGGAGGATCTACTATGCCCCCTTATGGTCATTTGCCCCTTCGCTTTGGCCTCCTCTTGTCTCTCGATCCTACCGAGAGACAAGATGGCGGCCGCTACGGACTGTTTGCAATGTTTACAGACGCCGGAGAACCAATCAGCTTCGCAAACCTCCGTTACGCGAAGCGGAGCGCTGTTACAGATATATATCTTTTTTTGAACGTTAATTTCTCAAAATCCACTGGAGCACATATATTGAGACCTAGCAAAGGCACATCGGGCTACCAGTCCCTAATATTTTACCAAGTTTCGTGCAAATCCATTCAGCCGTTCGATTATTATTATTATTTTATTTTTTTGCCCCGCGGGGCCCTTTTAAAACCTCCACATCAAACCTAGGGGGTCAGCGAGGATCTACTATGCCCCCTTATGGTCATTTGCCCCTTCGCTTTGGCCTCCTCTTGTCTCTCGATCCTACCGAGAGACAAGATGGCGGCCGCTACGGACTGTTTGGAATGTTCACAGACGCCGGAGAACCAATCAGCTTCGCTTCACAAAGCTCCGTACCGCGAAAAGTCCGCGAACCGGAGCGCTGCCCGGTCCGCTGTTACAGATATATATCTTTTTTGGAACGTTAATTTCTCAAAATCCACTGAAGCACATATATTGAGACCTAGCAAAGGCACATCGGGCTACCAGTCCCTACAATTTTGCCAAGTTTCGTACAAATCCATTCAGCCGTTCGGGCTAAAAGTGAGGCCAACCGCCCTATGGAAAACTCAATGTTAAAAACACGTTTTGGGACCCCCCTTTTTTCTCGGCCTCCCCTTGACGAACCCCCCCCAAATTTTCAAGGGCTGCTCAGAAACAAAATGTGCCATTTTCCTGAAACTTTCAGCCAATTCCGTCCACAAACGCCAAAGTTATTAGACATAGA